>NC_142152.1:10100000-10725000 GCF_024610735.1 Ursus americanus | reverse complement strand
ATCTGGAAGATAACACTAAATCAAACATATGAGCATTGTTCGAAATGACACAGGAACTGGGCTGAACGTGATTTTATACAGGTTCCCGCGGTTTTGGCAGGACGGCCTGCAAGTTAACTCCTCGCCCGCCCGGCAGTGGCAAGCGTCAGGGAAGACACACTCCTTCCTAGTTCTTTGTCTAATTAATGCTACTGCTCTGTATTCAAATGCTATTTTTCGAAAGCACGGACCTACCTCATTGCTGAAAACAATTTGCTCTTGTTACGTGAATTGGTCACACCCCTTTGCCGCCAACAAACTATTCTATTTACATGTTCTAAAGAAATCACTGAAATCTGAAATATATCAAGAGAGTGTGCAGAGCAGTTCCAGAGCGCCGTAGATGCTGTTTACAATAGCACCGGGTGAGTCAGCCTAGCCCGGCAATTTCACTTACTACTAATCTGACTTTTAAATGGAACCTCTACCTGTGTCGTGATTTCACTCTTTCCATGACATGAAGTTCTCCGGAAAGAGCTTCCTTGTAAGCGGCATATTTTATCTACAACAATTTACTTCAAGCACATTCATAACATCCCGTGGCCGCCTTCTTTGATGCTATGCAATACTTAGTGAAAACACACTAAACAGAAAGAGAGCTCATGTGGACGTGATCGCTGCTATTGCTATTACCCCAAGCAGCTCAGCTTCTAGACCCAAGAGCCTCTCTGTTAGGATCCATATTCGGCAGTTTCAGAATCCCGCCGAGTCTTCCACCCTGACGGTTTTCATATCTGTCCCTACATTCGGATTCACTGCTTACCTCTAATCCAGGCAGATGTTACCCAACACCAGCTGTTTGCAAACCTTTCCGACTGGTTTCTCCAACTCCACTCTCTGGCCCGCTTCAAGTCTTCCTACACCGCGAAGCCAGACTGACCTCCTAAAGTACAGCTTTGACCTCCAACCATACTCTCCCTCCCAAGCCCGGGTAGCTATCCCCTGCCTAAAGGCGAAAATCCCCAGACTTCTTGGGCGTGAAGTCAGCTCCCTCAGGGTTCTTAATCTCAGAAATACTACTGAAGAAATTCCTACTTTGGTCTCAAATTAAATTGAATGGCAAAGAAAGTCCCTTCCAACTTGATCCCTTACTGCTGTTTCTACAATCATATTTACCCAATACTCCGAGGATTTGTTCCCTCAACACATCTTTCCTCCCCTGAAGAGCTCAGCCCAGGTGTTTCATACAAAATATGTATTTATTATTTTCTTAGGATAAAGAGGAAGGAAGCACCTGTTATTTTGCTAGATAACAAAGCCAATGGAAAAATTTAAAGAAATTATATAATGGACACTTTGGTAAAGCAAATAATTTTTTTAAATAGTTGTTTATTATTGTCATAGCCTGAACTTTCATGTATCATTTTATTTAAAATGTGGACCAGCTGTAGTAGTACAAAATGCACTAAACTAAGATAAATTCCATTTTTACATTAATCTGCTCAAATTCACCAGTGCCATTTCTTTCCCTTCCCAACAATCCAATCATTTCAATGCTATGCTCCTTACTAGACTGAGAACATAAATATCTCCCTCCAATAAGGGCCTTCAAAAATCCCTTCATACCGTTCATAAGGACATTTGCTCAAAGATCACACAAAAAATGAACAAAAAGCAACATGAAGTTGCTTGTTTGTTGTCCTGCTCTATGAATCTCAGCACAGCACTGCCTGATTTCCTGGGCCTGATTCATCGCAGGCCCTGCAAACACGGAAATCTGTTTTCATAGCATATCAACGATGACTCACTACATTTCAATGCAGACATCTTAATTTTTTCTTGCGTATATTACTCCAAGTCAGGGTATGGCATAATTATCTTATCTTAGATATGTTTGGCTAAAATAAAGTAGGCGTTATAAATTAAATAGGTCTCTGTCTCTAAAAAAATGTTCTGCAATTAGAAGAAAAAAACTTCCTTACGAGCAGTGACCCTGAGCCTATCATATTACACAAAATCTCTTTTCTCATATTACTCTAAGGATCATTAAGCACATGTGAATTTTGTGAAGTACAAGTCTGATAACATAATGTACAAAGCCAAATGCTTTTAAGACTATTGCCAGCAGCCTGTCATTCAGGAGTAGCTAAGGGACATAATATCGTCCATCAATTTTTTGTCCAAATAGCTAATAATCCTGCTATGAAACCAAAGTTACCTTTAGAAATATATATAAGTTCCTTCTTCCCTCCCTCCCTCTCTTCCTTCCTTCCCTCTTTCTTTCCTTCTTTCTTCAACTCAGGCTGAAAGAATTATAAATCTGCTAATAATAATATAGAACTTAACCTTGAGAAATCTATTCATTTCACAGTTAAGCCATCATTCTATCGTCATGGGAACTTCCGGGGTGACATCCCTGAGTGTACCTGGCTAATGTGAGCAGCACTTACCTGGTGTAAATCTGACTACATTACAGTATTGGCTTTCCACCCCTCCCCCCATAGGGCAATGCGCCCAGCACCATGTTCCCCTAAATGGGTCATAAAGAAAAATCATTCACATTGGTGGTGCATGTATCTCACATTCCCATTGCCACACAGCCCATATTCACCTCTTACTGTAAAGCAATTGTATTAACCTAGTATAATTCAAAACATGCTATAAGAAAACACTCATTTCTCAATAACTTGCAAATTATTTTGAGCTACTTGCAAACCTGAGGTCATTAATGTTACTTGAAGATGCCCGTCCATCTAAAGGATGTAAAAGTTTACTATGGATTAAGATTTAAGTAGATTTTCCAAAGAGAGCGTTAGGGAAATTCCTTTTTCAAATTGTTCTTTGAAATGTGTCTACATGTGTTGACACGTGAGGGGGTATGGTGCAGTGGTAAGAAAGCTACCCTCCAGGTCAAACCCCAGCTCTGCTGCTCACCAGCTATGTGACTCTGGGAGACTCATTCCATCTTCCTGAGCCACAGCTTCCTTCTCCGTACCTCGAAGATAAAAATATCTGAGGATTGAATGAGATCATGTGCCTAAGATTGCTGTGTAAGCTACAGCTTGTGACATAAAAGTCTTGGAGTGAACTGCAGTGGGGAAGAAAACATTATGAAATATAATTATAATGTAATTATAATACTATAATATAAACTTACAATACTACAAGCGCTAAAATAAGTACCTTGGGAGAACAGAAGGGAGTGCGAATCTCAGCCAAAGAGAGAGCAGGGCTCAGGAGGAGGCTGAGTCTGGCTGACTTTGGGATGGATAAGGGGTAAGCAAGCTGGACTTCTTCCAGCGGGAGGAGGACGAAGGGGGCATGCGGGGGGACAGCCTGAACCAAAGCAACAGGTAGAGGGAGTATGGCCCCTTGGGCAGCCAAACAGCTAGACCACGGGGTGCTGATGGGGGTGAGGCGGGAGATGAGGGCAGAGAAGAAGGAGCACTAACCAGTGAACCACACCGAGAAGTCTAGACTATCCTCCATGTGATGGGAAACCACGGACTAGAATTGTCAAAACAAACAACAACAAAAAAAACGGTAAAAACCAGACTCTGGTTGACAACTTTTTTCTATACACTAAGCAGTTTCTACTCTAGCGGTGTGCTCCCAGACAAGAAACCTTTTGGGACAAAGATTTCGACTGTAAATATATAAAAAGAAGTGATGATGCATTTATTCAACTCCTTCTGTGTCAGGTACTGAGCGAGGCCCTTCGTGTGCATTATGCATAATTGCTCATCTTCAAAACACAGGTGCAACACAGGCATTACCATCCATATTTTAAATATGAGGAAACTGAGACTCAAAACAGGTGAAGTCTTTTGTCCAAGTTCAAAAAACTAGTAAGTGCCAGAGCCAGCAACAGAAATTAGGTTTACCTTACTATTCACTGAGGCGCTCTCTTCCTGATACGTTTCAGGTCACATGAGTTATTACTCACATGCAACCAAAACTTCAGAGAAAAACAAGAACATCAGGGCTTTCTTTCCAGTTCAATGAAAACTGTTTTAATGTAATTTTATTTGAAATTCCAGTAGGGTTAATGTATAAGTGTTACATTAGTTTCAGGTGTACAGTACAGTGACTCAGCACTTCCACGCGCCACCCAGCGCCCTCCTTAATCCCCAGCGCCTCTTGTACCCATCCCCCCACCCAGTTAAGTGAAAATTTAATTCCAGTTACTTATGGATATCATATGACACCATAAAAAATGTACTTACCGATAATTTTTAAAATTCTTACCTCGAGTAACTACTTCAACACATCACGTTTCTTAGTCTACACAAATTACATGATATTTATTTTTAAAAGCCTGATACATGTAGCCATAGCTTATCGCAATAGCTCTTGACCCCAAAGTCAAGAAGCTAATCGCTCAAAAACATATTTTTAATTAAAAAGAAAGTATCAGAAAAGAAAGTCATTTTGGGATCGTTGCCATGAATGACTCAAATACAAGGAGTGTACAGCAATGGCAACTGTAGTTAGTAATACCGTATAGAATACTTGAAAATTGCTAAGAGAGCAACTCTAAAAAGTTCTCGACCTAAGAGAACAAAATCTATAATTATGCATGGTAATGGATATTAACCAGACTTACTGTAGCGATCATTTCACAGTATATACAGATATTAAATCATTATGTTGTATGCCTGAAACTAGTAAGATGTTGTGTGTCAATTACACCTCAATAAAAAAGTAAAAAATGAAATAAAAATAAACAACTCAAAATCCATGGCTTCTAAGTAACATTCTAAGAATGGCCTATAAAACTACATAATCTTGGGGTGCCTGGGTGGCTCAGTCGGTTAAGCATCTGACTCTTGATTTCTGCTCAGGTCATGATCCCAGGGTCCTGAGATCGAGCCCCATGCCAGGCACTGCATGCAGCATGAGGTCTGCTTGTCCTTATTCCTCCGCTCCTCCCCCGTTCTCTTTCTCTTTCTCTGTCTCTGTCTCTCTCTCAAATAAATAAATAAATAAATAAATAAATAATAAAACTGCACATAATCTTAAAGATTACTTTAAAATACACCGCCTCATAAATATTTTCAAAGGCTTACCATGGCCTTATTTCTTCTACACTAGCTAACTTTACTCAGCTCCAAGATTTGCCTTATCAACAAGGGTGAAAAGTCTAATGAATTTTCAAGGTACAAAACAAGTATTGCCAAACGCACGAGAGGTACTAAAACAACCCAATACAGAGAGTGTTGAGTCTGCACAGACGCACACACGATTCACAGGACTGAAGGGCTTTCGCTTATGATCATACTACTTACTATTCTTTTCTTTTTGGGCAACATAAGGATGCACATCTAAAAGGGGCGATGCAAAAAGATGCAAAATAAGTGCAAACAATTCCAAGCAAACCACGGTTAACTGTTTTCAATACAAATAAAATACATACACTCAGCGTGAGACACCGTGATACCAAATTCCTTCCAGGTATCTCTGACTTTCTTAGAGAGCTGAGGCAGCAATAAAGACATTTACATACACTGAAAGGCTCTACAACTGGAAAACTACCTAAGAGAGACGGAAAGCAGTAGATGGAAAGATGAGGGTAAAGTTTCCCCAGCGACTACGGGTGTTACCCCCACCCAATCTTCCAATCGTAATTACCTTGCAGTGAAATATGGCGATCATCGATGCCCAAGGAAACCTGTTCATCCTCGGTGGGCGGCACAGGACTAGATGCCATCCTTTGACTCAACGGAGATTATATCATGTCCATCTCAGTTAAAGAAGGGAACTAAAAGTAAAAGGAATAAATGCTCGTTAGCGACTCTGCAAGCCTGCATTTCCAGTAAACACTCATTGCCGGAGAGCAACAGCAAATGAAAACTGCCCTTCGAAAGAAGCAGTTTCTAGTGAGTATTTCCGTAGTTCATGAGGAACAAAGTGACTACGCCTTCTTTTTTGAATCATAATCAAGATTTTGCCCTGTGACCTATCCGAGTTGCTGGCAGGACTCCCAACGAGCTAGCGCTGTGGCTTCTACCCTGGTGGGAGAAGGAAAGCTCCCGGGTGAGATTCCATAACTTGCTTAGAGGAAGCAAAGTTGACACAAACTGACATCTTAGGCGTTGTATGTATTTTATTGTCGCCTTCAACCTGCAAGGATTTTCTTTGTAACTTTTTATTTAACTTAGTTCCTTTCTGCTCCATAAATGTTGCCATTCACTGGAAACAATAACTGAGCTTGCACAGCTGGCAAAGTGAAACTACAAAAAAAGTCTATCAAAAAGAATGTTTTGATGAGGTTACCTATTATACTGAACTATTTTCCCAAGCACGCACTTTTCCACACATTGCTTTCTCAACCCCCACTTTGACTCTTCAAGAATCCTTCCAGTAAGAGTTAATTCTTGCCCTGCAACTCCACTGCTTCATGTGTGTATATGCCACTATTTGTATCCTGGCGGCGGGAAAAACTTGACTTTTCCCACACAGATGATGACTCTCTTATCAAAATAAACCTAACCAAATATATAAAAATATAAAATGTATTAGGGAGTGAATAGAAGAATGGATAAATGTACGGATACCTGATCAAGCAAATATAGCAAAACATTAGTGGCAGAATCTACATGTTCAGTATATTGCGGGTGTTTACTGTAAAAGCCTTTACCTTTCCTGTATGTTAGAAATTCTTTTTAATAAAGTATTGGGAGGGAGACAACTAAAAATACATAAGCCTGAGGCCGACAGCTAGATACAATCAATCATACCCAATGGACCATTTTATGCAAAGAATAAAAATTATCCAACAGTTAATGCCAGAGCCAGACTTCAAAAATCTTCCGGCCCTTGAGTGAAGAGGTTGCGGCATTGGCGGGTTTCAGGCATTTCCAGCTCCAGACAGGACGATCGAGGTTGTTTGCAACGATCGGCTAGGGAAGAAGGTCCCCGTTAAGCGCAACACTGATGAAAAATTGGAGGACCTTAAAAAGCTGATCGCAGCCCAAAATGGCACCCATTGGGACAAGGTCGTCCTGAAGAAATGGCACATGATTTTTAAGGACAACATGTCTCTGGGGGGACTACGAAATCTAGGATGGGATAAACCTGCAGCTTTAATACCAACAGAGAGTTCCTTCCGCCTGCCTGTCCTGCTCTCTCCTCTTCTCCCATCCTCACCCTCACGCTGGTATGGATGCCTGTTTTTAAAAACTCATGTTACTATCTTAGAAGTTGTAAAAAAAAAAAAAAAAAAAAGAAAGAAAGAAAGAAAGAAAGAAAGAAAGAAAGAAAGAAAAAGAAAAAAAAAAGAAAACCAACTTTCAATTTTGTTTCTCCACTCTGTTTATCATCCAAATCTCCTCTATTATCTCTCCCATGGATCACTGTTGTGAAAGATTTTTACCTACCAAGTAAACTATTAATAATTAAATTGTTTTATCCTTGGAATGAAGATGAATTGGAGCCTGCCTGACTTAACGGTGTTACTACACTGAGTTGATATGCTTCTAACCAAAATGAAAAGGCTGTTCAAGTGAGCCTGTGCAGCTTGGCGATTGAAAAAGGTACAAACGTTCTCAGCTGTTGACGTATTGCGGACCTCAACTACCCCTTCCCATACCCAAAGGCTCCTGAACGCAAACTGAAGACAAAGCACTTTTCATGATGACAGGACAAAAACTGAACTCCAGGACGAGTCTCCTAAGGGTATCCACTATTCTGTGCCAAGACTATATTTTTAAAGGGGGGGGGGGGGGGGTAACAGCAATGGTAGCAGACACTTACATAGCACTTACCATACATGTTCTGAGCACTTTGCATATACAACCTCATTTAATCCTTACAACAACTGTAAGAGTTGGGTACGCTAATTATCCCCGTATTTGAAAAACCAAAACAAAATGTCACGTACAGTTTTCTATGGACACATAGCTAATAAATGATGGAACTAAGATTTGAATCCAGGTAGTTTTGGCTTCAGTCTATGCTCTTAACCAATACATGTTGGTCAATACCTCATAGAGCTGGCTAAAACAGCCATATTTTATTTATTCTTTTTTTCATTCGTTTACTCAACATGGGTTTAAACATGCTAGCTCCTGCTCTCAAGGAATTCAATCTTTTTTTTTTTTCTTTTTCTTTTTTTTTAGAGAGAGAGAATGCACATGCAAACAGGGCCGGGGAGGGATGGGGGGGAGAGAGAATCTTAAGCAGGCTCCATGCTCGACACAGAGCTCAATACAGGGCTTATCCCCACAACCCTGAGATCATGACCCAAGCTGAAATCAAGACTCAGTCCCCCAAACACGCCACCAGGTGCCCCAAGGAATTCAATTTTCTGAGAATGACAAATGAACACAATACTGAGTGAAATCCTCTAAGAAATGTATGCAGACGGTGCCGCGGAAGTAAAGGAGAAGGCGCGTCCCACACTTGAATACGGAGAGAGATGTGACTGTCAGGAGTGCACTTATTATAAAACAGCACTGCACTCCACATGACCCCATCAGCATTATTCAAATAATACCTTGAATTTAATAAGAATGTCTCTGAGAATCACTCATTGCCATTCATTGTTAATCAAATATAAGGTATTAAATGGAGAGGAAAGACTTTAAAGTAAAAACAGAACAATAGAGAACAAATTGATAACCAGAGAATCAACTGTTGCTGTGCTAGACGGGTAAGTAAGATTCACTACATTGCATATGAAAGTTGAAGAAAAAGAATGTATTAGTGAAAAGAAGTCTAAACCCTAAAATAACTACAGCTGACCCTTGAACATGGGTTTGAACTGCAGAGGCCCACTTGTACAAAGACATTTTGCAGCACTAAAAATAATTTTCTCTTATGATTTTTTAACATTTCTTTTTCTCTAGCTCACTTGATTATAAGACTATAGTATATAATACATATAACATATAAAATACGTGTTAATCGACCTTGTTATCAGTAAGGCTTCAACAGCAGGCTATTAGTAGTTAAGTCTGGGGAGAGTCAAAAGTTATACATGGATTTCCAACTGTGTGGGGGGTGGGGGGGAGGTCAGCACCTCTCACCCCCATGTTGTTCAAAGGTTCACTGTATTTGCCCAGGGGGGTTCTGTTTTTAACAGGGGAAATTTATTAGCAAACGAGTCAATAAAATACAATAATTTTTATTTACTGAGGAATTTCTTAGAGCTTCTAAAATACGTCCAGCAAAAGTAAAACTAAACTGGGACGCATGACTCAGCTGTTAAGTGTCAGCTTTTGGCTCAGGTCATGATCCCAGGGTGCTAGGATCAAGCCCCGCATCGGGCTCCTTGCTCAGCGGCTCCTCCCTCTGCCTGCCGCTCCCCCTGCTTGTGCTCTGTCTCTCTCTCTCTGACAGATAAATAAATAAAATCACTTGAAAAAAAGTAAAACTAAACTTTAAAGACTGAATCAGTTGGAAGTGTTAGATCATTAACCCAAACATTGCCTTAGTATAATTATTTCTCAAAACATGCTACAAAGGTCATAAGGACCTGACTGAAGACCATTTATGATGGTATTTCCAACACAACTGTTTTTGGGGAGAAACAGTCGACATCTCCAAAGAGGAATTTACTTGCAAAAAAGAGCCCATGAAAAACGGGAACAAAGTAGAAAAGGAAAGCTTTAAGAGATTTCTCAGGATCTGAATTGAGAAGCTAGAACGGGTGTGAAAAAGGCGGAAAGGGGAACATGTCCACGGGCTCACGGGAGTCACGAGGGTCTGGCAACCAAACTCCCCAAGGCCATCTCGTTTGTGTCCCAGCGTCCCTGTGCAGACACAATGGGCACAGAAGAGCCCTTCACAGCAGCTCCTCATAGCTTGACTGTTCCTTTTCAAATAAAAGCTACACCCAATTAAATGAAAAATCCAGGGATTAGAATGAAAATAATGGACCATCTTCAGGCACATACCCAAAGACTGGGTACGGAATTAATGTAGTGGCATTAAAGACTCTAAAATCAAGTGGAATGGTGTGGTATTGCATTTTTTAAAATTCATTTAAATTAATAGGCACACTTTTATAAATGGCTTAGCTATTTTGAAATGACTGTGGTTTGTTTAGGCAATAGATCTTAATAGTCTTCTGGTGTCTCTAAAACCTCGAGCACTAGAGAATTTCCATTTTTTAAAGAAATGTTGGGGGGCGCCTGGGTGGCTCAGTCCCTTACGCTTCTGCCTTCCACTCAGGTCATGATCCCAGGGTCCGGGGATCGATCCCCACATCCGGCTCCCTGCTCAGTGGGGAGTCTGCTTCTCCCTCTCCCTCTGTCCCTCCCCTGCTTGTGCACCCACGCTCTCTCAAATGAATAAATTAAATATTTTTAAAAATGTTGGCATTTACTTTGGATTATTATGATTAGAATTTTTTTCAACACAAAAATAAAATTTGAAGAGATTATTTCTCATGAACAGAATTATGGATGATTTTTATTTCCTTCCTTTTGTTTATCTGCATTTTTGAAATTTCAAATGGTGAACGCATATTTCTGCTGCAATAAGAGAAACATGTTTGCTTTCATTTTAATGGAAGGACAAGGAAATGGGGAATAAGGTATTCAGTTCAGGGTCAGTTCTCCAAATGACCTGCGATGGAACATGCATATGTGCGCCTTTATAATGAGGGAAATACGCCCTTGACACAAGTTAAATATTAGAAAACTTTCATGGCTTTGTCAGAAATTTCTGGAAAAGATTCCTAAAAATCTTTTTCATAGCTCAACAGGTCTCTTATTTTTGAGCACTGGAAAATGCACGGTGTCAGCAGGAGGACAGGGACCTCTACTTCATCTTCAGAGGCTGATCAGAGGGTAGGGCATGGCAGGACCAAGCAGGTGCACTCAGGGAATTCTTAAACAGGATGATTTCAAGGTCATCCTTTTTCCTAGTCTTCGTCTGCACCACGTTATTTATGACCCACCATGTTATTTATGCAATTCCAAAGGATGTCCCTTTGTTGGCTGAGTTACAGAGCTATTCCTAGCAACTGACAGTTACAGCTTTGATCTGCTTACAAGCTCACGGAAGAAAGTTGGTGGCACATACGCAGTACGTTTCTTCATCTTTTTCCCATCAACTTCTCTCAGTTCTGTTACCACCTACCCTTTCATCATCACTGAACCAGAAGCTACTGGCACAAATTCGCAGACCAGGTGATTTGTCTAATTGAAGAACAGTTGACATACAATATTATGTTAGTTTCACACGTACAACATGGTGATTCCACAAGTCTACACATCATACTGTGCTCGCCACAGGGGAGCTACCGTGTCAGTACACAACCTATTATAACACTGTTGACTACACTTGCTCTGTTGTCTCTCTCACTGCCCTGTACCCATTCTGTGCATCCCCCCACATCTCTCCCCTCTGGCAACCATCGGTTCGTTCTCTGTATTTATGGGTCTGTTTCTGCTCTTTGTTTGCTTAGATTCTGCGTGAAGGTGAAATCATATGGTACTTGTCTTTCTCTGACTTATTTCACCAGCATAATACCCTCTAGGTCCAACCATGTTGTCTCAAATGGCAAGATGTCATCTTTTTTTATCACTGCATAACATTCCATCGTATTCTACACCACATCTTTACCCATCCATCCATTGATGGACACCCGAGTAGCTTCTGAATCTTGGCTATTGTAAATACTGCTGCAATAAACAGGGGGGCTTTTTTTTTTTTTTTTGAATTAGTGTTTTGGTCTTCTTTGGGTAAATACCCAGTAGTGGAATTACTGAATCATACGATGTTTCTATTTGTAATGTTTTGAGGCACCCCCATACAGTGGTTGCACCAGTTTGCGTTCCCACCAGCGGTGCGTGAGGGTTCCCTTTTCTCCACCTCTCCACCAACACTTGCGATTTCTTGCCATATTGATTCTAGCCATTCTGACAGGTGCGAGGTGGTATCCCATTGTGGTTTTGATCTGCACTGCCCCGGTGAGGAGTGACGTTGAACATCTTCTCACGTGTCTGTCGGCCACTTGGATGTCTTTGGAAAAATCAGACCCAGTAATTTTTAAGCTTCGTGCTGCTATCTCTTTTCGGGTGCTTTACCTTTCTAATGACCACCACAAAATGCCGGCACAATCAATTCTAACTATTCACTACACTTTCGGAAAACAAATATGTAGCAATTCCCCGGATATAACCCTGCTGTGCTTGTTAGCTCACAACAAAGCAGTGTCGCGCAGCAGCCAATAGCAGCTGTGCGCTCACCCACCCACGCCAACCGCGGTGACAACAGTCTGGCTGAATGTAGCCACTTCCCTAAAAGAGCCTTGTGTTGGCCTTGACCAAGTCCGAACTGCTCTGAACTGCAGTGTCCACGGCTACAGAATGGGAATGATAGTGTGTATCTCATAGGGTAGCTGTTGGAATTCAATTTAAAAAGCACATGAAACTTAAAAACCACAGTAACAACTAACATTTACTGAGTACTTACCAGGGTAGATGCACGACAGTATATAAATGGTATTTACTCTGATCTGTGAAAAGAATTTATCAGGATTCTAGCATTTCTTTTTTTTTTTTTTTTAAGATTTTATTTATTTATTTGACAGAGAGACAGCCAGCGAGAGAGGGAACACAAGCAGGGGGAGTGGGAGAGGGAGAAGCAGGCTCATAGCAGAAGAGCCCGATGTGGGGCTCGATCCCATAACGCCAGGATCACGCCCTGAGCCAAAGGCAGATGCTTAACAACTGAGCCATCCAGGCACCCCATGGATTCTAGCATTTCTTAATCAGCAGTAAAAATTAAAACCTCATCACAATAGTAAAATGAAAAGTAAAATAAATAAATAAATAAAAAATAAAGGATGACAACTTCCCAAACTATGAACACTGATGTGCTAAATTAGCACAGATCTAGAAAGCCTGCACTAAGTGATTATCTTTCCTTTCCATCAGTACCTTCTAACCTTGAAATTCTGCCCTGCTACCACACACGGAAATTTTCTAAAGATCATAATTCCCCCAGCGAACTCTTCCTGCTTTTGTTACCACCAGGATGCCAATCTCCCCAAAGCCCTGCGTATGTCTTTAAGTTATAAGTATGGACAATGGTTTGGGTTCCTTCTTTTCCATATATATTCATTCCTTTAGTCATCACCTGTGCCCATGACTTCATTATTTTGCCCCTAAATTGCTACCAAAGATTCCTCGCTTTCCTATTTACTCCCGCTTCCCTATCTCTGTCTTTGAAGAATCCCTAAGAGGAGTGGAACATGGTGGCAAGAGATAGAGCAGAAGTTGAGGATGAAACATAGGACTAAAAACAAACAAAACAGTATGTTGGAGATCAGGGCTGAGAGCAAGATTTTAGACAAGTCTCCACAGCAACAGTAGGACCCCCAGCTCTTCCAAAAGCACCAGCAGCCAGACCTATTCTCCAGATCCCTAGCTGGACCCACAGGTGGGATTTCAGAGGATCCTGTCCTGCATCAGGATCCACCCCCCCCAGAAAAGACCTCCAGACACTGATATGTGGGATTCCTAAATGGAAAGGTCAGTTTCCTGCACATCACCCTACTGTGAAATTCCATTAATTGGCTTTTTCATTCCTCACTCTTAAATATGAGCCAAAGATAACCAGACATCGAGGGAAAGCTTCCAAGAATGAAAGATATCAAAACAAACCCAAAAGAGGAATCTAGAGGCAAATGTAGGAAAGAAAAGAAAACTTAAGGGAAAAAATAAAAACTGAAATTGATCATAGTTGACTTTTTTTTTAAAAAGGACCCCATAAAATGAACTTTATTTTAAAACTCATAAAAAGCTTCACAATATCAGTTACAAATAGAATCACCATTTCTTCCATTTTACACCTTCACATGACAATGTACATAACAAAAGATATATTTTAAAGGTTTTGTTTTGCATATCACTAACACATTTCACTAGCTTTTTCTTTACTCATTGGATTTTTAATAATACCAAAGCAGCAAAAGAGTCTTTCCTTTGCTGTCCTACCTGCTACTCCCTTGCAGTGTACTCAATAAACTTCTATTTCCTTAAAAAAAAAAAAAAATACCCAAGCAAAAGTCATATTCTATTAGACAGAATTAATTTTAGAAAGCCCTTATGAGATCAGACTTAGTCTTGTTTATAAACACCCACACCCACACACATGATGAAATGAAGAGCAAAATGCAAGCAAACTACCTTGGCAGGAACAAACGTTTGAAGATTTTAAACATATCCCTCCTGAACGGCAGTGCAGTTCACTTTATTTCCTCCAAAGACAAAAGTCAATTTCACCCTCAGTGACACCAGTGCACGGAAGCTCGGTATGAATTCACGATTCCACCAGAATCTGTAAGTTACCAAGGCTAGCTTCCCGTTTGGGATCATAAAAACTACAGAGTTAGTAGGAGTGAAATGGGCAGCTGTATGAGGGTTCTGAGCGGGGGCGGGGAGACATGATTTGACTTATGTTTCAAAATGATCACCTGGACTGATAGGTTGGGAACAAAACATGGTACTAGGAATGAAATTAAAAGGTTATTACAGGATGGACGGATGGACAGATGGGTGGATGATAATAAATGAGAAGGCAAAGGGGGTAAAATGTTAAGGGTGGAATCTAGGTGTCGAGAATAAGAGTATTTGTGTAGAATTCTTTCAACTTTGTTGTATAGTTGAGAATTTTCATAATAAAATGCTAGGAGAAAAACGCTATTACAGAAATCCAGATGACGCTAGCTGGGACCAGGGCCACAGGAGTAGCAGTGATCAGTGGTCAGATTCTAAATATATTCTGAAGATGGGACCAACAAGATTTTCTGACGGATTTGATGTCATGTGTGAGAGAAAGAGGAGAATAAGAAATAACCAAAATTTTTGGCTTAAGCATGAGGAAGGATGGAGAAGCCATGAATTGAGGCAGAGAACAATGAAGGTGGGACAGGTCTGGGGACAATGTAGGAGTCCAGTTTTGAAATTTTAGATGTACACCACACAGCACAGCTTCAGTTCCAAGGGAAGGTTCCTGTTCTGTTTTGAATTCAGGTAACTTGGGCATATTCCTTTTTTTCCCCCAAAGCAAATGCTTCCTGCCCGGTGGAAAGGTAAACCAGGAACACCAAGTCAGGACCAAGAAAACGGAGCTGGGCAAGGCAGTAAGAGAGGAACAGGGTATCATGGGAAAAAAACACACAACCTTTTTCATGTCCTATTTTAAAAGATCAATGAAAGGGCTAGAATATAAAATAAGGACATCTCCCATAAATGAAAAAGAGAAAAATAAAAAAGAAATATAAAGCTGAAAGGACCAATCCAGTGGGCCTAACATCTAAGTGAGAACGTAGAGAGGGAAATAATCAAAGAAGTAATATAAGAAGATTTCCAGAAGGACAAGTGCTTCCATCTTATAAGAGCATACTAAGTATCCCCAAAAATATTTTTAAAAGACTCTCAGCAAAGCACATTATTGCAAAATTTCAGAAGAGCTAGGATAAAGAATCTCCCAGAGAGAAAAAAAATAGACCACACCCCAAGAAGAAAGAATCAGAACAGCATCAGACTTTTGTAGAACTATACTGGACAACAAAAGAGAGAGAGGAATACAGTAAAAGTTCTGAGAAAACCTAAACATAAAAGCTAAAACTATAGGGGCGCCTGGGTGGCACAGCGGTTAAGTGTCTGCCTTCGGCTCAGGGCGCGATCCCAGCGTTACGGGATCGAGCCCCACGTCAGGCTCCTCCACTATGAGCCTGCTTCTTCCTCTCCCACTCCCCCTGCTTGTGTTCCCTCTCTCGCTGGCTGTCTCTATCTCTGTCAAATAAATAAATAAAATCTTAAAAAAAAAAAAAAAGAAAGCAAGGAAGGAAGGAAGAAAGGAGGGAGGGAAGGAAGGAAGGAGGGAAGGGGGAGTTGTTAAATCATAAGCTACAATATGGCTGCCACGGAAGGAAGTAAGCCAGTCACCAAAAGACAAATACTGCCTGATTCCACTTGCATGAGATTCTGACAGTAGTCAAATTCACAGACACAGAAAGTAGAATGGTGGTTGCCAGGGGCTGTGGGAGGGGGAGTAGGGAGTTAATTGTATTAATTAACTTTCAATTAATTTTTAATTATTTAATGTGTATAGAATTTCAGTTTTGCAAGAAAAAAGAGATCTGGAGATGGATGGTGGGGATGGTTACACAACAATGGGAATGTACTTAATACCCCTGAACTGTACACTTCAAAATGATTAAAGTGGTAAATTTCATGTCGTACGTATTATTTACCACAATTTTAAAAAATCAGAAGATGATTTTCAACCTGTAATCTACATCCAGCTGAAGTATTAATCAAGTGTTAGGACATAAAAGAAATCCTTTCCAGACAAGCCAGTTTCCAAAAAATTCATGTCCTAGGCACTTGCTCTTAGAAAGCTACTGGCAGACTTACTCCAACAAAATAAAGTAAAACAAGAAAGAGGAAAGAAAGTATTCCAACAAAGGAGAAAAGTCAACTAAAAATGAGAAAAACAGACACTAGATCTCAAACACAGGAGAAAAAGGAAAGTTCCCACATGACTGCCACGCAGATCGGTGCAGAAATCAGCAGGGCTCGGATGGAGAGGTCTAGGGTGGGTGCTGGCAGGAGCAGGACATGGAAAGAGAGGACGGGCAGACAGGAAGGGGTGAAGAGACAGAGTGAAGAGCACCCAGACTGACGTCTCTGTGAACCTGAAGAACCATGACAGTGACCATGAAGCTAGAATTGCTGGAGGCTACAGCCAGAAGGTATTTGAATTAGTGATTTTGAAGACAGGGCAGCTCCTGGTAAAACAAAATTGCAATTTTAGGTCTGAGAAGCTTTAAGAAAAAAAGTTATACCTCCATTCGTTCCATAAAGAACTTAGGGTTTACAAAGACGTGTTCACCATCCTTCTAGGTGGAAATGCTGAGGAGTTTGGGAGAGAAGGGTTTAGGAAGCTCTCATCAGATGACCTCATTTTTCTCAGGAAAATAAGTGAGGTCATCTCTTGGGAGCAGGGGGAGCGAGGGTGGGGTAGGGTCCTTGAGAAATAAACGCTGCTTGGAACAGGCCACAGTCGAGAACCTGAACAAACCGACTAGAGACATACAAGGAGCTGGAGGGCAGGGGCACTGAGGCACGAACAGCGTTGGCTGCAAATGTACCCAAATAGCATTCTGGGTGGATGCGAGGTTCTCCTGGGAGGACTCAGCATCTGACTGCGGCTCAAGTGGGAGCAGCAACTGTTGGTGACTTCAACTTCTGCCAACTAAGCAATGCTCTAAAATTGCACAGAGGGGCACCTGGCTGGCTCAGTCGGTGGAGCATATGACTCTTGACCTTGGGGTTGTGAGTTCGATCCCCACATTGGGTGTAGAGACTACTTAAAAATAAAATCTAAAAAAAAAAAAACTATACAAAGACACAAAGAGACCTATTCAAGGTTGTTCATGGCAGAACCATTTACAACAGAAAAAAGTAGAATTAATCAAGTCAGTGGATAAACTGTGGTTGATTCATGCACGGAAGACGATGCCACAGCTGAAATGAATGACCGACCAGTATCAGCATGGTTATGTATCAAACTATAATGGGGTGGGGCGGGGGGAGGGAGCAAGTGCAGAAGAACTGATATACTATGAAGTCATTTATGTACTTTATATATAAATTTTACACACACACACACACACACACACACACACACACACACACAGTAGAAGAACAGAAACAGGGCCAGAAATGACACCCACCAACTGCATGCAGAGTGAGGGCAAAGGAACGGTGGGGGGCGGGGGGGGGGGGGGCTTCAGCTCCACAGTTCATATCTTCTTTTACCCAAAAACTGAACATTGAAGCAGGGAGTGCACTTTGGATGTTAAAACAGTTAACATTTCAAAATTCTAATAGAATTCCACTAAAGCTAGAGAAGAGAGACGAAATGCTTGAAAGCGCCCTAGATTCAGAGTCAGAAGAATCTGGCTTTAGTCCCCGCTCTGCCACGGACCACACGGCCTTGGATAATCATCAACTTCCCCAGTCCCGTTTCTTCATCTGTGAAATGAGGATAATGATTTTGTCTGAGCCAACTCCTAGCCTCTCAGGTTCTTGCCAAAGACTCTAACCCGAGTTCTCGGCCGCACGTTTTAAACCAGTGGATTACAAGAAACAACAGTCACGGAGGAATGCCTGAAAGACCAAGCGTCCACCCATTCCTGGATGTTGTCTTTGGATCCCGTCCAGCCTCAGGAACTGTGAACTTGAACTGCATTGTCATAGCCCCTCCGAGAACTGCCTCTATTAAAATGCGCTCTAGTATATCCCGTAAGCCCTACCCAGCCGGATGGCACAGGGAACAGGCGAGAGAAACGTACCATGCCACTTCTCCCCCAGAAATTCAGGAGTACCGGGCGTCAGACACACCGTGTCCCTTTTACGAGAACACGCTGTGGCGCATTCTCTCAAGTCTCCGGACCAAGAAAAACCGTGACCCTGAGCATTTATTCTTTTCATCTAATGACCATGTTATTTTTATAAGCAAAGTTTCCCTCTCTTTTCTGGCTGGCATAGCCCAGCTCTAGCAATTACAAATGACTTTATGGAAACAAGTTGCCTTCCCACTGGCTTTATTCAACAACCTCTTTTTTCTTCTTCTTCTTCTTTTTTGCCTTCGCTGCAAGGTCCTCCTCTATTTTTTTTTTTTTAATTCTGTTTAATTCTATGTTGTTCTACAGATTACTTCCAACTTTCTCTGGGACACAAGAGGGTACGAATGAGCAAGTTAAATGAACTCAGACTTTCTGTACAGGCAAGACAGAGCATGTTGCAAATCACAAAATGAGATGCAAATGCAAATTGTTCTCTATTGTGAAAAAGGAAAATTCACTGTGGAAAATGAAATTGTATGTGCCTTCAATAAATGAGACTTTTTAACTATTTCTCAATGCCAAGTCACTTGAAGATATCCGTATTCCAGTTGTAAGGTCTAGGAAGTTCACATCACCTGGAGTCTCAGAGCCGTGGAAACCCCGAATTGATGAAGACTCTTGGCTAGAAGCAATAGATTCACAATGCCTCCAGTCGGGCGTGGAACAGTGAGAGAGAGAAAAAGAAGGTACTGAGGGGCATAATAAAGGCTTATTATTATTCACAAGAAAAATATCTTCCCGAGAATTCTTGGCCCTCAAGAATATATGTTTTTACTGACTGTACTCCTCCTGAATATATTCTTACTCTGTCTCTCCCCTCGGTCCCCATTCCCTCGCCCTCGATCTCCTCTCTCTTCTGGATCAGCAGTCTGGGTGTTCTGATCTCTCTGCCCCTGCCCTCTCCCATTACAGCAAGGCAAACACAGATTGAATATTCCGTAAAATGCCAGCACACTAATATGAAAAGAGCCACCTTAACCACCACACACATCCTCAAAAAGCTGTTAAAATCGCTGTTATCCATATGCACCCCAATGTTCATAGCAGCATTGTCCACAATAGCCAAATCGTGGAAGGAGCCGAGATGCCCTTCAACAGATGACTGGATTAAGAAGTTGTGGTCTATATATACAATGGAATATTACTCAGCTATCAGAAAGAACGAGTTCTCAACATTTGCTGCAACATGGACGGCACTGGAGGAGATAATGCTAAGTGAAATAAGTCAAGCAGAGAAAGACAACTATCATATGATTTCTCTTATCTATGGAACATAAGAACTAGGATGATCGGTAGGGGAAGAAAGGGATAAAGAAAGGGAGGGTAATCAGAAGGAGGAATGAAGCATGAGAGACTATGGACTATGAGAAACAAACTGAGGGCTTCAGAGGGGAGGGGGTGGGGGAATGGGATAGACCGGTGATGGGTAGTAAGGAGGGCACGTATTGCATGGTGCACTGGGTGTTATACACAACTAATGAATCATCGAACTTTACATCGGAAACCAGGGACGTACTGTATGGTGACTAACATAATAAAAAAACATTAAAATAAAAAAAAATCATTGTTATCTTACAAGAATTGCTTAAACTTTCCTAGTGAAAAGAAACAAGTACTTGGGTTCATTTGCCATTCAGTAAATTGGCTTCAGGTGAATTGGCCTTCTCTCCCAGAGAAGTAGCTATGTAACTAACACATCACTTCTGTCTGGTCCCCACTCCAGGAATATCCTCTGCCCTGCTTGACTCCCACCATTTAGTTCTTGTTAGCCCCCTCCTGGCATCTCATGCTGGAGCATACTGCAAGCATCCTAGCATCGATCCGGAGGCTGTGGGGCCTGAACATCAACTTGAAATGCCAGCTAACTGGAGAAAGCCTTCCCTTTGAAACTCCACTGTGGACCCCCCTGTCCGTTCGAGCGGTTCCCTCAACCCTGCATGTTCTGCAGATTTTAGACAGTGAGCCTGGGGAAGGGACTATGTCTTGTTTACTGTTTATCATCTAGCGCTGTGTGTGGCATATAGTGGGCACATAATAAATGTTTGAGGAAAGATTAAAAGAGTGAACAAATGAAGGAACAAACTGGAGCGATGTAGCTGGGGAAGCTGTTAGCTCCAGCCCCGCTTAGAATTTAGGACTAAGAAATAGGGGCGCTTGGGTAGCTCTGTCCATTAAGCACCTGCCTTCGGCTCAGGTCATGATTCCGGGAGCCCTAGGTTTGAGCCCCACATTGAGCTCTCAGCTCAGCAGGGAGTCTGCTTCTCCCTCTCTCTCTGCTCCACCCCACTTGTACTCTCTCTCTCAAATAAATAAATAAATAAAATCTTGGAAAAAAAAAAAAAGAATTTAGTACTAAGAAATACTCCACTACCTTGGAGGAACAAGTTGGGTTTTGGCTGTTGTTCTGTATTATTTTTGTTGTTGTTTTTTTTTCCCTGAAAATAAGAACCATACAATTCATGTTCCCTTTTCATTTGGTGTCCAAAAACACAAAGCTCACCGTGAGGTCAAACTGAAGTAATTATGCAGGCCCTCCTATGTCTGTTTTTCCCTGGACTTCGTCTTGTTTTTCTGTTTTTACTTTTTATTGACATATAATACCTTATCTTATACGTAGTTGGTGTGGTCATCTTAAATCCTTCATGAATAAAGTAAGGAAGGAATTAAAAAACTAAATCAACAAATAAGCAGGCAAACGAAAACTCAGAAAATACACTTTACAAGAATATTTTTATACACACTTTAATAAAAATAAAAGTGATTTTGAAATTCAGGTCTTCCCAAGTCACAGGATTTTTTTTTTAATTCCAACTTCCTCCTTCAATATCTCCACTTGAATTTGCTCTCTTTCCTTTCATTTTTGACAAGATTTTTTTTTCTCACCAACTGCCCAGAATTCTTAGCCATAGAAAACTGAATTGCCCTCCAATGTCTTCTTGGATGTATTTTAAGGTCAAATGCCTATTTCTACTGGTCATGATTTTTTTTCTTGGATTTTCAAGGTTTCAAGGGAACTTTAGTCCCAAACTCTCCTGGGGAAAAAGCGATTGAGGGACCAGAGGAATTCTGTTAAGTTTACAAAGTTCAACGAGTGTTGCTGAACTGCAGTCAAATGGCTGCATGTTCCTGGTAAAATTCTCGGAACAGAAATGACGGAAATGTTTGGGGAAAGATGTGCAGGATCTCCTTGTGACCATACAAGCATTTTTGTCTGGTGGTTCAAGTACCGTAACTGCACGTGCATTTTTACACTTGTTTCTGTTGGGTAGCATTTTCCCAGTGATGAGGGATGTGCGGTCTTTAAAATTCCAAACATGAGTCTTTCCAAGATATTTAAAAGAAATATTTCTAAATTTGAAATGTTTGCCAGCAAATACAACAGCCAAAAATATGCTGGCTGTTAAAATGAGAAGTTTGTTTCCGAAATGTACTATTTCTTTAGAAAAATATTTGTCAATTTTAGTGGCAGCTGCAAAGTCGTTTTCACACTCAGAACTTAATTCACGATTACAAATGGGCAAAGGAGGAGTGATTGCATTTTTCCTTTTGGCCTGTGTACTACTGCAACTGACCCAATCACACATGCCTTTATCACCAGATGCACCAGCTGCTGCTTGGCCAGGTACCCACGCTTTCTCTTTAATTGTGTTCACTTACAGAGGAAACCAACGAAATCCACCTTTCTCAGGTAATGGTCCAATTTGTCTTATGATGGCCAAGTCCCACCAGAGCCCTCAATCACATGTATATGGTTGCTAAGTTTTTTATTTAACTTAGAAGCTTTCTGGTCCAATTTTCTTCTCACACTCAGGCTTAAGATAAATATTATCAAAACATGAAGCAGAGCCATGGAAAGTTGAGAGTTCCAGATGGGGTCGTATTCATTCATTCATTCATTTAACAAATACCGGTCGAGTACTTACTACCTGTCAGGCACTGTATCAGGCACTGGGGATGCAAAGATGAGTAAGTGTAAAAGACTTTCCAGAGACAGGAAGAGCATGTTTAAGGAGC
This sequence comes from Ursus americanus, assembly GCF_024610735.1. Classification (NCBI taxonomy): domain Eukaryota; kingdom Metazoa; phylum Chordata; class Mammalia; order Carnivora; family Ursidae; genus Ursus; species Ursus americanus. Next base: position 10,702,631 of record NC_142152.1, on the reverse strand, counting down.
ATAAACAACATCAGGAACTAACTCTGCCTGGGGGAATCCAAAAAAAGCAGGCTTGTCATAACAGGCTTACACAGAAAAGGACCAATTTCCAGCATCCTACCCTTAAGATTTCCCTGCTAAAGCAGGTAGGACCTAGCAAATGTAGACTGGTGGATGAGAAGGCTGGCCAGGACAAGTGAATCTGTTCACATTATAAATCACTAGTAAGTGCAAAGCTAAGTGTATTCCTCCAGTCCAGCACAACAGAGTCAAGGGTCAAAAAATGGATCAGTAGTTTTAGAGGGTGAAAAAAAAAAGATCCTTTAAATCTAAATTTTATATACCATAAGGATAAAAAGTCAAACTATAGTCCACATTTATTTTCTACAGAATGGGCTATACATTTTATTTACTTTTAAGAGAATTTTTTGTACTATGTAAGTACTATGTGCTTATTACAGTGACTTTTTAATAGTACAGAAAACAAAACAATGAATAAAATCTATCCATAAAGTTTTAGACTCTTTTTGTCTCCAGCATAGGTTTTTTATTTTGTTTTTACAAAGTTGTTAATCATACCACGAATTTGTATTCTGCTAAACATTAAGCATTTCCATGTTATCAGTCTCCATAAATTTTGTTATAATGCCTACGTTGTATCCTGATGGTATATAAAAACTTGAACTGGAAAAGAACAGCAAGGGTTAGTCTCCTCAACTTCTCAAGAAAAAAAAAAAAAAGAGAGAGAGAGAGAGAAAGAGAAAGAAAGAAAAAAAGTTCTGTTATTGTTTAACCTCTGTTCATTTATTGTTGGTCAATAAATTACCCAAAAAGTATTAACGTACAGCTTGCATGTTTCAGGCACTATGGGTTCGCAAGATAATCAACCCTTAAGAATATGGACTCCGAGACCAGAGGGAGTCCTCACCTTCCTTGATTCCTGGCTATTGTTACCACTGACCTCCAGCTCTGTTCTGGGCAGATTAAATCAAATAATGACGTGAGTCATTTCACGAGCCTAATGTCCAGCAGGGCAGGAACGGTGAGCGGTCAGCAGTAATAAGGGCCCAGGCTCATCTGAGCCAGAATATAACCAAGTCTGGCCTTAATATCCCCGCCCAGCGTAAGAGAAGCAAGGACTAGCATACATCAGCTGCTGCTGGCAGGCCTGGGACACCAGAGCCACAGCAAGTCTAGTCTGCGAAGCTGAATGGTCTTGTGAGGAGGCAATGCCACGTCACAGAATTATTCCTGGACTAGGGGTTTAGCAGACCTGAGTTCCAGTCCTCCTTTTGGCCCAAGCGCAGAAAATGCATTTTAGATATTTGAACCCTACTCTTCTCACCCATAACATAAAGGTGGAGCTAAACGTTCTCTAAGAGCCCTTCCAGGTGGGTAAATCTGTGATTTTGCAATGTTACAAAAGCAGGACTCACTGTCCCCAAAAGTACCGAACTCAACCATCTTACCACTTCTCAAGCATTATTTCAAACACCAGGAATGAAGAAAAACCAGTTCCTTGCTGCTCTAGAAGTTATATATACGCTTTCAGTTCAGTTACGGAGGTATTCCGGGTAGTAATCACTCTCCAGGCTGGCTGGCAATGCCAACGAGGCCGGAGGCGGGGGAGGGGTCGCTGAGAGTCTGCTTCCTCCGGAAGGACAAGCACCGCGTTCTCTTCCATGGCCACAAGCTGACCACCTATCCCATGGACCCACAGAGAGCAGAGAGGGTCTGATCAGTTCAAATCTGCCTTCCTAATAGGAAAGTGCAAAGATTCACGTTAATGACTGACGGTCATTACATATTTTCATTATATGACATTCTCTGATGGTACGAAAACAGAGGATAAATTCTTTTATTATCAAAAATTATTTTCAGGGGCGCCTGGGTGGCACAGCAGTTAAGCGTCTGCCTTCGGCTCAGGGCGTGATCCCGGCGTTATGGGATCGAGCCCCACATCAGGCTCCTCTGCTATGGGCCTGCTTCTTCCTCTCCCACTCCCCCTGCTTGTGTTCCCTCTCTCGCTGGCTGTCTCTATCTCTGTCAAATAAATAAATAAAATCTTAAAAAAAAAAAAATTATTTTCATTTTTTTCTCAAAATGATTATCATTTCCATGCTGTTAGGGTTTTCTCTATAATTTCTTTAATAGAGAATAGTCCATGCCACTTTTTTTAAGATTTTATTTATTTATTTGGGGGAGAGACAGAGGAGAGACCGCGCATGAGAGACAGCACAAGCAGGGGAGGCACAGAGGGAAAAGCGGACTCCTCCCTGAGCAAGGAGCCCAACCCAGGGCAGAGGGAGAGGGAGAAGCAGACTCCCCACTGAGTGGGGAGCCCGACACAGGGCTTGATCCCAGGACTTTGGGATCATAACCTAAGCCGAAGGCAGACACCCAACCGATTGAGCCACCCAGGTGCCCCAGCCCACGCCATTTAAAAACAAAATCAGTAAGACTACTGCCCCAATAAGTACAAAATATTTTTTTTAAGATTTATTTATTTAAGTAATCTCTACACCCAACTTGGGGCTCAAACTCACAACCCCAGAGATCAAGAGTCACGTGCCCTGCCTACGTAGCCAGCCAGGAGCCCCAGTACGAAATATTCTATCAAGCAATTAAAACCAATTTATGAGCTATAAAATTGATATACATTCAGTAGGTAAACAAGTTTTGCACTTAATAATTGATTTGGCACCTAATAATCTTGAAATTACCTCTATTCTACCTATCTCTGAAAATCAAAGTCTATGATTTAAAAAGAAAAAAAGGAAGAACATTCCGTGAAGTGGACAATAGAGGATGCATTCTACCCTGCATCATAGGAATTATAGTCAATTATTCTTTTTTATATGTTTTTTAGATTTCATTTATTTATTTGACACAGAAAGAGAGAGAGAATAAGCAGGGGGAGCAGAGGGCAGAGGGAGAAGCAGGCTCTCTGCTGAGCAAGGAGCCCAACATGGGGCTCAATCCCAGGACCCTGGGATCGTGACCTGAGCCAGTCACCCAGGTGCCCCAGCCCATGCCATTTAAAAACAAAATTAGTATGACTACTGCCCCAATAAGTACACTTAACCAACTAAGCCACCCAGGCGCCCCTATAGTCCATTATTCTTAACAAAAAAATCATTACTTATCTGAAGATCATACAGCCAAAAAGAAAACAAAGGTACCATCAACTCTCAATTACCCAAGCTCACATATTCCTTTTGGTGCATTAGTCAGAGTCCCGTCTCTTGGCTGAGGACATTAAGCGGAGGTGATAAAGTTTGTGTGTCTGCCAGTATACACGCTTTTGTAAGTAGTGAGCCCTCCCAGCAGTTCCTCGGAATTCTGTCCACGACGGAGGCAGTGGGAATGTTAAAGCTACTTTCATCCTGTGAAATGGCACCATTCTCTGTTGGTGCTAGTACAAGGCAAGTGGTTATAGGGCCCAGTCACCTGACTATAAAGCGACAGGATCCCACGTTGGCACAGGGAGGGAGGAGGGACAGGTACAATTAAGAAAATCAGCATCCATTCAACTTGCTGATTCTCGAACATCATCCCTCAGCTTCAGGTGAGTGCTCGATAAATGTAAGCTGAGTACCTCAAACAAACAGCACTAACTGCCCACTGAACAGCTCTACTTCAGCGGCTCGCAGTTCAACATCTTTGAAATAGAACAGATGACCTCACTGACCGCCATGAGAGTCACAGGGTCCAGAATTAACTTTCTACTAGAAAATGGTTTAAAATAGAGGAAACAATTATTTTGAGACTGCAACAGGCAATGCAAGAGTGTCATCCTTCTGAGAAAGGAAACAAGCGAGGGGAGCCTTCGGATGGCCAGTGTTTCCTACCAGGAGACAATGTGCAAACCCTAACACAGCAAGGGGGGCACGGAATAGAGCCTGAGCCTCACTGAGATCAGAAATCAGTAAGACCCACGTAGCTAGAGCAGAGAAGGAAGCAGGGTTGGGCAGAGGAAGAAGCTGAGGCTGCAGGATGGCCTCCCCCGCACCCCACCCCACCCCACCCCTGCCCACAGTGAGCGCTGCAGGTTAAATGGCCCTTCAGAGTTGTCAGCTGGGCCTAGATGGCCTTCATATTCCCACCTCATCAGTCGCTGGATGTGAAACCCCATCCCCACCTCTCCCCTGGGAAGGGGCGTAACCCCAAGTGAGAGGGTTCACTGCTGCGGAGGCAATGCCCAGAGGCTGGGCGAGTCCTCCATTAAAGGAAGATCTGGATGGCACCTCTGCGTCTACTGCAATGCGCGCTTAAAATCATCTGTCTAGTTATTTTACTTCCCTGCCTCAAACACTTCAAAGGCTCCCCAGCAACAGCACCGCATTCAAAGCGCTTCAGCATCTGGCACTTGCCCACTTCTTCAACCCTATCTCTTAACGCTGCTGGCATAGGCCCAGGGCTCCACACACGGCAAGTGAATCAAAGCTCTCTCTCAGGGCCCATGTTCTCTCTCCCTGTTCTGTCTTTGCACATGCTGCTTCTCCTGCCTGAGCCCAGGGACAGGGAGGCCACCTGCCTTTGGGCTCCCCACGCACCCCACCCCTCCTTCCAACTCAGTACAAATATCACAGCTGTCAGGCCTGCGTGTCCGAGATCCCAAGTGGACCACAAGCTTCTCGAGAGCACCACTTTCTTCCTCGTAGCCACAGCACCAAACACCGAGCCCGATGCAGAGTCGGTACTGAACACACGTGCGGGGAGTCACCGCAGGGACGGATGGACAGAATTACGGAGCGTTCTCACCAAGTACCTCCTACCTCACGCTGAGCCGAGAGCCACTTCTCCTCTGCCCCCACAAGGCTGCTGTTCTCCCCCTGCCCTCCAATCCTAGAGATTTTGCCTTCACTGTGGTCTGCGACAAGGCCTGTTTGCCCCATTTAATTTACCCTCATCCGATATGGTCGAGGGGAAGATGCTCGCACCACCTCTCTGGCCCTGCCGCCCTGGCTGTGGCTCTCCTCTCAACTTTGACCTGTGCACCTGTTTTCCATCTCCTGGGCCAGATGAAGGGGACATGCCCCTCAGCTCTCCACTGGGCCATCCACTACCACCCCAGGACCCCTTCACAAAATTCTCTTCCCCAAGCCACAGTGCATATATTTCATTTCAGAACAATTCACTAGCTTCTGTATTTTAAGCCATAGAGACAGTGGTACATTTATATTTTATGACAGAAAACATCAGGCTCTGGTCTAGGACAACCTTCCCGAAATTCCCTACCTCTACAGCGAATGAATAGTTTCTAATATAAATTTTTTCTTTTCTTTTTTTTTTTTTTTGCATTTTCAGCCTTTATTAACTGACACTTCTTCGTATCTAGAGTACAATGAAGCTTGTACTTATAATAATATAAAAGTACTGATAATAATATACTTATAATACGTATAATGTACTTATAATACCGATAATGTACTTAAAATATAAAAATATAAAATAAATTTTGCAATATACCAAAAGATTATGACCCTCAAAGAAAACTTCAGTTGTGTTCAATACGTTCATAATATTCGTAATTTAAGTCTCTAAAAATAATTTAGCAATCTAAGTATGCAGGGTCCACTTACTCTCCATTAAATAGAATATGACACAATATTGGTCAATTTATTCCTCAATTACAGCAGAAAACTGAGGAAGTTAAAGGTACAGACCTATATCCCAGAAGACCCACTCTAGACAAAATTATATTAGTGAAAGTTTCAGGCGGATTGGTAAATGCTACATATATCCTAGAACAGTACATTAAAGCTAATGCTTGACACATCTAAGAGTAAAAGGGTCCAACGGGGAAAATATGTCTTTCCCATCTCATTCCCTAGAAAGAACAAGTGAAGAACGAAATAGACAAAGGCTTGAAGAGCAAGCAAGAACACAAACATCTACAAAAACTAGGCAACTAATCCTTGAATAATCTAAAATGGATTATAATCTCTCCTATCTCATACATGTTCAAATAAATTCTGCCCTTTTCTGTGTTTGTTGAAACTGAACTTGGCTATGCCCACATCATTATTATAAAATGTAATAAAATATCCACAAAAGCAAAGCTCATTCCAAATATCAAAGGCCAAAAACTGCTCTCAAAGATTCATGTACAAATGGAATTCATGGAATGTAGATAATTCCTGAGGCATGACTCATAAGACTAAACATGGATGAGAGGACAAGACCACAATAAATATCGACCCACAGGCAATACAAAGTGTGTCTGTCCAAAAACACATTTACTCACTGCCTGCAATTCTGTTAAAAAAAATAAATAGAAGGCTATATAAAAGAAGTTATAATGAATCAGGATTATGTTAAAAAACCAATTGTTGTTTCTTATTTGTAACCTTTATGCTGTGATAAAAATTAGAGTGAAGAAATGCCTGCTTGACACTGAAGTTTTAAACATAAAAAAGAAAAACTAAGCATATTTACCAACAAATAACACCTAATTCATGACAAAATAGAGTGCTTACTATGCACTAAGCATTTTACGTACACGTGTGACTTCGACCTCGTAAAACATCTCCGACAAGGATACGAAACCACTAGTTTACAGACAACGAGGGCTCCTTCTCTAGGTGGCTCAGCCTGGGGGCTGGGTCTCAGAGCCCCCGCTGTCTCACTCCTGAATCCACATTCTCAACCTCTATTTCATATAATCCCCAAATGAGATGGTCAGGATAAGTTAACACTTCAAGTAACTATAAAATTCACTCTTAATAACATCAACATTTGCTCTTAATCAGTCATGATGCAAACTCCTTGACTCACTACATACAATATCTGGAATACGATTTAGGATTTCTTGGGTGACTTAAATGCACCATTATTAATGTGAATTTTACTGCCCTTATCTCTAAGCAAAACCATGTAGCTCCTCACTGAATTCACCCCAAGGGGTACATTACTCAAGCTGACATTTGTCGGCCTGCACGAAGCACTCACTGCCCCTCGCCCGACTCCGCCACTTCCCAGAGCCATGACCACGAGCAGGCCCTGCCCCTCCCTTGGGCTTCCTTCCTCTGCTGTGACACAGGGACCTCGGCCTCCACCTGCCTCGCAGAGCTTGCTAAAGGCTCAAGGCAAACACAACGCAGACAGGATCAAGAAACTGTCAATTGCAACAGGATTGGAGGCTTCAGTATTTCCCTTCGATGAAATGCCTGGATTATATACTCTTCCTCTCAGATATTATTTTAAAAGAGGAATGAAACTGCAGCCAACAGTCTCCACAATTCAAGAGTATTCATCAAGCTGGCCAGTCAGAAGCGCAGTATAGTTTCCAGTGACAAACATCAGTAATTGTGCCTTTTGCTCTGATGGCATCTGCAAGGCCCGGCACTTAAGGCTGTGAGAAGTCTGTGTGTCTCCGAGTGGGGTGAACGTGCAGTGTCTTAACCACTGGACATTTTGCACGAAGTATCCATTAAGAGAGGAATGAATCTGGATTTCTTCCATTCCTTCAGAGAAAGTAATCTGTGTCATACGCCTGACACCAAGGATCAAAAGCGTCTATGGTAATATCCCAGAAAGTAACCCAAGACAAGAAACAATCATGGGAACACTGGAAGACATCAAGTTTCCTCTAAAAAACAAACCAAGTTCTGACACATAGGAACAGACAATTCACATAAGAGGAAATGCAAAGACTAAACAAACACGTGCAAAAAAGTTCACCTAGTAGACAAAGAAATTGACATGCACCACACTAGATAGACAATCACTGTTTTGGAAATCAATTTGGTGACATATACCTTGAATCATAAAAATGCTCATGCAGTTTGACTCAGTAATCCAACTCCTGGGAATTTATTTTAAGAAGTAATTTGTTAGAAGCAAAAAGATATATAAACACAGATACACATAGAGATAGGTATATAGATTCTCAAAACATTGGAATACTTAGCAAAATTTGGTATATCGATTGAAAAAAAAGTTTTTAATGAAAACAAAAGCAATCATTATTCTATGCAAAATATTAAATAAGAAAATACTAAGTAAGATAAACAGAATACAAATGTGTCATGGGAGTGTAACCACACAAATGTATGGGCAAAAAGGTAAAGTGCACAAATAAAAATTGTTGTGTTAGCATGATGCCACTTAGAAAATTCTCATTCAAAATCTTTAAGCAGGGCTCCCGGCTGCCTCGGTCGGTACAGCACACGACTCTTGATCTTGGGGTTGTGAGTTTGAGCCCCACATTCGGTGGAGAGATTATTTTTCTAAAATCTTATTTTAAAAATCGTATTATTAAAAAAAATCTTTAAGCATTATTGTTACTTCACCTTCTAAATGAAAAATATGTAACTCACATCGTTTTTTTTAAACCACTTAAAAGTCGACATTTGCCACATCCCTTCAACCAACTAAAATAAGGTACATAAAATTTAGAAGGTTATCTATACAATAAGAAATAACCAAAAAATATTCCCTTAAGAATGCGATTTGTGGTTAATAAAAGTAATAACTCTAAGTCCTCTCAGTGTCCCTGTGACATCCATCGCACAATCCCCACAATAACCTTTGCTAGTTTGAATTCTCCTTGCTTGTTGAGACTTACTGAAGAATTTAATTTTGCGGTAGTCGTAAAAATATGTAATCTGCGGCATACTAAAGGGAAAACACAGAAAGATTGGTGCCTTCTGTTGCTTATTTATCTGAGTACTTTTAATGTTCTTCCTTGTCGCAGGCCCTGGCAAATGAACTTGGGAAGCCCTTTCCTTTCTGAGTGGCCCTACCTCTGACCACTCTCCCTTTTCTCCCCGCACACAATTTAGCAGTCTAGAGCAAATTGGCTTTTCCACCTTCCCAGCTTCCTTCTAGGATACCTGAGCTCCCTGGAGAGGCTTTCTTGTAGGAAATGAAGACCAACAGACTATTTATGGTAACTGTCTGAATTCAGGGCGTGGAGTCCCTTTGTGAGTGCTGACCGCCCCTCATGGGCATTTTCTGCCTAGACCCACCTGTCCCCTCCCTCTCACAGCTCAGTGTTCACGTTCAAGGGAGCCAACTCTGGGGCAGGCTGCCTCTCAACGGCAGAAGTTCATTTTTAGGGGTGTTGTGCCTCCTTTCCCTGCCTGATAGAGGAGACATATTTGCAACAAGGAAAAGATTTTGAAGTTGATCTCCTGATAAAGCTTGCATGAAGAGAGGCTTCTTGATAGCTTTTATTATTGAGACAAATTAGCCCTGCCTCAGTTTTTCTCATTACAGTCTTCTTGGTTTGTGAGGCAGTAGGACTCTATTTAAACTCCCTAGCATTTTCCAGATACAGAACAGACTTCTCGTAGATACATCCCTTCCCCTGATGGAAGACAAGGTCATTCTCCTGGAAGGCTCTCGAACTCCCCAGTCTGAGGTCAGGTCCTTCTATCACTCCAGATGTAACAGATTCTTCCATGCCCTATGCTGCAGCCCTCCTACCTTGCCTATAGACAAAGCCCCCCCCCCCTTTTTTAAGGCCTTTTTTCTTAGGTTTATTATCCCCAAATCAAGGGTTGCTATAGTCTGCATATTATAACCTTTGCAAATCCATTAATTCCTTCTGTCCATATGTAAAAGGAGATTCCCCAAGGACTTGGGGTGCTTTTACACTGTTACAAGAACCAGCAACATGTACTGAGCCAATGAAGCAAACCGCATTATTTAAGTGCTTGGGACAGGGAAGGGTTGGTTATACCAGAATGTTCTTGTTTGATGCTTTAAAAAGGAGCATTGGCAGCAGAGAAATTCGGGGAGAATGGGTGTCAGCAAATCATTATCTTGATTCCTGTGTGGCCCCAAATAAAAGCGGTATTAACCGACTTGCCCCCCACCTCCCCACCTCAGGAGATAAGGGTGTGCATTGCCCCCCACAGCAAGCCTGTTAACCGCGACTGCGGGCCTCGTTGGGTGGTGTGGATGTATCAGGTGCAGACCAATGAGATCCAGACACGCCAGCCCCACGGGGCAGAGTCACATGCAAGTTCCCACATGTGCCAGTTCATATTCACCCACCCATTCACCATCCAGAGAAGACCACATGAGCCAAGTCAAATGGCCCAGCCTGGAAAACGCAGAAAGCCACACCTTAAGACACTCAGTCATAAAATGACATGAGAAACATCAGGGAAGAAAAGAGGTAGACACGGAGATTAAGAAAACAAAGCAATAAACACACAGGAAAGCATGGATACACTCCTTACAAAAGATGAAACATGCCTCTTTGATCCCACACACCATCGGTAAATATCCAGCTCTATGTGCTAGTTCTTAACAATACCGTGACCAGCCCAGAAAATCAGAGCTGTGACAATTAACACCGGCGTAGACCTTCCACAGCGTTCTGCAGTTCTATTTCAATCACAATATTAAAATATAAGAATGAAAACGGTTCTTCTTTCTACTTCCATGGTTTCCTTAGTTTCTATGAAGGCAAAATGTGCTTGCAGACAACCAAATCAACACCTTCTCAGCAGGAAAAGTGCAAACTCTCAGAGACCTCCCATTGATACAAATCCTTCCCCAAAATCCTCCTGCTAAACTTTTGACCTATTGTTTCTAAGCCTACCAATTCTTGGCAGTGAGTGGTAATAAACTTAAAAAGTGAAGTTTGGGTCAGGAATTATAGTTCCTATTTTGACTACAGTTTAAGTTACAGACTCCCCAGCTTCTTCTTCAAGGGGCCTGGGCCTGCTATTTTTACATATGAAAACAGACATGATGCACCTCTTTTCTCGCCCTGAGGGTTTCCTATAATCTATTTATAGGACTGGACATTTTCCAAACCCAGACATAATTCACTGTGCCATTTTCGGTGACTGATAATGTTGGTTTTGTTTTTCTCTTATCCCAAGGGAAAATCAATTGCCCAGCAAATTAATGGATCCCGCACCCTTTCATCCTTAGAGACCAACGATCACTGATTTAGGTCTCAGTTGGTCTATTTCCGGCTCTGAGGGGATGTTAATCCTCAATAACAGGTCTGTTGAACAAGCCACAGGCGGGGCATCCAGGGACAGCAGATCTGACCCCTTTTACCTTCCCGCTCACTCACTGCGGGGCCTCAAACAAGTCACTGTATTATCTTAATTTCTCTGACCATAAAAGATGATGACCAAAGCAGTTGAAAGGAGCATATTTTGCTGGTTTTTGAAAATAAGAAAGATGAGGCAGGTGCCTGGGTGGCTCAGTCAGTTAAGCGTCTGCCTCTTAGTTTCAGCTCAGGTCATGATCTCAGAGTCGTGAGATCCACCCCCGAGATGGGCTCTGCATTCAGCGCCGAGTCTGCTTGAGATTCTCTCTCTCTCCCTCTGCCCCTCCCCCCATTCACACACATGTGCTCTCTCTCAAACAAATAAAATCTTTAAAGAGAGAAAGAAAACAGGAAATAATTCAAATATAATGGTATCCGCTATTGCAATTACTTAAGCTCTAAGCAACCGGCTCGATCCACAGCCACCGGATGCATATCTACCTTCATATAGCACAGTCCCAGCACACACTGGTTAGGGACCAAGCAAAGAAGATGTTGTAGTTGAACGGACGCTGAGGTGTACTTCCCTGAAGCCCTAGAATCAGTTATACAAGCAAGAGCCCGTACAGCGCAAGAACTCTGGGAAACCTCTTCCCCAGGTTCCCGTCAGGATCCACAGGCCTCTGAGAGGCTTCTAGTGCCTCAAGGCTGCTGGAAGCACCCCAGAGATTTGAATTAAGTCAGGCCTTGATCTACTTCAGGCCTTAGGCATGGGGTCTACCCTAAAGGTAGAATGGGAGAACTGGGAAAGTCTGAGCCCCTGTGTGAACCTTTATAAAATCTTTTTGGAGGAAAGGAAGAAAGAAACCTCCAAAAAAATGAGATATTTTAGATTTCTAAGGGCAACCCAGAGCAAATTCTTGGGATCAGCTTAGGAAAAATACAGGACCGTCAGGCCCACTGTAATCTGAACCAGAATCATTGGGACGATCCTGGTCCACAGACCTCCCTAGGGCAGAGCGAAGTCAAACAGAGAGATCTGCTAAGATACAGTGCCCTTGCGACAGGCACTTTGGTCAGAAATTCTCTTCCAACCTGAGGTTTCTGGCCCAGTCTGGGAGCTCTGGAGCCCTGGAGAGGCCATCCACCAGCTCTTCCTCCTCAGCCGCCAAGCATCACCTGGGTGACACACTGTTAGTCCCTCAAATACACCTGCCTAAGGATTCATGCCAAAAAAATCAAAAAAACTATTTACTGTAAATGTTGACATTTTGAAAGTTTTATTGGTTATTGTTTAAGATGTGAGGGGGTTTTCTCCCTACCATGTTCTGGCTGCTATTAACGAGTATTTCTTAACTCACTCAATTTTTTTCCCCCATTCTGTTAGTCTAAATCAATCAAAGTATTGTCACGTCACCAATCCCTTTGTGCAATGTCCCATAGAGGGCTGTGTTTCCACAAAAGCAGGCGACAGCTTGAGTGCGCTGGTCTAGTGAGAGCCGTTCACCTCCTCCGCCCCAAGCCCGACTTCCCACTAGAAGAAGGAAGTGATAAGATTGGAAGACAGCCCTAAAATGCTGTCATTGTTATTGTGAACCTTTAAATAGACCTTTGCATCTGTACAGGGTTTGGGGTTCTGCTTACAAAGACCCTTGGGAAGGTCTGGGCTACTAGCCCCCTCTTTGATTTTTATCTACATTGCACCTAAGTTGTTCCTGCCAACTAGGACTAATAAATACAGTGAAAACTAGTGAAAACTAAAGAATCATGAAGCTTTAAAAATCAAAGACTTGAAAGCATTCTTTTTACTCGTGTGATCCCGAAGGTAAAAATTAATCTGGATGACACCATCTCCAAGAACTCTGCCTATCTGCTAGTTTAAACACCATGCCCTTTGCACTAACAACAAACTTTCTTTGAACACTTTTCTCCTTTGACATTTTTTATCTTCTATATTAGGACAGCAATTTCATAGGACAAGACATGCAAGGAAATGGAACATTTAAGAACAACTGTGGTAATTAAGCAAAATCTTCCTTAATTTTGATAAAGCAAATACAGAAAGCTAAAATTAAAACACAGCTTGTTTACAAAATGTTTATATATATTGCTAATTCTTTCAGCAACATTTTTGTTTTCGCTTTGGGATTACCCACTTCAAGTCCATGGTTTTTGTTTCTTAAAAAAGCAGTTATGGCAAATGGGCTCAAAATATTTTCTGCCTCTAAAAATAAACATCTTTGTTTTGAAAAACATTCCTAACTTTAAAGTTCCGGCTATTCCCAAAACAGAAGAGATAGTTAATCAGCAACTTTTAAGAGAAGAGAGCTCAGGCAGGTTACAGAAATTCTTCCAGGAACCCCTTGTCCTGTCCTCCATCCACAATATCCAGCAAATTACAGTACTTTGTTAGCTCCCAACAACAAAAGAGGCCTACAGAGCGGGGAAGGAGTGAGGCAGTGCAGAGGTGGGGGGCGGGGCTGCTGGGGGATCTTTCTACTAATAAGGCGGGGAGGAGGGGCCAAATGTGATACTCCAGGAGAAGGCAACCTCTAGTACAAAAGGTTCCTTTACATGTTCATGTCCTATTGTACAAGAGTAGGTTAAAAAAATTGAAATGAACAAAATGTTGGGTGCTCTGAAGGATGGCTATCGAACAGATGCAAGTGATTCGTAAGTAAAAAGAAACAAGGAAGGAAGGGAAGGAAGCCAAGGAGCCAGGAAAGCGGAATGAATAGGAAGATTACACTTCCCCAGCCAGCGAAAGGTTTAACTGTCCTAATCCAAGTGTTTAAGATCCTTGAAAACAATAACCTTCTAGAAAGCAGATACAAGTAGTTGACAAAAGAACAGAAAGCCTAGCATGTACCTCTATGAAGTCAAGTCACCATTCACCGGGGGACAAGAGAGGCAGAGAACCAAAACCATGAACAACCCAGACACTTTAAATAGACAAAGTTCCAGAAAGAATTTCCCAAACTGTGGCCTCAATCCCCCGATTGACTTTATAGTTTTCTTTATATTCTGTGGCCCATCTGTGGTTCACTGTGGAAGCAAGTGTGCCATCCATTATCCTGCTTTATTTAGTAAAGGGAAAAAATGAGAATTTTATAACTTCCCATTAAGGCTTTCCTCCCACATTTTAGAGTATAGTAAGTTCAACACCGTCACCTGCATGACCATGTAAATATGGGAAAATAAAATCTATCTTCATAATCAAGAATTTTAAGACTATGCCCCATCTATTTTACATAAAGGAATATGTCCATATCTACAATCACAGACATATTAACACTCAGACAATTCCATGGGTATAGTTGACATCAGTCTGGTAAGGGGATATTAAAAGGGCCTTTTCAAACGTGAACAGCTGTATATAGCTCCAATAATATTGGAAAGGCAAAGCTATGATAGGTTTTATGCAGCTTAAGTAGAGATGTTAACGTTATCTGCTTATTAAAAAGTACTTTCCAAAAAATAAAAAATAATATACTCACAAATCAATAAGAAAAAGACAAACAACCTAACAGGAAAATAAGCAAATGATAGGAATGGTGGGTCCTAGAAAAGGACTAGATATCCAAAAACAACTGAATGGGTAAATACACTGTGACACCCTCATACAACTGAATATTAACCAATGAAAATGAACAGATCAGAGTTACACATATCAATATGGATGCAGCTCACAAATATAAAGTTGAGGGAGAAAAGAGCAACTTGCAGAAGAATGCATACTGAACACCAAGGTCACGCAATCTTAAAAACATTTTGCTTAGGAGGGGCCCCTGGCGGGCTCGGTCGGGAGAACATGTGACTCTTGATCTTGGGGTCCTGAGTTCAAGCCCCATGTTGGGCTTACAGCTGACATTAAAAAAAAAAAAAAAAAGTGCTTGGGAGTCCCTGATATTCAGTCAATACACCTTGACACGGCTGATCTGCGGTTTATGGCCAGCATCCGCTTTGAGTGGCCATGCCCATACACTGTCGGTTGTTAAATACTTTGAAAATCACCCTTGAGAGTCATATGCAAAATTATAAAGAAATGCATAAGGATGATAAATACCCAAATTCAGGACGGCAGCTACACCTGTGAGGAGGGTAGAGGTCATAACCATGTTAACAATATTTTGTTTCTTAATAAAGCATGTAAGTACTTACTGTCTGATGATTTATACCATTTCATAGATCTTAAATCATACATAACAATTTAAATATATATACACATACATAGGTCGGCAAGAGCTTTGGGCCACGAATCTGGAGATAGCCATTTTATTCCTTGTTCTGCCGATTACCTGTGGGATCTTGCTGTCCCTGAATCTTGGTTCCTCTTCTGTGAAATAAGAGGATTCAGGTATCATTCAGTTCTAAAATTCTTAACTGAATTCAACATGATCGCTGTGGAGCTCTCTGGATTCTAATAAAACAGCCCACCACTACTGCCCCCATACAAGCGTTATAAATCCTACATGAGACAAGACTTGCTGACTCCTTATGGAGAGCGCATAAACATTTTAAAGTACCCCAGGAATGCTTTTTAATCCCCCTCCCTCTCCTTTACTGTCCTTTCTGATGAACGAGACCTCTGAGAGCTGGCTGGCTGGGTTTAGGAAAGCAAAGCAATGATTATCAGTAAAGAGGGGGACAGTGTAATTGATCCAAGATAAAACGTACTTTATATTTAGTTGTGCTTATAGGTTATTTTACGTACTCATGATACTCCTAAGGCGGGGGAAACGGAGACCGTTAACCTTAATGATTTATTCAAAGGCATACGACTGTCTGGGGTAAGCCCAGGATTAGAATTCATAACTGGTATCTTAGAAGTGATGTTTTTACTCAATTTTTAATGTCTCCTATGACAGACCACTAATTTCACACACTCTCAAGACTTGTCTTAGAGAAAAGAGTTCCCCTTTCATCCCTACGTTCAATAATTTACCAAGACTTGCACAGTGACAAAGCAAATAAACTAGCAAATTCTTAGATCACTCAGTAAAACACTGTGTATTTTAATAAATAGATCCCAGATTCTGGTACATAAAATTTTGCTTAAGAAAGTGTTATGACTCAAAAAAAAAAAAAAACTGCATTTCTTCTAACCACTTTAGACTATAATTTGCATACTAGAATTTTAAGGAAATTGTTCTAAGGGAATTTTTAAAAATTCAAAATCTCCCCCAAAATAGAGCTCCTTTCTCTTCTTTGAGTTTGTGTTTCTCTTTAAACCCTTTACTTCCAAAGAAACGCTCATTACTGTGCAATTGCACTGATAAATAGGGAGTCCTGACTACTTGACACCCAGTCTTACCCAACCAGTAAGTCTTAGCATTCTGACTGGTTAGTAGGAAAGTAGACAAGGGGAAAAATTAAAAATAAATAAATAAATAAACAAACAGCTGAAAATTAACTGCCATGTGATTTAGAAGCTGTTTTTTCTAGGGTACCAGCCAGCCGTGCAATCTAACAGGTACTCATTTGTTAAAAAGTTGCTGAATCAAGCAACTATGGAAACAGAGGGTGTTTCTGAAAAACAGATTCGATTTCTGAAAAAGTAGAACTTTACGCTGTGAAACCCTCCCTCCTTTCAGGCTTCCCTTCTGACTTGCTGAGAGCTTGCAAACTAGTTTCCTTTTTATTTCTAAACATAACAGAAGTTTCTCACCTGAAGATAAACAACAGAGCTTATTTGTTTGAGTTTTCCCCAAGGATACATATTTGCCAATTCTGTGGACACAATTTTGAGATCTGATTTGAGGTCACGTCATCTCAGGAAAAGAACAGAGTGCACTTCTATGTGTACTAAATTATCGTCCTTGTTATTTATAACATGTGCAGTGCCCCTATTAGAAATTTGTCCCGCTTTTAAAAATAATAATATTTCTATTTCTGAGATCCCTTTTTCTTTACTATATCTCTTAATTCTTTAAAATATTTAGACATTATGTACTTCCTTGTGACAATAAATTTCCTAAAACATAATCCTTCTGACCCCTTACCTCCCAAACTGGGATTACAAAATTCTTAAATTTTCTTTTCATGGAATTTTAGACTACAGTTTTGAGATTTCCAAGAAATATTTTTTTCATTCTCTCAAAGCTTTCCCACGGGGTGGGACAGTCATCTAACTCTTGATTTTGGCTCAGGTCCTGATCTCAGGGTCAGCCTCCATGCTCAGTGGGGGTCTGCTTGAGATCCCCCCCAATCTTGGGCGCTCGTGCGCACGCACTCTCTCTCTCTCTCAAATAAATACATAAATCTTAAAAAAAAAAAAAAAAAGCCTTCCCCATGAAAATATACCTGACCTGTTTGCAGCCCCTAAAAACACAGAACATAAAACATCCTCAAAAAGAAACACCAGCTAAGTTGTTTCTTCCTCATCAGTGAACAATTAGAACACCCCCCACAAAAATGTCTTATCATTCCACAGTATTTTCTTGCGTGGACCAAAACTAGAACCATCAAAGGATCTTGAGAAGACCACTGAGACAAAACAAAATCTTTGTATCATCCTTTGGTTGAAGCTCCTCCAACTTAATTTAGTTAGGAAGCTGACGGACCAAGAGAGGTAGTGAGATCAGTATCTGTTTAGAGAGCATATCTCACTATTTGCACATTCCTTCTGACACTGGACAGTGCTAGAAAAGGGAGGTAGCAGTGACTTCTTTGTTATAACTTGAAAGTAAGAACAGGTAAATTCTTACATCGGTGGCTGAAATCGCAGATTCTCTTTTTGGTAAGAATGACAAAACAGTACTAAGAAGAGTTAATATTTATTTAGTACTTCATTTGTGCCAGATATTTTATCCGTGCCATCTCTTTAGTCCTCACGAGTCTGTAAGATAAACACTATCTATCCCGTTTAGGAAAACAGAGAAGTAAAGTAACTTGCCGGAGACCATTCAGCAAGTCACTGGCAAGCCTTGCTTGAACACAAATATGCAGGCTCCAATCTCCGTGCCCTTAAAAGAAAGCTCCAGGGGCGCCTGGGTGGCACAGCAGTTAAGCGTCTGCCTTCGGCTCAGGGCGTGATCCCGGCGTTCTGGGATCGAGCCCCACATCAGGCTCCTCTGCTATGAGCCTGCTTCTTCCTCTCCCACTCCCCCTGCTGTGTTCCTTCTCTCGCTGGCTGTCTCTATCTCTGTTGAATAAATAAATAAATTCTTTAAAAAAAAAAAGAAAGAAAGAAAGCTCCTAACGGGCAAGGGAGAGCTAAGCAACTCACGCATCCCGTGATTCCGTTAGAGAAATCTACCAGAACACATATTATCTGAGCATTCAGCACAGGAAGTGATTAACAGATGAATATAGTGACCAAACTAAAATGGACTTTTGTGAGTTTAAATTTTCAGCTCTTTCTGCCCTTTCTCCTCTTTAAAATAAATAAGAGGAAACATGTGTTTTGCCCACTGTTGCAGCTAGCTGGCAAACTCATGTAATAAATTAACTAACAGAACTGGTTTAGCAACAAATAAGCTCAAGGTCTCTAAATTCTAATGATAGGTACGTCACTGATTTGAAAGATGATCCAATAGCTTTTAACTTAAATTTGATGTTTATATGGCTTTCAGAACACAGTATAAATAAAGAGCCCATATCTGTGAAGCCTCAATAAGAAACCCTGATACCAAACATCTAGGTGGAAAGGGAAAAGCACAAATTCTAGCTACTCTGCTTAATTATTGCCAGGGTTCCAAGTGTTCGAAAACATTCAGATGGTATAAACACACAATGGTCCACACTGATGATCTCTAGGGACAGGGACTATAGGAATGGAAAGTGAAAATAATATGAGGAAGGGCTTTTGCTTTTTAATATGTATGTTGTTGCATTTTTCTAAGAACACAAAAAATTGTTTAAAGAAATGCTCGAAGTTTTGCCAGACTTCATTTTTTTTAAAGATTTTATTTATTTATTTGACAGAGAGAGAGACAGCCAGTGAGAGGGAACACAGGCAGGGAGAGTGGGAGAGGAAGAAGCAGGCACCCAGCGGAGGAGCCTGATGTGGGGCTCGATCCCAGAACTCTGGGATCACACCCTGAGCTGAAGGCAGACGCTTAACGACTCAGCCCCAGGCGCCCCTGCCAGACTTCATTTTTAATCTGCATCCACAAACCTGACATCAGGATTACGCATTTCATCACCTAATGAAGGGGATACCATTAAGGAAAAGGCCATCATTCTCTCCAGCTCAACTAAAACAAGACTTATTTTATAAACTGTTCACCCTTTGGGGCGCCTGGGTGGTCGGCTGGCTAAGCATCTGCCTTCAGCTCAGGCTGCAATCCTGGGGTCCTCGGATGGAGCCCCACATTGGGCTCCCTGCCTGACGGGAGCCTGCTTTTCCTTCTCCCTCTGCCTCTCCCCCCATCCATGCTCTCTCCCTCCCCCCATCAAGTAAATAAATAAAATCTTTTTTAAAAAGGGGTGTTCATCCTTTCCTACCCAAATGTGTCCATTTCATCAGAAGAAAGAGGAAAAAAAATCCTAAGGGACTTCAGCCTCCAAGCAGCACTAAAAGGAAAGGAATATTAGAATTTGAGAAAGAAGATTGGAAATGGAACTCCCTCAACATTCTTCAGGTAACAAAGGGAAACCTCAGGTAGAGGTTTATTCTCTCCTCAAGGTAAAGAATGCGTATTAGGGGCCTCAATGCGGAAATTGTGAAAAGTGCCACGGAGAGCAGCCCTCAGAAATCACACACTCATTCTTCCGAGCCCTGGTTGGCCTTGGGCTCCAAGGAGCCTGAAGAGAAAGATAAAAGTGAGAAGTGCTTTGTAATGAAGGTAAATGTTGAAATACTTCAGGCCTCTTCTTCATCGATAAAAATACCATCTGCTTCCAATAATGATTTTTGGAGATGCTTAGCATAAAATCTCAGACATAGGAGATGCACAATAAATGTTGGTTTCCTTCTTGCAGAACTAAATTTCCAACTGCCAGCTGTCCACTAATTGTTGGCTCAAAAGATTAGCCCACTAGGCCCACCCTACCACCAAGACCGTCCGTCCTCTCTCACACTTCCCCTCCTGTGTTCTCAATCTCTCTCAAGTAATGGCACAACATTCTCTTTGGCACCTAACTTAGAATTCTCTCTCTTCCATCTCCTTTTAATACTTTCTGATTTCTATTTTTCTTCTGTCCTCTGGATTTCTTCATCATTCACCTGGATTTCTGAAAACACCTTGGCGAGAACTCCCTGCCTCTCCAATACATCTTCCAGAACATTATCATGAAACAGAGATCACACCAAGCTCGGTTCCCCTCTGACAATACAGTCCACTTACGTGTTCAAAAGTACCCAAGATCTAACCGTGAAACACCTATCAGACCTCTCCCACCACATCTTGCCATCAGCCCTGTGCTTTAGTCTGGACTAGTCTTCAGCCTACAATCCACTCCCTCCATTCTCTCCACCCATGAAAGCCCTACTCTACATTCTAGACCCGGCTATACGCCCAAATTCAATGCTGAGGCTCTACAATTCTAGCCCTAACTTCCCCAAAGCAGATATTAATTACCACCGATGTTACGCCCCCACAGCACTTGGCCTCCACTTCCACTGGTATCCCTTTCATTCTGTATCATTTGAGAACAATGAGTTTATAAGGCTATCTCCCCTAGTTCCAGAAGAACAGGGGCCATATCTGATCACTTCTTATTGCCACTTCCACACCTGCCACTCAGCCCCTAATTCACTGCACCCTTGAAGCGAACGTAACAACTAGCATTTATTACATTGTGTTCTGCAGTATTCAACAATAAATACTGCACTGCCCGCTCTGTGTATTATCTCAGAAATATTCATTACAGTCCTTTAAGGTAAATCATATATTGGCCTCCATGTGACAGATAAGGAAACTCTACTCAGAGAGGTTCTATCATTTGTCCAAAGTGATACAGTTAGTATATGACAAAGCCAGGATCTGAACCAAGGTCAGTCTGACTTCAGAAGATATACTCTTAATCATTCCGCTGTGGCACAGACATTTCCAAAATTCACTCATTCCTTTAGTACTTTCACACATGGGAGTATTACCCAAGACCAGGACTTCAGTAAATTCTGTTTTATCCTATCAGCACATGGAGGCCATTTTGGTTCTACTCTAGCCCAGGGTCATACACAAGCAGGTCCAGTCTCCCAGATTCACTTATTCTCACTTATTTCACTTATTTTTCTCTGCTCCTACCACCACCTCCAAACCCCTGAAAAGCAAATCAGAAAATTAAAATAATAATTTGGAAGGCAGGAACAGGAAGACAATTAAATCTTCCCTTCTTTGTGGAACATACAGTATTAACAGTGAGTTTATAAGGTTTAACAGGTATATATAACCTGAAAGAATATGTTGGATCATTGCAAAACATATTTGCCCTGCTCAAACCTGAAATCGGCAACAGTTACTAAGAAAACACATAGCCAACTGGGAGACGACACGATGACTCACAAGAGGGGCAAGCTTACTTTCCAAGTCTCAGAAACCATCACCAACAGAGTCTTGTCCCCAAATCATCAACCTGTGGTTATAAACAGTCTGGAGTTTCTTTTCATCTGGCCTAGAAGGAATCATAACCAGTTCTGGACTAAACACTAGTTATAAAATTAATTATTATGCAACTAAGTTGAAGCTTCCTATAATGAAAGAAAGTACAAAGACTACAAAGGTAACAGACTTTCTTTTAAACAAAGGTCTATTAACAGGAAAAGTTCTTACTCAGTGTCGTCAAATGAATGACTATAAATGATATTTAAGAGAACCCTTGTGACCCATTTTTCTTGTGAACATACAAGTGCAGATAATAAAACACGTCTTTAACAGTTTTATAAACAGAATTTATAGTAGGCATTCCTTTTTTATTTTTTCTTTCTGAATCACTTGCTCAAAAATTTTTTTTAAAAGATTTTTTAATTATTTATTCGACAGAGATAGAGACAGCCAGCGAGAGAGGGAACACAAGCAGGGGGAGTGGGAGAGGAAGAAGCAGGCTCATAGCGGAGGAGCCTGATGTGGGGCTCGATCCCACAACGCCGGGATCACGCCCTGAGCCGAAGGCAGAAGCTTAACCGCTGTGCCACCCAGGCGCCCCACTTGCTCAAAATTTTGAACTAAAAGCTCTAGCATGCATTATTCTACCAAATGATCCCATCATATGTTGGCTGTATAACCTACCAATAGCTTAGATTCATTTGAGTCATGGAGGGTTTTTTCTTTATTATTTGTTTTGGGGGCATGGGAAACAGCCTTTATTTATATTGTTTCAATTTAAGATAAAGATTACTTCTGAGTAATTAAATCTTTTGTAAATGAAAATTAGCTAACTTCTATGGTATGACCCACGAATTACTATACCACACAGAAGCAGCCAAACCTGAAGATCTCAGCCATAATACGCTCATCTTTTCCTCAGAGTTCCCCAACTTGTACTCCAAAGCCAGACTAGGGAAAACAGGTAGTATGTCTGTGCAGATTAACTCTGCATCACCCCCTCCCCCAAACACGGAGTATCTCGCAGCCTGAGCTCTAACTAAACAGGTTAACTCTAAACTTGATGAAAAGAGTATGTGTAGCACATGGACTAAGATGAACGGATTTTTTTAAAAGATGTATCGTTCATCCCTAAATGTTAAATACCCTTTCTTTTCAAATAAAGCAGCATAATTGCTGGAATGAGTAATAAGAATTTTTAATTTAAGTATATTAAAAAATATGCCTAGAAACCTACAAAACCTTCTTATGATACCTCCCTTCCCCAAAACCTCCCTTTCAAATTAAAGGCTCCCCGTCAAGCACGATATTTCAATTTTGACAGCACATGGGTGTGTATATTCTTTCTCATTTGTCTGGAAAATTATCTATAAGTATAAGGTATATATTGCTATCACGATGATGAAGGTTTATAAAATATTTCGACCGAATGTATTCCCTGTTGTAACCAGTATATTTATTTTTAGTGAATTTTAACAGGAATATATGTACACGTCTCCACACCACTGTTTTGTTTTACTATCTTCTGTGTAAATGAATTCCAGATAAACTTTATCTATAATTTAATGTGTGACCATGAAATGTCTATTTATGATTCAGTTTCATATTCATCTCTAGCATCTTAATAGCTCAAATAATTTAAAATCTAATTATGGATGAAATAATATGATGTGTGGAATTTACTTCAAAATAATCCAGTGTAGGGGGGATAAGTGAGGGTATAGGTCAAGCCACCTTGGCAGAATTTGATAATTACCGATACTGAGTAATGTTTACACAGGAGTTCATTTCACTATTATCTCCGCTTTTGAATATATGTGAAATTTTTCATAATACTTTTTTTAAAGATTTTATAAATTTTTTTAAATTTATTTATAAATTTATTTAAATTTTTATATAAATTTATTTTAAATTTATTTAAATTTTTATAAATAAAGATTTTATTTATTTATTTGACAGAGACAGACAGCCAGCGAGAGAGGGAACACAAGCAGGGGGAGTGGGAGAGGAAGAAGCAGGCTCATAGCGGCGGAGCCTGATGTGGGGCTCGATCCCATAACGCCGGGATCATGCCCTGAGCCAAAGGCAGACGCTTAACCGCTGTGCCACCCAGGCGCCCCCATAATACTTTTTTTTTTTTTTTTAAATCCAATTTACTACTACTCCAATGTCACGCATAACGCTGTCATTTTGAATTTGTTTTACCCACATAGCAATTAATGTTCTACACGACATTTCATTAGTGCCAACACTGCTTTTTAAGTTACAATGGGGTCATAAATCTCTTAGACATCCCTGGCTACAGCACCATCAGAGTTGGCTTGACCTTAGAAAGTTTGAAATGCACATTGGCGAACGTTATACGAAAGTGACAATGTTGCTGGGAAACACACATACACATACAACCTTGTGCACCCAAAGCACTTCAATGTGGCTCTCAACTAGATGATACGGAAGAAAATCCTTAATTATGAATGAGCTAACTTCAGTAAGGAAGGATTTGAGTTTATGAATTGATAGTTTGCTGCACAATGTTGCTCTTTGTAGGCTGTCATCTCTGAGGATGCAAAGACATGAAGATACATGAAGATACATGATAAGGAACCAGCGACCCCAATACTGTAGTTCAGAATGAACAGGAGGTACGAGCGGGGAAACTGAATAATAAAAACACAAATTGGAACTAAGATGATGCTTTTCATATATTTTTATAGCATCAGCAAAAAGAAAAAGTACAACGGAGTAAATATCACATTTCTAAATCATACTCATAGAATTTTGGAGCTGAGGAAAAAAATCTCAGAGATCATCTAATCCTCCAGACCAGCGGTTCCCAAACCTGAGTGTGCATCAGAATCTCTTAGAAGGCTTGGTAAACACACACAGATTGCTGGGCTCTGCCCTCAAGGTTTCTGATTCAGGAGGTTTGATGCTGCCAGTGCCCGGAACACACTTAGAGAAGCACTGTTCCAAGCTTCCTCCCATAGCTGTTTGTGTCTCCATTGTAGGGATCGCCAGTTACCACACGGGATTGCATGCTCCTCTGCTTGTGGGCCTTTCTTCTACTAGACAACTGCCTTTGTAAGAGCTAGGGGCATGCATTTTCATCAAGGTTCCAGAGTCCGGACTCAATAAATATTTACAAAATAAATTAACTTGTTGAATGAATTGATTTTTTCCCCCTCCTTTACAGTTGAGTATTTGTCAATGTATTAATATTTAGAACGGGGGTGCATTTACATAACCAGATGGAGACGAGCTACGCACTGATGACAAACAGCAAACACTGGCAGGACCCAAAGGAAGACTAACAGTCAGCTGGAACTAGAGCAACAAGTGGATGGCAAATTCTAGAGAGATCCAAGAACTGCATCTCAGACTGGAGTTTTCAGTCCAGTACCTTCCACTCTGACAAGTGGAAGCTTGAGGCTCACTGCTGTCAAATCTGTTACTTTGATGGGGCACCTGGGTGGCTCAGTCGGTTGAGCGACCAACTCTTGATTTCATCTCAGGTCATGATCTCAGGGTTCTGGGATCGAGCCCCGAGTGCCCCACGCTCAGCATGGAGTCTGCCTGTCCCTCTCTCTCTCCTCTTCCTCTTGCTCTCTCTCTAATAAATAAATAAAATCTTATTTTAAATAAATAATTTTTTTTAATGTGTTACCTTAACTTGAGGAGTTATAACCAAATACATTTCATCTCACCCACCATCAAAAGAAAAAAATGCTTCCAAACTCATGTTTCAGAGGTTCTCAGGGTCTGGAAAATATCAGCACAGGTGGACTGATTTCTGCTCCCCATCCACCTTCATCCTCCTAATGTTGCCCAGAGGAAGGAAAAGCAGCACAGCACACTCAGCAGTGCCTGTCTAGAGAGTTCTCCAAGTGCAGGTGTTCTGAATGTTGTATACTCTACAGCATCCTCAAACATCCTTCTGTTACAGTAGTGATCTGCTCAGCGGCAATTCAACATAGCTGAAGAAAATGAACTATGCTCTGATTTCTGAATTTCGCTACTTCTTTAAAGTTTATTCTAATGTTAGAATACATATATTTATATATACATATATATGAATCCAAATAAGCTCAATATATATGATTTCCTTATTTTCACTTAACAATACTACAATAAAGAACATAACCTGTACAACTGTATGGATATATAAATGATTTTTTATTATTATTTAGATCCCTTTAAAAAATAGCTGACTGTGTAGGAGCACCTGGGTGGCTCAGTGGGTTAAGTGTCCAACTCTTGATTTCGGCTCAAGTCACGATCTCAGGGTCATGGATAAACCCCCATATGGGCTCCATGCCAGGTGTGGAACCTGCTTAAGATTCTCTCTCCACCTCGCCTTCCGCCCCTCCCCCACTCACATGCACGTGTGTGCGTGTGTTCTTTCTCAAAAAAATAAAGTAAAATAAAAAAAAAGGAGCTTAACTTTAAATTTTTTTAAATAAAAAATAAAAAATAACTGACTATTCAAACAAAAATAATAATGTAGTGTGGGGTCTACAAGACAAAAAGTAAAATACATGACAGTAACAAAAAGGTCACAAGGAGAGTAATAGAAATATACAAACAAGGTGTTCGCGCTGCACATGAAGCAGGGTACTAACATTTGACGCTAAGCTGTGATAAGTTGGTGGCGTATACTACAAACCCTAAAGCAGCCACTACAATAACAAAATAAAGAATGATAGCTAACCGGTCAAAAAAAGGATATAAAATAGAATGATGAAAAATAGTCGATAATTCCAAAGACAGACCAAAAAAGAGTAAAAAAGAAACAAAGAACCGATGAGAAAAGCAGAAAACAAATAGCAAGGTTATAGATTTAAACCTAACCATATTAATAATTACTTTAAATACAAATGGTCTAAACCATGCAATTAAAAGACAAAGATCGGAGCATCTGGGTGGCTCAGTAGGTTAAGCATCTGTCTTCAGCTCGGATCATGATCCCGGGGTCCTGGGATCGAGTCCTACATCAGGCTCCCTGCTCAGTGGGAAGCCTGCTTCTCCTTCTCCCTCTGCTCCTCTCCCTTGCTCAAGCTCTGTCTCTCTGTCTCTCTCAAAATAAATAAATAAAATCTTAAGAAATAAGTAAACAAAAAACAGAGATCATCACATTAGGGGCACCTGGCTGGCTCCGTAGGAAGAGCACATGACTTCTGATCTCAGGGTCATGAGTTCAACCCCTATGTTGGGTGTAGAAATTACTTAAATAAGCTTTTTAAAAACTAAAATATAGGGGCGTCTGGGTGGCGCAGTCGTTAAGCATCTGCCTTCGGCTCAGGGCGTGATCCCGGTGCTCTGGGATCGAGCCCCACATCAGGCTCCTCGGCTGGTAGCCTGCTTCTTCCTCTCCCACTCCCCCTGCTTGTGTTCCCTCTCTCGCTGGCTGTCTCTGTCAAATAAATAAATAAAATCTTTAAAACAAAATTTAAAAAAAATAAAAGCTAAAATATAAATAAAAGACAGAGATCACCAAATTGAATAAAAAAGCAACACTCTTCAAGGAGGTGAAGCATAACTCTGCATTCCTTAAGTGTAAGCTGCACGTAGTGACTTCCTTACCAAAAAGTACACTATAGATGGGGGAGAAAGAGTAGCTTTACAGTGGAGAAACCTGACACGTCAACCAGGTGGTCAAGGTTAACATGAATAGGGATAAGTCATGTTGATATCATGTTCCTTTAACACGGTGTAATTAAAATACACATTCTTTTCAAGTGCCCATAAAACATTTACTAAAAAAAATTATATTCTGGGCTATAAAATAACTCTTGATAAATGTAAAAGGATTTGAGCCATACAAAGTATGCTCTTTGACAACAATGGAATTAAATTAGAAATCTGTAACAGAAAGATCTCTAGGAAATCCATAAATATTTGGAAACCAAGTAATATGGGTAAGTCTGGGTCAGAGAATACATCACAGAAAATGTTTTTTAGTATTTTGAACTGAATAAAAATGGATTTACAACATATCAAAATTTGTGAGATGTCACTAAAGCAGTACCTGGGAGGAAATTTACAGGACTAAACATCTATGTAGAAAAAGAAATAAGGTCACAAAATCAATGACCTAAAGAAACTAGAATAATGGGGGTGGCTCAGTCAGTTAAGCATCTGCCTTCAGCTCAGGTCATGATCTTAGAGTTCTGGGATCAAGTCCTGAGTTGGGCTCCCTGCTCAGTGGAGAATCTGCTTCTCCCTCTGCCCCTCTCCCGCTCATGCTCTCTAATAAAATAAATAAAATCTTTGGGAGGAAAAAAAAAAGAAACTAGAATAAGAACAATAAGGATTAGAGTGAAAAGTCAGCTAAATAGAAAATAGAAAAACAAAAGGAAGTATCAACAAACCAATAGCTAGTTCATTGGGAAGGTCAATAAAATTGATAAACCTCTAGCCTAGGGTTTCTCGACCTTTCTCACTACTGACATTTTGTCTGAATGATTCTTTGTTGAGAGGATTGTTCTTGTTCATTGTAGTATCTTGAGCACCATCCCTGGTTTTGACCCACTGGATGCCAACAGCAAATGCCACACATCCCCCACCCCTGACACGTACAAGACATCATCTCCGTACAGTATCTGTCTCTAGAAATTGCCAAATGTTCCCATTAGCAGTAAGATAAACTTCAACCCATACTTCACTCTATAAACAAATACTAATTCAAAGCAGACTGACCTAAATGTAAAATGAAAACTTTATAGTTGTGCATTCTTTTATAGTTTTCCCAAGAGTTATAAATAACTAAAATAAATAAATAAAGAGCTATAAATAACTCTTAGAAAAAGATGTTTGTTACCCTGGGTTAGGCAAAGATTTCTTAAGGTACAATGTCAAACGTACAATTCATAAAAGAATAAATTGATAAATTGGACTTCATTAAAATTTAAATCTTCTGATCTTCTAAGATGTTGTGAAGAAACTATAAGATGAGGAACAGACTGAAAGTAAATATTGCAAATCATGTATCTTATCAGATACATGTTCTTTATCAAGAACTCGCACCTAGAAAACATAAAGAATTCTCAAAACTCAATAATAAGGAAGCAACGAACCCAATAAAAAAGGGGCAAAAAATACAAACAGAAATGTCAGTAAAGAAGATAAATGGATGATAAACAAGCATATCATTAGTCATCCGGAAAATGCAAATTAAAAACACAATGAGATACCACTGCACCTCTAGTAGGATGTCTACGGAAAGCCTGACCATTCTAAGTGTTGACAGGATACAGAGCAACTGGAACCCTCATACACAGCTCTGGGAATGTAAAATAGTACAACCCCTTCAAAACATATATCTACCATATGATCCAGCCATCCCACTCCTAAACATTTACCCAGGGGAAATGAAAGCAGATGTCTACACAAAGACCATGCATAATGTTCACAGCAGCTTTATTTTTAATAGCCAAAAATTGGAAAAAGCCAAATGTCAATCAATGGGTGAATGGATGGATGAACTGGGGTATATCCATACAATGGAATACCATTCAGCAACAAAAAGGGATGAATCACTGATTTATACAACACGGATAAATCTCCAAATAATTATGCTAAGTGAAAGACGCCAGGCAAAAAAGAGACCTTGCTGTATGATTCCATTTATATAAAATTCTACAAATATACACTTCCATAGGGTCAGAAAGCTATCTTCGGTTGTCCAGAGAAAGAGGATGTAGGGTGTAAGGTGGGGCCAAACGGAGAGATGGTTTCACAGGTCTTTATATAAGTAAAAAACTTACCAAATTTTACACTCTAAATATGTGCGGCTTACCACTGTGTCAATTACACGCAACAGAGCCAGTGTAGGAATTATCACACTAACCTGCAAAGTGTAGACAGTTTAAGATAACAATCAGAATAGAACATAGCCTCCGCAATTCAGTGAAGACTTACAGGCTTTAAACATAAGTGATTTTACACTATTCCAGACACAATTTTTCATTTGGTAAAAGTAGGAAAGGGGGCACTTGACACAGGTCATTGGTGAAAGCGAGCAAGCGAGGCGCTGAAGCATCGGCTGTTGCATTAGACATTCTTAATTGAGATGTAGCCAATATGAAATATTTCATAATAATAAAAAAAGGAAAACTGATTTTGTTTTTTCCAATTTGACCTGTTCCACTCCTGGGCAGAACTAGGAGCTCCTCCCACACACACACACGGCCCCGAAGAATGCATCTTTTCCAGCACTGCCATGTGCATACTGCAATGGCTCGTCCATCAGGATGGGGACTCTGTCTTTGATGCTGGCAGAGTGGTCAAATGTATTCTGAACTCAGAGAGCCTGGCTTCCTGTCCGCGGCTCTGCCATTCACCTACCAGGTAGCCTCCGAAAATTACTTGATGCCCAGTTTTAGAAACTATAAAACAGGGCTAAGAGGGAATATATGGGGATTCGGTGTGAATTTATCCAAACCTAGGCCTACAAGGAAGGCCCCGCGGGATCTTCCACCTGCTGACCACTCCCTCTTCACTTGGTTCTTTCCCTCCAGCTGACCGCGCTCAGGCACAACCGCCTTCTCCCAGTTCCAGCAAAGCCACACACTGCCAAGCTCTCTGCTGACTCAGTGCGGTTTCCCCCACTGATCTTCTGCCATGCTTCTCTCCTCCCCACAACCTCCTGCCCCAACAACACGGCCAGCAACTTCTTAACAAAGATGCAGCTTAGAGAGCAGCTCCACAGAGAAGCCTTCCCGCTATTAACACGGGAGCCCCTGGCCTCTGTTTCAGCCCCCTATTGTCTCCTTCTTTCTAGTCAACATTCATTCAACGAATAGTTCTTAAGGACCTACTGCAGGTGAGGCACTGTTCCAGATTCTGACGATACCACAGTGACTACAACAGCCTTGATGGAGTGCAATCTAGCGGGGGAAGACAGGCCATTAACAGATGAGTAAAGCATGGAGTATGTTAGTTCTATGGTCAGAAGGGCCATGGAGAGAGACACCTGGGTGGCTCAGTCCGGTCAAGTGTCTGCTTTCAGCTCAGGTCATGATCCAGGGTCCTGGGATCGAGTCCCCCAACAGGTTCCTTGCTCAGTGGGGAGCCTGTTTCTCCCTCTGCCTGCTGCTCCCCCAGCTTGTGAGCTCTCTCCCTCTGTCTCTGACAAATAAATAAAATCTTAAAAAAAAAAAGTACCATGGAGAAAAACAAAAATCTTTAAAAAATAAATAAATAAGTACCATGGAGAAAAACAATAAATCGTGAACAGGGGAATGGGAGTTGCAAGAGGGGTTGTGATTTTTAAATGTGGGGTTTTGCCAAGGCTCACTGAGAACACAATATTGAGTAAAGAAGTGAAAGGGGTCAGGGAGGGAACCAGACAGATATGGGGGCTGAGCAGGGGGCATTCCAAGCAGAGGAAACATCAAGTCCAAAGGCATCTCAAACAGCAAGGAAATTAGTTTGGCTCTAGAAGTATGAGCAAAAAGCAGAGCAGCAGATAAGATCAAAAAGGTGAAAGAGTGGAGAATGAGGAGGACCAGATGGGGTAAGCTCTGGGGGCCAGTCAGGTCTGCCTTTCACTCAGAGGCAGATGGAAAGCCACTGAAGGATTTTAAACAGGGAAGTGTGTGATCTGATTGACATTTTAAAATCTGCAATTACTTTGCTAATGTTTTTCACGTTCTGTGGCTCTTCCCCAGCTCTTCCCCATTACTGGCGGGAACCACAGCAGTCCCGCGCACTGTTATAACCCAAGCACCTAGCACAATACATTGTAGGCACTCAATAAATATTTATTAGATAAATGAGGTAATCTATGCAAAGCATTTACTGGCACAAAATAAGCCCTCCATAAATGGTAACTATTATTATTTGGAACCCCAGATTTCAGCACAGTGGCTGACATACAGTAAGAGCTTACTTGAGTAAATGAATAATTTTGTGATATTATTTAAAAATCTTTATTAAAAACATATGACTAATGACAAATTAATCAATTGCTTTTCACTCTTACCCTTACTTTTTAAGATATGGCTGATTTCATTTTTGAGCTTTAAACTGTTACTTTAAACTGTTAAGCTACTGAGGGCACTACCTAGAATAATCCCATTGTGATTCAGTTCTCTAAACATACAGCAATATTCTGCAAACACAACTAGCACTAATGTACTGAAATGCTTGTAAAATTTCTAATTGGGTAAACTTATTCACATGATTTTTTTTTAAAGCAATCTTAATGTACAAGGCTAAGCTGACCAAACTGGTTTGATTTTTATTTTTGTTGAACTCAAAGTTCAGTTGACTCAAACATGTGAACAAAGACCTAAGAATTTCCACTTTTTACTTATTTTGACATCTCCAGAGTCTTCACACACACAAAAAAAACTTAATGAGGATTACACCTGCTCCCTGCTCCCTCGTGGTGCTTTAGGGGTAGGGGGCGTAATGGCGGGGCTAAAGCCGTTTAGTAATTATCTCCGGAAAAGCACTTGAAAGTCCCAACAGTCTTCCAGAAAGAAAACTAAAAAAGGAGTCATGCATTAAAGTACCAAAACACGCCAAATATTCCATCTCATAAAAGGTGAACACACTCTCCTGGTGATATTTACAAGGTCTGAATGGCAGGGACCCGAGTGGTGAAGGGCCAGGTATGTTCATTGTAACCCCGAACCCTAAAAGTAGCCGAACACATCCGAGCACAACCACATAATAACTGGAAGGAGGACTTGGGAGGTAGGGAAACTTTCAAAAAAAGCAGATGAAAGTTGCTTGAAATCAAACAAACTTTAAAAAAAGAGAAAAAGCGATGCCAAAGTGTTGAGCGGCTACAAAGAAACACCCTCGGTTGGGCTCTGACTTGCTGGTGCTTGTACACAATCGTGCCTGCTGGCATCCTGCTCAGACGCTCCTTTCCACTAGGGGAGGGGAAAATAATAACTTTCGGAAATAACAAGCGTCCACAAAGGCAAATGTTACACAGGACTTCTCAAGCTCCATCTAATAAGGCAGCACATGTTGTTTCGAGCAGCACTGATTCCACACAAGTCCTCCACCCCACCCCCCGCTTTTTTTTAAGAGAAGAAAAATAACCTAAGGAGGAGAAGGTGCT
This sequence comes from Ursus americanus, assembly GCF_024610735.1. Lineage (NCBI taxonomy): Eukaryota > Metazoa > Chordata > Mammalia > Carnivora > Ursidae > Ursus > Ursus americanus. Next base: position 10,670,119 of record NC_142152.1, on the reverse strand, counting down.
ACCGTCAGACCCTCAAGGCAATTTCAGACAACAAAGACACCAAGCAATCAAAATGGAATTATAATCGGAGCGGTCCGAGCGGCCCCCGGCGCGGGGGCGTTTGGCTGCCGCGCCCGCCGCTCTTCCTCGAGTGCTGGGGCCCCCGGGTCCCCGCGCCCTCTCCAGCCCCGTTGCGCCCCGGCCCGCCGCCTCTCGGGGACGCGGGGCGAGCCTCGCGCCGCCCACGCTTTGGCAATCTCCGCGCCGCGGCTCTCCGCGTTCTATCTCACGCGGGGTTCAAAATCTTTCCCGCCCAGGCGTGACGCGAGGAACGAAAACAATCAGCGGATCCGGAGCGCTGGGGCCTGGGCCCGACGGGGGCGGCGCGGGGATCAGGGCCGAGCCCCCTGCGCAGCCCCTTTCTGAGCCGGGCGGACCGGCGGGCTGGGGCCCGGAGGTGACACAAAGAAGCCGGAGAGACAAACGCCACCCGCTGGCGCTCGCTCCAATCCCCGGAGCGCCCCGCCCGCTGACAAGTTTGCGGCGCCCTCCACGCACCCCGCTCTCCCCACCCGGGGAAAGTTTCCGGTGACCGGGCTCGGACCCCGGCAGCGGGTCGGTTCTCGCGCCTACCGCCCCCGCCCCCGACTCGGGGACCTTTCCCTCCCTCGCCCCCGCCCATTCTCCTCCCTCCCTCCCGCTCTCCTTCCCCGCCTCAGCCCGCTCTCTCCGGGGCGCACCGGGGCGCTGGGGGCCCGCGACCGCACTCACCCGCTCCTGGCCGGGCTAGGGGCGAGGGCGCGGGCTGGGGCCGGCCCAGGTCGGCGCCCCGCTTGCCTTGCTGCCTCGATAGCGCCCTTTGCTCGTTCTCCCGCTCGCTTTTTCGGTGCAGCTGAAGGCTCGGGACGCAGCAGAGCGCGCTCCGCTCCTCGGCGGTAGGAAAGCTGCAAACCACGCCCCGCGCCTTCCCCGCCCGCCGCCTGCCTCTGAGTCCCGCGCTCGCCAGTGTCGAGCCCGCCCGCGAGCGGCGGAGGCGGAGCCGCCCGTCTCCCCACGCAGGCCCCGCGGCCGCCCCGGTCTGGCAACTTTCTTTCCGTGCTTTGGGACGTGAGAGATGGTCTGAGCGAGATGCTAGCTCCACGCAGGTTAACGACAGGGGGTAGGAAGAATGTCACAAATTCCCTCAGTAAAGCTTTTCTACCCGATTTCATCAAGGAACTTCTCTAACCTTCCTGGTCTCCTGGGTCTTTGAGGTGAGAGTAAGAGAGCCGATGTGCAAATTAGCTATCAAACCTTGATCAAGTCATCTAACCTTTGTGAACCTTTTGTAGAATGAGGATTTGGGATCAGATGACCTTTAAGATCTTGGTCAGTATTTCTCGTAGCGTAGTCCGGCCTTCAGGATCACCTGGAGGGAAGGCGAGGCCCTTGTTAAAATGCGGAGTACTGGGTCCTTCCCTCCCCCCGCTCAAAAACGGCCTCAGTCTTATGACATCATATGCATCTTCCAGATCTGAAACTCACTGGAAGCTGGATCCTTGGGAATCCATCCTGCAGGCGCCAGTTTGATATACCAACAAATTACTCAATGCCCTTGGACTCAGGATGATGTCGATTGACTCCCACTTACCTCTTGTACTGCTACGGCAGCATTAGTAAGGCACTCGAAGTCCTAAATGAAAGGTATTGTATGAATTCATTATTACGAAATAAATAAGTGACTTTAAAATATTTGTGTTTGTATTGCAATCAAGTTTAACTCCTTATAAATCCGAGCTCATATATATTGTATGGCTGTAGAATCTTGTCTGCATTACTTAGTTAAATTTGGTGGTTATGATCCAAACCAAATGGTAAGGAGCAGACATTAGAGTTTTGATAATACATTCAATTAACATATATTAATGGGAAAAATCGTTGTAAATTTTACCCACAGTTTGGGACAATCATTTCAAAAACTTGTACTCACAAAAACTTGTACTTCTGTTGCGTACTGGATGATTCAGTTAAGTGGTTTGACGTGCACTTTTTATTGATGGTCAATAGCTCAACCCAACGAAACAGCACAGTGTCAGTCTATGTGCCATTCCTTGTAATCCAAGGTAATCATTCCGATAGTATCACTTCTTCTTAGACTACCAGGTTTGCATTATTTATTTTTAATGGTGTGGGTCACAACAAAGGTCAATAAAGCAAGAAGATCCTTCTGGTCCTACGGTGTTTTTTCATAGAGCCATTTGCCCGATATAATACATACAAATCAAAGAGCCAATTTCAGGGAAGTCTGGGCTCCAGGGTTTATGGAGCTGTCTACATAGCATTGTCTGTTATTTTCCTTCTCTGTTCTATTCATGCTATTCACTTCCATTTTACATTGGTTGCTTCCTTTAGAGTAAATGCTGCAAAATCATCATGGCAACAGTCTCTAGAGAACATATTATGAATCATTTCTTAATTATTGTTCCCTCTAGGCATCTGTGCTACAAGTCCTCAGAGTGAAAGGACTATTGTTCCATATTGTATCTAGTGCACTTAGAATAAAGTGTCTTAAAATGTTTTCAGATATCCCCAGTTAGAGTCTTTTAATGATCTGTGATGTCTCCTAGCCATGCCTGTTTGGATATAAAAGTAATACCTACTTTTAAATCAGCAAATGAGACTAATGACAGGAGCACTGAAACAGATCCTCCATACTTTGAAATGAAAGTAAAAGGTAATGCTAAGCCAAACAGAGACACACCCGGTTCTTTTGAAACACAACACTGAGCATGTGAACGGATGGTTCATATGCTCACATCCCTGACTGACAGAGGCAGGGTTGCCATGAACCCAGCCCTGCCCGCATTCTCCCATGCACCAAAAAACAGAGCTAGTACAATAACATAGTATGATGTCATGTGATGCCTCTTAGCTATTATTCATGTCCAGCATCTGTATTTTTACCAGAAGTTCCCATTCAGCTCAACAGCCCACCTGAGAAACTTTGCCAGCTCCAATTGTGCTAAACACAAGTTTTGCAAATTGATCCGACCGAAAGCACATCTGTGGCTTGGTACACAAGCATGCTGTGGAATACGGTGAGAACTACCAAAGCAAACATCCGATACGTACCGGCACATTGTACTGAGCAGGACAAATAACATAGTCTGAGGTGCTCTAGAGAGTTGGACATCCTCATGCCATTAAAGGAATTAAATTCACCACTTTTAAAGTTGGGCAGCAGCTCCTCTCTGTCACAGCGTGGGTTTCTCTGAACTAGAGATGTTGTTTACATTCCCGTGTCCCACAGTAGGCTGTCCAGTTCCTTGTCCTTGCATCCGGAGTGCCTAAATAAGAATGGCAATGGATTTTATAGTGGGAGCAAATGCTAGTCTTGTTACTTGGGTGTCATGTTGAGAAGTTTGGCAAGAAAGGATACAAATTGAATAGTAACTGAGTCTCGGCCAGGGGCACAGAAGGAAGACTTGACACTAGTATCATCTATTTATCAACCCTGATGGTAATAGAAGATAATAATGTTACATGATTGACCAGATGGATAAGTGAGTTTAAGAACAACACAAAGTATCTGTAGCTGAAGGGGCAGGAATTATGTTAATTAATCTGAGGCAGGGTGAGAAGAGTTACTCTACCAAAGACAAAAGGAGATTGGCTTAGAGTTAACCGCTCCTTGTTAGGACGCGAAGTCTGCTGATGTCAAGGAACAATCTTTCGCCACAATATTTTTTAACATTGGGAGCACTTGTATGAGCCTGGGATGAAAATAGCTGGCCAGGAACACAGCTCTGTTCCTCTTTGTCCAAGATTCCAATCACACCCTTTGACGGTCTGAGCTCCTTATCTCATTCTGGTCTTGTTTCCTGCCAAACCTGGAAACTAACAGAAATAAATATTGCCTAATTGCTCCCTTGACCAATGTGATCTCTCTGACCATTGTCCTGATTATAAAAAGTTGGGTCTGACAACATGCAAGTGTCTACTGTCAATTTATGCAGTGGCTGGTCTCCTAAAATACTGAGCCAATCAATCAAGTTTCTGCCAATGGAGTCAGAGAGGCCAACATTCTAGAGTTTGAAGAAAAACTAAAACAAATATGCCGCGATTTAGTGAAAACATACATGTAAAGAGCTACGCATGGAGCCTGGCAGGCAGGAAGCACTTAACAAGTAATTGCTGTTATTGCAATAATTTCAGTCAGTAACAGCAGGTACTATTTCAAAAGCACTTTTATTGTATTGATAAATTATAGTATTGGATTAAAGAAATATCCCATAACTCACCTCACTTTATAAAGAAGACAGATAAGCCTAAGAATAAAATATTTGCCTAATGAAATAAAACTGGTATTGGCAGTCCCTGGATTAGAACCTAGAGAAGCTTTTAGTCAGAAATAAATGTATCATTTAGAGGAATCCTGTTATATATCTTGTTTGTTTTATTCTCAAATGCAAAACATTGACTTAATCATACTGCTTAGTTTACAATAAAATACAATAAAAATAAGAGACATAAACTCTCTCTCAAGCCAATGCAGTTCTGATGGATCAAATTAGAGATATAAAAAATCTAACAACAAAATAAATAAAGTAGGTCTCATGGGTATATTCACATTTATACCTCAAAAGTAGAGAGTATACTTTCCTGCCGGACACATGTGGACTCAGTCATGAAAATTGACTTTGTACTGTGTCACTTCTCAATAACAGAACTAGAAATAATGCAAATAGTGTTTTAATTAAACAATAATAGTAATAAACACTATAATAATACTAAAAATTGATAACAAAATCTGAAAAGAAACAATCCTTCCACCTAGAAATTTTAAAGTGTGCTATTAGGGGCGCCTGGGTAGCGCAGTCGTTAAAGCGTCTGCCTTCGGCTCAGGGCGTGGTCCCGGCGTTATGGGATCGAGTCCCACATCGGGCTCCTCCGCTGGGAGCCTGCTTCTTCCTCTCTCACTCGCCTGCTGTGTTCCCTCTCTCGCTGGCTGTCTCTCTGTCACATAAATAAATAAAATCTTTAAAAAAATAATAATAAAAAATAAAGTGTGCTATTAAAGAAGTATTGGATGAAATGAAAACTAGTATACAAATTGAATTCATAATTTCTAAAAACAAAAAAAAAGATAATGGAAATAATATACATCAGAACCTATAAAAAACAAATCAATGATTAGGGGAAAATTTGTAGCCTTCAAATATGTATATAATGAAAAGAAAAGAATGACTATAAATGAATTATATTTCTAACTCAAAAAGCTATACCAGGGACACCTGCGTGGCTCAGTCAGTTAAGCATCTGCCTTTGGGGGGCGCCTGGGTGGCACAGCGGTTAAGCATCTGCCTTCGGCTCAGGGCGTGATCCCGGCGTTATGGGATTGAGCCCCACATCAGGCTCTTCCGCTATGAGCCTGCTTCTTCCTCTCCCACTCCCCCTGCTTGTGTTCCCTCTCTTGCTGGCTGTCTCTATCTCTGTTGAATAAATAAATAAAATCTTTAAAAAAAAAAAAAGCATCTGCCTTCAGCTCAGGTCATGATCCCAGGGCCCTGGGATCAAGTCCGGCTTTGGGCTCCTTGCTCAGTGGGGAGTCTGTTTCTCCCTCTGTCTGCCACCCCCTTTGCTTGTGCTCTCTATCTCCCCAACAAATAAATGAATAAAACCTTCTTTTTTAAATCTTGTTTAAAAAAAAAGAAAGAAAAGCAGAAGGAAGAAAATAAAGATAAAAACAGAAATCAACGTGGTTGAATACAGACAACCAACAGACTAATAAAGAAATCAACCTGCTGACTATTTGGGGGAAAAAAAAGATTTTAATGGCAGACGACTATAAAGCTAATCCAGAAAAAAAAGGTGGGGGGGGAAGCATAAACATTCAAAATAAGAAATGATAAGAGAGAGTCATTAAAACAGAAAGTAACATGGTACTATGTAATTATTTTCATAGTATTAGACTGCAATATGCCAAAATTAATCCCACTAAATATGGAAAGCCTGGGCAAACCAATTTTATTAGAAGAAATAAAGAAAGATATCCAATAACTATCCACACAAAAAAGCACCAGGCTCAGCTGGTTTCACAAAGAAATTCTAAATCCCCAAAGATCTGATACCTAGATGATATATAGATTGTTTCAGAGCATTTTAAAAGAAAAAGTCATTCCAAATTGTTTTTTTGAAGCCAGCATAACATCAATTTCAAAATATGACAAATATTGTTCAACTCTCACTTATGGTTATGGATATAAAAAATTCTAAGTCAGATATTAGCAGCAGAATCCAAAAGCATATTTTTTAAAATTATGCAATCCTACTCCTTAGTATTTATTCAAATAGCAGAAAACTTCTATCCATACATAAACGTGCATGGATGTTTATAACGGTTTTATTTGTAATTGCCAAAACCTGGAAGCAACTAAGATATCCTTCAGTAGATGAATAGATAAGTAAATTGTGGTACACCCAGACAATGGAATATTAATCAGTGCTAAAGAGAAATGAGCTATCAAGCCACAAAAAGACACAGAGGAAATTCCTTTTTTTTTTAAGTAGGCTCCACGCCTAGCACGGAGCCCAGAATGGGGCTTGAACTCACAACCCTGAGATCAAGACCTGAACTGAAAGCAAGAGTCAGTGGCTTAACCAACTGAGCCACCCAGACACAGAGGAGACTTAAATGCATGTTACTAAGTGAAAGAAGCTAATCTGAAAAGGCTACACACCGTATGACTCCAACAATACAACATTCTAACAAAGGCAAAACTATGGGGACAGTAAAATGATCAGCGGTTTCAGGGGGTCAAGGGAAAGGATGAATAGGTGGACCACAAAGGACTTTTAGGGCAGCGAAATTATTCTGTATGATGATACAATGGTGGGCACATGTCATTACACAATTATCCAAACCCATAGAATATACAACACCAAGAGCAAACACTCATGTAAACTATAGACTTTGAGTGATAGTGATTTGTCAATATAAGCATGTTGATTATAACAGATGTACCTGGTGGAGGATATTGATAGTGTGTAGAGGGCAGGAGATATACGGGAACTCTCTGCACTTTCCACTCAATTTTGGTGTAAACCTAAAACTGCTCTAAAGAAACAAAGTCTATTAAAACTTTAAAAAACAAAACAACAAACAGCAACAACAACAAAAAGTCTTTATGACCAAGACAGGTTTATTCTAAGAACATAAGGATGGTCTGACATTAAGAAGATCATTAATATAATTTATCCAATAATATAATATATACAAGGAGGAAATGATAAGATTACTTCCACAGGTGCGGAAAAGATCTTTGACACAATTCAATATCTATTCCTGTTTTTAAAAAATTCAATGAAGTAGAAATCGATAGATACTTCATAACATAATAAAATATACCTCAGCATCTTACTTACCAGAGAAAGATTAGAGGCATTCTTACTAAGGTCAGAAACGAAGCAAGAATGCTCACTATCTCCATAACTTACTATTTTATTTATTTATTTATTTAAGATTTTATTTATTTGACAGAGACAGCCAGCGAGAGAGGGAACACAAGCAGGGGGAGTGGGAGAGGAAGAAGCAGGCTCACAGCGGAGGAGCCTGATGTGGGGCTCGATCTTAGGGATCCGGGATCACGCCCTGAGCTGAAGGCAGACGCTCAACGGCTGCACCACCCAGGCGCCCCATATAACTTACTATTTTAATGGAGATCAGTCAACGTAATAAAACAAGACAGTTCAATTAAAGGCATAAAATTGAAAAGAAGTGAAATTACATTTGCCGATGTTATGAAAATACACCTAGAAAATTCCAAAAATCAATACTAAAACTAACACAGACATTAAAGAATTCGGTAACATTGCTATATTTGAAATTAATGTATAAAACCAATATCCTTCATATAAATCAAACAATAAGATAAAAGACTTAATGTAAAACTAAACCCTATTGACAAAAGCAACAAAAAATAAAACACTTAAGGGTAAACTTAACAAGAAACATACAAACTTATATGAGAGAAATCTTTTAAAAAACTCTTCAATAGTATGGGGCGCCTGGGTGGCACAGCGGTTGAGCGTCTGCCTTCGGCTCAGGGTGTGATCCCGGGGTCCTGGGATCAAGCCCCACATCAGGCTCCTCCGCTGGGAGCCTGCTTCTTCCTCTCCCACTCCCCTGCTTGTGTTCCCTCTCTCGCTGGCTGTCTCTCTGTCAAATAAATGAATAAAATCTTTAAAAAAAAAAAAAAACTCTTCAATAGTAGCCTTGAACAAATGAAAAGGATTCCTTGCTCTTAGATAAAGCAAATAAAATAAAAAAGATGTCAATTTTCCTCAACATTAACATTTAAATGTAAAGCAATGCCATAATGGTACTAACGTGATTTTTTTGTCTTCCAGAGTTAAGTAAGTTGATCAGCAAAATCAAAAGAAGATGACCAACTGGGAGGATACATTGCTATTTACACGACAGGTAAAGGGCTAATTACCATAATGTATGTTTAAAAATGAATAGAATCATCAAAATCCAATAGAAAAAATGGGCAAAATGCATGAACAGAAAATTCACAGAAAAAGATATATAAATGGATCTCAAACATATGAGATGATGTCCAACTTCATAAGAGAAATCCAAATTAAAATTACACTGAAATATCATTTAGTACCTATTAGTTTGGCAAAGATTCAAAAGCCTGACAATGTATGCCATTCATGTGGCTCTGTGGAAAAACACTCTCATATGTTGTTGCTGGGCGCAAAATGGTTCAATCCCATATAGAGAAAAATTTGGCAATATCTCATAAAAGCTACATATAATCCCACTAAGAATTTGCCCTGAGGAAGTAGTTCTACAAAAACAAAACAAAATATGCACAAGGTTTTCCACTGCAGCTCTATTTGTCCCACTGCCAGATGATTTCTCTTAGGTTTTGCCAGTGGGAGACGGAGATAGGAAGACAAGAGAAGGGGAGGAGAAGCTCTTGCTTCCTGTTTCCGGTTCTAATAAAATCCCTCCAGCAGCATGAGGGCAGCTATACCTCCAGGTTTCTGGTGCTGTTTGGCACTCACAGCTTCAATGGCTTGTCACCTTCTTCCTAGACGTTCAACACCAATCTCAGAATGCTCCTCCAAACATCTGAGCCCTAGCTGTGGGGCATCTGAGAACCAGTCCCATCGTGCCTAATAAGATCATTGCTGGCAGTGGTTGCAGAGAACCAAGCACAGCCTGTGGGAGCCCCTCGTCCAGGTCCCTAGATCCTATTCATGCTATCTCTTCCATTTTGTTCCTTACTGTCTTCTTCCTACAGTTATTAATTCCGGGAGGCCTAAATAAGTGGAAGGATGTGTATCTTTTCATGAAATGGCAATCAGCAAACTACCCTTGGCAAAGACATCATCAAGATTGGGGTCTCTGAATGATCACATTGAGCAAAATCAGCCTCTAGGCTAAGATGCTTACTTTGGAGCTGTTACTTGAAAGAGAAAAATGTCTATATTATTTAAGCCCTCTATTTTGGGCTCTCTTTTCTATAATAACTTAGCCTAATGCACACTAAAATACTGGATTAAAGATTTAGATGTGAAAACCAAAATTTTTTAAACTTTTGGAAGAAAATAGAAATTATCTCCATAACCTCTGGATATGAAATGATTTCTTAAAGCACAAAAAGCACTAACCATTAAAAAAACCTCCACATTAAAATTAAGAACTGTTCATTAAAAGACACCTACATTAAAGGAGTGAAAGATGAGTTTTCATCACAAGGAGAACATTTTTTTCTCTCTCTTTTTTTTCTTTTCTTTTTTATTGTATCTTCACGAGAACATGGATGTTTCCTAAACATATTGTAGTAATCATTTCACAATATATATAAACCAAACCATCATGTATACACCTAAACTTATACAGGAATGTATGCCAATTAGTTCTCAATAAAACTGGAAAAAATAATTTAAAAAATAGAGGTTAAAAAAGGGAGGGCTAAAAAGACAAGTCATAGAAAAGAAATATTTTTGACACGTGTAATGGACAAAGATCAAGAATCCAGAATATATTGTGAAAATTAACGGAAACTTCACTAAAATGGAGTCAGAAGGTCCAATAAGGGGAGCTCTCATGCCCTACCACTTGTCAATTTCAGACCCAAAGGAAGAGAGGGACCTTGCAGGTGGATACTACTTTATTATCCCTACAGGAGGAAGAAAGGTTTACCTCCTTCCCTGGCAACAGCCCAGCACATGAGAGACTGTCAGAACTCAGCCAATAAAAACTACTATACTTTCAACTCCCAATTAATGTCAATGGACTTGTTGTTTATAACAGACTTCCCAACTTCCCCCTTTCCTCTATACAAGAGCTTACCTCTCCTTTGTTTTTTGGACTTGGCTATGGACTTTGCCATAGCTAGCTTGTCCCAGATTGCAATTCTTTGTTATTGCTGAAAAAACTCATCTTTTGCTAAAAAATAACTGGAAGTTTTATTTTTAAGGTTAACAACATGGGGGCATCTGGATGGTTAAGTTGGATAAGTGTCTGCCTCTTGATTTGGCTCAGGTCATGATCTCAAGGTCATGAGGTCGAGCCCTGCATCAGGCTCCACACTGAGCATGGAATCAGCATGGGATTCTCTCTCTCCCTACCTCTCCACCCCCCCATCACCCCCACTTGCATGTGTACTCTTTCTCAAAAAAAAAAAGAAAAAAGAAAAAAGAAAAAAGGAGAAAGAAAGAAAGAAAGAAAGAAAGAAAGAAAGAAAGAAAGAAAGAAAAGTTAACAATATGTAGAACTTCCACAAAATCAATGGGAAATAGTAGACAAAGAGAATACCTGAACTGCAACTTTAGAGAAAACCCAAATGGTCCATAAGTAGAAAAAAATGTTCCACCTTATTACTAATCAGAAAATTTAAAATAAGACCATAGTGGGATAACATTTTTACCCACTAGCTTTTGGAAAAATAAAGAAATCAGAAAATACCAAGCGCTAATGAAGACATAGATCAATAGGAACTCTTACACACTGCTAGCGCCAGCTGGTAAAATTGTTTTGAAGATCAATCTCACAATATCTTGTAAAACTAAACATTTGCAAACTCTAAGACAGAAGATTTCCATTTCTAGGTATACTGTGTATATCTGGGGCCAGCACAAAATGTACATATATTTGATATGCACAAAAACGTATATGTATAGGGGTGTCTGGGTGGCTCAGTCAGCTAAGTGTCTGAAACTTGATTTCAGCTCAGGTCATGATCTCAGGGTTCTTGGATCGAGCTCCCTGTTGGGCTCTGCACTCAGTGGGGAGTCTGCTTGTCCCTCTCCCTCTCCCTCTGCCTTTCCCCCTGCTCATACTTTCTCTCTCTCTCACTCTCTCAAATAAACAAATAAAGTCTTTTTTAAAACATGACTCATGTGTGTTTCTAGTAGTATTATTTTTATTATTTTTTTTTTAAAGATTTTATTTATTTATTCGACAGGATAGAGACAGCCAGCGAGAGAGGGAACACGAGCAGGGGGAGTGGGAGAGGAAGAAGCAGGCTCATAGTGGAGGAGCCTGATGTGGGACTCGATCCCAGAACGCCGGGATCACGCCCTGAGCCGAAGGCAGACGCTTAACCGCTGTGCCACCCAGGCGCCCCTATTTTTATTATTTTTTAAATATTTTATTTTTTGATAGAGAGAGAGCAGAAGCAGAGGGGGAGGCAGGCAGAGGGAGAGGGAGAAGTAGGCTCCCAAGGAGCAAGGAGCCTGATGTGGGACTCGATCCCAGGACCCTGGGATCATGACCTGAGTCAAAGGCAGACACTTAACTGACTGAGCCACCCAGGTGCCCCCTAGTAGTATTATTTTAAAAATAAACTTTATTGAGGAATAATTTATTTAGAATAAAATGCATAGATTTTTAGTGTATAATTCAATGAGTTTTTTTTTTTTTAAGATGTGTTCATTTGAGAGGGAGAAGAGAGAGAGTGAGTGGGGAGAGGAACAGAGGGAGAGGGAGAGAGAATCTCAAGCAGATTCCCCACTGAGTGCAGAACTGAATGTGGGACTCAATCCCATGACCCATGGGATCATGACCTGAGCTGAAATCACAAGTCGGATACTTAACCGACTGAGCCACCTAGTCACCCCAGTTCAATGAGTTTTAATGAATGTATATACATGTGCTACCATTTCCACAGTCAAAATATAGAATATTTACATAACCCCAGAAAATTCCTCTGTTCTTTTTGTAGTCGATTCCTTCCTCCAGGCAACAATTGATCTTATTTCCATCAGCATAGATTGGTTTTCTCTGTTCTAGAATTTATATAAATGAAATTATATAGTATAATATACACTTTTAGTATAATATATACATTCTTTTATATATTATTTTATAATATAGGTGTTCTTTCATATATTTTCTATATGTAGTATAATATATGCACTATTTTGTGTTGGCTTCTTTCCCTCCAAAGAATGTTTTTGAGATTTGTTGGGGGAGAAGAAATTTTCATTACTTTTCAAGATCCTTCTGGATGGACTAAGAACCAAATTGACATGAGACAGATTAACAGGAGAAAATCAAATTTACCTTCATAGGTATAGGGAATCCACATGGAAAATCAAATTTACCTTCATAGGTATAACAGGAGAAAATCAAATTTACCTTCAGAGGTATAGGGAATCCACATAGACATGGGATTCCAGAGACAGTCAGACAACATAAGGTTTATCTGAGCTAAGGAGAGGGTTAGAGGTCTGGATATACAAAGGAAAGAAATACCATTAGCAGGAAGGTGAGAGGAGATGTTTGGAAAATAAAGGTTGCCTTTCTGCAGCTAAGTTTCTTAGGTAAAGAGGAATCTCTGTTAATAGTTCTTTTTCTGGTATAGACAGGTAGTTGAGGGGAGGAGGGAAAGAACTTTCCCGAAATCAACTGGGTTTTGATTGCTTTTAACTCAAGATAATTTTCATGACAAAGCGGCCTACCTTGGGGCAGCCTGCTCTTGCCCCTACAGATTCATCTATGTTTTCGCATGTAACAGCAGTTTGTTCATTTTTATTGATAATTTATTTTCCATTGTACATCACACTTACTGATGGCCACTGGATTGTTTCTATTTGGGGCTATTATAGAAAAATCTGTGTAAATATTCTGTACAAGTCATATTATAAACATGTTTCCATTTCCCTTGGGTAAATACCTAGTAATGCAATTGCTAGGAAACTGAGTAGATCTATGCTTAATTTTATACAAAATTGTGAAATTGTTTTTCAAAGTGATTGGACCATTTTACACTTCCACAGGCAATGTACAATATTTCCAATTACCACACTTGGTATCATCAGTCTTTTTAATGTTAGTCATTTTAATGGGTGTGAAGAAGTATGTCAGTGTGGTTTTAATATGCATTTACTTGGTGACTAGTGATATTGAGCATCTTTTCATTTGCTGATTAAACTTTAATATACATATATGTGCCTACATACACATATATATGTATGTATATCTTCTCTTGTGAAGTGTATATTGAACTATTTTGTCCATTTTTTATTGGATTGTTTCTATATTGTTGTCAGAGTTCTTTCTATAGTTATCAGATTTATGTACTATCTTGCAAATATTTTCTCCCAGTCTGTGATTTGACTTTTTATTTTCTTACAGGTGTCTTTGGAAAGCTGCAGATTTGGTTTTTGTTGTTATTGTTTGAGTCCGAATATACAAATTATCAACAAACAGGTATTTACTTCATAAATGAAGAAAAGGATGTTCATGATAGGTCATTTGCTAAGGCCTCTCAATAGAGTAAGTCTTGAAATGTGGGTTATATGGTAGCAATATGTTTAACATTTTTCGAGGAACTGTCAAATATTTTTCCAAAGTGACTGCACCATTTTACATTCCCATCAGCAATGTATGCATGTTCCAATTTCTCCGTATTCTTACCAAAACTCGTTATTGTCTGGTTTTTTTTTTTCTTTCATTTTAGCTATTCTACTGCGTGTGAAGTAGTATCTCATTGTGGTTGTGACTTGCATGTTGAACGTCTTTAATGCACGTATTGGCTATTTACAAATCTTCTTTGGAGAAATGTCTATTCAGATACTTTGCTCAATTTTAATAGTTGGGTCATTTGTGTTTTTATTGGTGAGTTATAAGAATTCTTTAATCATTCCTAATATAAGTCCCTCGTCTGATATATGATCTGCAAATATTTTCTCTCCCATTCTGTGTGTTGGTTTTTCATTTTTTGATGATTTCCTTTAAAGTACAAAAGGTTGTAATTTTGACAAACTCTAATTTATCTATTTTTCCTTTACTGTGTTTTTGAGAAACCATCACCTAACTTAAAGCCATGAAGATATACACCTAAGTTTTCTTCTTTAAGTTTTATAGTTTAAGCTCTTACATTTATGTCAGTGATTCATTTGGAGTTAATTTTTACATATGGTGTGATGTAGGAGTCCAGCTTCATTCTTTTGCTTGTGAATATCCAATTTGCATGTGTCCCAACACCATTCATTGAGAAAACTATTTTTTCCCACCAAACTTTCTTCATGCCCATGTTGAAAATCAATTGACCATAAATGTAAGACTTATTTATTCCTTCCTGTACTTCTGAATTTACATTTTATATCATTTTCTACATCCTTAAGAATTTCCTTTAGCATTTCTTATGTTAGCATTATTTATAATGGCAAAGCAAATGAAAGGCCCCCAAAGGACCATAGATAAGAGAGTAGATTAATAAAATGAGCTATCTTCTTACCAGAGCGTATGAGCTAACAGTGAAAGTGAAATAACTACATACAAAAACAGACTACTTGTAGAAATAGAATTTTAAGAATTCTGGCTTTTATTTTGTATGAGATGATAATTCATTGTAGTTATTTGAGCAGAGGAAGAATATTACTGGACTTACATTTTGACAGGATTCTTCTGGGTGCTGTGTTGAGGCTACACTATGGGTGGGGAGGAAGGCAAGGGCAGAAGTTGGCAGATCCACTCTGAGGCTATTGTAATAATTCAGGCAACAGATGATGGTGTCTTGGGATCAAGATGGAGGAGTGGGATGATCAGAAGTGGTAAAATTCTGGAAGTATTTTGAAGGTGTATTCAACATAATTTGAGAAGTGTTGATAAAGGTGAGGAATCAAGTAGGTATTAGAATGAAAGGAAAATGAATCAATTTTAAAGTAATTTTCCAAATAATAGCATAGTTGGTGTAATGATATCACAGAAATTTTGAAGCATAGTAAGTGAAAGCAGTCAGTGACCCCAACGTTTTTAGTCTGAACAAATGGAAGAATAAAGTCTTATATTATTGTCAACACTTTTCTGTAGATTAGAAATATTTTATTATACACAAATGCTGAGAATATTTTTAATAATATTATAAATATGAGTTAAAATATTAATGAATAATTTGGAGAGTTTCAAAATTAGAATATTTAAGGAATGAGATACTAAAAAACACTAGTGGGAGTATCTCAAAGACAAATGTGTATCTTAAAACTTTTCTATAAAATTTTGTATTATAATAATTATGTATGCATGATCTAAGAGCGGTTTTATCTATTTTAACGGTTTTTTATTGATGCATCTTTAGCACCTAGAAAAAGGGTAGACACATAATATGCATTCAGTAGACATTTGTTGAATAAATGAGCAAAGAGAGTCTTATTTATTCTCCAGATCCAATTCTTTCCTTATTATTTAAGCTCCACGAATACTGTGTTTGATTTACTCTGTTCTGAATGTTAAAAATTAGGAGACAGTAATATTTTTGTGTCATTATTATCAGAGTAAATATCAGTAATTACTAAATCAATCCGAAGAACTTTAAAAAAAAAACCCAGAGATGAATTTTTAAGAGATATTTTAATCTGTGAAACATATGAACAAGTTAAATTAAGAAACTCAGATTTCCTTACATATTCTTTGCTATGCGTATCTTGGAATGTGTCTACTTATAAGAGATTACAAAAAATAAGACTACCTTTTGAAATAGAAGATAGAGCAGCTTATGTTCTGCAGGGCAGGATTCTATGTTGGTAAATTTATCATTCTTGCTAGGTGATAGCAAAGCTGACTTGATTAAGAGTGTGGTTATTCAAGTATGGTTAGCATACCACTGCGGGCTCACGTGATTATTTTAGTTGAGGATACCTACACACACCTTTTAAAAAACAAATCTGCGACTCTATAGACATCAATGTTTAGGACTAGGCTAAAGTAGGTATTACAATGAAAGGAATATAAGTTAAAATTATTTTTTAAATAATGGCACAGTTGGTATGATGATATCGCAAAAATTGTGAAGAGAGTAAGCGAAAGACTGAGTTAGAAAGTTGGGTTAAAGGAATAAGAAAGGGGACAGAGCACATTTATGTCATTAATAGTGGGTTATTAATTTGATGAACTTCGGAAAGGTACTTATTTTTTTTAAAAGATTTTATTTTCAAGTAATCTCTACGCCCAACATGGGCCTCGAACTTACAACCCCAAGATCAAGAGTCACAGGCTCCACTGACTGAGTCAGCCTGGTGCCCCTGGACAGATACTACTTCTAAATGATCCATTTACTCAATGGATTTACAATTGCTCAAAGACAAAGTATAAACAGATGATATTAAAGAAAAGGTGCTAGCACTTAGCTGTGGTGTTATCGTACACAAAGATATGTAGCACTCGTGTCAATCAGTGGTCAGCTCATCGAGTGTCTGTCAGTCTGTTTTATGTCTCTCTTCACATACGTTATCTAATTGAGAAAGAAAAGTACAAGAAGACTGGGGCTATATTGATGTGTTTTACCTCCATTGGTATTGGTAGAGCAGAACATATAGGTGGATATTTAAAAAAAAAAAAAAACTTAGTGAAATAATAGTGTATAACATGATTCGATTCAAAAATGACTGTTGAAGAATAATACACACACAGAAAAAAACATGTAACTACATAGTTGAACTTTTACAAACCAAATGAACTCATAAAACTCATTTACCCTTTGTTTTTAAACTGTCTACATCTCCTGAACTTATTTGTTCACGTTTACCTGAATGTAATAGAACATTTGACCACTCATTGGAATTTCATGCCATGTTGTATCTTAGAACTTCATAACTGTGGATGCTTTTAATATTTAAAATCTACATGTGAAATCACCGAGCTTATTTTTTGTATTATTTTTTCTTCTGCCTCAGTTTGGGGGAGAAATTACCATTAAATGGTTACCACTTCAATGCCATATAAAATTCTTTTTATTTTAAACACCTTGAATTCCAACGCAATGGGCCTTACTCCCTCCTCATATTTCTCCTGAGTTGCCCCTTCTCTTTTGCTCAAGCAGAAGTCCAAGTAGACGCAACACATGCATTGTTATTTACCAATAAAATTTTCCTGCTTTGGTATATTTTAAGTTGCTACGCTCTAGCTTATTAACAATTACAGCTTTCTTCTGGTCATTTCTCTTCTATGACAATAGCTAAACACTAAAATAGAAATGGAGAATCCACCAAATCTCACACCCGTCCCTCATGATGATTGTGTTCTGGACTCCTTAACTGCACCTGAAAGGATAATTTTCCCTTGGCAAATTATTATGATTTTCAAATTCAAAAGAGAACTTCACCAGGATTAGAGAAAGTCACAAAGTTAGAATATCGGCTAGCAGTTTAATTAAAATTTCAAGTAGTTTTGATAATGAGTAATTATATGCTTTGAATTTCACTGGCTGATACAGTGAAACAGAATAAACTTCTGCACCAGTACTTGAAAAACTACTGATCATCTTTTTTCTGGTCTTTTTCTTTTTTCCCTTTCTTGCTTCTTCTTCTTCTTCTTCTTCTTCTTATTATTATTATTATTGTTCTTCTTTGTGAGTTATCTCCATTGTATTTTTCTCCTACACCGAGTCCTTCGTAACTAAAGAGCTTCCTCATCTTCTTCCTTGGTGTACATGCATATCTCCATTCCTCTGAATCTCAAGACATTTGTCTTTTTTTTGTTCATCCACTAATTTTTATGCTTCCTGTCTCTTTTATGCTCTGTTTCTCTCTTTCTGGATTCTTTCCTCCCATCTTTCCTCCCTCCCTCCCTCCTATTTCTGCTGTTCTTTCTCTTGCCTGATAGCCAAGAAATTTATCTGAAGAACTTAGAGCGATATATACCTGGTTAATTTGAAAATCATAATGTCAGCTTTGTTTTTTTTTTTAACCCATTATATTTCTTTTGGATTTTTTAAAGATTTTATTTATTTGAGAGAGAGAGAGAGTATGCACGCACAGGAGCAGGGAGAAGGGGTTGGGGGGGAGCAGAGGGAGAGGGATAAGCAGACTCCCCGCTGAGCAAGGAGCCTGACCTGACCCAGGGCTCAGCTCAACCCTGGGATCACAGCCTGAGCCGAAGGCAGATGCTTAACCCACTGAGCCACCCAGGTGTCCCGTTATATTTATTTTGAACATTTATCCACAGATTTCTTTACCACCGACAGGCTATTACAAGTCAAAGTAATGATAATCATATATAATAAATTAATAATAATAAAAATATGAGTACAGGTCCCATAAAGATGTGGTTTCTTGAATATTAAAATTTTCAAAAGCATCTATTTTCTAATTAGTTATTTTTATTTATTTTTAATTTATTTATTTTAGAGAGAGTCATGCATGAGCATCAGGCAGAGGGCTAGAGGGAGAGGGAGACAAGCAGACTTCCTGCTGAGGGGGGAGCCTGACGTGGGGCTCCAGTCCCAGGAGCCTGAGATCATGACCTGAGCCTAAATCAACAGCCAGACACTTAACTGACTGAGCCACCCAGATGACCCTTCTAATTAGTTTTTTTTAATAATGTATATTATTTTGATGACTTCAATTAGTCACTAAGATTCTTAGAAAAAAATGAGTATTATATTCTAACATCTTCTATTTCCAGAAGTCATCAGGAAGTATGTGTTTTAAGAAAACAGTTAATGAAAATAGACCAGTACTTAGACATATGCTGGAGAAAATCGTGAACTTTAAAAGAAAAAAACAAAATAGTCATATAAGTATACAGGCGAAAACAAAAATCAAGAGCAAATGTCAACAACAACAACAAAAAGAATAAACCATGCTCAGATTTTTTCTTCTATGACATCACATATTAGAAAGCAACAAAATAATGCCCTTGTACTTAGAAATTGAGTCCCAAGACTTCTATACTTGGTCAAGATGTCACTTCAGACGTGAAGACAACAGACAGGCTCTAATAAGCAAGGGATCTGAAAATTCTTACTACCCATAACCCTTCTTGCAAAAAATCTCCTAAGAGAGGATTAAAATCGAGATCTAAAAGTGGAGAGAGATCACCAAATTGAATGATTGATGGGGACAATTAAAAACCAATTTAATCATAAAATTATATAATAATAATGTGCACAACTACAAAACAAAATGTTTTTAACAAGCCTTAAAAGATACATAATTAAAGGTAAAAATAACATGGATATAAGAAATGATTTCAGTTCCCCAGACAAATGGGGGAAAATAATGAGAAAGTATGGGAAAAAGTTAAAATGTCCTGATACATTTTTTTTTTATGTGTGCAATTCAAAGACTTCTGGAATATTCACAGTTTTATATCCATCACCAAAAGCCATTTTAGGATATTTTGATTTCTACAAAAAGAAACCTCACAACCCATAGTGGTTATGTCACAACCCCACAACCACCACCACCCTCTGCCCCAGGCAATAACTAATCTACTTCCATATAATTGGAATCATACATAAATGTATGATTATACATGACTCGTACGTAAATATGTGGACCCTTGTGACTGGTTTCTCTCTCTTAGTGTGTTTTTAAGGCTCCTCTATTTTGTAGTATGTACCAGCACTTCATTCTTTTTATAACCAAACGATATTCCATATAGATATACCACTTTCATTAGTTGATGGGCATTTCCTAACTTTTGGTTATTACAGATAAGACTGCTATGAAAATTTGTTTTTGTGTGAATGTATGTGTTTCTTTCTCTAGGAGTGAATCATATGGTAACTCAGTATTTAACCATTGAGGGACTGCCAAACTGTTTTTCAAAGTGGCTGCCCCATTTAATATTCCCACTAGCAACGTATGAGTGTTTTAGCTTGTACATACCCTAACCAATACTTATTTCTTTAAAGATTTATTTATTTATTTTTAGATGTGGGCAGGGGCAGAGGGAGAGAGAGAACCCCGAGGAGACTCCCTGCTGAATTGGGAGCCCGACGTGGAGCTCGATCTCACAACCCTGAGATCATGACCTGAGCCAAAACCAAGAGTCGGACGCTCAACCGACTGAGCCACCCCGGCACCCCTCCAGCCAATACTTATTATCTGTCTTGTTGATTATAGCCATCCTAGTGTGAAGCAGTATCTCATTGTGGTTTTGATTTGCATTTCTCTCATGACTAGTGATGTTAAGCGTTTTCCATGTGATTGTTGCCTTTTTTTTTTTGAGTCATAAATATTAATATATTTTGTACATTTCTTAATTGAGTTGTCTTTTGTTGTTAAGAGTTCTTCATATATTCTGGGTAGTAGATGTTTTTCTATCTATCTATATGATATATAACTTGCAAATACTTTCTCCCATTCTGTGGCTTGTCTTCTCATTTCCTTGATGGAGTTCTTCAAAGCTCAAAGGTTTTAATTTTGATGAAGTGCAATGATCTGCTTTTTCTCTTATAGTTTGTACTTTTGGCATCTTATTTAAGAAAACATGACCTCACTCAAGGTCACAAAGATACTCATCTAGCTTTTCTACTAAAAGTTTGTCCATAGTTTTAGCTCTTACATTTAAGCTGATGATCCTTTTTCGGTTAATTTTTATAAATGGTGTGAGATTCAACTTCATTCTTGTGGATGGTAGGAGTTCAGCTTCATTCTTTTGCATGTGTTTATCCGGTTATTCCCAGCACCATTGCCAAAGACCAAGTGACCGTAAACGTGAGGGTTTATTTCTGGATCCTCAGTGTTACTCCGTCGATCTCTATGTCTATGCTTATGTCAGCAACACATTGTTTTGATTACTGTAGCTTTTGATAAGTTTTGAAACTGGGGAGTGTGAGTCCTCCAAATCTGTTATGCTTTTTCAAGATTGTTTTGGCCATTCTGGGTCTCCTGCATTTCCATATGAGTTTTTGGATTAGCTTGCCTAATTCTGCAAAAAATGGCAGCTGAGATTTTTTATAAGAATTGCATCTAACCTGTAGATCAATTTAAGAAATACTCCCATCTGAACAACATTAAGTATTCCAACCACGAATATGGATGTGTTTCCATTTGTTTAGGTCTTCTTTCTTTCAATGACATGTTGTAGTTTCATTGTATAAGTCTTTCACTGCTTTTTAAAAATTTATTCCTAAGTATGTTATGCTTTTTGATGCCATTGTGAATGGTATTTTCAAACTGTAATTTCTGAGTTTTTACTGACAGCATATAGAAATACAATTGATATATTGTATATTGATTGTGTGTCCTACAACCTTGCTAAATATATTAGTTTCAGTATTTTTTGATAGATACAATAGGATCTTCCACATGAAAGATCACGTCATCTACATTAAAGACAGATTAACTTATTTCTGTCCAAACTTAATGCCTTTTTTTTTTTTTTGGTCTTATTGCACTGGATAGAAACTTCAGTGCCATGTTGGATAGATGTAATGAAAGTAGACATCCATGTCTTATTCCTGATCTTAGAGGGAGAGCATTTAGTTTTTCACCATTAAGGGTATTGTTAGCTATAGTTCTATTCATCAAATGTCCTTTATCAGATTGAGAAGTTTCCTTCTTTTCTTAATTTTTCCGAGAGCTTATCTTTTATATCTATTGAAATGATCATGTGGTTTTTACCTTTTATTGTGTTAATGTTTTATTACATTGGTGACTTTTCTATGCTAGACCAACCTTGCCTTCCTGGGATAAATCCCATTTGGTCAGGGCGTATAAATAATCCATTACCATGTTGCTGGGTTTGACTTGTTAGTATTTTCTTGAGAATTTTTGCATCTATATTAATAAAAGATGTGATGTTGGCCTGTAGTTTTCTCTCCTTGTGGTATCTTTGTCTGGTCTTGATATCAGAGAAATACTAGCTTCATAACATGAGTTAGGAAGTGTTCCCTCCTCTCCTATTTTTTGGAACACTTTGTGAAAGATAGGTGTTAATTCTTCTTTAAAGATTTGGTAGAATTCAGCATTGAAGCCATCTGGGCCTGGACTTTTATTTATGGGAAGATTTTTTTATTACTAATATGCTCTCTCCAATAGGTATAAGTCTATTTAAATTTTCTTCTTCTTTTATTAGTTTTGTCCTTTTAGGAATTTGTGTATTTCGTGTAAGTTACCTAATTTGTTGGGATACTATTCCCTTATAATCCTTTTATCTGTATGGTCACTAGACCCCTCTTTCATTCCTGATTTTAGTAATTTGAGACTTCTTTTTTGCTTGGTTAAGCTACCTAAGGGTTTGTCAATTTTGTTCATCTTTTCAAGAAACCAGTTTTTGGTTTCATTGGATTTAAATATATTTTTTATTGTCTTTTTCATTTATATACACTCTTTTTGTTTCCTTTCTTCTGTTTGCCTTAAGTTTAGTTTGCTCTTCTATTTCAGTTTCCTAAAGTGGAAAGTTAGCTTATTGATTTAACAACTCCCCCTTCCCTCCTTCCTTCCTTCCCTCCCTCCTTCCTTCTTTCCTTCCTTTCCTTTTTTTTTTAATATTTTATTTATTTATTTTACAGAGAGAGAGACAGCCAGCGAGAGAGGGAACACAAGCAGGGGGAGTGGGAGAGGAAGAAGCAGGCTCCCAGCGGAGGAGCCTGATGTGGGGCTCGATCCCATAACGCCGGGATCACTCCCTGAGCCGAAGGCAGATGCTTAACCGCTGTGCCACCCAGGCGCCCCCCTTTCCTTTTTTAAGTAGGGTCCATGCCCAGTGTGGAGCCTAATGTGGGGCTTGAACTCACAACCCTGAGATCAAGAGTTGGATGCTTAACAGACTGAGCCACCCAGGCGCCTCCTTTTCTCTTTTTCAATAGAGGTGTTTACAATTATACATTTCCATCTAAGCACTGCTCTGTGTCTGTGTTGGGGTATGTTTTGAATGCTCCAGCATGCAGTTTATTTATTTATTTTTAAAGATTTTACTTATTTATTTGATAGAGAGAGACACAGCGAGAGAGGGAACACAAGCAGGGGGAGTGGGAGAGGAAGAAGCAGGCATCCAGCGGAGCAGGGAGCCCGATGCTGGGCTCGATCCCAGGACTCTGGGCTCGATCCCAGGACTCTGGGATCATGCCCTGGGCCGAAGGCAGATACTTAACAACTGAGCCACCCAGGCGCCCCCCCAGCATGCAGTTTAAATTGTGCTTTTGTCTTCGCTTCTTGATTGTGCAGAGCCCCAAGGCCAGTCAGAGGTGAGGAGCTAGGGCCTTCTTAGGTCTTTGCTCAGCATAGGAAGAGCACTGCAGGCGCACATGTCTTTCTAGGTTCCCAGGAACATTTTGGAGCTTTGCAAAGTCCCACATGGACATCTCATGCCACATTTTTTCTTTTTAATTTTTTTTTTTTTTGTCAGCCTCTTATTATCTCCACCTGCTATCACTGCCTCGTGTATCTGCAACGTTAAACAATTGCCACTACTTCTTTCTGACACATGTCCTAAGGAGAGGGCTATTCAAACAAAGTGAGCTCTGAGTCAGGTCAAATAAAGTCGACCCTGGGGAATGCAACTTTACAAGGAGCTTAAGGTAAGTCATACAGTGACAATTCCCTGGGGATGGAACAACTGGGGAGTTTCAGATCCATTCTGCTCTTTCCCACCAGTGACTACGAGGCTTCTGGTTTTTACAACTATCATAGTTGTGAGTTTGCTGATTTTTAAGTCTACACAGGAAATGGGGAGAGGGGGATGGGAACAGGGCAAGCTAAAAGCCACAAAGCTTGCTGTTCTTACTGATATTCAACTGTTTTTCTTGAATAAATGAGTCTGAAATACAGCAATTCTATTGTTAATTTCCATAGCTCTGAATAAGTTGAATAATTTTTATGAGTGTTCTCTTGCTTTTACGGGTGAGCAGATTTTCATAGATTCTTATTCTGCCGTTCTGGAAATGCTTCAACATAAGTGCATTTTGAGATTTCCATATGTATATAGAGTGTTGGGGGGGCTATATTTTATTGTTGACCTTTCATTTAATTGTATTTTGGTTACGTGCCAAGTTTTAAATCGTAAAAGCCAGATTAAAAGTCAAAGAGATCTATCAGAGAAATTAAGAAAACAATCCAATTTACAATTGCATCAAAAAAGATAAAACACCTAGGAATAAATTTAACCAAGGAGGTGAAAGATGTATACACTGAAAACTCTAAGACATTGATGAAAGAAATTCAAGAAGACACAAATAAATGAAAAGATATTCCATGCACATGGATTAGAAAAACTGATAATGTTAAAAATGTCCATACTACCCAAAGCAATCTATAGATTCAATGTAATCTTTATCTAAATCCCAATGGCATTTTTCACAGAAATAAAACAATCTTAAAATTCATGTGTAACTGCAAAAGACTTTGAATAGCCAAAGCAATCTTGAGAAAGAAGAACAAAGCTGGAAGCATTATCCTTCCTAATTCCAAACTATATTACAAAGCTATAGTAATCAAAACAGTATGGTATTAGCATAAAAACAGACATATAGATCAATGAACAGAATCGAGAGCCCAGAAATAAATGCACACATGCATGGTTCATTAATTTATGACAAGGGAGCCGAGAATATACAATAGGGAAAGGAAAGTCTCTTCAACAAGTGGTGCTGGGAAAACTGGACAGCCATATGCAAAAGAATGAAACTGGACCCACTATCTTACACCATACACAAGACTAACTCAAAATGGATTAAAGTCATAAATCTTGAATTTTAAGACTTAAAAAAGATAAACTCCTAGAAGACATAAGCAGTAAGCTCTTTGACATCAGTCTTGGCACAATTGATTTCCATATAATGATCTTGCAACCTGGTGCCTTGCTAAACTTACTTTTTAGTTCTAGATTTTTTTTTTTTGTAATCCCAAAGGATTTTATTATTATTTTTAAAGATTCATCTATTTATTTGAGAGAGAGAGAGAGAGCATGTATGCATGTGCAAGTGGAGGGGGGGGCAGAGGGAAAGTGAGAGATCCTCAGACTCCACAGTGAGCAGGGAGGCTGACACAGCCAATCCCAGGACCCTGAGATCATGACCTAAGCTGTAACCAAGGGTCAACACAACCGACTAAGCCACCCAGGCACCTCCCAAAGGATTTTCTATTTGGATAATAATGTTGTCTGAGTCTAAAGACAGTTTCATCATTTCTTTTACAAATTGAATGTTCTTTTATTTATTTTCTTGCCTTAAGGCACTGGCTAGAACTCCCAGTACAAGATTGAAAAAGTTGGTGAGAGTAGCTACCCTTACCTTGTTTTAGAACTTAGAAAAAAAAACATTCATTCTTATACCAGTAAGTATATTAGCTGTATGTTGTATGTAGCTGCTCTTTATCGGGTTGAGAAAACTATCTTTTATTCCTAATTTGCTAAGAGTTTATTTTTAATCTGAAATGGATGTTGGATTTTACTAAATTTTTCTACATATATTGAGAGATCATCATATGGTTTTTTCTTTTGGGTCTGTTAATATGGTTAATTACATTGGCTTACTACATTGATTGTAATTTAAAAGATATCTCAATTTGTACTTCAATTATACTTCAGTTTAAGCACTCATTTTAAGTGTTCAATATCCCCATGTGGATAGCGGCTGATGTATTAGGTGGTGCAATGCTCTGTGCTCTTAGTCACTCTGCTATGCTACTTTCTACAACAATTACCCGAAAAGCCCCTCAGCCAGACACCTTCCATTCAGGGAACAGAAAACACACAATGTGAAACTTAACAGCTGCTGCATTAGAAATTATTCTAGGTAACAGATCATAAAACCAATATCCAAGGAGCTGGTGTCATACACATGCCTATGAAAAAAAGAGAGAGAGAACCCAGGATACTAGTGCTCTTTTCATTACATAATCTTCTACTCAAGCATTTTAGGAGAAAAAAAAAAAACACTAGAAAATAATTTCTCCATGATAGACCAAGACTTGAGAAAACAATAAATAACCTAGCAAAATGCAGAAACTTTTTTTTTAAAAGAGTATTTATTTATTTATTTATTTGGGAGACCACAATGAGCAGAGATGCAGCAGAGGGAGAAGCACACTCCCCGCTGAGCAGGGAGCCCAATGCCGAGCAGATGCTTAACCAACAGAGCCACCCAGGTGCCCCAGAAACTCTTTTTAAGAGGCAGAGTGAAGCATGGGGCACCTGGGTGGCTCAGTCAGTTAAGTGTCTCACTCTTGGTCTTGGCTCAGGTCATGATCTCGGGGTCGTGAGATTAAGCTCCATGTGGGGCTCCTCATTCACTGGGGAGTCTGCTTGGAAGATTCTCTCCCTCTTCCCCTCCCCACCTCTAGAAATAAATAAATAAATCTTAAAAAAAAAAAAAAAGGCAGAGCAAAGCAGAATCAAAATGCCCAAAATCCCTTCTTGGGCCAAAAATAAGCCTGGAGCTTTGGGCGGGGTTAGGGTGATAACCCGTATTTTATGGACGTGGGAACAATCAGGAACGAAAGTCTAAGTTTTGGCCGAGAAAACAAAGGTAGTCTGGAACTGTCAATCCAGGGGCACAAAGAACAAGATCTGAAATAAATGGTCATCAGAAGTGGTTAGATCACCTAAGCAAAATGGCTTATGGTGTGGAAACAAGATTTCTGCTTGAAAGCAAGAGTTTAACATGGGGTAAAAGAGCCTTTCACAAGGATCCTGACTGTGTGAGGGACACATTCGGGGGTACGTTCACTGAGATGCATAAAGCTCTTAGACTTCACTGCATGCCTGCTGAGATTATTAAATAAGAAACAGAAAAATCTGTATGTAGCCCTGAACATTACCTAAGCACACCATCAAATGCACAAATTCTTCCCACTTTGTTTTAACTTCATCACATGGCTGCAGCTAATTGACTCTCACTGGAAAATCTAGCCTCACACCAGGGCCAGGGACCACTTTTGTCCTCTGTTATGAGACATTTAAGGAATTCTAATTCAATAGTTCAAGTGACATCTTAGCTGCTAACAGGGCTTTGCTCTGTTCTTCCAGGACTTGAGTTATTCTGCTCTGTTCTTACAATTAAGGATAACTCCAAAGTCCAAAAGACCTAAATCCATTGCCCATTTTCAGATCTCTCTTGCTTTGACTTGCTCATATTTCTTGTCTCTGTCCACCCACGGTGAGAAGGTGTTACAATTTGAATTTTTAGTTGTTGTTATGTATTTAAAACTACCCATCTTTTTTTTTAATTAATTTATTTATTTGAGAGAGAGAGAGAGAGCACAAGTGAAAAGGGGAGAGGGAGAGAGAATCCCAAGCGGACTCTGAGCTCAGCACAGCCCAACCTGGGGCTCTATCTCACGACCCTAAGATCATGACTGGAGCTGGGACCAAGAGTCCCACACTCAACCAACTGTGCCACCCAGGCCTCCAAGACTATCCATCTTCTTAATTTGTTTATGTGTCAGTTTTAGTAGGTTTTTAATCAAATAGTTTGTGCTTTTCATCTAAACTGTCAACTTTTATTGACATGCAATTATTCATATATTTTTTAAAGATTTTATTTATTTATTTGACAGAGAGAGACAGCCAGCGAGAGAGGGAACACAAGCAGGGGAAGTGGAAGAGGAAGAAGCAGGCTCATAGCGGAGGAGCCTGATGTGGGGCTCGATCCCATAACGCTGGGATCACGCCCTGAGCCGAAGGCAGACGCTTAACCGCTGTGCCACCCAGGCGCCCCAATTATTCATATCTTATTGTCTTTTCAATGTCTATAAGATTTATGAAATATCCAATTTTATTTCAGCCATTGATAATTTTTGCTTTTATTTTTGTTACTGGCTTTACTAGGGATTTATCAGTTTTATTAATTCTTCCAAAGAACCAGCTTTTGGCTTTGTTAATTTTTTTTCAAGTGCATTCCTATCTTCTAATTCATTAATTTCTGCTCTTAAGTGTATTTCTTTTCTTCTACCTTTTTCAGTTTAATTTGCTATTTTTAAAAATAGATCATTGATATGGAGACTTAAATAATTTGACTTTCAACTTTTTTTTAATACTGAGCCACCCAGGCACCCCAAATTACTATTATATTTTTAGTTTTTTTTAATTGCAGTAATCTCTACACCCCACATGGACTTGAAATCATGACCCCGAGATCAGAGTAGCATGCTCTTCCAACTGAACAGCCAGATGACCCTTCAGGCACATTATTTATCATAGCTTCAAAAAATACACAAAGCAAAAATTGACGGAACTATAAAGAGATATAGATAAATCTACAAAGAGAGATTTCAACCCCTATCTCTCAGTAACAAACAAAACAAGCAGACAAAAAATTCGTGTATAGAAGATTTGTACAACATAATTTATCAACTTGACCTATTCAGCCTATGTAGACAGCATCCCCTGACTACTGCAGAATACATATTTTTCTCAAGGGTACATAGAACACTTACCATAACAGTACATGCAGGGCCATAAAGCAAGTCTTTATAAAGGACTGATCTTGTCATCCAAAATATTTTCTCTAACCATAATGAAATTAAAGTAAATATCAAGAATATAAAGATAATTTTTTTTTTTAATGGGGGGGGTAGCGCCTGGGTGGCTCAGTCAGTTAAGTGTCTGCCTTCAGCTCAGGTCATGATTTCAGGGTCCTGGGACTGAGCCCTGTGTTGGGCTCTCTGCTCAGCAGGGAGTCTGCTTCCCCCACCCACTCTCCCTCTGTGCTCTCCCTCTCTGCCACTCTCTAAAAAAAAAAAAAAAATCTTAAAAAAAAATTTTTTTAAAGTAAACTCTATGCTCAATGTTGGGCTTGAACTTATGACCCTAAGAACTTATGACCCTGAGTTGCATGCTCTACCAACTGAGCCAGCTAAGCACCCTAGAACGATAAGTTTTAAATACCCCAATTTTTGGAAATTGGGGACAGTATGTCCCAAAACTTCACAGATGAAAGAAGAAAACGCAGTGAAAATTTTTAGATTTTTTGAATTAAATATAATAAAAACATAACAATTTGTGAGATACAGTTAAAATGGTGCTTAGAAAATTTGGCACTTGGGGCACCTGAGTGGCTCAGTTGGCTAAGCATCCAACTCTTGATCTCAGCTTAGGTCTTGACCTCAGGGTCATGAGTTCAAGCCCTACGTTGGGCTCCATGCGGGTGTGGAGCCTACTTTAAAAAAAAAAAAAAAAAAAAGGTAGGATTTATGGAGAGAGTGGCTCCTTTTCCAGGGCTTAACTTCCTTCTCAAACAGTTTAATAAGCCACGTGGTACCAGTTAGCATATATCAAGAATAGCCACTGTTTTCTGTACCCCTGCCCCCTGCCCCCTTCCCCGCCCCCTCTTCCTTCTCTTGCTTGTTGTGGAAAGCACTGATAGCCTTTGACTCTTCTCTGTGTAGCATATGTGACAGATCCTACTGTGCTTCCATCTGTTCTATTTCAATATAACTTCAGGCATAGGGAAATACTCGAGGGCTCAAAAACAATATGCTGGTGGGTTCCATTTCATTTATAAACACAATGGGGAAAGGAAAACAAGGGAAAATTCTGACTTATCTTTTAATTCCATGAATAAAGAAATGCTTAGTGTTATAATTTTACACTGAAATAGGATTATACTGTTTTTGAGGACTTGAATCATAGAAGGGGCTGGGATGTGGAAGCAGGAAAGAATATTGGAGAGGTGTTCTAACTCCCTTCCATCCTCAGAAGAAAGCTGGTCCTGGGTTGGAAACAGGACACAGGTCATGAAGAGTTAAAGGCCAAATCGAAAGAAACTCTTCCCCCAGAATGAACAAACGAACAGAAAATGTTAAAGTTACTTTCTATACTGGGCTTTGTAACCTGTCCTTCCTCAGCAGGCTTTGGGTGCTTCCAGATCTTCTGGCCAAATCCTAAATTCTGTAAAACAAATTCCTTCCTGATTTCTCTTGAAAGGAAATTATCTTGAAATAAGATCAGTCTGGGTCATCTGGTGGTATCTTCTTCTCTGTTAGAGAAAAAGAAGGAAAAATGCCGTTCCAAGGTTAAAAAATTTTTCTTTTTACAACATGTTATAAAAGCTCAAGACCGTGTTCATTTTTCAAGAACAATGGCGACATCTAGTGGACAAAATGCTTCAGCAATTTACCAAGGAGATAAACATTTTCTGTTTTTGTTGTAAAGAAAAAAATCTGTTTCTAAAAATTTGTTGTCCCTCAGTACATGTTTTCTTAATATGTATAAATACAGGTCAGTGGCCACTGATAAAGGAAGTTTCCCACACTTACACTAAAATGGCTCTCAGTGACTTGTGTGAGCAGGGCCTTGGTCCTCACAGATATTAGGTAATGCTCTGCGTCCACAAAACTTGTCTTAACATGGGAACAAGATCTGTTCCTAGCCACCTTTCTTCCCTCCATCAGAACTCTGAGGAGGTGTTCGGACAATAGCCACACTTAAGGGAAGGCTCTGATCATACCCCTTAAAGGTAGTTAGGAGATAATAGTGAAATAGTATCTGTTAAAGACCAGGGTTGGAGTCTGGTTAGCATCCAGCATGGGAGAAGATTATTAAAGTCAGATTTCTAGGTAAGATCTGTGTCTGCAGAAAAGGGGCTTCTTCATTCTATATTTTAATATACTAAGCTAGATCACATGTAACTAAATAGCCAACTAAATAAAGCCATCGATAGGGGCGCCTGGGTGGCACAGCGGTTAAGCATCTGCCTTCGGCTCAGGGGGTGATCCTGGCGTGATCCTGGCGTGATCCTGGCGTGATGGGATCGAGCCCCACGTCGGGCTCCTGCGCTATGAGCCTGCTTCTTCCTCTCCCACTCCCCCTGCTTGTGTTCCCTCTCTCGCTGGCTGTCTCTCTCTCTCTCAAATAAATAAATAAAATCTTTAAAAAAAAAATTAAGCCATCGATAAATCGTTCTTTGATCTCTTTTAGGGTTAGTCTGGCTAAGGAGTCTTAGAGAACTCCCCTGCCCTCCACTAGAAGACATGATTGGTTCTAATGTATAAAAGGACGCCTGAGCCTGGCGACTAAAGAAAGCTCCCCACTGTTCAGTGTCTACTGAAGCAAGGCGTGATGCTAAGATTGTATATACATTAACTCACATCGGGTCTAATACACGCAATCCTGGTGTGTAGGCATTATTAAATCCATTTTTATAGATAAGAAAAATGAGGCTCCAAACCCATTACATAACTTAAGTAGCAGAGTCAGAGAGCAAATCTCAGTGATTTCAATTCTAAAGCCCATTATCTTTTCAGGATATACATTGCCTCCTGCCATAAAAGTGGAAGGAAAAGAAAATGGAAGCCATTCTTCTTCATTAGTGTCTAGGACACTGATAAAGCACATTCACTATTATCCTACAACGGAAAAATAACACATTTCCTCCCCTGCTTTGTACTGTCGAATTTGGCATATTGTATATTTTTCAACTTCAGGAGGAGAAATTTGCAATGACGCTGCTCCTAGTTAGACCTTTAAAACTATCATAAAATTTGGTTTATATTAGCAGAGAGGTGGGAGCATGGTTACTAGAACCCACTGCTTAAATATGAACCCTGGCTCACCTATTTACTTGCTGCACAAACTTGAACAGCTACTTAACTTCTCTGGGCATCAGTTTCCTCATTTGCAGATGGGATTCTAGTATCAATTTTTGTCTATGAAATAATAGGCTGTTGTGAGTATTGAGCAGAGTGCTTAGCGCAGTGGCTTGCACTGAACAAAGGCTCAGTATCACCCTTATTGTTGTAATTGTTTCAATGTTAAAAAGTGACAAGTTATTGAATTTCTTTATTTTTAAACACTTTATTGAAGTGTAATTCACATAACATAAAATTCACCCATTTAAACAGTACAATTCAATGATTTTTAGTAAAGGTACTGACCTATGCAGCAAACACTATTCAGTCCTAGGACATTTCCATCGCCCCAAAAAGTTCCCTTGTGTCCATTTATAGTTAATCCCCACTGCCATCCACAGCCCTAACCAATCACAGATCTGCTTTTTGTCTCTATAAATTTGCCTTTTCTAAACATTTCATGTAAATGGAATCATACAATATATAGTCTCTCTGTAGTATATATTAGTAGCTAGCTCCTTTTAATTGCTGAATAGTATTCCATTGTATGGACATGGACAATGTATTCAACAGCTGATCAATATTTGAGTTGTGTCCACGTTGGCTATGCTGAATGATGCTGCTATGAACATTCCCATGCTAGTCTTTGTGTGGACAGATGCCTGCTGTTCTCTTGGGTAAGCTTTAGGAGTGAAATTATTGGATCATACAGTAAATCTGTTTAACTTTTTAAGTAACTGCCAAATTGTCTTCCAAAGTGGCCACATCATTTTACATTCCACCAGGAATGTATGGATTACTCTTTCTCCACATCCTAACACTCGGCATGGGCTGTCATTTTCATAGCCATTCTAGTTAGCATGTAGCAGTATCTCGTTGTGGTTTTAATTTGCATTTCCCTAATGGTTCATGATGTAACACCTTTTCGTGAGTGTACTAGTCACTTACATATATCCTTGAGTGAAATACCTACTCATCTATTCATTTTTTAATTGAGTTGTTTGGCCTCTTTTTAATGATTGCAGAATCAATATGGAATTATTTAGATTTTTAATTTTTCTCTGTAACATTTTGTAGTTTTTAGTGTATAATACTTGCATTTCCTTTGTTGATTTTTCCTAAGTATTTTTATTCTTTTTGAAGTCCTAGTAAATGGCATCATTCACTTTTAGATGTTCATTGTTAATATGTAGAAATAGAATTGATTTTTGTATTATATCCTACAACCTCAATAGGTTCATTATTAGTTCTAATAATTCTTTTTGTGGATTTGTTAAGGTTTTCTATGTATAAGTTTATATCATTTACAAATAAAGACAGTTTATTTTTTCACTTCCAATCCGACTGGCATTTATTTATTTGTTTATTTGGTCACCTGATTGCAGTGGCTAGAATCTCCAGTTAAATCTTGAATAGAAGTGGTGGGAACAGATATCCTTGTCTTATTCCCTATCTTAGCGGGGCACATAATCAGCCTTTCACCATTAGGTATGTTATATGCAGGTTTTTTGTAGATGCTTGTTATCAGATCAAGGAAGTTCCCTTCTTTTTATTAGTTGAGAGTTTGTTTTTGTTTTTGTTGGTTTTTAAAAATTCATAGTGGATCCTGGATTTTGCCAAATGCCTTTGCTATGTTTATTGAAATCATCAGAATTTCCCCCTTATTCTACTAGTGTGGTGTGTTACATTAATTGACGTTTGGATGTTAAACTAACCTCACATTCCTGGGGTAAACTCAGTTGGCCATAGTGCATAATGTTATTCATATGTTGCTAGATTTGGTTTGCTAATATTTGGTTGTGAATTTTTTTGGTCTACATTCATGACAGATATTGGTCTGTACTTTACTTGTTGTGTCCTGTCTGACTCTGGTGTCAAGCTTATGCCAGACTGAGAATGGGGGAAATGCTCCCCCCACTCTTCCATTTTTTGGAAGAGTTTGTGAAGGATTGATATTAATTCTTCTTTAAATTTTTGATAGAGGGGCACCTGGCTGGCTCAGTCAGAAGAGCCTGTGACTCTTGATCTCAGGGTCATGAGTTGGAGCCACACATCAGGTAGAGAGACTACTTAAAAAAACAATAACTTAAAAAAACATGTTTGATAGAATTTACCAGTGAAAGCATTGGACAGGTTTTTCTTTGCAGGAAGTTGTTGTGTTTTTTTTTGTTTGTTTGTTTTTGATTTTACTAATTCAGTATCTTTACCTGTTACAGATCTATTCAGATTTTATATCTGCTCTTTTTTTAAAAATATATTTTATTAAAAATAAATAATTTATTTTTTATTATTTATTTGAGAGCAACAAGCACAAGCAGGGGAGAGGGGCAGATGGAGAGGGAGAAGCAAACTCCCTGCTAAGCAGGGAGCCTGACTCAGGACCCTGAGATCACGACTTGAGCAGAAGGCAGGCGCTTAACTAACTGAGCCACCCAGGCACCTTTTTCTCTGTAACATTTTCTCTTCTTGAGTCAGTTTTGGTAGCTGTGTCTTTCTAGGAATTTGTGCATTTCACCTAGGTTATCTAATTTGTTGCCACAATGCTTTCCATCATATTTGTATAAGATCCTTTTATCCCTGTAGTGTGAGTGGATATGGTCCATTTTTTTCTACTGGTTTTAGTATTCTGTATCATCTCTCTTTTTTCTTGGTCAGTCTAGCTAAAAGTCTGTCAATTTTGTTGATTTTCTCAAAGAATCAAATTTTAGTTTTATTGACTGTCTCTTTATTGTTGTTGTTGTTTTTCTCTCTCATTTATTTCTTCTCTAATCTTTTTTATTTCCTTCCTTCTGCTTGGTTGGAGTTTGACTTACTCTTTTTAAATTTTTTTTTAGTTTGATTTACTCTTATATTTCTAGATTTTTTAAGGAGGAAACTTGGGTTATTGATTTTGAGATTGTTCTTCTTTTCTAATAGAGACATAGATGTGTATAAATTTCCCTGTGCTTTAGCTGTATCTCATAAATTGTGATGTGTTGATTGCATTTAAATTCAGTTTGAAATACATTCTAATGTCTCTACTGATTTCTTTTTTGACCTACGGGTTATTTAGAAACATTTAATTTTCTTTCTTTTTTTAAAAGATTTATTTATCTGACAGAGAGATAGAGAGAGAGAGCACAAGTAGGCAGAGCAGCAGGCAGAGGGAGAGGGAGAAGCAGGTTCTCCACTGAGCAAGGAGCCCAATGCAGGGCTCGATCTGAGCCAAAGGCAGCCGATTAACAGACTGAGCCACCCAGGCACCCCTAGAAACATTTAATTTTCAAATATTGTTGGATTTTCCAAATGTCTTTTGATTACTGATTTCTAATTTAATTTTGTTGTGCTCAGAGAACATACTTTGTATGATTTCAATCCTTATAAATATACTGAGACTTATTTTATAGCCTAGTATATGGTATGTTAAAGAGTGCTCCACATATGCTTAAAAAGTCTGCTTATTTTACTTCAGTTTGGTGGAAATCTATGGGTTTCACATAGGTCAATTTAGTTAACAGTGTTTAAGACATCTATAACTTCTGATTTTCTGTATAGTTATTATTTTAGTTTTTGAGAGTAGTATATTAGAATTTAATTCTATTTCTCCCCTCAATTCTCTCAGTTTTTGCTTCATATATTTGGAGGTCTATTCTTAGATGTATATATGTTTTTAATTGTTTATCTTCCTGATGCACTGATCATGTTATCATTATAATGTCCCTTATCTCCTATAGTAACAATTTGTTTGGTCTTAAAGTCTATTTTGTCTGATATTACGGCTACTCCATCTCTCTTATGGTTACTTTTTGCATCATTTTCTTTCAACCTATTTGTATCTATGAAAGTGTGTCTCTTCAGGAATCCATCAAAATTCTAGAGGAGAACATAGGCAGCAACCTCTACGACATCGGCCAAAGCAACCTTTTTCATGATACATCCCCAAAGGCAAGAGAAACAAAAGACAAAATGAATTTATGGGACTTCATCAAGATTAAAAGTTTCTGCACATCCAAGGAAACAGTCAGAAAAACTAAGAGGCAGCCCACGGAATGGGAGAAGATATTTGCAAATGACACTACAGATAAAGGACTGGTATCCAAGATCTACAAAGAACTTCTCAAACTCAATACACGAGAAACAAATAAACAAATCAAAAAATGGGCAGAAGATATGAACAGACACTTTTCCAATGAAGACATACAAATGGCTAACAGACACATGAAAAAATGTTCAAAATCATTAGCCATCAAGGAAATTCAAATCAAAACCACACTGAGATACCACCTTACGCCAGTTAGAATGGCAAAAGTAGACAAGGCAAGAAACAACAATTGCTGGAGAGGATGTGGAGAAAGGGGATCCCTCCTACATTGTTGGTGGGAATGCAAGTTGGTACAGCCACTCTGGAAAACCGTGTGGAGGTCCCTTAAAAAGTTAAAAATTGAGCTACCCTATGATCCAGCCATTGCACTACTGGGTGTTTACCCCAAAGATACAGACGTAGTGAAGAGAAGGGCCATATGCACCCCAATGTTCATAGCAGCAATGTCCACAATAGCTAAATCGTGGAAGGAGCCGAGATGCCCTGCAACAGATGACTGGATTAAGAAGTTGTGGTCCATATATACAATGGAATATTACTCAGCAATCAGAAAGAATGAGTTCTCAACATTTGCTACAACATGGACGGCACTGGAGGAGATAATGCTGAGTGAAATAAGTCAAGCAGAGAAAGACAACTATCATATGATTTCTCTCATCTATGGAACATAAGAACTAGAATGATCAGTAGGGGAAGAAAGAGATAAAGAAAGGGGGGGTAATCAGAAGGGGGAATGAAACATGAGAGACTATGGACTATGAGAAACAAACTGAGGGTTACAGAGGGGAGGGGGGTGGGGGAATGGGATAGACCGGTGATGGGTAGTAAGGAGGGCACATACTGCATGGTGCACTGGGTGTTATACACAACTAATGAATCATCGAGCCTTACATCGAAAACCGGGGATGTACTGTATGGTGACTAACATAATATAATAAAAAATCATTATTAAAAAAAAAAAAAAAGAAAAAAAAGAAAGTGTGTCTCTTATAGACAGCATATAGTTGGAGCCTATTTACTTATATCTCTGCCTTTTAATTGGAGTGCTTAACCCATTTAGATTTAATATAATTACTTTTGTGGTTAGAGTTATGCCTACCATTTTTCTATTTCTTTTTTTAATTAATTTTTTTAATTTGTTTTCTTTATGTCTCATGTCATTGTTGTTCCTCTGTTCCAACTTTATTGTTTCATATGCATTAAACAAATTACTTGGTATACCATTTTAATTCCTTTGTTCATTTTTAAGCTATTTTTTGAGTTGTCTTCTTACTGGTTTCTCTAGGAATTATGGTATGTATCTTTATCATAATTTATTTCAGGTTTATATTGACCAATTCTGGTAAATATAGCAAACTTGCTCTGATATACTTCTATTTTCTCCCTCCTCTTATAATGATGGGACAGATTGAGATTGATAATCCCAAAGGTCCCAAATACTTTAAAGAGACAGAAAGTAAAAAAAAAAAAAAAAAAGGAAAGAAATGCTGTCTTCCAGGAAAGGGATGCACATGCCCAAAGGCATGAAACAAGAAACAGCCTGTTCAATAGCATAAAATGCAATAGGGAAATGAAAGATGAAGTAACAAGGGCCTGATTATGAAAGGCCTTGTATGCCATTCTAAATCAATGGGAAAGTCTGTTGGTGGGGCACAATTTATTTTAAAGTAAACAGAGACATGGTCACATGTGCATTTCAGTTAGAGTACTCTGACACAAATGTAGGGGGTCAATTTCAGGGAGGCACCATTAGACAAATCAGAGCTCTCTCAGTGATCCTTCCAGTGAGTTTTTCTTGATTTCCCAATGTCGTTTCTGTGAATCCTTACATGCGGTCAGGAGTCAGACCCTTAAGCCTGTACACATTCTATCTTTAGCTTGTAAAGCTCCAAAGTAATAAACTCCAACTGCTGGGGACTCACTGTATGTAAAATTATGCAAGGCAATGTTTAATTATTCAGAAGTCATCTACTGAGTTTGTATATAATTAGATACATGGTATCTCTGCTTCGTTCCTTCTTCCTGCCTTAATTTCATTTACTGGTTGATTAGCTCTTTCATATTATATATGAAGAAAAAGAAAAGGCCAGGTGAGTATGCTTTACTTTTCTATAGTTCGAGTAAAAAGTGGAGAAGTCAGAGTTTTAAACTAAGAGTTCAAATGAAATTTGTGGCTATCAGTGTATTGTTGCTAACCCTGACCCTAGCTTCTAGAGAAGATTATAATTTTTTTCTCTTTCCAATGTTCATTAGCTTTCTCGTCATTTACTCTCAAAAAATATTAATAACTTTAATTAATAATGTGTGCTTCATTTTCAGTTAAAAAGGCATACATTTACTTTTGCTTTAACAGGTTTATTTCAGATGAGACTATTTGAAGCTCCTCAAAACCCCCACCCAAGGAGTAATTTTGAATAAAATTTATACAGGCAGGAAATAATAAGTAATTGATAGTAACACTACCCAAAAGTGCCAATTGAACTGATATATCTTGATGGTAAATACCCAAGATATTCTCTCTCTGTTTGTTTATTTGTTTGTTTAAGTAGGCTTCATGTCCAAGGTGGGGCTTGAACTCAGAACCCTGAGATCAAGTGTTACATGATCTACTGATTGAGCCAGCCAGGCATCTCCAAGACATTCTCTCTCTGAATGAATGATTTTGACAGTCTATTCATCAAACTTGATAATGACATGCAACTAGAAGGTATGCTAATATACTGGTTGGCAGTCTAGGGATTGAAACAGATTAAGAAGGCTAAAATAATGAGGCAAAATAAGAGAGCTAAAATTTAACACATATGAACATTGTGCCAGTTATGAATGAGTTAAACTATATATAATAGAAAGTCTAAATTTATAATAGTTTAACCAAATATTCAATATTCATTAAGAAGGAAATGTGATAGTACCCCAAACTCCTCAGACAATGCCCGAATGGTGGTGTTCCCACTGTAGGATTTTCAAACTAGGTTGTGCCCTTAGAAGGTCAGTAGAATGGTGAGAGGACTCAAATCCATGTCTGTGGAAAATACTTGAAGAGAGTAAGGTGTTTATTCTGGAGAATAACAACAAAAAAGATGTTTAAAGTACCATCTTAAGAAAGGAGATCAGATTTTCTCTGTACTACTCCAGATGGCAAAAATAGGACCAACTGGTGGACATGACAGAGAGGCAGATTTCAGTTCAAACTGAGTTGTTAACATTAGAACACTCCAGAAATAAAGTAAGGTATTCAAGGAGATAACAAATTTCTGGTAATAACAAAAATAACGGCAATCACCTCCTGAGGGTTTACAATGCCCTAGGCATGACTGTAAGTGCTTCACATGAATTAACTTATTTTATCCTCAGAATTACTCTAGAAGAAACTACTATTATCCTTGTTTCACAGATAAGGAACGCAATTTATTTGCCCAATGCCAGACAGCTAAAGTGGAAGATTTAAATCCATGGAGTCTGACTCCAAAGCTAGAATTCAAACTGCTCTGTGTTCAAGCAGAAGCTTGTTGACTAATGGTAGGGGTGACATAGGGTGAAGGGTGTCATATGTGGATCAGAGCCCGGCTTGGAGAAGGTAACCTACATGAGACTAATAGCTACATTTACTGAGCATTTGCAGTGCATCAGGCGCCTGACTAAAAATTTCACATACATTAAAAGATAATCCAGCAAAGTTTGCAGCACAGCGATCAGTACATTGTAAATACTCAATTACTACTGTCTGTTATGACCACTTTTAATTCTCTTATATTAGATCAGTATTACTGCATCTACTTTGGTAACAGAGAAAGTGATGACTTGAGAGAGGAAGTAAATGACCCAACGTCAGAGAACAGTAACTGCTACAGCCAGCATGTGAATCG
Organism: Ursus americanus; assembly: GCF_024610735.1. Classification (NCBI taxonomy): domain Eukaryota; kingdom Metazoa; phylum Chordata; class Mammalia; order Carnivora; family Ursidae; genus Ursus; species Ursus americanus. Next base: position 10,630,453 of record NC_142152.1, on the reverse strand, counting down.
AATCTGCCTGATATTACAGCCCCATCCTTTCCACTCAGCCATGTTTCACCAGAGTACTCAACCTTGCAACCTGGAAGTTTGCTTGTGGTTCTTCGAAACCAGTAAGCAAATAATAAGTTAAACAACAACAACAAAAATCTATGCAAACTTAGATGAACCTTACAAATTAATAGACCATTAGCTATCTGAAATTAAACCTTAAATAGTGTAGTAAGTATATACCAGGAGTGCAATGAAATGAGATTGGTTATCTTTTTGTTTAATTTTCAAACCCACTTATTTACCAGCTAAAGATAATTTTCCTGGCTCTTCTCTCTACAAATTCCACCCAGAAATTCCCAGATGCCAATAAGTGAAGAGAAGCTGCAAAGTTGAAGTCAAATGTCCCTTAAGGATCAGAGCCTCATGCGTATAAGTGTGAGGGGCTAGGGTCTAAAAGCCCTTGAAGAAAAGGACTTGAGACCGCCACCACAGACACAGACAACGTGCAGAGGACTGTAACTGAGATCACTGCGTAAAGCTGGCAGCAGGACAAGCTGCTCTGCCTTCAAAACAGGGAGAAGAAAAACTCCACTCATTGGTGTGTGTAGACACATACGTGGACACAAGCTAGCAGGGTGGGCCATGGATGGAAAAGGAGCCACCAAGAGAAATCCGAACCTAAAGCCTCTGCAGGGAGTGGTTGTGGTACAAATTCGTGCTGTCTTCAAGGTGACAAAAATCCCCAAATTAAAAAACTCACAGAGAACCAGTAAAATCCACAGGCCCTAGCAGAACCAAATTAGAAATGACCTGACATAATCCAGAACACATAAAATTCATACAATGAATAACTCTGAGGATGAATTCAGTCAAATATTAGAAAGAAAACAATAACTACAAGGAAGATTCACCAGCCAGACACCAAGATGGCCAGGCAAGATGAAAGTCTAGTTATTATCTCCTCAAAGGAAACAAAAGTCTAAGGGAGCAAAATACAATTTGAAAAAGAACAGAGAAGAAACAAGAGATGTAAAAAAAAAAAAAAGAAAGAAAGAAAATCCAGGAGGTGGTAACAGGAAAAAATTGACAAAAGTGAATTTGAGAAATATGAAAAATGGAATGAGAAGCTCCAATGTGTGCCTAGTAAAAACTTCAGGAGGAGAAAGTGGAGAATAGGAGAGAAGCAATTTCAGAAAGATGATGTGGAGAAATTTCTTACACATGAATCCTAAGATTGGAAAATTTCAATGAATCTTAATTAGGATAAATACAAGCAGATTAACACAAAGTCACACAGAAGCTAAACCGTAGAAATCAAAGATAATGAGAAAATCTTAAAAACTATTGAGGATGAGAGGTGGGGGGAGGGCAGGAGTCCGGAAACAGATTACTGAAAAAAGAATAAGAATCAGACTGACAAAGACTTCTCATCAGTAGCTATTATTAGCAGCTATAAGGATCCAGGGGGGGAAAATGAAGTGTTAAGGAGAACAAAGCTCACCAAAGTTAGGTAAATATCTTCTTAGTAGCTACAACCCTGAGACGTCAGAATGGGGGATGGCTATGAAATAGCTCCTGCTCTGTAACCTATCTCTGGCAGGAGAGTCTGAAGAAGGCACAGGGAGAATGAAGTTTCCGTGGGGAGGAGAAGGAGTGGTAAAATAAAGTCCTTATATCCCTGCATTACTCTTTGAAACACTGTGGCAATTCTTTCTGCACAAGGCCAGACCCCTCTACAAAGTGTTGAATCCTGTTCAGTAGAATGCATGATCCCCCTACTGACCTTCCACTATTCAGACCACCTCTGATTTACTACCCCTCTCTCCCATCATCTGTTGATTAGAAACTTCATTGTATACCTTGGAAATGCTCTCTGCAACATTTCCTTTAGTTCTCCACAAAAATTCACCATGAAATAGAAACACCCATATTGGTTTTTCTGATGATGAAAGCAAAAAACACTCATGGGGGGGGGTAATCAGAAACGTGCACAGAGGGGGTCAACTTGGAACACTTCACAAACTCAAGATATACAAAAATACAGCATCCTTGTTTTCTGTAACTTCTGCTCTCATTCTGCAGATAGAGGGAGGAAGTCGGGTAGAAATACAAAACTGCCGAGTAAAGCCACCTCAGTTTCTTCTTGTTTCAACATCCTCAGTTCAGACAAGCGTACTTGGGCAGTCCTCTGGAATCCATTCCTGACCTTCCAGACGTTGACTCTCTCACAGGGTTTTCACCTCTATGTTCACTTATTCATGCTCAATCTTACTGTCTTTGGTGAGGGTCCTACTCCTAACAAATCAAGGACATTGGGGGACTAAGGATATTTTCACATATGCCAAGACAGAAAAACAAAGTGAAACAAAACTCCTTTGCATCTTTCATGGGAAGTTACTGGAGAATGTGCTCCTCTAAAACAAAAGTATAACCAAAAATGAAAATGACTTACAGCACAGGAAACAGAAGATCTACAACAGGCAAGGGGTGAAAGGAGTCACCAGGATGATAGTGAATGGAGACTCCAGGATGACGGTTGTCGCCAGATGCAACAGCAAACAAGTGCAGATTAGAGGAGATCACAGGTGCCATGCCAGACTTTTTTGGAAGATAAAGCCAAATATTTGATGCACTGGAACCTCTTGAGATTCAGACCACTGTGAAAGAGTTTGGGGCTGAATTAGTGATAAGTACATAGAAACTAAACCAATGAAAAACATGATAATTATTAACTCTGGGAAAAATAAAGATGTGTTCAGAAAAAGGTGATCATGGTACACTACTTGCCCTGGCTAGTATTTGTGTAGTCATAATTATGTAAACCCTTAAGATTAATGTTACCAGGGACACCTGGGTGGCTCAGTTGTTTAAGCATCTGCCTTCAGCTCAGGTCATGATCCCAGGGGTCCTGGGGTTGAGCCCCAACTCAGGCTCCCTGCTCAGTGGGTAACCTGCTTCCCCACTCCTTCTGCCCCTTCCCTCTGCTCCTGTGCTCTCTCTTTCTCTCTCAAATAAATAAAATCTTAAAAAAAAATGTAACTAAAATTCTGATAGAACAATTTTTGGAGGATGGGGGATAAGTGAGGATGGAAGGAAGGGAAGGGTAAAGGGAGAACAAAGAAAGTTGGGTCCCCATCTTCCACAGTAAGAAACCAATAAATAGTTTATAAAACCAAAAAAATCAAGAAATAACAATTAAGCATGTTATTTAAAGACATGGCAGTAAACATCAAAATAAGTAGCTGCAAGAGATGAAAGTGGCTGCCTCTGAAAAGTGGGTAATGCGTAGGAGGCCAGAGCACTGCTATTTTTCTTAATAAAATTTGTTGAATTATTTGATGCTTTAAACAAAGTGTGTGTATACTGTTGATAATGATGAAAACAAACAAAAAGTTTACTGAAGTTTCCTATTTGTTTGGGTTTATAAAACATTTCCACCTGTTCGATCTTGTAGATTTTTATGAGCACATTTTTCATACCAGATACACACTGCGGTGTTTTTGGATTATACTAAATCTTTCAAGTAATCCATCCCTAGCAGTTCAACAGAGATACAATTGCTTCATGAACAGGTTTGAGGTCATGATTGTAAATATTCATATTGCCCGACAGACTTAATCCCAAGTAGATCCTGAACATGAGGCATGCTGTTTTGATTAAGGGCGGGAATCAAGTGGGGTATCTTTCCCCGACTTCTCAGTATTTCCAAAACAACAACAAAAACATTCAAAGAATAGAGAATGGTGGGACTATCAACATAGAGGGTTTGTGTTCCTTAAGAATGCACACCACCATTTCAAACTTAACACTACGTGCTCGTGTTTTTCCTACACTTTAGAGTATAGCAACTTACCACTGAATTTAGCAGATACCCATACACATGCATGCACATGCTGATAGACCTATGCATACACAGGCTGGTAGTGTGAATAACTTTAAACTTTTAATTTTGATATAATTACAAATTTACAAAACACTTGCAAGAATAGTATAAGAAACTCCCATATACTCAGCAGACTCACAAACTGTTTAAATTTTGCACCCCTAGGGAGCCTGGGTGGCCTTCGGCTCAGTTCATGATCCCTGGGTCCTGGGATTGAGCCCCACATCGGGCTCCCTGCTCAGCGAGGAGTCTGCTTCTTCCTTTCCCTCTGCCCCTCCCCACTGCTTGTGCTCTCTAATAAATAAATAAATAAAAATTTTAAATAAATCTTTAAATAAACAAATAGATAAATAAATAAATTTTGCATCACTTATCATTCTCTCTCTGACACATATTTAATTTGTTGACTTGTTTGTGCATATACACGCATGCATATCTATATGTATATATATTCTTTCTGAACCATTTAAAATCAAGTTGTTACCAGATTAGAAGTCAACTGTGCCCCTACCCCTAAACACTTTTGCGTGTATTTTCTTTTTGAAAGGTTTATTTATTTACCTTACAGAGAGAGAAGGAGTGTGAATGGTGGGAGGGGCAGTGGGAGAGGGAGACAGAATCTTCAAACAGACTCCCCAACAAGCCCCGAGCCAATGCAGGGCTCGATCCCAGGACCCTGAGATCAGGACCTGAGCCCAAACTGAGTCTGTCACTGAACTGACTGAGCCACCCAGGTGCCCCTTTTGTGTGTATTTTCTAAGAACAAGGACATTCTCTTACATAACCAGTACCTGACCCACATCAGAAAGTTTAACATGGGGGCCCCTGGGTGCCTCAATCAGTTGGGCCTCTGACTCTTAATTTCGGCTCAGGTCATGATCTCAGGGTCGTGGGATCAAGCCCCAGGGTCAGCTTTGCACTGAGTGTGAAGTCTGCTTAAGACTCTCTCTCCCCCTTCCTCTGCCCCTCCCCCTGCTCTCTCTCTCTCTTAAATAAACTAAATCTTATATAAAAAAAAGTTAAACATTGATATTATACTATTATCTAATATGAAGTCCATATTGTCCAAATTAATGTTCTTCATAGCTATTTATTTTTCTTCATCCACAGTTTAAACCAGGATGCCATGTTGTATTTAGTTGTGATGACTCATTGGTCTCTTTTAACCTAGAACAGTTCCTCAGTGTTGAGAATATAGACGAGATATTTTGTAGAATGTCATTTAACCTGAATATCTGCTATTTCATCATAATGAAATTCAGGTTATGCATTTTTGGCAAGAATGACAGAGAAGTGATGCTATATTCTTCTGAGAGCATCATATCAAATAACACATGATGTCAGACTGTTCCAATATCGCTAATGCTAATTTTACTCACTAAGTGCAAGTAGTGGCCAAGACTTTACCTCATTGTGAAATTAATATTTTTCTCTATGCAAATATTAAGTAATTTGTGAGAAAGTACTTGGGTACTATGTAAACACACTGTCATATTTTCACCTACTGGTTCAAACATCCACTAAGGATGTCTCCCTTCAGCATTTCTTCTACACTTTTTTTTTTTTAAGATTTTATTTATTTATTTGACAGAGATAGAGACAGCCAGCGAGAGAGGGAACACAAGCAGGGGGAGTGGGAGAGGAAGAAGCAGGCTCATAGCAGAAGAGCCTGATGTGGGGCTCGATCCCAGAACGCTGGGATCATGCCCTGAGCCAAAGGCAGATGCTTAACCGCTGTGCCACCCAGGCGCCCCTCTTCTACACTTTTAGTTACCATTCTATTGTAAGTAAAAGCTTCCCTTTTTCTTAATTAATTAATTAATTAATTCCTTCATTCAAATCAGCATGGACTCTTGGAGTCTTATTTTATTCAATGGATTATACTCCATTTCTATCATTTACTTGCATGCTCAATTTGTAAATGTAAATAGCTAAATTTATGTAGTGAGAAAAACTTCAGGTTAGATCCTTTTCTAATCATTCTCTGAGCACTTCTCTAATTTCTGGCACAAGATATTGCTATGTTCATTTTGTTTTTTCCGTATTTTAAGAGAAAAATAAAGGAACCAACTCTGGGTGCTAGGTGTGCTTACTGCTATTGATGTGTCATTGTTTCTAGGCCCTCTCGGCAGACAAACCTAGAAAAAAATATGTACACACATTTATGTTTATGTACATATATATGCACCCTCCCCCTTGCCATATTTGTAATCTCCTTCTCCAACAGTGAGAAAACTGTTTCCATTATCCTCGAAATATTTATTTGCATAAGGATGCACTTTTAGGACTGTTAACCCACACTACTGTTAAAAGCAAACCTAGTAAGCAAAGATCATTTTTTACCTAATTTTTGTTTTTTTAGGTAAAATTTACACGCAGTGAAATATATGAATCTTGAGTATTATTTGACAACTGTATAAACCAATTTAACCCACCCCTAAGAATATTTCTATCATCCTAGAAATTTCTCTCATGCTTCTTTCCAGTGAATCCCCACCCCAATACCATCCAAGAGCAAACTGTACTGATTTTTTACTATAGATTAGTTTTGCCTGTTCTAGAACCACGTGTAAATGAATCATACATTATGTACTATTTTGGGTGTGGCTTCTTTCACTCAGTGTAATATTTTTGAGATTACAGCCAAGTGGAAGCAAATGCTTTCTGTTTCTGTTAGAATGATCATGTGGTTTTTATTCTTTATTCTGTTCGAGTGGTGAATTACACTGAGTAACTTTTAAATGTCAATCCAACCTTACATCCTTGAGATAAGAAATATTTGATCACATTGTATTGTCCTTTCTATATACTGCTGAATTAGATTTGTTAACATTTTGTAAAGGTTTGTTTTCCTTCTATGTTTATTAAAAATATTGGTCTGTAATTTTTCTTTCCTTCCTTCCATCTTTCTTTTCTTCCCTCCTTCCCTTCTTTGTTCTTTTTCCTCTTAATTTTTTTAAAGATTTATTTATTTATTTAGAGACACAGAGCAGAGGGGCGGCGAGGAAGGAGAATCTCAAGTAGACTCCCCTCTGAGAGTTGAGTCCCACACGGAGCTTGATCCCATAACTCTGAGATAATAACCCGAGACGAAACCAAGAGTTGGGCGCTCCACTCACTAAGCCACACAAGTGCCCCCCTTTTTTAAATTTTTGGTGCTGTCTTTTGCAGGTTTGGTACTAGGGTATTGCTGGCTCATAAAAAAGAGTTGGGAAGTATTCCCTCTTATCTGATTTTCTGTAAGAATTCACCTGAGATTGGGTTATTTCTTCCTTAATGTTGGTAGATTTCATCAATGAAACCATTGTGTCTGGATTTTCTTTGATAATTTTAAATAACAAATTAAATTTCTTTTCTTTTCTTTTTTAAAGATTTTTGACAGAGAGAGAGACAGCCAGTGAGAGAGGGAACACAAGCAGGGGGAGTGGGAGAGGAAGAAGCAGGCTCCCAGTGGAGGAGCCTGATGTGGGGCTCGATCCCATAACGCCAGGATCATTTTGCCCTGAGCCAAAGGCAGACGCTTAATGACTGAGCCACCAGGCGCCCCCAAATTAAATTTCTTTACAGATACAGGACCAATCTGTTTCCTTTCATATTGGACTAGCTTTGGTATGTTGTGTTGTATTTACAGGGAATTTCCTCTAAATTATCAAATTTTAAAAACGATAAAAGTTGTTTATAATATCCCCTTGTTATCTTATCAATGTCTATAGGATTTATACTGATAACTCCCCTGTCATTCTTGATATTGATAAAACCTGTGTTCTCTATTTCTTGATCTGTCTACCTAGGTGCCATTAATTTTGCTGGTCTTTTCTAAGTTTTATGTATTTAAGCAATTTCTACTCCCAACATGGGGCTCGAATTCATGACCCGGAGATCAAGAGTCACATGTTCCTCTAACTGGGCCAGCCAGGCAACCCTGCTGATCTTTTCAAATAACCAACTTTTGACATTGTTACATTTTTTATTATTGGTCTTTTTTTCCCCCCACTTATATCTGCTCTTCTCTTTATTATTTTCTTTCTCCTACTTAACTTTTATTAGCTTTATTCTTTCCTTCAGCTTTTCTTGATTCAATATTGGATTGTTGTTTTATTTTACTTTTTAAAAAAGATTTTATTTATTTACTCATGAGAGACAGAGAGAGAGAGGCAGAGGGAGAGGGAGAGGGAGAAGCAGGCTCCCCATGGAGCAGGAAGCCTGATGCAGGGTGCAGGGCTCAATCCCAGGACCCTGAGCCAAAGGCAGATGCTTAACCAACTAAGCCACCCAAGTGCTCCTTGGGTCATTATTTTAGACTTTTCTTCTCTTCTAATATGAATATTTAAAGCTATGAATTTCTGTCTAAACACTGCTTTAGCTCTCCCTACAATTTTTCATCTGTTATGCTTTCAATATCATTTAATTCAAACTATTTTCCTATTTCTCTTACAATTTCTTCTTGGACCCAAGAGTGATTTACAAGTTTGTGTTTAATTTCCAAATATTTAAGAATTTTCCAGATATTTTAATAATCATTTCTAATCTAATTCTGTTATGGGCAACTAGCCTATGCTCAATATCATTTCAGCACTTTTCTGAAACTTGTTTTTTGGCCCAGTATATGGTTTAACTTGGTGAATATTCCATGTACACTTGAAAATATGTTATGCTGCCATTTTTGAGTGCTGTGTTCTGTAAATGTCAATCACTGCAATTTGGTTGATTGATAATGTTGTTCAAGTCATTTACAACCTTACCAATGTTCTCTCCACTTGTCCTATAAATTATGGAGAAAGACACGCTGAATTGCAAACTATAATTGTAGATTTATCTGTTTCTGTTTTCTGTAATGTCAGCTTTTCCTTCCAGTATTTTTTTTTTCTAGAGAAGGAGAGATGGGAGGAAGGGACAAAGGGAGAGGTACAGAGAATCTTAAGCAGGCTCCATGCCCAGCCACAGAGCCCCATGTGGGGCTTGATCTTGCAACCCCGAGATCATGACCTTAGCCAAAATCAAGAGCCAGATGCTTAACTGAGAGCCATTCCTTCAAGATTTTTAAAGCTTTGTTATCAGGTGTACACACATTTAGTATTATTTCTGTCTTTTTAAGAAATTGACTCATCTATCATTATGAAATGTCTCTAGTAATATTCCTCATCCTGAAGTCTACTTTATCTTATATTAATTGTTAATCCAGCTTTTTAACAACTCACACTTTCATGGAGTAATTTTTTCCATTAAAAAAAAATTTAACCAAGGGGCACTTGGGTGGCTCAGTTGGTTAAGCAAGCAACTCTTGATCTCAGCTCAGGTCTTGATCTCAGGGTCATGAGTTCAAGCCCTGCATTGAGCTCCACGTTGGGCATGTAGCCCACTTAAAAAGAAATTAACCTATGCATTTCATTTTAAGTGAGTTTCTAACAGATAGCATGCAGTAGGTCTAAACAATCTTTGCCTTTTAATTGGCATGTTTAGTCCATTTATATTTAATGGAATAATTGATGTGGTTTGGTTTAAATCTATCATTTTGATGTTTCTTTTCTATTCATTTAATATGTTCTTTGTTCTTTTATTTTCTCTGTTCCTATCTTCTTTTGGATTACCTTTAACATTCCATTTAATTTTTTTTCTATTGGATTATTAGCTATACCTGTTCTGTTTTTAGTGGATGCTTGGAGTTTGGCATTTTTAACTAATCCCAATCTACCTTCAAATAATATTATACCCCTTCACATATAATGTAATAACCTTACAAAAGTAAGGTTCTGTTCCTATCTTTATGCATTATTGTTATACTTTTTACTTCTACATATATTATAAACTCTACATTTTTATTTTTGTCTTTTATTTAAAAAATAACTTGGTTTTAAAAATTAAATAAAATGAGGGGTGCCTGTTTGGCTCAATTGTTTAAATGTCTGCCTTCAGCTCAGGTCATGATCCCAGGGTCCTGGGATCAAGACCCATGTTGAGCTCTCTGTTCAGCAGGGAATCTACTTCTTCTCCCTCTGCCTGCTGTTCTGCCTGCTCTCTCTCTGTCAAATAAATAAATAAATAAATAAATAAATAAATAAATAAATAAATAAAATATTTAAAAAATTAAATAAAATGAGAAAAAGTCTTTTATATAAACTTACAAATTTACCTTTTCTGGCACTCTTTATCCTTTTGTGAAGATCCACACTATCTTATACTCCTTCAAGTCTGCTGGTGATGTATTCTCTCAGCCTTTGTCTGAAAATGTCTTTATTATGCCTTCAAATTTTGAATGATATTTTTGCCAAATATGGATGCTACGTGGTACTCTGGAAACTACTGAGTATTGTTCTATTGGATAAGTTAATTGGAGTCGAATTCCAAACTCTGTCTCCTCTATGGTCAGCAGCAACAGTAATCTCTGCTTCGATCTCCTTTTAGCCTGCTTCTTTTAGCCATGCTGCTTGGAGTCTCCCTGATGAATGTGCAGAACAGAAGTCAAAGATTTGGGTTGAATCTATATGCAGAATTCACTACTCTTCCTATGTGGTTATCTCCTGTCTAGGGTTTTCCCCTTCAGTTTTCAGTCATTCTAACTTCCTCAAAGACTAGCTTTTTGCTTGAGTTCTAGTTGTTCCACTCTGCATGCACTGGGGAGCACTCTTAGGAGAAAAGCCATAAAAACTGCAGATATATTCCAGTGACTTTCCCTTCTTTTAAGGGTCGACTTCTCTCTATTTTCTGGCAGCTTTGGTCACTCACTCTCCAGTGTCTTCAAGTAAGTATTATACTTTACCTAAGGTTGAAAATTGTTATCTGCGGGAGCATTGGTCCAATGTGAACTACTCTATCATTACTAAAACTGTAGTATGATTAATTAAAAATTATAATTACTTTTAGGGGTGCCTGGGTGGCTCAGTCGGTTAAGTGTCTGCCTTCGGCTCAGGTCATGATCTCAGGGTCCTGGGATCAAGCCCCACATTGGGCTGTCCACTCAGCAATGAGTCTGCTTCTCCGTCTCCCTCTGTGATCTCTCTTGCTTTCACTCTCTCAAATAAATAAATACAATCTTTTTTAAAAATTATAATTATTTTGAGTCTTTCAAATTTGAGGTTGTGTGACTACTATCAGTAGAAGATATTAACCAGCCATGTCTCTGTTAGTAATAATTTACTTTCTGGGAATGTAATAGGAAATATGGCTTCTCATGATTCTTATTCTGAATTGCAAGACTGTCCTCGTTCTGATGAAGTACTCTGTCAAGGCAGTCAAGTGCAAATTCTTTCAGCTGTGAGTCATCGTTTCCATCAAAAGCCTCATGATGTATCTTACTTATTTTCTCCATTTGTTAGAGAAGAATTTTCCATTCCCTTCTAGAACAGCTCTATTTTATTAGTTTTATATGTTGGATTATTGTATATGATTTTGTTTAAAGGGTGCTGCTGTTGAAGAAAGTTTGTAAATACTAGACTAGATAATTTCTAATAGTCTCTGAAATTCAATAACTAAATATATTTTAGTTTGTTCAACTATAGAATATTGGTATATGTGTGTAAAAATAATCTTTTACATAGAAATTCCTATTCCTAAGTGATCTCCTTCAAAGTGCTGCCTACTTAATAGCAGGTGGAATCATTTATCAACCAAATACTCCTCTGATTTCTTTCTATTTGAGCTCATTCAAGGATCCATAAAGAAAAGCTCTCTTAATTACTAATTATTTTGCCATCAATATTGCTAGCCTGTATTGTATGACATTTTCATAATAGTAATCAAACTAAAAGACAAAAGATTTTGAGAAATTCTGAGAAATGTATACTGTTCACAGCAAATGTTACTTACACTTAAGTTCAAAGGCAGATGGACAGCTGTATGTTGAACTAAGACCTTCATGATAGTTTAGAGCTGTACCTGTGCTAACCTCCTATAATCAGACACATTTACAAAAGACTGTCATTGCCTAAGGCTTTATGCAATCATTTCTCTGATTTGCTGTAAGTTTCAGAGTTGTTAACGTCTGGACATTCCTGTTTATCAGCAAGGTGGGAAATTTTTATTTTAATTGTGATATGGAACTCATTAATCACCTGCTATCATCTTAATCAAGAGAAATAAATATTGTAATAAACATTCATGTAAAGCCTCCAGTGAACTAAGTTGCTATTTGAATGAAAAACAATACACTGATATAGGTCAGAATGTTCCCTCCTCGTTGGTATGCTTACTAATTTACTGAATACATTCTGAAGTCTTTGAATGATAAAGGAAAAGTACTAGGTGTTCTTTTTAGTGTGTTAACTGAGAGCAAAAGTTCTAATTTTTAGCTCACACACAAAAACTGGCATCTGATCACAAATACTGGTAGAGATTTCCCCTCCTACTTTGTAAGCTTCTTGGAGACACTGACCATGTCATATTAACCTTTGTGATTCTGTCAGTACTTAACATGTTGCCTTGCATTTTGGCAGGTGGTCAGCCAATATTTGTTAACGAAATTCCATCTTTATTTTGTAAACTTTTCCATAAGTAAAGTTGTTCAGGTAACAAGGAAAATTCAGGATCTGATACTCTTTCATGTTCAGGACATTATTGTTGTTGCTATTTTTATTTCTACTACTAGTGCAATGACTTAAACCCACCTACATTACTCTCACAGAATGTAGAATTAAATGAATACTTTCTATTTTACTTTATTACTGTGAAATATATCATAAATGAAAGGGTAAAATACAATAAACATATACAGTTTAAAGAATAATAAACACCAGATTTTTCACTTTCTAAATACATATTTGCTACTTACATATATATTCCTATATTTTTTTAGTTTTTCCTGTCCTTGATCTTATATAATGGAATCATATTCTAAGTATTTTTCTGTAATAGCTTTTATCCCCCACCCAGCATTTTTGAGATTCTCATCCATATTCATGCCTATAGCTGTGGTTCACCTTTTCACTGCTATATAGTATTTCATTATTTGAATACACCACAGGTTTATCCTTTAATCATGTTTCCAGTTTTTTGCTACCATGAACAGTGCAACTAAGAAACTCCTGCACATGCCTACTAGTGTATATAAAGACGGTTCTCAGGGGCACCTGGCTGGTTCAGTTGGTATAGCATGTGACCTTTGATCTCAGGGTTGTGAGTTGGGTATAGAGATTACTTAAAAATAAAATCTTGGGGCGCCTGGGTGGCACAGCGGTTAAGTGTCTGCCTTCGGCTCAGGGCGTGATCCCAGTGTTCTGGGATCGAGCCCCACATCAGGCTCCTCCGCTAGGAGCCTGGTTCTTCCTCTCCCACTCCCCCTGCTTGTGTTCCCTCTCTCGCTGGCTGTCTCTATCTCTGTCAAATAAATAAATAAAATCTTAAAAAAAAAAAATAAAATCTTAAAAAAAAAAAGTTTCTCTGGGGTAAATACTTAGGAATGGAATGCCAGATCACTAGAAATGGTCTGGTTTGTTCTTTCTTTTTCCCTTCCTCCCTCCCTTCCTCCCTTCCTTCCTTCCTTCCTTCCTTCCTTCCTTCCTTCCTTCCTTCCTTCCTTCCTCTGTCTGTCTGCAATGGTATTTTCAACTTATGAGCCAATACTAAATTGTTATCCAAAATCATTAATAAATTTATAGTCCCACAGGAGTATATGAGGGCTCTGTGGCTCCACTTCCTCACCAACAACAAAAATTGACTGATTTTTAAGTTTCTGCCAACGTGGTAGGTATGAAATGGTATGTCACTGGTTTTAGCTTGTATTTCTATGTTCACTAATGAGGTTAAGAATCTTTCCATATGTTTATTGGCCATACATGCTCCCTCTGCTGTGAAATATCTAATCATATAATTTGCTCACTTCCCAGTTGGTTTGTACGTCCTTTTTTTATCTACCAGGCCACCTCTGTTTTATATCAGGTTTCCATTTATCCATGGGTCTGCTTCTGGCATCTGTTTTCTCGAAAATTCATTTTTTCACTTATTTGAATAGTCAAGACTGGTCAACTAAAAAAACCTATTTTTTTAAAAAAAGATATTATTTTGGGGTGCCTGGGTGGCTCAGTCAATTAAGCATCTGCCTTTGGCTCAGGTCATGATCCCAGGACTCTGGAATTGAGCCCCACATCAGGCTCCCTGCTCAGTGGGAAGCCTGCTTCTCCTTCTCCCTCTGCCTGCAGCTCCCCTTGCTTGTGCTCTCTTTCAATCTCTCTCTCCCTCTCCATCAAATAAATAAATAAAATGTTTTTTAAAAAAAATATTTTATTTTTAGGTAATCTCTATACCCAAGATGGGGCTCAAACTTGCAATCCCAAGATCAAGAGTTGCATGCTCTCCAACTGAGCCAGCCAGGTGTCCCCTAAAAAACTATTTTTTAAATGATTGTATTTATTTATTTGAGAGTGAGCGAGAGAGAGGGCATGAGCAGGAGAAGGGGCAGAGGGTGAGAAACAAGCAGACTCCCTGCTGAGTAGGGAGCCTGATATGGGGCTCAATCTCAGTCCCTGGGATCATGACCCAAGCCAAAGGCAGGCACTCAACCGAGATGGCCAGGTGCCCCCAAAAAAACATTTTTAAAGAATCTATAAGAGGTTTTTTTTTTTTCCTTTTTCGTTTTATTTTTCTTTTTTAATTTACAGGAGTCTTGAAAATACTCAGTAGTCACTAAGGGCTAGTGTGCCACCAGAGGGAGCTCAAAGGAGTCCATGAATAGCACAGCATAGCATTCAAGCATACACAGGATAGGAGAGTCTGGCTTTTCTGAGCACTTCATGAGTATTTTTCAGTATAACTTACATGAAGATCTCAAGGTTTTAAAGTGTTTTTGCATTATATCTCATCTTTTCTTCTAATATTTCACTACTTTTATTTTCCCATACCACCATGGCACAATAAAGCACATAGTGAGATTAAATAACTTGTCTGATATTACATTTAGAATTTTTTAATGGCCTTCCTGATTCTCTATTAAGGTGTTCCCCAGCCACTGCAGTCTTGACCATTCCCTAGCCTCTGGGATCAATTCTGAAAGTGAGTAGTGCATTAGCTCTGATCACTTCCTACAAATTAAGTTTGTCTTGTTGGCCAGGACTAGTTATGGGATTCTGCCACCTTCTAAACCATTGCAAACAACATTAGTGTTTTGTCCTTCTTTTTTTTTTTTTTAAGATTTTTTATTTATTCATTTTGAGAGAGAGAGCGCACGTGTGCCAGTGAGAGCACAAGCAAGAGGAAGGGTCAGAGGGAGAGGGAAATGCAGGCTCCCCCCCCCACCCCCGAGCAGGGAGCCCTATGTGGGACTTGATCCCAGGACCCCGGGATCATGGCCTGAGTCAAAAGCACTCGATTAATCAACTGGGCTACCAAGGCGCCCCTGTGTTTTGTTCTTTATCAACTAGGTTCCCTTTTGAAAATCAGTTTCCCTATGACTGTGCTCCTCCAAGAGCCCAAAGTCCTGTCCTGAAACCCAGACCAGTGATATATACCCTGTACCTTGCTCCTCAAACAGCAAGGAATTCAGAGTGATCTTCTTAGCTAGTGTTTGCTTGTTTTTTCCACACTGCTGTCTGGGACAGAGGCTAATGTAGGATATGGTCAGGCCACAAGCCAAGTCTCTTGGCTGCTTCTCTCTTTGTCCTGGTTGCTAGGAATCCGAAAAATATTTTTTTTAAGAGAGAGTGAGTGAGAGAGCATGCGTGTGTGTGTGTATGTGGGGGGTGGGGAGAGGAAGAGAGAGACTCTTAAGCAGGCTCCATGCCCAGCATGGAGCACAGCACAAAGCCCAACATGGGGATCCATCTGATGACCCTGAGATCATGACCTGAGCTGAAATGAAGAGTTGGATGCTCAACTGACTGAGCCACCCAGGCACCTCCTGAAAAATAATTTTATGTTTGATTACTATAGCTTTACTTCAGCAGCAACTGAGCAAAAAGTTTCTTCATATATTTTCATCTATTTACTGAAGCAATGAACCTCTTTGCTATCTGCTTTGGAATACAGCTATATATAAAAAAAATGACAGAATCCTTGCCATCAAGAGCTTATAGTCCAGCAGGAGTGCAAGGTATCAAACAACTTGAAACCAGTGTAGGGGCCAAGAGCAGACCACTCCAAGATGGGCCACTTTGGTATGAAGATTATTTTGAGTTAAAAAGCAATCAAAACCCAGCAGATTCAGGAAAGTTCTTTACTTCCCCAACTGCCTAAATAGAATTTAGATTGAGGACCTGCTCCAGGAAAAGGGCTATTATCATAGATAGCTACATTGTACGATGAACTAGGGATGATAGACAGGGAGGGACCTGGCAAGGCCTGTTTGGTCCAAGTCCTCTACATCCCCTTGTTTCTGAGTGGCCCAGCACACATTTGTTTACCAAAAATTTACTCCTTTTCATCTTCCTGCAAATTGCATTCCTTCCCTTTGAAGTTCCAGACCCTACCCTCTTCTCCTTAGTTCAGAATGACAAATATACCTCATTTTGCCTGTCTTTGGAACGTTCATGTCTGTGTGGAGTCAAAATTACGTACAAAATTAAATTTTATTTTCTCCTGTTAATCTGTTTCATGTCAATTCTTAGTCTAGCTAGAAGGACCTTGAAGAGGACAGGAATTCTGTTCCCAACACTGGGTATATACAACAAAAGGGAAACACTGGGCACCTGGGTCACTAAATTGGTTAAGTGTCTGCCTTTGGCTTAGGTCATGATCCCAGAGTCCTGGGATCAAGTCCCACCTCGGGCTCCTTGCTCAGCAGTGAGTCTGCTTCTCCCTCTCCCTCTGCCCCTCCCCCTGTTCATGCGCCCGTGCGCTCTCTCTCAAATAAATAAATAAATAAATAAAATCCTTTAAAAAAAAAAGACTTAAAGGAAGCTATCAACATGAGGACTTAACCTCAGCTAGTTAACATTTATTACTGGATGTTCGACTTTTATTCTAGTTTTTTTTTTTTAATTACTTTGGTTTTACAGTCTTATTTCAAGTCAATGCAAAATCTTTTAGTTGTGGGCAAAGATGTGTTTGTACGTGTAATCACACAATCACTTTCATATATTCCTCTGAAACAGGGAAACTAAAGAGACCCGATGAAAAACTGCTTTATTCGTCCTTTTGCTGCTTCCATTCTTGCTAGGACCTACAGGCCCCCCCCCCACCACACACACACACACACACACACACACACACACACACACACGCCTTATAGTACAGAAACTGTAAAGATCAAGGATTTCATGACTTCTTTAGAGTCTTTTAACAGAATAGATAACATCTGAGGAGTGACAGGGCAGGGTCGTCATGAACATTTTCCAAGACCACTGACTGATAGAGACTTTTGGCTCCAGGATGTAAGTGACTTGTGGAGAACACTTAAACACTCATCTTTGTTCCTGGATTACTGAGAAGACACACGCACCAGACACTGTCCTCAGTAAAAACCCCAGGTCCCAAGCAAAGGATGAGATTTCCTTTCCTTTCCTTTCCTTTCCTTTCCTTTCCTTTCCTTTCCTTTCCTTTCCTTCTCCCATGCTCTGTCTATATCTATACACTCTCTCTGTCCTCAATAAACTCTGCTCTCACTTCCTTTTCGGCTCTGTTTGATTTCCATCCCGTCGGAAGCCAAGGACCCTCTTGGCTGGTCCTGTGGGAACCCCCTCCTGGTCCTCAGTTCCAGCCAGCCTGCATTACCTCCTTTCACAAAGAATTTAAAATGATGTATCATGGGAGTATTTGGGGTTTCACTGATTTGACTAGTGACTTAGCAAGTGGACTCTTTTTCTTTTTTAAGAGAGATTTTATTTATTTATTTGAGAGAGAGATCGAGAAAGAGAGATCATGGGGCTGGGAGGGGCAGAGGGAGGGGGAGAAGCAGACTTCCCATTGAGCGCAGAAACCAAGCTCTATTTATCCCAGGAACCCGAGAGATCATGACCTGAGCTGAAGTCAGTCCTTCAACCAACTGAGCCACCCAGGTGCCCCTCAAGTGGACTCTTAAGTGTCAGAGAAGCTGATTCAATACGAAAGGAGAGAACATGGAGGTGATAGCTAGTGCAAATCCTTATTCAGTCTAGAATGAAAAGAAAGAAAAGAAGATGCTTGCCTACAGGGGCCAGGCAAGTGACACACATGACTGAACCAGGTAAAGCTGGGACACGGAGAACTAGAAAGGACATGCTCCAGCAAGTCTGCCAAGGAAGAATGAGGGCTGAGTGTGGCCAGAGCACCCTAATTTATAAGAGAAGCTAGAATTTAGAGTTTTATATGAAATTCTCAATTTTTAATGTCAAATAGCTTAAATTTTTTTGATTGTACAAGCTGAATAAAACACCTCTGCCTTTATATGATCTTTAATTTAGATTGTCCTTTATGATGACTTTCTAAATATGGACTCATCAACTAAATCAACTAGATCTTGTTCTCTCTTCCATTTCACTCGCCTCCCTCCCCCGCCATCCTACCACCAACCTTCAATTCCATCCCCATTCACTTGCTTCTGGTATCATAAAATATGAGACATAGGAAAGTCAAGAGGAGCACCTGGGTGGCTCCATCAGTTAAGTGTCTGCCTACAGCTCAGGTAGTGATCCCAGGGTCCTGCGATCAAGCCCTCCTTCAGGCTCCCTGCTCAGCGGGGAATCTGCTTCTCTCCTTCTGCCTGCTGTTCTGCCTGCTTGTGCTCTCTCTGTCAAATAAATAAATAACATCTTTAAAGAAAAGAAAAAAAGGGGCGCCTGGGTGGCACAGTCGTTAAGCGTCTGCCTTTGGCTCAGGGCGTGATCCTGGCGTTCTGGGATCGAGCCCCACATCAGGCTCCTCCGCTGGGAGCCTGCTTCTTCCTCTCCCACTCCCCCTGCTTGTGTTCCCTCTCTCGCTGGCTGTCTCTCTCTGTTAAACAAATAAATAAAATCTAAAAAAAACAAAAACAAAATGTAAGACTGTAAATTCTCCTAAAAAACAATTTCACTCTTCAGAGATTTTTGTTCATACATTAGTTAGGTAATACTAATGGCAGATATAATTATTTTTTTAAAATTGGCTATTTACTGAAGGGCGTAAAATTTGATATTTTATAACAATCCTGAATAAGTCCAGATATAGTTAGAATATATTATTTTTCAAATCTTGTTTTCTCATTAGTCTTTTTTTTTTTTTTAAGACTTTATTTTTAAGTGGCCCCTGGGTGCTGCAGTTGGTTAAGCATCTGACTCTTGATTTTGGCTTAGGTCATGATCTCAGAGTCGTGAGATTGAGCCCTGTGCTGCGTTCCATGCTGGGATCCCTCTCTTTCCCTCTGCCCCTCCACCCCAATACTTTATTTTTAAGTAATCTCTACACCGAGTGTGGGGCCTGAACTCACAACCCTGAGATCAAGAGTTGCATGCTCTACAGACTGAGCCGGTCAGGTACTCCCACCTTTTTAAGATGTTATTGTTTTCTCATTAGTCTTAAATCAATTCAACTATTTTTAACTAGAATTTTATATCTCCTCTTGTTTTTTAAAGGTATATTCACATAGGACTGTGAATATGAGAACTTTCAGCAAAAGAGCAAGAAGATGTAAAGTATGTCTTTTCTCCAGCTGCTTGCTCTCAGATCCATTCCTAGCCTTTTCCCTTCTCTGCTTTTCATCACAAGAGATTACTTTTCCTGAGCTCACCTTATAACTCCCCCACAGGTTTGGTCATTGAGATGCACTGGTGAAAGGTTGGAGGAGAGGAGGAAGGGGACAGGCAGAGATTTCTCCCACCCTCCCAGGCAGTGCAGAACTCCTTGGTGCCTCCAGCTCCCATGAAGCAGCCGCTCCCTCCAGGGTTCTGCTCATAACATCCCCTGCCCTGGCTCCAGCTCTTAACTGGCAGCCCCAGCCTCCAGTGCTGATGGCACCATTTCCTCTCAAAGGCCCCTTGGCACTAGAGGCAGCGGCCTCTTGCTGCGCTAACTCTGAGTTGCGCCACTGTTCCCAGGGGCTTCTCAGCCTCGGCTGTTCAGTCACCTGTGTAACCAATTCCCCTCATTAAATTCTCTTTCAAACACCGGTTTCTATTTTTCTGCCTAGACCCTCACTGATACAAACACAGTGGAACTCTCCCCAAACATTCCTCTAAGGCTTCAGGTAGAGGTCATTAATCCCATCTGTAGACTAGAATGTCAGTTTTACCTGTGATCACACATGCCCAGATTTTGCCATATTTTTTACTTAAAACAGCTATCCCTCCTATTTTTATTATCCTGGTCTGATGTCAGAGAATCCCATTTTGCAAATTCATTTTGAGTTACCTATATTGCCTTCCTTTTAAAATTTCTTGGGAAGACAAAAATTTAGCATTTGGTCATAAACCTGTATGTTAGTCAAATTAAAGTGTGATTCAGGAGTTAAAATAGGTCTATAACAGCCTCTAAAGCTATGTGTATTGCTTCTGTACATAAGGCTTAAAGGGGAAAAACCCTCCTGAATGCTTCAAAAGCTTTTTTTTTTTTACATCATTTTCCTTCAACGTTTTATTTTAAATCTACAGAAAATGGGATATGATAGCATTTGATAAATCTACATATAATCTTTGCCTGTATTCACCACTTGGTAGCACTGTACCAGTTTGCTTTTTTCTTTCTCTGAATCATTCGAAAGTAAGTTGGAGGCATTGGGACATTTCACTGCTAAATAGTTCAGCATGTATTCTCCTACATAACCACAATACCATATTTATGCCCAAGAATTTAACAATGTAGAAGCTTCCTGAATTGTCCACAAAATGTTGTTGACAGCTTCCCCCAAAAAATCTTTAAAAAGGAGGTATTATGCTAATATAACCAGCTGGCTGACATAAAGGAACGATGAACAAACGTGGGTGTCAGGTCACTAGTTCATGTTCTTATTTGTACATCCAGTGGGCAGACAGACGAAAGCTAAACAGCTAATTTTGCTTCTCTTAAATAATTTTGATTAAAACTCTAAAAGTGGGGCACCTAGCTGCCTCAGTCAGCAGAGCATGTGACTCTTTGAGTCCCACACTGGCTGTAGAGATTACTGAAAAAATCTTTAAGAAAAAAAAAAACCTCTAAAAGTAAAGGTGTGGCTGATTATTCCTTTAACTTAGAGTTGGAGATAATCTGCTCCATTTGTTTACACTACAAATCTGGACTAAACACTTTCAAACTAAAAACAAACAAAAATGATATGTTTTTCTTTCAGTTCATTACTTCCCTGATCCTTTCTTTGTAGGATATTGACCTAACATTGATTGGTTTATTATAATATACATGTAACAGTTGATAAGCCTTACTTCTTAATATTTTCTTCCATCAATGAACGAAGTTCCTGTTCTTCAGAGACAAGATATTTTTCTCCTGTAGATGGCTCAGTATTAATTTCCTTTCCTCTTATGGGTATTCCTGCCAAAATATGGAGACTATTTACATTGGAAATATCCTTTGACCTATGCTGAAATTCCTTGAGCTATTTACTTATTCCTGATGAAGAGTGTCCTCTTAAAGAAGCAGCCAAAACCTCTTCTACTTTAAACTAGTAGTGCTGGGTTTTGCACAATGACAACTCTCTAGATTATGCATTCAAGCGGGTCTTAGACATAGGCTCTCTTGCTCAGCCCACGTCTTCTAGTGTGGGCAAGGCCTGATTGTGCCATTTATACTTCCAGTATTTCCTATACAATTCTGGAGGGGCGAAGGACCAGTCGCCCCAAGGTGGGTCACTTTGGCATGAAGATTATTCTGAATTAGAAGCAGTCAAAACCCAGCAGATTCAGGAAGAGCTCTTTATCTCCCTTCAACTGCCTAATTTACATTGGAAAGGAGAGCCTGTACCAGGAAGAGAGTTACTAACAGAAATTCTGCTTTACCTAAGAAACGTGTATAACAGGGCAACCTTTGTTTACCAAAACCTCTTCTCACCTTCCTGCTAATGGTCTTTCTCCCCTTTGTAGCCTCTACCCCTCTCCTCAGATCAGGATGTCAATCAATGAGCTTCACCTTGCCTGACTCCCTTTGGAATTTCATGTCTGTGTGGATTCCCCATAGATAGGAAACTAAATTTGATTTTCTCCTGTTAATCTGTTGGTCTCATGTAAATTTAATTCTTAGTCCAGCTGGGAAAACCTTGGATAGAGGAAAATGTCTACCTCTTCAATAGCGGGAGTACTCGGCAGGATACTTTGACTTGTTGGACACAGCTTGCCTTAGACACAGCTGCAGCTCAGAGATCTTTGGGAAATCTGACATACAGATGCAGCTGGTAAGATTTTTTACCATGTCGGTCTCCTGAGATCCCCATCGGTGGAGTCTGTCTGATGGAGCAAGAGTGATGAGTGTCTTTTTCCCCCTAAACTTAGATTAGCAGGAGAAAATACTTGTGGAACTAGTTCCTCAGGCTTAGTAACTCTTGGTAAATTTAGTGGAATACTGATCCGTTTCCTCTCGAGAAGGTCTTTGTTTCTCTTTGTCTGTGTCTTTTATGTCATTTGTCATATAAACTTTGCTGCAGGTTCATGTGCACATGGGGCGAAGGCTGTTCCTAAGGGACATCTTGGAAGTCCAGAAGTCCAAGCCACAACTAGTAGGCATGGGCCAAGTAGTTAAAAGCTGTTGAAGGGTGGGGGTGGGAGGGTGGAGCGGCCGTTAGAATATTTACCAACTAGCTCGAAGATTCCTGTGTTGGGATAAATTCATCATGGAATGGATTAGATTGACACTAGGTCTCCTGCCAATCTCAAGAAAATTTCCATGCAACACTGTAAAACAGCACACGATACCCAACCCCACAGTAGATCCCTCCCACGTATTAGTTTGGCTCCAAGAGCCCCAAGGCTTAGTGAAAGCTGTTAATGTGCCTCTAAGAAAAACTGGATGAGATTTTCCCTTTCATCTTGTTCTGTGTCCTAAGAGCCTGGCTTTGTGACCAGTGATAATATTCTCTTTGGTCTCCATTGATGGGGTTTTGAAATATAGGTGGGGTTCAGTGGGGTGAGGTCCGGAGCCAAGGACCAAGAAAGCATTGTTGACACATCTTTGGTGCAGAATGGTGGTTTATTAAAGCCTGGGGACAGGACCCATGGGCAGAAAGAGCTGCTGTCGCAGGGGTTGTGAGGGTGGCTGATTTATATACTATGGGGTTGGGGGAGGTAAGGAAAAGGGAGGTTTCAAAAGGATTTTCATATGTTAAAGACTCACAGGATACCAGAGGCTTTGCCATTGTCAAGTTAAGGTTGTTTTTCCCTCCAGTAAGGCATTAACATGAGGATAGTTGGGAACTTCGTGGAGGAACATTACACTCTTCCCGCTTCAAGTATCTGTCAATGGGCTGCAGGTTGTAAGAACATTTAATTGTATCTACACTTCCTTCTGGAAGCTAAGCCATTGATAGAAATGTAAATTGCTAAGATTTTTGTAAACTGAAGGAGACTTCTGTCTTTCAGGATTGTGATCTCTGTAAGTTAACTATTTGTTTTTCCTTTCCTTTCCTTTGCTTTAGGAAAGCCAGGAGTGCCTGAGAAATGTCACATATATCCCATGGGACGGGGGTGTTGTGGGGTGTCAGCTTCTGCCTGTCCTCAGCTAGCCTTCTGTTCCTTCATCATCCACCATCCAGAGGGTACACTTACCAGGGTGCACTGTGCAGGTCAGTCAAATAGACTAGGGTTCCATGAGTCTGGACATGCCAGCTCCCAGTGGTGTTTGTCATGAGAGGTCCCAGCCCATAAGATCCTTTGTTGTTTCAACCTTTGTTGCTTGTTAGTGCTGGAAGGTCCCATTCCAGTAGTGTAAGTGGAGTTAGGGATCCCTAGAAAAGAAAGATGAGACATAACTATTGTGACATAAGAGAAGTCATTCAAGGCCTCCGGCTATTTTTCATGATCACTATATGCTCTATGAGTGCTACTTGCTTCAGTACACTGCTTGTAGAACTGCCCAGACGCTAACACAATTACAAAGAAGTGCTGTGCAAACACCTTAGTAGATAAGGATTTTAAAGGAACAAAAGGAATGCAAAAATGAACGGTCACCGTCCAGATGTCTGGGGGGCTCAGTAGGTTAAGCGTTTGACTTCAGCTCTGGTCTTGATCTCAGGGTCCTGAGATAGAGCTCAGCGTGGAGTCAGCTTGAGATTCTCTCTTCCTCTCTCTCTCTCTCTCTGCCCCTCCCACTTGTTCTCTCTCACTCTCTCTTTCTCGCTCTCTAAAAAATAAGGAAATAAAATCTTAAAAATAAATAAATAAATAATAAATAAATAAAAAGAACAGTCTCTACCCAGCCAGAAAATAGACAATAAATTAGTTTGAAAACTCCCAGTGCTATTGCAAAGGTAAGCAAGACCCTGCATTCGTCACCTGAGACCCTTACCTCTGATTCCTTGTAACGGTAAGGCCTCTGCCCTACGAGGAGCTTAAGCTTCATGAACATACCCCTGGATGCAGGTACAGGCCTGCACAACTTTATGGCCCCTTTAGATGCAAAGATGAAGCTGCCCTCTCTGAACATTCATCCTAAACTCTAAATACAAAGAACCCGTTCACTCCTGCTCAGGGAGTCACAGCATTGGAAGTTATCTGCTGTAAATAAAGCTTCTTTTGTGTGACAACTCCATCTGGTGTGGTCTCCTCCTGTAACTCACCCAGGAGCAAACTCATGTTAGTTTCTTTGCAGTAGCGCCTGCCCAGTGTCACAGGTTAGCACATCTGTGACTGACTGGAGGCAACTCACGTGGTCATGGGAGACGGGAGACACCGCTTTCACCACACCATCCTTACCGCCTGTGCAACAAAGGCTTTTGCTTTCTTAGAGTAATTTTGGTAGTAAACTTTTGGATCATGAGGTCTGCATCATCTATGCCCTCTCTCTGGATGTCTGTTGCATCTTTGGTTAAGCCTTTAAAAGGCTTTTTGGTTTGAATTGCTATTAAGAGATCCTACTTGTCAATGGCCAGATGGTGGATCCTTTAAATTGGTCATATTTTAGAAACACATATATTCTTAATAGATAGCTCTTAAGTGTCTTATTAGTATAATGACCTGCCTTAGGGACTCCCTTGAAAAGATAAAATAGAAATTGGACTTAAGACAAAAATAAATGTTCACATCCAACGTAAATTCCCCTTCTTAAAATCCAGTGTCATCTGCCTTTTTAACTGCTCCCTTCCCTACAGGATTTACAATGAGCACTCTGGCCAGTCTCTAGGTTCAAAGTATATAGGCTGCTCGCGTAAATGCTGAAAGCCAGGAAATGAGTGTAAAGCCCCCACGACTGACTGGTGGTAAGGCTTGTTTGCTCTCACCTCCCAGGGCTTTGGAATCCAGCTCTGCCAGCCCCAGGCATTTCTACACAGGTGTATCATAGACCCTCCACCATGAATTTGTATCCCCTGGACAGCAGCAAATTTTTTAAACAATAAAGCTCCTTTACCTCTACTTTCAGAAGATTCTATCAAATTTAAAGAGAAATTAGAAAGATTGACTATTCACAATCTCTTCTTCACAGAGGAAACAGATGACCAAAATTTCTCCTAGCACCTCCTACAAATTATCAGTGGAAGGCCAATGTTCAGGGGCTAATAGAAGCCAAGGTTGAATTGTATAACCAGAGCAAAGGCTTTTGTTAAAATGTTTTATACAGATGAAGGGGTTCCGGACAGGACCCCTCAGAATGTACCACTTTGGCATGGGGATCATTTTGAGATAAAGGCACTTGAGACCCTGTGGGCTCATTTACCCCTCCTTTAACGACACAGAAAAATTGGGGCAGCTGGGTGGCTCAGTCGCTTAAACATCTGCCTTCAGCTCAGCTCATGATCTCTTGGACCTGGGAAAATCTAAACTGGGGGGTCTTTCCCAGAATAAGGATTATTAACAGAGAGAAATTTTATCCAAGTGACCATCCGTATGGCTGGGCAAACTTCTAATTACCAAACATCTGCTCTTCTTATCACCCTGTGAACTGCATTCCTTTCCTCTGAAATCCCAGGCTCTTACCCCCTTTTCTCCTTACTTAAGAATGACATACGTATCTCATTTTGCTGTCTTTGGAATTTCCAACTCTATGTGGATTCCCCATACCTATGCCTATTAAATTTTATTTTCTTCCGTTAATCTGATTCTTAGCCCAGCTAGAGTAACTTTTGAGGCAACAGGATTTTTACTTGCCAACACAGACTTTACATAGATATAAATCTTTTGACTCCCATCTTAGTTAAAAATCTCCCTGATAGTGGCCCTGATTGGTGCAGTTGGTTGAGCAGCTGACTCGTGGTTTCAGCTCTGCTCAGGCTGTGATCTTAGGGATAGGGTGAGCCCAGCGTCAGCCTCTGTGCTCAGCAGGTTGTCTGCTTGGGATTCTTTCTCCTTCTTCTGCCTCTCCCACTTGTGATCTCCCTCTCTCTCCCTCAAAATAATAAATCTTAAAAAAAAAAAAATCTCCCTCATATAAAGAAGCAAACTTAGTTTAAAAGGCAGGCCAGTCCCTTGATATTCAGGCTGTCATCCAGTTCTTTGGAGAATTAGGAACATCTGTGGTTGTCTTACAAGTCTCTACAAAACCAGAAATACAACTCTAAAAACAAGTCAAAACCTATCTATGTTTACCAATCCCCAAACCTCACCTATTCCTCTCAAAATGTTTGTGGGTATTATAAAAGACCAGGATATTGGAACAAAATTCTCCTGTACTTAAGAAAGGTAAATTTTAAACAACAATTACCCTGAAACTCTAGGAAAGACAAAAGTTTTTGCATTCTTTCTCTGCTCTTCGAAATTACAGATCTTATCATGTCTTTGAAACATAATTAAAGCCCACAACCACCTGAGCCTGAAGGGAAAAAAAAAGAGGCGGCTAGGAAAGGCCTTAATAAAATACAAACTGCTAAAAAGGGCTTTTTCTGCCAAAACTCTAGCACCTCTAGTAAGAGGCCAATATGTCCTAAAAGTCCACCCTGGAGAAAACTTATATACATTCTCTATGGATTTATAATGTATATTTTCACCCTCATCTTCTCTAGGACCTAAGAGCCACTCTTTGAAATACAAACTTTAGGAAAAGTTTTTCATCTGGGAAAAAAAAGGGGGGGGGGGTAGATATTTGGAAATTGGGCCTATAATATCCTTTCTACAAATACTAGTAATATTACTAAATTTTAGAAAAAACAAAAGCTATAAGACTTTTGTTTGCATGTGTCTATTTGTGTGCCCATATATATTGTAAAAGTGAGATATATTCACTACCCCAATTAATTTTATTGCTAAAATTAATTTGTAAAATAGTTCTATTTAGTTGTTTTGAAGGCAAGCACTTAGAAGAATTGGGCATTCTAAAACTCAGAAAGATAGAAACCCAAACGTTTATCAAGTTCATGTGACCTGGGAAAATATTTGATATTAAAGCTATTTGAAGGTTGGCTTAATTAAAATAGATACATTTTTAGAGTAATCAGCATTAAATATAAAACTTTTATTCTGCCTGTGTTTACTGAAAGTCAGAAAAGTTCATTTTTAATAACTGAACTAACATGAATTTGCTCCTCGGTGAATCACAGATGAAAACTATACCAGCTACAGTTGTCCCACAGCTTATTTGCAGCAAATAAGGTCATGGAGAATGACTTCCAAAGCTGTGATTCCCTGTGCATGGGTGGATAAGTTCCTTTTACTTGGGGTTAGGATGAATATTTAGATAGGGAAGACTTGTTATCATACGTAGAGGTGGGCATAATGTCACACATGCCCGTTAAGAAAACATGCCTGTACACATAATGTATGTTATGTAAATGAGGCCTGTGCTTCTACTTAAGTGGAGATAATAGTACTATAGTGAGATTAAGGTAGTTGTCGGTCATTCTAGAGGTCATACCATGGTCAATCTGCACAGGGGCAAGTTAGGGACTAAGTTCAAGCTGATCTGGGTCGTCTGGGCCAGCTGGCAATCTTTGTCTAGGCAGTTTTCTTTGAGGGGTAGTTCTGGTTTCCATCATGGGAGGCTATGCCTCTTAGATCTTTTGCCTAAGTTAAGAGACAAGCTGGAAAGAAGAGCTTAAGGAAATACATAGAACAGAGGTTGGTGAGTATAAGCAGGTGGGCAGTAAAGGTCAGGTCTTGCGGTCCAGCTGGTGACATTACTTCTACCGCAAAGTTTGTCCAAAAAAACAAAACAAAACAAAACAAAACAAAACAAAACCTTAGGATAATGACTGACTCTGTCTAATGCCTCATGAAGTGTTGTAGGTGGACTACCCATAATTGTTAAGAACAAGTAAATTAAATAGACAAAATAAGATAAAAAGGTTTGTAGGCAACCTTTTAAATAGCTTCTAAAATCTTTGGTAACTTAGGGGCGCCTGGGTAGCTCAGTCAGTTAAGTGTCTGCCTTTGGCTCAGGTCATGATCCCGGGGTCCTGGGATCAAGCCCCACATCAGGCTCCCTGCTCAGTGGGGAGTCTGCTTCTCCCTCTCCTCTGATCCTGCTCATGTTCTCTCTCGCTAGCTCTCTCTTCTCTCAAATAAATAAACAAAATCTTAAAATTAAACAAAATCTTTGGTAACTTGAAACTTTTTTTTTTTAAAAAGATCTACTTATTTTAGAGAGAGAGAGAGAGAAAATATGAACAGGAGAGGCAGAGGGAGAGGAGAGAGAACCTCAAGCAGACTCTGCCCTCGGCTTGGAGCCTTGTTGGAGCCCGATGTCAGGCTCGATCCCATGACCCTGAGATCACATGACCAGAGCCAAAATCAAGAGTCCGACACTTAACTGACAGGGCCACCCAGGTGCCCCTGATAACTTGAAACATTAACATCTTGCTAAGTTAAATGATAAGTTAAGTTAAATTCATTGAACATCTAGATCATTTCCAAATAAGATATGCCTACGTTTAGTACTTAATGTTTTGTTATTTTATCTACTTTTGTCTTGTTACTAAGAAACTAGAGCCAAATTTGGGTGTGTTAGTAAACATATTTTGTGCTTTACTGAAAGATGATACCATGAAAAGTACATTTCTAGAAATTATAGAATGTATTTATAAATTTGCCAATCTAAAGAACTCTGGTATAACAGTTCACAATTGCTTACTACCTAGTTTTCACTAGAAATTAAGATTTCCAGGAGTTCAAAATTCTACTAAATGTAATTAAGACCACTGGAAATAATAAGGGCAACAATTCTGCATGCAAGGAAAGTAACATATGTGTGTTTGGTAAGAAAAAGTTTAAGAAATAGAAATACATTTTTGTTGAGAAAAAAGAAAATTTGTCTTAAGTGACAGTGGTTGTTCAAAGAGGGAAAACTTAGTACAAAATCTGAATGTAAAAAAGAGAGTTGTAGGTTTATGGAAAAGAAATCGGAAAGAATGTGTGGTCAGAACTGGCTAAGATTAGGATAAATTTAAGTAAATGAGTTTCTTCTTTTTTTTTTTTTAAGATTTTTATTTATTTATTTGTCAGAGAGAGAGCAAACATAAGCAGGGGAAGCGGCAGGCAGGGCAGGCAGAGCAGGCAGAGGGAGAAGCAGGCTCCCTGCTGAGCAAGGAGTCTGATAAGGGACTTGACCCCAGGACCCTGGGATCATGACCTGAGCTGAAGGCAGACGCTTAACTGACTGAGCCACAAAGGTGTCCCAGTAAATGAGCTTTAATATCAAAAGTAAACTGGTGAAAAATTAAAATTTTGTTTTCTCTTTGTTACAAGGACCAAGTTTTATCTATTGATTTGCTCTTAATAAGTAATTATAAACAAACGTTTTTCTTTACCTTTAAACTTATCTGCCTAGAAAACAAGGACTCTGTTTTGCCAAAATAATTTCCTATGTTTATCAGGTCTTTGATTACTCAGGAAAACTGAGTCTTAATGAAGAGAGCTGAATTTTGCTCACAACTATCTGTATTTGCCTTTGAAATCTTTCATTGTCATTTCGGTTAAATGGATAATTAACCACTGTTTCATAATGATTTGTGATTCTATTTAATCAAATGTTCAAACCTTTTGTTATTTTTTGACATACTTCCCAAAACCAAAAAAAAAAAAAATTTTTTTTAAAGATTTTATTTATTTATTTGACAGAGAGAGAGAGAGCCAACGAGAGAGGGAACCCAAGCAGGGGGAGTGGGAGAGGAAGAAGCAGGCTCCCAGCGGAGGAGCCTGATGTGGGGCTCTATCCCAGAACCCTGGGATCACGCCCTGAGTCGAAGGCAGATGCTTAACGACTGAGCCACCCAGGCGCCCCCCAAAACCAAATTCTAAAATGAAGTCTTTTGACTATAATCTAATTGAAATTTTCCAGAGGGTCCCTAGAACATTTCAGAGATTTGGTGAGAAATTCAAATAATTATAGTTATTTGGTACATTAAATTCAACATGGTACATATGAAACATGGTCAAATAAGTGATACTAAACCCTCTTAAATTATATCTGTGTAGATAATGTTACTAAAATAAGTGTTCTAGAGATTGTATGAAAAGTCCTAGAAATCTGATGTCCTGGCATGTTATTATCTTGAGGTATTGTGTGTCATAGAAATAAGCAAATTTCCTTATTAATTGTATTACAATGAACTCCAATAAGATCTTTACTCATGGCCATTTTTAAATTTTTTATCATTTAGACAATTACAATGAAGGATTGTTGAAAGAAAAGCATGCAGGGGCAAGGGGCCCCGCCCTAAGAGGAAACCACCGTTAAAAGGATTTTATACCACCCTGGAAGGAGCCCTCTACCCTTTCCCATGTGATAGGTAGATGGCAAAAACCTGATTGGGTGACAGACACATGGAGGGTTAATCAGATTAAAACAGCCAGCCAACAAGCTCATAGAAACCCTTAGGCTTAGACACTCCAGTGGCAACCCTCTCGGGTCCCCTCCCTTTTCCGGAGCTTTGTACCATTGCTCAATAAAGTTTACTACCGCTCAATAAACTTTGCTTTGTTGCCCACCACTCTTCGTCTGGTCTGCGTCTTCATTCATCGAAGCCGTGTGACCAAGAACCGTGGGCACTAAAGGAAAAGAAACCTTTAACAGTTATGCTTTTACAAAAGCTTCCTGCAACTGTGTTTCATCTTTAGTGAGACCCATGGAAAGAACTCTTGAGCTCAGGCTTCTGATAACCTTAAGATCATAATACTGAACTAGGTAAGAGTTTCTGGAACTAGTAAAAGAAAAAGTGGATTCATATAGAACAAGAATTAACAACATGGGACTGAATAGATTGAGGAGGATAATTATAATTTGTATGACTTTTCGTTTTAAGCTGACTTTTTTAAATGTTTTGCTTTTCCAGAGTTGAGGAAACGTTTTATCTTAAGCTAACTGACATAACAGCAACAATTTGATAAAATAAACCTTTGCGAACAAATTGAAACATTTATTTATCTTTTTCTCCCTACCTGATCTCTCCAAAATTCAGAAACTTTAAGTATTCTTAAATTTTCATGGTAATATATTTATTTGCATAAGTTCAATAAGAATCTGTTCTCTTTGTAACAGGACACAATTGCAAACATTGGTCATAATACCAAGGCTTTGACTGGAATGTCATATTTGAGAGACAGGCATAGACTCAGATATGACCAGAATGTTTTAAGGAAATATGGTTGACTTTATGGAACAATAAAGTCCCTTGGAAATATCAGCTTGCTACTCTGCTTACAGAGTTTCCAGCAACCTTAGCAGGTGAGTAAAGATCATTTCCTGGCAGGTGCAGGAATCTCAGGATATTTCGGAGACCTCAAGAAGAGAGAAATTAATCCAGATCTATAGGTATTGCAGGTGAAGTCTGATGGCAAGTATTTGGCTTGGCTTCTGGCCTTGACAGGCTGTTAAAAGTTCAGTCTGGAGATTTCTTACAAAAATTCCAGTTAAGCCCGTTTTAAAGAGCCTATATGATCAACTGTTATTCTTGCTGCATCCATGTAAATAATCATGCCCAATTTTTTTGAAACTAGACTTATTTTGCAAACATATTAGTGGTAACATGGCTATCTTTGGTAGAATGAAGATGATTATTTAAAGAAAAAATAAGACTTCAATAATACCTGTGTAGATTATTAGATTCTAATACTGTCATTATAAACTGTGCTATAACCTGATTTCTTCTCGTTTCCTCCAATGCCTGGCTACAACTCTCCCAACTAACATTATCAATTTTTCTCCCGCCTTGCTGATTTGGAATCATTTGAGAACTAAAATTGCCCTTTTCCCTAAAGCCCTGCAAACTAAATATGAGTGGCTTGACATAAATGTCAGAGAAATCACGGTAGCTAATATTTAAAGACAACCTTTTTGCCTGTTACTCTTTGGGCCACTCAAAAAGATCACCAGAGACATTTGAACTGCAAATTAGGAAAATCTGTCAGATTACTACTGGCTGTTCTCACTCCATCTGAAGATGCTTCCCGTCTGACATCTAAAAATCTTAACTGGCTGGCCTAAGAACTCAGAAACTGGTTTGTAATTTGATCCAATCATTAACCACTGTTTTTGTTTCCATAGAAATGCCTCTTATTTAAGACCTGATTACTTGGACCATTGGCCTAACTTTGAGAACACACCTGCATCCCCGCCTCCTGAAATGAGTTTAACTGAATTGACCTACTGTCAGGACTAAGAGACTGGTTCAACAAGAGGGAACAACCTATCAACTCAACTTTTCATGTGGGAAGTTCCAAAGGAGGGAACTGTAGGGGCCAAGGGCAGGGAGCTCCAAAGTGGGCCACTTTGCCATGAAGATTATCTTGAGTTAAAAGCAATCAAAACCCAGAAGCTTCAGCTCTTCACCTCCCCCTCAACGGCCTAAATTTACATTGGAAAGGAGAGCCTGTACTAGGAAGAGAGTTATTGACAGAGATTCCTCTTTACTTAACAGTCTTATTTGCATAACAGCAACCTTTGTTTACTAAACATCTCTCCCGCCTTTCTGCTAATGGTCTTCCTTCCCTTTGTATCCCTAGATCCCTACCCCTCTCCTTAGCTCAGGATGTCACTTAAACCTCCTGTTGCCTGTCTTTGAAATTTCACGTCCCTGTGGACTCATTGCAGGTAGGACACTAAATTTGATTTTCTACTGTTAATTGATCTCATGTATTTAATCCTTAGTTCAGCTAAAAGAATCTTGAATAAAGGAAAATTTCTTCCTCCCCAACAATTCTATGAAACGTAATTTTAAGCAGCAAATACCAAATTTCGAATCTGAATAGTAAACATAATCTTCAAAAAATGAATGTAAAATCTGCCACCAAAGAAATGCAAAAAATTTAGTTCTCTTTTTCTTTCTACCATCTACTTTTAAATCTTTTTTTTTTTTTAATAATGGAAAGGAGTACAGAATGCAAATAAGTGTAAAACCCTAAGATATTTGACTTTTTAGTTTTCTAATGTAATGGTCTCCAAAGTCTGGTGTGTGTCCTTTCGGACTACATAAGACAACCCACAGGGATATCACGAGAAACTATCACCTATTTCTATTTTTACTTCATGCTTAAAAATGTCTGTGTACTACATAATATACATTATATATTACTATGGCAATACACTTATATAATGTAGAAATAAACACTACGGGGGAGCCTGGGTGGCTCAGTCAGTTAAGCATCTGCCTTTGGCTCAGGTCATGATCCCAGGGTCCTGTGATCCAGCCCTCCTTCTCCCTCTTCCCTCTACTGCTCCCCCTGCTTGTGCTTGCTCTCTCTCTGTCAAATAAATAAATAAAATCTTAAAAACAACAACAAAAAAGAAATATTATGGAAGAATGTTTGGAAAGTATTTTAAAGTTGGTTCACTCCAATTTAGTACATTTTGATCATATCTTGAGAATGCTGTGGGACAAACTTTCTTCTTCAAAAGGAATAAACTGAAATGCACAGCTAGATATAAAATGTTAAATCATTGCATTTGGACTGGAAACCTTTACCGTACTCATCATATACACTAAAAATCACCAGTGGTACCTGGCTGGCTTAGTCAGTGGAGTGTGGGACTCTTGATCTCAGGGTCATGAGTTTAAGCCCCACATTGGGCATGGAGCCTACTTTAAAAAAATCACCATAGAGTTATATAAGAATGCTAAATTAATGTGTTACTTAATTTTTGCAAATCGTGAAGATAATTATAAAGCATTTTAAAATGATATGAAAATAAAATGAAGGAAAAATCCCCCAAGACATCCAATGGTATTTTATGTATTTTCTTTTAAGAGAGAGAGAGAGAGCACGGGGGTGGGAGTGGGGGGTGGGAGGAGAGGGAGAGAGAATCTTAAGCTGGCTCCATGCCCAGTGTGGAGCCTGACGCAGGGCTTGATGTCACAAACCTCATCCTTGAGATCATGACCTCAGCTGAAATCAAGAGTGGGATGATTAACTACTGAGCCATCTAGGCACCCCTCTTTTAATCTTTTTTTACATAGATGAAATCATGAAAAATGCAGAGGATTTATCTATTCTTATGATTAAGTTCATAAAGTATAAAAATATTTAAATATATGATTCATAAATATAAATTTTAAAGACTGCAAAGCAACCTATTTTGACATATGTGCCCTCATAAACACTGAAATAAAGAAACTGATGTACAGGAAGAATTGTGCTGATGACATTCTAGTAAATCCATCCCAGATGGTTTTATGAGAAAAGCCTTTAACATGCTAGTTGGATAGACATGATATTCTATACTAGGATGACATTAATTAGATGTGTGTGCTTTTGTTGTGTGAAGATCTTACTTCACATTTATATTTCTGTTTCTATGATATATATATTTGTAAATGGTATATATATATATATATATATATATATATATATATATATATATATAGACATAGACACACACACATACGCCAAGGAGACTCTTTAAGATCTATTAACCCAGGGGCGCCTGGGTGGCACAGCAGTTAAGCGCCTGCCTTCGGCTCAGGGCGTGATCCCGGCGTTATGGGATCGAGCCCCACATCAGGCTCTTCCGCTGTGAGCCTGCTTCTTCCTCTCCCACTCCCCCTGCTTGTGTTTCCTGTCTCGCTGGCTGTCTCTCTCTCTGTCAAATAAATAAATAAAATCTTTTTTTTAAAAAAAAAGATCTATTAACCCAGAGACATCTACCAAAGAAACGTCTTTCCTGGAGGTCTGAATACACAATGAATGTAATCATGGAGTCACTGCAACTATATTTCTTCTACCAGTACCCTCAAGCTGTTGGCTAGAATTTCTATTAAAAGAAAAAAAAAAAAACCCACCACATTAGTCTTTGTGAAAAACAAAGAAAACATCAAAAGACCAGTTTGGTTGCAGGTCGAGGGAAGGCTGGAGTTACAAAAGAAGTAAAGCCAGTGAAAGTCAGTGAAGGAGAATAAAAGCAGATATCCCAAACAAAGAGGTGCTACCAACAGCAGTCACTGAAAAAATATGTCAAACGAAATAAGCAGCTTAAGCTATAAAAAATAAAAGAGATTAAAGGCACTCTTTGAAACATGAAACAACTATTTCCACCACTCTAATCCTTCTTTAAGCCATGTATTCCTTTCTTTGGTCATCTGCCCTAAATTACTGAAAACAAATACTTGACAAGAGACAGGTGAAGTGAATTAATCTTTTGGCTTTCGGCAAAACAAGATGAGGATAACAAGCATTTAATGGACAAATCTTTGAATAGGTATGGGATTCAGTTAATATCTCAGTCCAGTGATTTTTAATATGCATCATGATAGAGTCCAAAGCCTAAATATTAGGTTCTTTGACGGAAGCACAACTTCTTTGATGAAGCATAGCTTTAAAAAAAGTGTTTTCAATCCACTAGGACCAAATTTCACTGTCAGAGACAGGACTAAAATTGGTATCCTTTACACTCTCCAACATTTTCAATGTTTAGATATTCTACTAATATCCAAAAGCAAACCATAAGAGACTCTTAACAATAGGGAAAAAACTGAGGGTTGCTGGAGGGAAATGGGTTGGGTGATAGGGTAAATGAGTGATGGTCACTAAAGAGGGCACCTGTGATGATTACTGGGCACTCTATGCAAGTGATGAATCACTAAATTCTACCCCTGAAGCTAATACTACATTATATGTTAACTAACTAGAATTTAAATAAAATCTTGAAAGAAAAAAACAATATCAAAAAGTTTTCAATTTATAATGTTCAATGAATGTGAAATACTAAAGGAAAATCTTTAAAGTTACGATTCTCACTAGACTGTGGATATATATAACAAAAGGAGTATAAGTAAAAAGAAGTCTTCACTTGCCAAGGTTCTTTTGTTAATGGCAACAGGAATGTCTTCTAAAACTATTTTATTTATTTATTTATTTATTTATTTACTTATTTATTTATTTATTCAAAGAAACCTATTTTTTAAAAGATTTTATTTATTTATTTATTTATTTGACACAGAGAGACAGCAAGAGAGGGAACACAAGCAGGGGGAGCGGGAGAGGGAGAAGCAGGCTTCCCGCTGAGCAGGATGCAAGGCTCAATCCCAGGACCCCGGGATCATGACCTGAGCTGAAGGCAAACACTTAATGGCTGAGCCACCCAGGCACCCCCCAAAAAAACTATTTTAATAATAGACGTAGGATGATAAGACTATTGCAGTAATACCTAGTACCTTTAGCTATGTATCTATTTTAAATTGCTGGCAAAAAAAAATGTATTAACATGCTGTAATATAGACTTGGAGCAGTACTTCTCAAATTTAAAGCACTTACCTAATCAATTCAATACACAAAGTTTATTACACAGATAATACACCTGTGCACAGCTCCCATTAAAGATATTATTCATTCTTTAGTGTGGCAATAAAATATTTATAATTTTTATGTTTCCTTTATTTTCATAATATGCCTTTCTTCACCTTTTTTCTTTTTTCATAAAAATGCCATGAGACACAGTGCAACAACGATAAGGGAATCCAACATAGGGTTCCTCTGGCTATAAGTTTCTAGACTTTCAGTTACAGTCGCCTATGTGTTTTATAGACAAGCTGTCTCTTGATGTGTCATGTACTCCATAACTGCCGATTTTAAATACCAGCTCTAAATCAAACTGACTTGACAAATTCATTTTACTTCCTAAACCAGTTTTTCTTCAAGTGAGGTATTGAGTTATTTTAGAATCTTTCATTACTCAAATAAATTTTCTTTCAGTGACCAAAAGACAGGAATCTATCTAGAATAAGGGATGTGAGGAAATAGGTTAAGAAGTACAATGGGTGGCTCAGTTGGTTAAGCGTCTGACTTCAGCTCAGGTCATGATCTCAGGATCCTGGGATAGAGCCCCAAGTTGGGTTCTACACTCAGCGGGGAGTCTGCTTCTCCCTCTGCCCCTCCCCACTGCTCATGCTCTGTCTCTCAAATAAATGTTTAAAAAAAGAAAAAATATATGAATCATTTTGCATAAATCATAACACTTCATATTATGTATTGCTGTAGTGCATGACTTTCTTGAGAAATTCTATTAATAGAGCTGACTGTTGAACTACAATATTATTCAATACTAACTAGACCCATGGATCAAAATGTTTTAGATGTCATAAGAAGGATAATAATTTCTTGGAGATAATTCCTAAGTTCAAGAATTTGAAACAGCAGTGCATATTGAGGATCTGAAATTATTTTTGTGAGTAACAAATGCAAGATGGCTGGCTCAGTCGGTAGAGTGTGTGACTCTTGATCTCAGGGTTGTAAGTTTGGGCCCCATGTTGGGTGTAGAGATTATTTAAAAATAAAATCTTTAAAAACAAACAAACAAACAAAAGAAATGCAAGAAGCTGGACATGAAAGGCCACTTTAGTATTGGTAGTGAGTTGTAATAGCTACAGTCTCCTGCCCAGTAGATCTTTCCTCCCTGTTTTCTTATGGAGAATCCATATCCTGCAGATAGGGCTGATTCCATACACCCTCTCTACCAGCATACACTTCTCATATAACACCACCACCACCACCATCACCTTAGGAGTAAACAGATGGTGCAGACCTGGCTAGATACCGCATACCCATGGCAACAGGGATTGGCCACGTGGAGGGACTCACCAGGGGCAGTCACAATCCTCTCTGGACATTTGCCAATAATGTTGAAGGGATCTCCGGCTTTGAGGAAAATATAAGCCTGAAGCTGCAGATGGCCAGCTCTGCCACCTGCCTATCCGAGTATGTAGAGAAAGCCTATATGAGAATAAAGGCAAAAACAGCAAGAAGGCAATGCTGAGAGTGTATGACAGCATTCCAATGACATCATTTGAGACTGAATCTAGCTGCAGTTGACCTTTTACGTTAGTTTAAGTTAGGTTTCTGCCACTTGCAAATGAAAGAGAACCTTGACCATAGGTACATTATAAATATATATTATAAATATAGCACTACCCAGATATAACTATAATCTTAGGTACCTGCATATCAACAGTCCATCAACTGACAAACTTCATGCCAACTTTCCTGTTATCCTGAACTAGCAACAATCAAAACTGCAATGTTCAAACTACAGGTTCAAAGCCTAAGATCTTTCATTTGCAGTTTACCTTTCAGCAACAATTTTAGTATCTGGCAACCATTTTTATTCTTATTGACTAGCTAGGACATTAAACTTTGAAAGCAACAGAATGGCTATGCTCCAAATAAATTTTAAAATTTGGTGTCTCGGAGCACCTGGTGTGGCTGAGTTGGTTAAGTGTTCAACTCTTGGT
Organism: Ursus americanus; assembly: GCF_024610735.1. NCBI lineage: Eukaryota > Metazoa > Chordata > Mammalia > Carnivora > Ursidae > Ursus > Ursus americanus. The sequence continues at coordinate 10,591,994 of NC_142152.1, read as the reverse complement.
TTTGGCTCAGGTCATGATCTCCAGTGTAGAGCCTGCTTAATTCTCTCTCTCCCCCTACTTCTGACTCTCCCCCTCTGCCCCTCCCTCCCTTTAAAATAAATAAATCTATAAAATCTTAAAATATAGGTATCTTCCACTTTTTGAAAGTCTGCATTATGCCACTTGGCTTATATGAAAGACCCACAATAGTACCTCTTTTTGCAAACTGAAAGAAATCTCAACAGGATTTTCATTTTATGCCATTTTGGGTTATGAAAGATTTCATAAAGAACGCTCCCTTTTCAGCCAGCAGGGGAAACCTGTACTGGAGTCTGTCCTGTTACTGGATGTGGGGATGTCAGAGTGGATGACTATGCCTAGGTGTTGAAATGAAATGCAAATAGGTTTGGGCCAAAGAATACTAACACTTTCCCTCATCAATAGGAATCTGAGTATAAAGTAATGCCTCCTTATTTTACTTGACAATGTTGAACTTTACCTGAAGGTTAAGAAATCCCCTCACCCTTTTTTGAAAATAGCCTACTGCAAGGAACCATCCTTCCCCATAAGCCTTAGGTAAGATGCCTGCCATGTTTAGCTCTGGCAGAGCCAGACACAGACCCTCAAATTCCCATTCTGTGGTTCATAAGTGACTAGGTGAACTGGTATTGTCCTTACTGATCGACAGGAACAAAATGATATTAACTAAACCTTGGTTAAGTTTCTTTCCTCTCCCCAGGTCCCTGAACTTTGGTCCACTCTGAGCTTGAGTCAGCATACTGCCCTTCCATATGGGCAGCTCCCTGGAAAGAGACTGGCCTTGGGGTAAAACATTCTCTTATCTACCCTTCTGCCACCACCCTTTCATCTCCTGTCCCCACACCTGGTTCCTTCTACCTTTGTTCACTTTTCTACGTAAAAGAAAAAAAATCCTTTTTGCCCAGCTTCTGAGATACTTGCAAGCCTTATGATCACAGGCTACAGTGGCCCCACTCCCCACTGGAAAATTCTTTCAGAATTGTTTTTCATTTGACATTTCATTTCATTGTTTTTTATTTCATTTGACTCTGTCTTTGAATATGACATTTCTTAAACTGATTTCCCATTATTTCATCCTAGACAGATATTTTCTGAGAATCTCAAACCTGCCATCTCCTTTCTTCACATTGCCACTGCTCTTGTTCAGGCCCTTATTAACCTCATCCTCGTCCATTACGAACTGGCCTCTTCAGCCTCCAATTTTATTTACTTTTTCACATTGCCAGTAAGTTCATCTTCCTAAAGATTATTCCTCCAATCTCAGCATTCTTTCGTATTCTTTTTGTTGTTGTTGTTGTTGTTGTTTTTGCTCTCTGTTGCCTAACAATAAAGTCCAAATTCCTTAGTGTAGCATTTAAGTCTTTCCACAACGAGGTCTAATTTCATCTCTTCCTCCCATGAAGCCTTCTAAACCTTCTAACCGTTTCTAAAACCTTCCTTCTTTCTCCAGTCTCATTGTTGCCTGCCTATTTACTTTTTCTTTTCTTTTCTTTTTAAAAGATTTTATTTATTTATTTGACAGAGATAGAGACAGCCAGCGAGAGAGGGAACACAAGCAGGGGGAGTGGGAGAGGAAGAAGCAGGCTCATAGCGGAGGAGCCTGATGCAGGGCTCGATCCCATAACTCCGGGATCACGCCCTGAGCCGAAGGCAGACGCTTAACTGCTGTGCCACCCAGGCGCCCCCTATTTACTTTTTCTGTACCTCAGATGTTTTCTTTCCCAAATCCCCCCTCCCTGAATTTCTATCCAACACAAATGCTATTCCTTCCCTATCTTGGAATTAATCTCTTCCATTATTATTCTCCTAACACTGTGTCTGTACCTTCGTTAAAGCATTAAAAATAGTTGTGTTTTTTTATTACAGCAAGTTGTATACATTTTTAAATCTGTCCATCTAGATTATAAGTTCTTTGAGGTCAAGACAGTGTATCATCTTTGGCCCTTAGTCTAATGCCTCACACTTGGAAAGCACTCAATATTCATTCTCTTCTTTCCTTCCCTTTTCTTTTTAAAAAATGTTATTTATTTATTTGAGAGACAGAGAGAGAAGGAAGGAGACAGAGAGAATCTGAAGCAGACTCCACACTGAGCATAGAGCTCAATGCAGGCTCGATCTTATGACCATGGGATCACAACCTGAGCAGAAACCAAGAGTCAGACACTAAACTTACTGAGCCACCCAGGCACCCCAATATTCATTCTTTTAATTAAAATGAATGGAAAATTATTCTATTTCCTTTGTGGCTCCCTGTGACATTTTCTGTAACATATGTTTATTATACCTAATGATCAAATAAATATAATGTGAGAGGTTCAGGATTAGAAGTCAACTGAATATTGTTTACCCTAAGGCAGAATATAGAATCTCCTAAATATGATGGTAATAAGAGAATAGCAAAGACTGATCTGACAGTTTTAAGAGTTCTTGGGAGGTAAGACAGCATAACATGTTCAGAGTGTGGGTTCTGGTTTCTGACATCTGAAAGTAGGCTCTACTACTTATTAGCTCTGTGACGTTGAGCATATTCCATGTTTCTGTGCCCCAATTTTTCATGTGTAGTATGAAGATAGAAAGATCTACTTTACAGGGCTGTTGAGAGGATTAAATTAGTTACTATCTGTAAAACACATCAAATAGTGTATGTTCTGTAAAAAGATCCAATTACTGTTACCTTTGTTATCAAAATTGGCTATCCATAAAGGAGAAGCTTCACTTTCTTGATGCCTCTCAGTGATCATTTAAATCAAGTAATTCCAAAGAATGTATTACCAAGTAGCTAGTGGACACACTGGTTTGACCAGAACCTGTAACATCTCTAAGGATCATCAGGTATCAAAGATTTGTATAAGAAACAGACAAGAAAATGATCTCTTATAACCCACAGCTGTGCTGAGAATGAGCCAAAGCCAAGTAATCAAGTTCATATACATTTTAACAATCTCTTTAAGTTTCAATATCTTTCTAGGGGAGTTCTGTAGGAATGGATTCCCAAACCTCATTCATTTATGTTTATTCATGCAGTTATTCAGTAAACATTTAGGTGCTAGGGATATAGAAATCAAGGGTATTGTTCCTGTCTGCAACTAAGTCATTGTCTTGAAGGACTCAGTTGGGTGAGAAATGGAAGGAAGTGAGTTCAAGACAGAAAGGAATAATATGGAGTGACACACAGAGGAACTCAGGAGCTCTGAATATTCAGGGACCTTCGTCTAAGAATAAGTGACTGCGAAGTGAGGGTATGCGGGCAGTGGAAGGAGAGACAGGCAGGGGCAGGATGATGAAGACTGTTTATGTGAGGCCCTAAATAACACCTGGCTTCCCTCACTCTGCCCGTCAAAGTCCTCTCAGCTTGCAAACATCACTGGGGGAGGGAGAAGAAAACAAAAAGCCAGGTAGGATATGGACCAGGCTCTGTGAAACCAAGGTTCTGAGGAAATTAGACCTCAATCACCTGTTTTTCCTCATCTATCCTATCCTGGACAACCTAAATTTAGTTCATCTTGAATGCCAAAGTAAAATTTGAATTTTAACCTAAAGAGGATAAAACTGAAGGATTTTAAGCAGGGCAGAACTGTGATCACGTTTGCCTTCTAGAAAGCAGTTGTGAAAGTAGTATGGACAACAGATTCAAGGGTGTGGCGAATGCTGGGAAAGGTATGACAAAAACACTGTGTTCCGTCTGAATATGCTGAGATGGAGAACACGACGGATATTTGAATGATGATGTTAAGATGATAGTAAGAGATCAGATTTAGTTCTTTAAATAAAAGTTCCAAGGTATATTTTGTCCTCAGCACACCTTCAGTCCAATTTTCTATAACTACTACAATTACATGTTTGTGGTTGTTAATTCACTTTATAGTTTAAAAAATTCTTACCTATATAATGTCATTTTAGCCTTTCCATAATCCTGTAAGGTAGACAGGACTGCTATTCTTCCCTTTTTGCAAGGAGGATTTATGCCTCTGAGATTATTTGTCTAAGATCACAGAGGAAGTCAGAGACAGACCCAAGCCCTAAACCTAGCTCCAGGTGGTGTGTTCTCTACAGCAGTCAACTGCACAAACTCTTGGTAACCCATCAACTCTTACTTAGTGCCCACTCTGCTATTCGCAGTACATTACCAGAGATAAAGAAAGAATTAGAAGATCAGCATAAGGACAACATCACTGTTTGTGGGCAAAGTTATAGATCAGCAATCAGATCTGGCTTCTGGTTCTAATTCTGCCTCAACTACCTGTGTGATTGTATTTTATCTGAAAATAACAGAAACCCACCTCAAACATACTTAAATGGAAAGGGGAATTTATTTGTTCATGAAATCCACGGAAGGATTGAACAGTCTAGGATCACAAAGGTAAGGCTGCAGAGGTAGCCCTTAGAAACAACTGGAAAGAGCAGACTTGAACCTTGTTAGGAGTCTTCAAAATCCTTTGTTTCTGTTGCTATCTGTGTGGCGGTTTCACTTTCTCTCTGCTGCTCACTAGCTTTGATTAAAGGAAGAAATATGGCTACTATGTTTCTGATTTTAGAAGTTAAAGCTGTAGCCATTGAAGAGAGATGACTCCAATCCTTCCCTGACTCAAGTAAACAAGTTTCAGGGAACCTACTACTCCCTTGGCCGAGCTGAAGGTGGTGAACCTGTGGTCACCGGAGGAATCGATTCCAGAGTTCTTGCAAGATTAACTCAGGTGTTCATTTTCTTGGGTACTTTATGAAAGACATGAACTGTGATTACGGGCGTTAGATAGCTAGGTAGAAGGAAAGAAAACCAGCATTTCAGGTAAGGGAAGGAGGTTTTGAATGAGTAATGTAGGTGGTCTATGAATAAAAGACCAGCCTGACAGGTGGAGGCTGCATCCTTGTTCCCACTGAAAATCACACTGGATTGCTAAAGGAGGAACCGAGGATTATGGATCTAAAAGGTCAACACAGAATTTGTTATAGTTGAAGAAGCTGTTATAGGTTTCTTGTATAAATTCAACTGTGACTCTGAAACTCCACTCTATAACATAAACAAATCCTCAATCATTTCCTAGAATGCTCCTTCTTTGTCAACTGAACTTGGCTTAGAGTTGTGGCAGTAGGAAAAAAGAGGAATCAGTGACAGGATTCAGAGGAGGAAAATTCAAAAGAAAATCCCCAGTCGTCCAATCTGGGCCTGCAAGAATGGTGACAGCTCTTGATCGCACTCTCAGTGGCTACCTGAATGTGCCCATATCGAAAGCAGGAGGTGTGTCTTAAGGACATTGGTGCTTAATAAATTGGTGCTTAATTTACGAGATTAATAAATTGCATGACTCTCAGAAAATGAGGACATTAATAAAATGGCTTCTAACCCCCTTCCAGCAATATAATTCTGTGAGTCCATTTCCAATTCTAATCTTAAAAATCTTCAAACTCCTTGAATACCCACATACAAAAAAGATTTTTTTTAAAGGTTGAGATGGCAAATTTTGTATTATGAATTTTTTTAAAGATTTTATTTATTTATTTGAAGAGAGAGAGAGTGAGTGAGCACAAGCAGGGTAGAGGGAGAGGGAGAAGCAGGCTCCCCACCGAGTAGGGAGCCAGACGCAGGGCTTGATCCCAGGACCCTAAGATCACGACCTGAGCCGAAGGCAGATGGTCAACTGACTGAGCCACCCAGGCGCCCCTATGTTATGTATTTTTGGCCACAATGAAAAAAATACTGCCCCAAAAAGATACATTGTTCATTCTACTGTATTTTCAAAAAACTACATTTGAAAATATACCAATTGTGGCAAGATGGCAGCATCTTGAACCTGAACTCACCTCCTCTCTCCAAGTAACCAAATCTACAGCTACATATGGATCATTTCTCTCTGAAAAAGTACTGGAAATTAAACGAACTGCTTCTCCCCCCAAAAAAGGATAAAAAGACCACATTGAGACAGGTAGGAGAGGTAGAGACAGTCTTGCCAAAAACTTCATTCCCAGCTCAGTGACACACAGTAGGGAGGGATCTCACCCATCTGGTGCTTCTCCCAGAGGAGTGAAGTGTTCGTATTCTCCACGAGGCACCTCAATCCCTGGAATCTGCACCAGAGAGATGGGCCCCCAATGCATCTGGCTTAAAAAACAAACAGAACTGATGACCAAGGGGCCTAAAGTGTTATAGGAAACTGAGATTATCTTTTTAAAGGGCCCACGTGCAGTCTCACCTTTTCCCAGGGGAAAACCAGCGGTTGGAAAACTGCCTAGTCTGTACATGAAGGAGATTCATTTGCTAACATAAAAGCATCTGCTTGAGGGGCAGGGAACAGCTGAAATGCTCCCCAGAGATGGAGGTGCTAAAAGATGCCACCTTTGCACTTTCCACCTATTCTGCTGGCATAGGGGGGCAAATTCCAATGTGGTACTCTCCTGCTGCCTTGCTAAGACAGGTGGGAGTGAGCAGTGTAGCACTGTCCTCCGGCTTTGCTGAGGCTGGAGAGTGCATGTGGCTGCGGCATTCTCATGCTCTCTAGCCAGGGTGGGCAAACACGAGCGGCTATGGCATCGTCCTGCTCCCAGGCTAAAGCTGGTGCAGGCACACAAAGTACTCTCCCAGTGCATTCCTGAAGCCTGCAGGCGTGTGCAGTCAAGACATTTTCTGGCTGCCTTTCCAATGGCAGTGAGTATGCCCCCACCCTTTATACTCTTCATTGCCTAGCTAAAGCTATGGGTGCTGGTGTGGGCCCCTTGATCACCTGGCCCTGGTGGCCAAAGAGGCTGGCATTCCTAAGCTCCACAGGAATATAATAACTAGAAAGACAGTTCTTGGCCAGCCACCACCCCCAGGGCACTGCATAGACAGTAGACAGGGGGTGTCTGGTTGACTCAGTCAGTTGAGTGACCGACTCTTGGTTTCAGCTCAGGTCATGATCTCGGGGTCATGATCTTGGGTCATGAGATGGAGCCCTCCATCAGGCTCTACAATCAGCGTGGAGTCTGTTTGAGATTCTCTCCTCCCACCCTTTGTCACTCCCCTTGCTTACATACTGTCTCTCTCTCTCTCTCTCTCAAATAAAAATTAATAAACAACAGACTGAAACACAACCCCAGTCTTGTGAAAAAGGTCTATTTATTCAGTTTGGAGCTGCAGCCTGAGGGACAGACTTTAGGTTTCCCGAATATCTAGAGGCTAAGTAGGCACTCCCAGGGAATGTAAGCAGGAACACATCATCCTCCACACTCCCTTGGCCTCTCTACAGCTCAACAAGACCTCCCAGAAGGAAGCTTATGTACACATTTGGAGCCCCAAGTTTTGCAGCTGTCACCCAGGGGATACCTCCAGATCTCTTGGTCTTGAGGCCAGCAGGGATTATGATTACAGCCCCACAGGACTATATATATTTGCATATTTTCAAAGCTGCTACCAGGATGCCTGGCTAGCTCTGCTACTAGAGCATGTGACTCTTGATCTTGGGGTTGTGAGTCTGAGCTCCATGTTAGATGTAGAGATTACTTAAAAATAAAATCTTAAGAAAAAAAAAAAAAAAAGCTGATACCTGAAGGCCTGGCTTCTAATCAGCCTGAAACTAGGTGCAAAATGAGATTCCTCCCTTTGGAACACTGACAAGTCTTGGCACACCCTCAACAACAAGACATATGAAGAATAAATCAGGCAGTTTAGACAATCACAAAGGTTCCAGAGACAACCAAGAATGAGGGGAAAGTTGAACTAGAACATCCATCACCTACCCAAGGCCACTCCTTCAAGACTGAGAGAGGTAGCTGTTTTGCCTAATACATAGAAACAAACAGAGAGTCAAGCAAAATGAAAAAGTATGTTGCAAATGAAAGAGCAACACAAAACCTCAGAAAAAGACCTTAATGATACAAAGGTAAGTAATCTAGCCTACAAAGAATTCAAAATAATGACCCCAGAGATACTCGATGAACTTGGGAGAAGAATGAACATGGTGAGAGCTTCAACAAAGGGAGAAAGAAAATATTTACAAAGTACCAACAGAAGTTGAAGAGCTAAAGAATACAATAACTGAACTGAAAAATATACCTCAATAGAGGGGTTCAACAGCAAACTCGATGAAGCAGAATGAATCAGTAAGCTGCAAGACAAGGCAATGGAATCCACCCAGATAGTTGCAAAAAGGAAAAAAAAAAAAAAAAAAAAAAAGAAACAATGCAGATAACTTAAGAAACTTATGTGGAATAACATTCACATTATAGGGGTCCCAGAAAGAGAAGAGAGAAAGGGGCAGAAAACTTATTTGAAGAAATAATGACTGAAAACTTCTCTAAAACTTCCTATGAAAGGAAACATCCAGGTTCAGGAAGCCCAGAGAGTTCCAAATAAGATGAACCCAAAGAGATCCACACAAAACATATAATTAAAATGACAAAAGTTAAAGATAAAGATAAGACTCTTAAAAGCAGCAAGAGAAAAATTGTTACATACATGTGAAACCTCACAGAACTATCAGCAGATTTCTCAGCAGAAACACTGCAGGCCAGAAGGAAGAAACATGTCATATTCAAAGTCAGGAAAAAACTTCCAACCAAGAATACGCTATCCAGCAAGGTTATCATTCAGAAATGAAGGTGAGATAAAGAGTTTTCCAGATAAGTGAAAGCTAAAGGAGTTCATCACTACTAAACCAGCCTTATAAGAAATGTTAAGGAGACTTCTTTAATCTGAAAAAAAGTAGCACTAATTAATACAAGACAACATACGAAAGTAAAAATCTCTTTGGAAAAGGCAAATATATACAAAGGTAGTAGATTAACTATGTATAAAGCTACCGTGAAGGTTAAAAGACAAAAGTAGTAAAATTGAACTACATAGTTAAAGGATACATTAAATAAAAAAATGTAAAATGTGACATCAAAACCAAATGTTACAGGGGAGTAAAAATGTAGAGTTTTAGAATTTGTTCATATTTAAGCTGCTATCCAACTTAACATAGACTGTTATAAACATGAGATGATATATGTGATCCTCACAGTAAACACAAAGCAAAAAACCTATAGAAAATACACAAAAGAAAATGAGAATGTAATCTAAATATAACACCAAAGAAAGTTATCAAACTACAAGGAAAGAAAGAAAGAGATAAAGAAAGGAACTGAGAGGAACTAAAAAAACAGCCAGAAAAAAATATAAACAAATGTCAATAAATAGATACCTATCAATAATTACTTTAAATGTAAATGGACTAACTTCTCCACTCAAAATGAATGGATGGATGAATGAATTAAAAAAAAAAAATGATATATCTATATAGTGCTTTACTCCAGAAGTAAAAATAACACAGACTGAAAGCGAAGGGATGGAAAAAGATATTCCATGCTAATGGAAACAAAAAGAAATTGGTATAACTATACTTGTACCAGACAAAATAGACTTTATTTTTTTATTTTGATTTTTTTTTTAAGTAGGCTCCACACCCAACATGGGGCTTGACCTCATGATTCTGAGATCAAGAGTCACGTGCACCACTGACTGAGCCAGCCAGGTGCCCCCAAACAAAATAAACTTTAAAACAAAGAGTGTAATAAAAGACAAAGAGGGGTACTATATAATGGTAAAGGGGTCAATCCAAAAATAAAAGATAACATTTATAAATACATATGCACCCAGCATAGGATCACCAAAATATATAAAGCAAATATTAACAGATCTAAAGGAAGAAACTGACAGCAATACAATAACAGCAGGGGATCTTCACAGTCCACTTACAAGAATGGATAAATTATCCAGACAGAAAATTAATAAGAAAACATCAACTTTAAATGACAAGTTAGACCAGATGGACTAACAGACATATATAAAACATTCCATCCACAAGCAGCAGAATACACATTCTTCTCAAGTGCACATGGACTATTCTCCAGAAAAGACCACATGTTAGGCCACAAAACAAATTTCAGTAAATTCAAGAAGATAGAAATCACATCAAGTATGTCTTCTGACCACAATGATATGAAACTAAAATCCAATTACAAGAAAAAAACTGAAAAAACTACAACTATGTGGTGATTAAACACATTCCTGAACAACTACTGGGTCAAACAAGAAATCAAAGGAGAAATAAAAAAATACCCAGAGATAAATGAAAACAAAAATATAACTACCATAATCTATGGGATGCAGCAAAAGTGGTTCTAGGAGGGAAGTTCATATCAATATAGACCTACCTCAAGAAACAAGAAAAATCTCAAATAAAAATTTAAACTTCACACCTAAAAGGGAACTAAAAAAAGAACAAGGAAAGCCCAAAATTAGAAGGAAGGAGACAACTGGGGTGCCTGAGTGGCTCAGGTCATTATCTCAGGGTTCTGGGATGGAGCCCCACATCAGGCTCCCTGCTGAGCACGGAGTCTGCTTGTCCCTCTCTCTTTCCTTCTGCCCTCCCTCCACTCCCACTCTCTCTGTCTCTCTCAAATAAACACATAAAATCTTTATTTTTAATTTTTTCTAAGATTTTATGTGTTTATTTGAGAGAGAGAGTGAGCGTGAGAAAGCAAGAGCCAAGGGAAAAGGGGAAGCAGACTTCCCACTTAGCAGGGAGCCCAACATGGGGCTCTATCCCAGAATCCCAGGATCATGACCTGAGCCAAAGGCAGACACTTAACCAAATGAGCCACCAGGTGCCCCAATAAATAAAATCTTAAAAAAAAAAAAAAAAAAAAGAATAAAAAAAAGTAAAAGAAAGGATACATGAAACTAAGAGCTGGTTCTTTGAAAAGATATACAAAACTGACAAAACTTAAGCTAGACTCAACAAGAAAAAGGAGGACCCAAATAAATAAAATCAGAAATGAAAGAGAAGTTACAAATGATACCTCAGAAATACAAAGGGTCTAAGAGGCTACCGTGAGCAACAATATGACAAAAAACTGGACAACTCAGAAGAAATGACTACATTCCTAGAAACTTACAATCTTCCAAGACTGAATCATGAAGAAATAGAAAATCTGAATAGATTGATTACTAGTAAGGAGTTTGAATCACTAATTAAAAAGTTCCTAACAAATAAAAGTCCAAGACCAGATGGCTTCACTGGTGAATTCTACCATCCAAAGAAGATTTAATACCTATCCATCTCAAACTCTTCCAAAAACTTGAAGATGAAGGAACACTTCCAAACTCATTTTATGAGGCCATCATTATCCTGATACCAAAACCAGACAAGGACACCACACAAAAAAGCAGAAATTACAGGCCAGGGATGCCTGGCTGGCTCAGTCAGAAAAGCATGCTACTCTTGATATTGGGGTAGTTAAGTTTGAGCCCCACACTGGGTACAGAGATTACTTAAAATCTTAAAAAGACAAAAGAAAAGAAAAGAAAAGAAAGAAAATAAATTACAAGCTGATATCCCTGATAAACATAGTTGCAAAAATCCTCAACAAAATGCTAACAAATTGAATCGAACCATACATTCAAAAGATCATACACCATGATCAAATGTATTTATTCCAGAGATCCAAGAACAGTTCAACATCCTCAAATCAATCAATGTGACAAACCACATTAAAAAAATGAAAGATTAAAATCATATAATCATCATCTCAATAAATTCAGAAAAAGCATTTGATAAAATCCAACCTTCATTTATGATTAAAAACTCTCAACAAAGACAGTATAGAGGGAATGTACCTCAACATACATAATGACCATATTTGAGAAATGCACAGCTAATATTACACTTAATGGTAAAAAGCTGAAAGCTTTTTCCTTTACTAGCAGAAATAAAACAAGAATGCCCACTCTCCCCACTTGTTTTTTTTTAAGTTTATGTATTTATTTTTTAGTGATTTCTACACCCAATGTGGCTTAAACTTACAATCCTGAGAGCAAGAGTTACATGCTCTTCTGACTGAGCTGGCCAGGTGTCCCTCTCTCCACTTTTATTCAATATAGTATTTGCAGTCCTTGCCACAGCAACTAGGCAAGAAAAAGAAATAAAGGCATACAAAATGGAAAGGAAGAAGTAAAACTGTCACTATTTGCAGATGACATAATACTATATATAGAAAACCCTAAGACACCACCAAAAAACTTAGAAATAATTCATGAATTTAGTAAAGTTGCAGGATACAAAATTAATGTACAAAATTCTGTTGCATTTCTATATATTAATAATATACCATCAGAAAGAGAAATCAAGAAAACAATCCCATTTACAACTGCACTAGAAAGAATAAAATAGGGAAAAATTTAATCAAGGAGGTGAAGGAACTGTACACTGAAAAATATAAGACACTGATGAAAGACATTCAAGAAGATACAAATAAATGGAAAGATATTCCATGCACATGGTTTAGAAGTATAAATATTGTTAAAATGGGCATGCCTGGGTGACTCAGTTGGTTCAGCATCTGCCTTCAGCTCAGGTCATGATCCCAGGCTCCTGGGATTGAATCCCACGTCTGGCTCCTTGCTCAGTGGGGAGTCTGCTTCTCCCTCTGCCTGCCTCTCCCCCTGTTTGTGCTCGCTCTCTCTCTGTCTCTCTCTGACAAATAAATAAAATCTTTAAAAAAATATATTGTTAAAATGCCCACACTACCCAAAACAATCTTCAGAATCAATGCAAACCTTATCAAAATTCCAATGGCAGTTGGACTAGGACAAATAATCCTAAAATTTATATGGAACCACAAAAGACCTTGAATAGCCAAAACAGTCTTGAGAAAGGAGAACAATGCCAGAGGTATCACACTCCCTGATTTCAAATAATAATACTACAAAGCTATAGCAATCAAAATAGTATGGTATTGGTGGGGCACCTGGGTGGCTCAGTCATTAAGCGTCTGCCTTCAGCTCAGGTCCTGATCCCAGGGTCCTGGGATCGAGCCCCGCATCGGGCTCCCTGCTCAGTGGGAAGCCTGTTTCTCCCTCTCCCACTACCCCTGCTTGTGTTCCCTCTCTCACGGTGTCTCTCTCTGTCAAATAAATAAAATCTTAAAAAAAAAAAAGTATGGTATTGGCATAAAAGCAGACACATGGATCAGTGAATCAGGAAAGAGCTCAGAAGTAAACCCCCACATATATGGCCAATTAATTTATGACAGAGGAGGCAAGAATACACAATGGAGAAAGAATAGTCTAGTAAATGTGCAAATTGGGCAGCTATATGCAAAAGAATAAAACTGGATCATTACCTTGCACTATTTACAAAAATTAACTCAAAATGAACTAAAGCCTTGAATGCAAGACTTGAAACCACAAAACTCCCAGAATAAATCAGGCAGTAATGTCCTTGACATCGGTATTAGTGATTTTGTTTTTGGATCTGACTCCAAAGGCAAGGGCTACAAAAGCAAAAATAAACAAGTGGGACTACGTCAAAATGAAAAGCTTCCGCACAGCAAAGGAAACCAGCAGCAAAGGGAAAAGGCACCCTACTGAATGGGAGAAGATATTTGCAAATCATATACCTGATGAGGGGCTAATATCCAAGACAAAAAATTCATACAACTCAATAACAGAAAATAAAAAACCCAATTTAAAAATGGGCAGGAGATATGAATAGACATTTTTCCAAAAAAGACAGAAGGTTAACAGGCACATGAAAAGGTGCTCAATATTACTCATCATCAGGTAAATGCGAATCAAAACTGTAATGAAATATCACCGCGTACCTGTCAGAATAGCTACTATCAAAAAGACAAGAAATAACAAGGTTAGGTGAGGATGTGGAGGGAAAGAAACTCTTGTGGACTGTTGGTAGGAATATAAATTGGTGCTGCCACTATGGAAAACTGTATGGAGATTCCTAAAGAAATTAAAAATAGAGCTACCATGTGATCAAGCAATTCCACTGCTGGGTATTCTATCTGAAGAAAAAGAAAACACTAATTCGAAAAGACATATTTGTTGCAGCATTATTTACTATAACCAAAATAAGGAAACAACCTAAGTGTCCATTGATGGATGAATGGATAAAGAAGATGTGGTATATATACAATGGAATACTACCCAGCTATTAAAAAGAATGAAATTTGCCATTTGCCACAACCTGGTTGGACCTGGAGGGTATTCTGCTAAGTGAAATAAGTCAGACAGAGAAAGACAAATACCACGTGATTTTACTTATATGTGAAAGCTAAAAACAAACAAAACAAAACAGAGCCCAGACTCATTGATATAGAAAACAGACTGGTGGTTTCCCGAGGGGAAGAGGATTGCTGGGTGCAGATATGGGTGAAGGGGATCAAGAAGTACGAACGTTCAGTACTAAAATAAATAAGTCATGGGGATATAATGTATAGCACAGGGAATACTGTCAATAACGTTGTGTTAACTTTGTATGGTAATAGATGGTAATGAGACTTATTGTGGTGATTATTTTGCACTGTATCTAAATGTTGAATTACTAAGTTGTATACCTGAAGCTAACATAATTATGTCAATTATACCTCAATAAAAAAAGAAAAAATATATACCAAACACATTTTGTAAATATTTTCACCAAGAGCTAAAGTTTATAAAAACAGTTAATGTTCTTTAGAAAATTAAATGAACCATTCTGATTAATGGAGAATTTACTCTAGTTTATCACAAACACAGAAATCAACACCTACCAAAATGTCTGGAATGGTCCATGGGCAGATGCGGCTGGAGATTTCAAGTCTTGAATTAAGAATAAATCTTCAGAGTTGGGTACACACCTGTATTTCCAATCATTTCGGGGGGGGGTGGTGGGAAGCCATGAATCAGATTTTAAGAAGAAAATTGGAACTGGAAAGAGATGTTAACAAACAAAGGGGAAAAAATGTTAGGAAGAAAAAAATGGTTTTTAAAAAAAGTACTATAAATTTGGGGCAAAAGAAAACTGAGTATAGATGGTCTATATGGTAAGGAAAGAATTCCCTGGTTATCTTGGCCAGTGTGGGTGAGAGGCCGTGTATTCTCTTGCTTAGACTACTCTAAGATCATTTTCTTTTCTTTTTTTTTTAAAGATTTTATTTATTTATTGGAGAGTGAGAGAAAGAGCATGAGCATGAGCCCGGGGCGGGGGGGAGGTGGAGGGTGGGCAGAGGGAGAAGCAGACTCCCCACTGAGCAGGGAGCCTGATGCAGGACTCGATCCCAGGACCCTGAGATCATGACCCAAGCTGAAGGCAGACAGATGCTTAACTGACTAAGCCACCCAGGGGACCCTCAGATCATTTTCTGTAAGTTCTTTTTTTTTTCCTCCTCAGAATCTTACCTTGGGAGAAAGTGATTGAAATGTTGGGGCACAGAAAACATACAGCAAAGAAAACTCATTATCTGTTCATTATAAAATTTTATGTATACTTATCACATTTTACTTACATTTGTGCTATGATAGGTATCTTTTGGAGAATTCAGAGGAAATCCTATTTTTTAGAAATATAAAACTAATCAAAGATGCAGGATAAAATTACTAGGTGTATATGCAACAAATTTAATAAACACAGGTTTAATATTTCAAAAATAACAAATCCATATTCACCATTTATTGATGTCCATAATGTGCTATGTACTGATACCTACATGTCAAAAATATTCTACTAATAGTTAATAGTAATAAATTAGGGTAAATAACTTGCCCTAAATATATAAATTTTGTAGTTTAATGAATAAAAAATTAAGTTGTTTTCCAGGCAAGAGAGAAAATAAATTGATGATAATAAATATTCAGTTTAAAATGAATATTATCATTTTCTTATTAAGTAACATAGTTTTTTCCCCTCCTAGTTTCATTGAGATAGAGCTGACATAGAAGTCAGTATTAAAGTATATAATATAATGATTTGATATATGCATTACAAAATGAATACCACAATTTTAGTTAACATCCATATCAGTTACAATTTTTTTTCTTATGATGAGGACTTTTAAGATCTATTAGCAACTTTCAAATATACAATATGTATAACATAGTTTTAAATATATATTACTTAGAAGATGTATTTCTAAGGTAAAATTCTTAGGACTTCATTGTAAAGGTAGTTGAATCACTGATTTATCTCAACCCAGTATCATAAAAAACAACTTAAATTACCTGTGGAAGTTAAAACGACCAAGGCTAAGAGTGTATACTGTTTCTACTTTTATGAAAGGTCCATTTAGAAATGACAGCAATACTTTGTGTTTATAGTTCATGTATCTCAAAAAGGTTTTAATATTACATAAAGTTAAACTGAAGTCAGAGAAGGATCTAACAAAATTTATTTAACATGTTAATTACGCAACATAAACTAAGACATTTGACTATCACATCCAGTTAGTCATATCCTTACTTGGTAGCAATGTTTGTCTTGTCTTTTCTCTTCTTCTCTTCCCTTCCCTTTTCTTTCTTTTTTTCCCACCTCCTCTCCACAATATTTTCTTTTTTAAAAGTGTTTATGCTTTGTTATAAAAATGCTTACATTCCTATTAAGTTTCAAGATGAAAAGTTCAGAGTGAGTGTAAATAGAACCTACCAGAACTATTCTTTTCATCATGGTGCTTTGTTGTTTTTGACCTTGTCCTTATCATTTACAGATTCAGAGCACCAGCAGGACAGTGTCAGCCCTTTCAAGTTTTGTCAGCTTAACATTCTTTGCCTCTTCAGGTGCAGTTGTAGGCCAAATTCCCATTTCATCTTTCTATTACCTTTAAAGAGAACATTGCATTCTGACAAAATACGCCATTACTGAAGAAGTCATAATTCAACCATAAGATATAAATATCACCTCTCCTTTTTTTATATATCTTCTTCTTTCTCTGCTATCTTTAGGCTAATGAGTCCCCAGAACTGGAAATTCCTTGGATGAATCTGAATAATTACTTTATAAACAAATTATTTTGACAAAAGAACATGTGTAAACTGCCTCATTGAGGCTGTTCCCACCTCTCTGTACAAGTTGCTCCTTGTTTTCAAACGCCAGCTAATAATCCATTTCACAGAACCATTCATAGATAACCCAATGCTGCCTCTCTGCTTACTCCATGTAGTGACTGCTTGTTTCTCTCTTCCTCGAGGTCTTTAGTATGCCTGGCTTTACATCTCTGAATATACTTACACGTTTTCTCAGGTTTTGTCTCCCTCAAAGATTACAAATGCCTCAATATTAGACACAACGTGTTCCAACCAAGGATGGACTATTATTTGCCTGCAGACCTATGAATTCAAATGAAATGCTTTAACCTTTTCCTAGTTTCAAAATCCTTTCCAAATCTATCCTCTTCCTTTCAATTCCCAGAACCACAGCCCTAGTTCAGGCTCTCATTCTCTCTCACCTGACTAGTGCAATCGTCTTCTAATTATTTACCTGGCCTTTGGTCTCTGACCTCTGACAATTTATCTTTGATTTCCTTCTCAGTTATCTTTCCAAAGCACAGCACTCCCTAGGTTAAAAGCCTTCCATGGCTCTCCACTGACTACAAAATAAAATCTCCAGCTAGGCATGCAAGGTCTTTACAATCTGGTCCTATCCCCTCTTTCTAACCCCATTCTAATCACTTACTCTTCCTACTCTGTATTCCATGAGCTATTGATTGTTTACCAAATACATCTTTGCACATTCCTATCCCCTGTCTTTATTCATTTTCTCTTTTCCTAAGTTTCTCCACCTATTCTTATCTTGCTCTTTAATAAGGATCCCAGCTCAAGAGGATCACTTTTTACCTTTCTTGCTGTCCCCAACCTGTTTCTTCTTTCCAGACCATGTTGTTGTCTCCATTTTAGCATTTACCATCTGCTCTGTACTTGACAGGCAGACCTATCTCTGTCTCCCATTTATACTGTGAGCAACTTTAAGACAGGGATGATGATTTAGTCATCTTTCTATGGCTACAGCTTAGCAAGTGGAGTGGGAGGAGGAGACTAACTCTCCATAGGAAACGAAGGAAATATTTCTAATGACACGGGAGGGGAAATTTCCAGCCTGTTCCTTGGAAGAGGTTCAAATTCTTTAATTATAGATATCCACCTTACCTGAAGTAACTTCCTGGAATTAGAATTCAGAGACCTTCTAATAAAAACTCTATTTTCTAGAAGTCAGGTTTGTAACTTGTGAGACATGGAAGTTAAGCCTCTAAATCACAGCCACCAATTACATTTCTTCTGTGCAACCCCACCTCGCTATTAGAATTCATTAAAAGGAAATTCTACATTTAAGTCAAGAACAACTGTGATCTCTTATTTGATCAATGGCACAGTATTGTCCTGGGACCTGCGTCTAGCCTTGCCACCATTGGTCAATTGGCACGTGGCTGTCAGGACACCAACCGTCAGAGACATCTCTGTAATTACTTGAGATCACTTGAGTGGAACGATTCCGAGACCATGGTGGTTATTTCGCCTTCATTCACCATTAAACATTTGATTTTGTGCCAGCAGGAAGTCCGGGTGCTTGGCCACTCGCATTGCCGACGCCGACACCAGGATCGTGGCCTTTCCGAGTCAACGCTCGTCAGAGGGAGGCCGGCACCACAGCCGGAGGGAAACGAGGGCTGAAGTTGGAGAAAGGGGGCAGGCAACCTTCGCCCGCCGAGCGCCGCGACGCCTGGTGGAGGTGAAGGCGAACCTCCAGGCAGCCTGCCCGCCGAGTCTCAGCACCCAGACGCCTCCGGATGCACTCGGGGCGGCCCCGCGCGGCCGGGCCCTCTCCCCGAACGGCAGTGGGGGGCGGGGCCGGGCGCTGCGCGCGCCGGCGCGTGGAGGCCGCGGGCGGTGGCGGAGCGCGCGCGGCCAGGGAGGGGCGCGCGGGGCGGGGGCGCGCGGCGGCAGCTGCGGCCTGTGGCGCCGTCACTAGGCAGAGCCGATCCGGTCCAGCTGGGCGCCGCTGCCGCTGGCCAGGCGCGCGGGGACGGTTCGGGGCTGCGCTGGGGGCCGGCCCGTCCTCCCGCCGCCGACGTCCTCCCATCCGCGGGCCGCCCGGGTCCCGTTATCATGTCGCTGAGCCAGCGCCTGGCCCAGCTGGCTGGCCGTCTGCAGGAGCCGCAGAAAGTGGCCCGTTTCCAGCGGCTGTGCGGGGTGGAAGCGCTTCCGCGCCGCTCCGCCGCGCCCGCGACCGATCCGAGGGAGGATGAGAAGGCGGAGGTGCCCCTCGCTGGAGACGCCCGGCGCCGAGAGCCGCAGCTGCCCGGGAGCGACCGCAATCAGTGTCCGGCCAAGCCCGGCGGCGGCGGCGGCGGCGCCCCCAACGGCGTGCGGAACGGGCTGGCGACCGAACTGGGCCCGGCCTCGCCGCGGCGCGTGGGGGCTCTGCGCCGCAACTCGCTGACGGGCGAGGAGGGCGAGCTGGCCCACGTGAGCAACTGGCCGCTCTACTACCTGTTCTGCTTCGGCACGGAACTGGGCAACGAACTCTTTTACATCCTGTTCTTCCCCTTCTGGATCTGGAACCTGGACCCCCTGGTGGGCCGGAGGCTCGTGGTCATCTGGGTGCTGGTCATGTACCTGGGCCAGTGCACCAAGGACATCATCCGCTGGCCGCGACCCGCCTCGCCCCCCGTGGTCAAGTTGGAGGTCTTCTACAACTCCGAGTACAGCATGCCCTCCACCCATGCCATGTCCGGCACCGCCATCCCCATCTCCATGGTCCTCCTCACCTACGGCCGCTGGCAGGTAAGGTTCCCTTTCATCGCCTGCTGTGCCTGGGGGAGTTCTCCGCGGCAGAACCCGGAGTTTTCTTCATTCCGCACAGTTATTTTAATTTGGCCGTTCCTCTTCCAAACCTCTCTTTCCACGGGGTTTCACAGCCCCCGCGAACAGGCCCTTTCTAGGTTTTAAAAAATTAAGTGACCGGGGGAAACCTAGAGACTTAGCTGTCAAACTATATTCTAATAGCAGTGCCTTTCTTAGAACCCAAAGGAAACGCTATTCGTGGGGTAACATTATCATTGGGCTTTGGTTGATTTTTTAAATGGTTTTAATTCTTATGATGCACAGAATATAATTGTAATTAATTATAATGTTCTTACACTTAATCGTTAGGTAACGAAGACCCACTTTCACCATAATATCCCGTGCTCTCCCCAAACTAATTCAGTTTCAGACTTGGGTAAAGTCTTTTTAGCTTTACTCTGAGACAATGTTTATAAAACCGTAGTGTAATTCCAAAACAAACATGGTCGTTCTAGGCAATGAAGTAATGAATTTTAAACGAAAGCTGCTGTTTATGGAAGTTAATGGAACACAGCCTGAGTGCTTTTTTTTAAGGGGTGTGGTTGCTAATTTGCTGATAGACACAAAGTTTCATAACTTCTGAATCACATTAGGGATCTTGGTCAGACTAGTGGGTTTGTAAAAATGACATGTCTGACAGCGGGCCAGCCTGACCATCAGGGATGAGTTTTTAATGGTAAACATTTTATATTTTGCCTACTTCTTTTGGCCTCCCATTTCTCACTTTTTCATGGTCCATAAATGTTACGTGGGTTTGAAAACATTCTTTTCTACGGGAGCAAAATTTATTCTTAGACTGCTGTCTTGTTTTATCTTTTAAATTGTAAGGAGCTTTGTTCCTCCTGCAGACCAATCCCTTTATTTAAGAATAAAGTTAGTAATTATGGAGAATCTAAAGAATCAGACTTCCTCGATTTTTTTTCCCGTTAGAACACAAAATCATCGTACATTGAGAAATAGTCAATTCTGTGTAAAGCTCCATTATGATAAGCTTACTCATTCCAGATTTAATTTCAGTATAGATAAAATCTTGTCCCCTTGGGCACTTCTGTGCTGTGCATCTCTCTTACAGTAACATGGAAAATACGTAATGTGCAGGGTAAGAATGACAGAATTATGAGGGAAGAGTACCATGGACAGTTTTTTTTCCTTCCTATTTAGCCAAAGGAGATATAGAGGATATTCAGATTGTAAAGTAGTGCTGCCTTTTTTGAATGATAAAGATCTCAAATTTTATTTAATCTAAAGATTTCATATTTAAGATTGTCATTGAGTTATGTTTGGCATGATATTTACTAGTTAGCTAATGATATTTCTCTTATTTTCATGAGACTTTCAGGATTCTATTACTGTAGGGCCTTTTATAACTCCTCAATGAATAGCTATGTTGCATGCTGTTAATATTAGAAGTCCAAGTAAGGGAAAAGTTATTTTTTGCTCATCATTTATTCAGAACACATGCTAACAGGAAATCTGAAAACAGTACTGCTGATCATTTATGGATTGTAGATATTAGTATTCTAACATTTCAGGGTTATTTAAATTATCAGAATAAGCTTGCATTATAGTTTTGGACAATCTAATAAATTTAATTCAAAGTCGGGGAATTTGTAGATCGTTCAGTTTTAGAAATTGAGCTAGACATGACTTTAGAAATCACCTACTCTCAAACTATCATTTTACAGACGTAGAAACTGACCTACTAGAATTAATCTTGTAACATTAGTTTAAATTTCTTATTTTACATATTTTTACTCTCAATTTGAATAAACTTCTAAATTTGAACAGTTATCTTTTGGTTAGCTGTTATAGAAGAAAGGCTCCCTTGTATGGAAGTCCTGTTTATAAATGTTTGTAATAATCTAGTATAAAAACCAAAATGATTTTTTTACCTTTTTACTTTTTAAAAATCCTTGTCATGAATTGAAAACAAAAGTACCTTCCCTTGCTTAAGTTGTTTTGGTCCTGTTCTCTGTCAGTTAGTATTGTTGTACTTTGGAGGCTTGTATTTCCAGAGTGGGTAATGAAAAAAAATATTGGACGGGTGCCTGGGTGGCTCAGTTGGTTAAGCACCTGCCTTCGGTTCAGGTCGTGATCCCAGGATTCTGAGATCAAACCTGCATGGGGCTCCCTGCTCAATGGGGAGTCTGTTTCTCTCTCTGCCCCTCCCCCCTGCTTGTGCTCACTCTCTCTCAAATAAATAAAATCTTTAAAAAAAATATTGGAAACTCGGGATAAGAATCAGACAATGAAAGCCTGGTGTTTTTCTAAGAGTAGTTTTGGTTGATAGTCCTGTCCATCTGCTGAGCCCCTACAGCTTATTCAGGACAAGTGTGGTTGCTTCTGTGTGCCCAGGATGCTGAAATAGCTCTGGAAGCAGAGTTATCTCACATACCATCCCTTTGGTGTGGAATAACTACTGAACTCCTCCCTGCCACTTAATGTTCCTACTTGAAATCTGCTGAAGATTCACCTCCTACACGGAACCTTTTAAATTAACCCCTTCTGTTTCATTAGTCCTCATTTGTTCTTATAATGACCATAGACCAAAAAAAATTACTTGGGGCTTGTTCAAAGTGTAGGTTTACTTTCAGAGATTCTGATCCATTAGCTAGCTAAGTAAGGGTGTAGTGCATTTTACTGAAGTTTCCCAAAGATTTTTGAGGAAAAAAAAATGTACTTTCTTAAACCCCTTCCAGTAAAATTAACTCTTGATCCTTAAAATATGTTTTATATTTCTCCAACATTGTTGTCTCACCTTTTTTGCAATTCCAGTCTTTGAATCTTTTAAAGGTATGTTATAATAGAAAAAGAGAGATCAGAAGAGTATGACTTGAAGCGGTTGATACTAGAATTTTTTTTCACGGTGATGCAAGATAGAAGATGTATGGCGTATCTCCATGTATTAACTTGATCCATTAGCCAGGATAATAATTATTGCTCTCATATTATTTGTTGGAATCTTTTGTAGCCTGAATTGAAACATAAGAAATAAGGAGCGGCAGGTGTTAAGAACATAGCCCTTTGAAGAATAATCGAAAATTAAAAACAAAGCATTCCTTTTGTATTTATTTTTGCATGTTCTTTAAAAAAATAAAAATTCTTAATTCTTTAATAGTATAGCATATAAGTTTTAATTATATACCTGATTTAATAACATTAAGAAAGTTTTAGATTAATTTCATTTTTAAAAAATTGTCATCACACACTTTATAGCCAAACCCATTCCTAACTAGTCTATATCCTTTCACTAATTTTAATAATAATAATAATTCTATTATTAACATTTATGAAGGTCTTAGTAGAGGTCAGACATTTTTTGAAAGGTTTATTTCCTGATTTAGTCTACTCTTAAAACATCCCAATGTTTGATTCTACTATTAATACAAGTTTACAGATCAGGAAACTAAGGTAGAGGGAGGTTAAGTAACTTGACAAAGTAACATAGCTCTAGGTAAGTCTCAGAGGGCAAATTTAAATCTTACAGACTCCAGAGCTTATGCAGAAAACTCTTAAAATCACGCTATGTGATTTTTAAGAATCTTTGTGATAACAAATATTTTTGAAATAGATGGGATTGTCTTAAACTACAAAAACAGTTTTTATATGCCTTGAGAAGATAATGTGTATGTACATACATATGCAATATCCACAAATATTTGTGTTTTAAACATGTATTAAGTTATTGACTGAAATCAGTGATTTTCTCACCCTTCCTTTCCCTCCATCTTCCTAATATAAATAAAAAATGCCATAAACATAAGAGCTTTGGAAAAGAAAAGCACATAATTTTATTAAAATATAGTTTATTGTAGATAATAAAGATATCTGAGATCATGAAAAGATAAAAGGAAGACAAGAACTACAAAAGTGGGTCACAGTGACAAAGACTAGAAACGGCTGCAAGAGCCAGTGGAAACTGATTACTGGTAATTCTAGGAAGAAACAGTTTATTAAAAAATCAGATTGGTTTGCTCTTTGATTTCTTTTTACCTAGTGTCATACTTGTGTTTGAAATGCACCTTTTCCTGATTTTATAAGTGCTTATTATTAATTCTTGATTTAAAATTAATTAAATTTATGTGTTTGAATGGGGAATACTTCATAGAAAATTTAATATTTACATGAAAATATGAAGAGGAGAGTGCATTTCTTTTCTTTTTCTGTTCGACAGCTACCGGAGTCTCTATTCCAGAGGATTCATTGTTATGTTTCTTGTTTAGCCTTCTAGAGAGTCGTTGGTGTTATAGATATATATCTATATAGTTTATTTTTCATACAAATGGTAACATACTATACTGTTCTGGACCCTACTTTTCTCATTTAGAAATATTGTGGAAAGATTTTCCTTTTCTTTTACCCAACAGTTAATGAATACTAACTTTGTGCTTAACAGTTGTTTTAAATGCTTTACATAACTTAATTCTTTTGATCCCCGTAAAATCCTATGACTATTATCACGGGTTTGCAGAAGAAGAAACTGAGGTGGCGGGAACTTAAGTAATTTGCTCCAGGTAACTCTGCAAGTACGTAACAGAGCCTGAATTCAAACCCAATTTGGCTGCAAAATTACATTATGCTACTATATTATATTGCCTTTCCATACTATATAGAGCTATGTAATTTTTTCACATTTACATTATGCTCCAATATACATATATATTTTTTAAGATTTATGTATGTATGTATTTAAAGATTTTACTTATTTATTTGACACAGAAAGAGAGAGAGCACAAGCAGGGGGAGTGGGAGAGGGAGAACCAGGCTCAAGCAGCCTGAGCAGGGAGGAAGGGCTCGATTCCAGGACCACGGGATGATGACTTGAGCCGAAGGCAGATGCTTAGCCAACTGAGGCACCCAGGTGCCCCTTATTTATTTATTTTAGAGAGAGTGAGAGAGGAGACAGAGAGAGCAGGGGGAGGGGCAGAGGGAGAGGAAGAGAGAATCTCAAGTAGACTTGCTGCTGAGCAAGGAACCTGACACAGGGACCGATCCCAGAACCCTGGGATCATAACCCAAGCCAAAATCAAGAGTTGGACGCTTAATGGACTGAGCCACAAAGGTGCCCCTGCTCCAATACATTAATGTAGCATAATTTATCTAGTAAGTTGACTATTCCAGTACTCCCTATTCAAACCTTTCTCATACTTTTTTCCTATTAGATTGCTGGTATTTTACTTGCTGATCTTTTTTTTTTTTAACTATTCTTTTTGGGGTTTTCTTTTTTGTAAACTGTTGCTCTACCTTCAAGTAATGTTATACCCCTTCAAGTATAGCATAAGAGCCTTACAAGAGTATACTTCCATTTTTCCCGCTCCCCTCCTTTGTATTATTATTGTCATACATTTTACATCTATATATGTTCTAAAACTCATAATAATACATTATTATTTTTATATAATGTTCCAGCATTTCTAGAAATTTTTTTTCTCCCCCTCTTCCACCATCTCCTCCTGTTCTGGAACTTCAGTTCCATGTATGTTATACTGTTTAACACTGGTCACTCGTAGATCACTGCTGTGATGATGATGATTGCAGCGTTTTTGCTCTCTGTGCTTCATTTTGGATCGTTTCTATTGCTCTGACTTCAAGTTCACTGATCTTTTCTTCTGCGGTGTCTGATTTTCTGGTAGACTCCTCAAGTAGGATGGGATATAGTTTCAGATACTGTATATTTTATATCTGAAGCTCCAGTTGGGTGTTTTTTAAATCTTCCATTTCTCCACTCATTATGCTCCTATTTTCTTTTAGTTCTTGAGTATAAGACTTTAATAGCTGTGTTAAGGTTCTTATCCACTAATTCTATCATCTTTGTCATCTTTATGTGATTCTAATATTTTTCCTGGTTATGGATCATATTCTCTGGCTTCTTTGCTTAGTAATTTTTATAGTTTTAGATTTTGTTTATTCCTTTAAATAGTGTCAGACTTGATCGTGGTTACAGTTAAATTACTTTGTCAGTTTAAGCTTGATAGAGAGGGTTTGGAATAACCATAGTCTAGAGCTAATTTGACTTCACGACAAAGGTCATAACCTTTTTTTTTTTTTTTTTTTAAGATTTTACTTATAAGTAATCTCTACACTCAGTGTGGGACTCAAACTTACAAACCTGAGATCAAGAGTCGCATGCTTTACCAACTAAGCCAGCCAGGCTCTCCAGGTGATAACCTTATAAAGACTGCGCAGTTGCCTTAGTACTCTGCCTAGTGGGAAAGCAATTCCGGGCCTATGTGAACTTTGGGAATTGTTTGGCCTACTATTTTCCCCAGCCTGTGGATTTTCACCCCATGCATGCACATATTAGTACTCAGTAAACAATTTGCAGAGAACCCCTACAGATCTTTGAGGCTCATTCTCTGTGTGGATTCCTCTCTCTGGTGCTCTGTCCTGCAAATTAATGGCTGCTTTGGCTTCTGTGAATTCTGCTTTGCTTCCCCTTAACTCAGTGAGACTGCTAGACTTTGTTTTGGTTCCTCCTCCCATGCTACAGCCTGGAAACTACCTCCAGCAGCAAGTTAGGGCAATCATAGGGCTCGTCTCATTTGTTTCCCTTTTCTCCTGAATTACAGTGCTGTGCTGCTTCTTTTCCAGTATATGAAAATGGTTGTTTTATAAAAGTTGTCTAGTTTTCTGGCTGTTTACCGTGAACAGCTGTTATTACAATAGTTAATCCTTTATGGACAGAAACAAATCCTCTCACTGTACTTACTGTTTTTTGTTTTTTGTTTATATTAAAAAACTAATTGAGATGTAATTCATATACAATGCACCCATTTAAAATATGCAGTTCAGTGGCTTTTGATATAGTCATAGAGTTGTGCAACCATAACCACAATCAACTTTAAAATATTTTCATCACCACCCAAAGGAACCCCATACCCATAGTAGTCTCTCCCCATCTCCCCCTGCCAATTCCTAGGCAACCCTAGACAATCACTAATCCACTTTATGTCTGTATAGATTTGCCTACTCTGGACATTTCATGTAAATGGAAGCATACAGTTTATAGTCTGTTGCTGGCTTCTTTCATTTAGCATGTTTTAAGGTTCAGCCATATCATAGCATTTATCAGTACTTCATTCCTTTCATTCCTTTTAATTGCCAAGTACTATCCCATCAGACGGATATACAACATTTTTTTTTATCCTTTCATCAGTTGATAGACATTTGGTTGTATTTTTTGGTGATTTTGAATAATGTTCCTGTGGATAGTTTTGTATAAATTTTTGCATGGACTTATGTTTTTTTGTTTCTCTTGAGTTACTTATTAGTTTTTGAAGCCCTTTATATTGTGGTCAAATTAGCCTTTTGTCCATGTGTGATTTAGAAATATGCTTTCCTAAATTATTAATTCTCTTCCTACTTTTTTTTCCCAAGCAGAATTATTTTCCTTTTAGGTATCTTTTGTTTCATGGTTTCTGGGGGGTTTTCTTGTTTTTGTTTTTTTGTTTTTTTTCAGATTTTATTTATTTATTTGACACACAGAGAGAGGCAGTGAGAGAGGGAACACAAGCAGGGGGAGTGGGAGAGGGAGAAGCAGGCTTCCCGCTGAGCAGGGAGCCTGATGCGGGGCTCGATCCCAGAACGCTGGGATCATGAACTGAGCCGAAGGCAGATGCTTAACGACTGAGCCACCCAGGTGCCCCATGGTTTCTGGGTTTTATATAATATTTAGAATAGCCTTCTACCATGGTTTCTTATAGTACTTCTGTGATTGTTTTTTTATGCTTCAATCTTTTAACCATCTCGTTTTGAGGAAGGAATCTAACTTGATATTGCCCAATAGCACCATTTATTGAATAGTCTATTTTCCCCTACTGACTTGAACTGTCACTTTCATCATAGATTAAATATAGGTATATACTTGGGTCTATATCCATATTTTTAAGTTAGATTTGATACATCTGTTATTTGTGTGCAAGTTCCATACTATTATATTTATTGTAGCTTTATAATATTTTTTTTTACTTATTCTTGTGGTTTTCACTTGTTTATACAGTTTTCTGTATTTACTTTAGATTTTGTTTTTCTAGTTCTAAAAGAAAAATCCTTTTGCTATTTTTTTATTGGAAAGATAAAATAGTACTTTCATGTTTAAATCTTTGATCTGACTTTCGTTGGTTTCGTGTATATTGTGAGATACATATCTGATATAATTTCTTTTCACACTGATAAATTAATTGATCTAATACCATTTTGAATAGTTATTCTATCTGTAATGCCACTTAAGTTACATATCAAGTTTCCATATGTGTATGGGTGTGATTCTGGGGTTCTCCATTGTGTTTCACTGATCTCTTTATTTGTCTTTTTATCAATATCATCATCATGCTTTAATTGCTTTAGAGAAAGTCTCATTATCTTATTTATGTAAGTTCTCTTCAAGATTGTCTTGGCTATTTTTGAGTATTAGCTTTCAATATGCATTTTAAGAATGAGCTCTTTAATTTCTATAAAAAACTCTGGACTTTTGGGATGCCTGGGTGGCTTAGTTGGTTAAGCGTCTGCCTTCAGCTCAGGTCATGATCCCAGAGTCCTGGAATCGAGTCCCACATCGGGCTCCCTTCTCAGTGGGGAGCCTGCTTCTCCCTCTGCCTGCTGCTCTCCCTGCTTGTGCGTGCTCTCTTTCTCTGACAAATAAATGAATAATATCTTTAAAAAAAAACCCAAACTCTGGACTTTTATTGAAATTGCAATGAATTTATAAATTAATGTGGAGAGAATTGATAGCCTTACAATACTGAATGTGTCTGTGAATACGGTATATCTTATTTATTTAGGTTTTCTTAAATAAATGTATTTCAATGGAGTCTTATGATTTTCTCCATATAAATCAAGTTTATCTTCTGTTAGATTTATTTGTAGTTACTTTATATTTTTTGTCATTGTTATAAATGATATCTTGTTAAAAATCAAACATTAACTTTTTGTGGCTGGAGGATAGAAACATGGTTGATTTTTACACATTGATCATATATACAATTTTTTCAACTCTCCATTAATTTAATAATTTATATGTATAATCTCATGTTCTTTATAGAAGAAATCATATTAACTGAGAATTGTGACAACTTTATTTCTTCTTGCAAGTATACATTTTTTCTTGTTGACTAAAAAGCTTTAATAAAGGTAATGACATTAAATTCCACAATATAATCATTTCATTTCTAGTTAAGTACTAGCCAATAACATAAGCCCTACAGATAACAGGGCAAAAACCCAAAAATATGGTCTGTTTGTTCAGGGAGATTAGATTGGTGTTTTAAAAAGACTCTTTTGTCTGTAGTGTGGAAAATGGACTACAGAACAGTAAGACTGGAGCCAAACCAATATGTTACTCCACCAGTTCAAGTGAGAGAAGATGGGAGACCTAGATCAGGAGACTACCAACAGCGGCCAGCTGCCTGATTGTGTATGACTTGTGAACTATGAATGGTTTTTTTTTACATTTTAAATAGTTGAAAAAAGCCACAAGAAGAATATTTTGTGACACATGTAAATTATATGAAATTAATAATTTTAGTGGCTATTCATACAAATTTTATTGAAACACAGCCATGTCTATTCATTTTTATCTGTATTGTGTGTGGTGCTTTTGTCCTACAGCAGTAGAGTTGAGTAACTGTGACTCTGACTTTATAATCCACAAAGCCCAAAATAGTTACTATCTGGCTCTTTATAAAAAACTCTACTGTCCCCTGACCTAGATAGTGTCAGTGGGAGTAGAAAGAAATGGATACATTTGAGAGATATTTAGAGGTAGAATTGACAAGACATGGTGATTAATTGCAAATGGCAGTAAGGAAGAAAAACAGGAGTAAAGGATTATTCCTAGATTTCCTATTTGGAAAGCTGAGAAATAGTAGTTTGATTTTTTGAAATAGAAAATATGGAAAGCAGGTGAGATTTGCAGAAGGAGCAGGAGAATAGAGGAGAATTCCGTTATAGGTATATTGAATTTGAGGTGTCTGTAAGACAAAACTATCTCAGAGGCAGTTTACACATGAAAGAGACCTAGACATATTTACCCCAAAAATACAAATGTGTTGATCCAAAGGGGTATGTGCACCCCAGTGTTTCTAGCACAATAGCCAAACTGTGGAAAGAGCCAAGATGTGCATTGACAAATGAATGGATAAAAAAGATGTGGTATATATATACAATGGAGTATTACTCAGCCATCAGAAAGGATGAATACTTACTATTTACATCGATGTGGATGGAACTGGAGGGTATTATGCTGGGCAAAATAGGCAGAGAAAGACAATTATATGATTTCACTCATACATGGAATATAAGAAACAGTGCGGAGGATCATAGGAGAAGAGAGGGAAAACAGAATGGGAAGTCATCAGTGAAGGAGAAAAACCATGAGAGACTCTTAAGTCTAAGAAACAAACAGGATTGCTGGAGGGGAGGTGGGTGGAGGAATGGGGTAACTGGGTGATTGGCATTAAGGAGGCACGTGATGTGATGAGCACTGGGTGTTACAAGCGACTGCTGAACTATTGAGCACTACATCTGAAACTAATGATGTACGATATGTTGGCTAATTGACTTTAAATTAAAAAAGAACCTAGACAGGTTTAGTATCATCAGCATATATATACAGAATGAATGATGAGAGTGGATGGTACTGACTTTGTAGAGTACATATAGTGGGAAGAACAGAAGGTTTAAGGAAAAAACCTTTAAAGACATTAATATTTAAGTAATGAGTAGGGTAAAAAGAACCTGAAACAGAATCTGACAAGTAGCAGTTTGAGAGGTAAGAAGGTAGCTTAGGGATTGTCTAAGGCTGTGTGTGTGTGTGTGTGTGTGTGTGTAGGGGTTTTAGTAACCCATTCGTACTAGCTTAAGAAAAAAAAAGGAAATTTGAGGACTAGAAGGAGTATCTTATGGAAGTCAAAATCAAGAAAGTGCTTCCAGGCTTCCTGAGGGAATGGAGCCAGGCTTCTGGAATGCTATCAGAACTAAAAGCAGTGCTGTCCATCTTTGTTTTCTGGGGTCGCATGGTCTCTCATTTGTTTCCTTCTTCTCTCTCTGCTTTGGCATGCATATGTCAGCCTTACACCTACTTCTACATTATTCCAATTTCAAGCATACAACAGAGACTGATTGACTTTCATTCAGATTGCGATTAGGGAAAAAATCTAATCAGCTCAGTCCAGCCAGTGGATTTGCTTCTCTAAGGCCAAGTGTCCATGCCTGATCCGATAGCTGTAGTTAAAAGAGCAGGATCATGCAGTATTATTAGCCTGTCTCCAGGGCCACACTCCTGGGGCTAAGCAGGGATGTTTGCAGAAGAAAGGAGTGTAAACTGGACAGTATCATAAAAAGAACGTACTGTAAAGGGAAGCTACAAGTGAAAGAGTGTTTCTAGAGAAGGCTAATAGTTAATATTGGTTTTTTTTGTTTGTTTGTTTGAAGACTTTAGTTATTTGAGAGAGAGAGCATAAACGGGGGTTAGGGGCAGAGGAAGAGGGACAAGCAGACTCCCTGCTGAGTGGGGAGCCTGACTCAGGGCTTGATCTTAAGACCCTGAGATCACGACTTGAGCCAAAGTCAGCCGCTTATGCGGCTGAACCACGCAGGCACCCCTAATTAATATTTTTAAATGCTGCTAAAAGGACAACCAAGATAAGTACTGAGTTTTATAGAAGACTTGTAAAATAAAAATAGAAAAAACCTAATGTTAACTTTTTTGGTATTTCCTTACAATTTGAAAACAATTGCAACCATATTGTATATGGTGTTTATTTCTTTATATAGTGTGTGATAGTTAATTTTATATATCACTTGGCTAGGCCATGATACCCAGATTTTTAGGCAAACATTAGCGCAGATGTTTCTGCGAAGATGTTTTTTAGGGACGCCTGGGTGGGCTCAGTCAGTTAAGCCTCTGCCTTCAGCTCAGGTCATGATCCCAGGGTCCTGGGATTGAGTCCTACATAAGGCTCTTCACTCAGCGGGGAGCCTTTTCTCCCCCTATCTGCCGCTCCCCCTGCTTGTGCATGCTCCTGCTCTGACAATTTTTAAAAATCTTAAAAAAAAAAAAAAAGATATTTTTTAGATGGTTGTTAACATTTCAATCAGTAGACTTTGAGGAGATTATCTTGCATAATATTGGTGGGGCTTTATCCGATCAATTGAAAGCCTTAGGAGGAAAAAAGACTGTTTTCCCACGAGGAAGAGGGGATTCTGCTCACCTACTGTCTTTGGACTTGAGCTACCTCAACTCTCTCCTGGATCTCCAGTCCACTAGCCTACCCTGCAGCTTTTGTATTTGTAGACTCCATGATCCTTAAATCCAATAATAGAGCCAATTCCTTGCAGTGAATCTCTCTCCATATATGTGTATATATACATCTTATTGGTTTTGTTTCTTTGGAAAACTCTAATATTTTTTCTCTGTCAGTAAAAATTCCTAGAAAACATTCTTTTTTTTTTAAAGATTTATTTATTTGAGAGAGAGAACAGGGGGGAGGGGCAGAGGGAGAGGGTGGAGAGGGAGAGAAGCAGATTCCCTGCTGAGTGGGGAGCCCCACGAGGGGCTTGATTCCACGACCCCACGATTTGAGCCGAAGTCAAGAGTTGGATACTTGACCAACTGAACCACCCAGGCACCCCTCTAGAAAACATTCTTAATGAATGACACACTTTCATATTCTTGCAAAATAATTTTTATATTATAGGATTGTCCTTACTACAGATACTGTTATTTCCACTTAGGAAGAGGAAATTGATACAAAGAGATTATGAAACTAGCCCATTGTCCCACACCTGAAGAAGTAGGCACCTTTGGGGAGTCAGCCTAGCTCACAATCCTCTAGGGGTCCCTCACCTTTAGGGCAAACATTTTGTCTCTGCAATCTTATCCATCAGAAATTGAGAACAGGTACTGAGTTTGAGCAGGTTTCTTCACTGAAGAATAAATTGAAAAAACCTCCATCTACCATGTGGACTAAAGAGCAGAAAAGCTGCCACACAGTAAAAGATGAAGTGGATATGTAAGAAGAAGAGAGGGACCTGTGACTGTCTAGTTTATAGTTCCAGTTTCTTCTTGAAGCTTAGCTTCCTTTTGCCTTAGGGCTCAGATACTGTGTATCCTTATAATATGTTTCTTTTTCTCTACATAATTCAATTCCTATTATTTACATTTTCTAGAGTCCCAATAAATGCATATAGTAAATAGCTAGGGCCAATAAAACCATTGTTTTATTTATTTATTTTTAAAGATTTTATTTATCTATTTGATAGACACAGCAAGAGAAGGAACACAAGCAGGGGAAGTGGGCGAGGGAGAAGCAGGCTTCCCGCTGAGCAGGAAGCCTGATGTGGGGCTTAATCCCAGGACCCCAGGATCATGACAGGAGCAGAAGGCAGAAGCTGAACTATTGAGCCTCCCAGATGCCCCTAAAACCATTATTTTAAACTATTACATTATAATCAATAAATATTGATTTGTTCATCGTTGTATAGTATATATAATTTCATGATAAACATTTTTATATATGAATCCTTGCCCCACATTTCTGCCTTTGGTATAGAATTTTAGGAGAGAGATCACTGCGTCGATGTATATGAACACTTAGAGCTCTTTTATGTATGGACAAAATGCTTTCCAGAAAGGTTGCATCAGTTTTTATCCCACTAGCAGTGTATAAGGACAAGGCAGATGTATCATTAATGTGGTTTCCTTGTCATCTGTTGTTTACATATACGTTATCCATTTCTTGAATTCAAAATATGATTTTTTTCTGGTGCCTGCCTTTGTCCCATATTTAAATTACTATGAAAATTTTAAATTTTGTTGAAGACAGTTTTTGTCATTGCTTTTAATTGCAAGTCATTTTATTGACTTTTTTTTTTTGCACTAACCTCAGTGAGTATGAATGACAAATGACACAATATAAAAACTAATTCTGATTATGTGTGATAAAGAGTTTAGGAAAGCATATCAGTAGGAATAAGAACCGTTTGGTAGAATAACTGAAGGGAATGTTTAGATAAGTGTTCCTGTAATAGGCTGTGCAATGAAAAGATTAGATAGTGGTATGAAATTAAAAGCATCTAGGAGGTCATGTGATCTGTTTTCAGTTTGGTAAATTTTTTCTAATTTGAAAATAATGTGAAGGACTTGTAAATTCTTTTTGCAGCTTTTTTTTTTTTTTTTAAGATTTTATTTATTTATTCGACAGAGATAGAGACAGCCAGCGAGAGAGGGAACACAAGCAGGGGGAGTGGGAGAGGAAGAAGCAGGCTCCCAGCGGGGGAGCCTGATGTGGGGCTCGATCCTATAACGCCGGGATTGCGCCCTGAGCCGAAGGCAGGCGCTTAACCGCTGCGCCACCCAGGCGCCCCTTTTTGCAGCTTTTTTGATAAGACCTAAAGATTTAAGTAAAAACTTTCTTATTAGAGGAAATAACATAAATTCAGCAAGTAAAGCTCAACATTCTCTAAGAAAAACAAAATAAAAACTAGGAATCCCTACCAAACTTAAAATTATTACCTATTTGTATAGTGAGAAAAGTATAAAGTAACAAGCATGGTAAATTGGAAAAGGCATCAGAACAGGCCACTGGAAGAATGTTATTTAGCATCCCTGGGTCTGTCAATCATCTGTAGAGAGAGGGGAGTGGAATTAATATCTTTAAGATCCCTTCTACCTCTAATTAAGTTTGTACCTAGCCTCAATTCTAAGAAAAACCTAAATAAAAAATATCTGAGAGATAATCTGCTTGATCCTAGGGATACAAGGAATTAAACAACACATTATACATGAAGGGCAGCTTAGTAGAGTGGTTAAGAGCTTAGATTTGGGAATTAGACTTTCAGTGTTTGAATCTTAGCCCCATAACTTAATACC
Organism: Ursus americanus; assembly: GCF_024610735.1. Lineage (NCBI taxonomy): Eukaryota > Metazoa > Chordata > Mammalia > Carnivora > Ursidae > Ursus > Ursus americanus. Next base: position 10,557,489 of record NC_142152.1, on the reverse strand, counting down.
TTTTTAATCTTGGACCTCTCTTTGACTCAGTTTCATTTAAAGTAGAATATCTATCCCATAGGGTTGTTCTGATGATTAAATGAACTAATATTTATAAAGCTCTTAAAACAGTGCCTGGTACATAGTAAATTGTATGTTAAGTAAAATTATTTAATCTACTAACCCTTCAGTAAAGAACAAATCCACATTTATTCCTTCTAGCATCTTTGTAGGAATGAATTTTCGCTTTAAAAAATCCAGCCAGGGGTGGCTCAGTCCTTAAGCGTCTGCCTTCGGCTCAGGGAGTGATCCCAGAGTCCTAGGATCGAGCCCCATATCAGCCTCCTCCGCTGGGAGCTGCTTCTTCCTCTCCCACTCCCCCTGCCTGTGTTCCATCTCTTGCTGGCTGTCTCTCTGTCACATAAATAAATAAAATCTTTAAAAAAAAAATTAAAAAAAAAAAATCCAGCCAGCTTGTCGAGTGAAGGATTGGGATGGGTAGGAATTAGTAGAGGTGACAGTCAAGGGGAGGACGGAACAATTGCAAATTCCTGTATCAGTAGCGAGAGAAAGGTTGGTTAGATTGTTATTGCAGATGAAAAGAGGAAGAGGACTTTTTTAAAAATAGACTCTAGGGCTCTTCCAGAATTGCTAAATTTCCCAACATGGAGAAGACAATTTGAGTTTTCTATTATAATGCCTTTTGCATTTTGAAAATTACTGTACTTAATTGCTCCCACCCCATTTACTCTCCAAGTGCTGAAGCAGCTCTACGAGAGCTATCAATACCCTAGGCTAAATTTGCTCCCAACCCTGGAGATTTGAATAGGAATTAAAAAAAAAAACAAATCTCCACAGACTCCGAATTAGACACTGGAGAAATTTTCGGGGGCCTTGTAGTAGATAGGGCTGGATTATCCAGGAGACAACTAGATAAAATTTTCTTTGACAGATTAAAATTGGAATGAATGAATGAATGAATGAATGAATGAATGAATTGGTAACTGCCTGGAAGACTGAATTCACTAAGTTTCTCTTGTTTCTACTGTGGTTTCCACATAGAGAATCAGGAATTTCTTGTTCATCTTAACTCTCTGGAAAGCTGGGGTCCGCCTGCATGCAGCCGTAAAATGATACAAGCTAAAACATGTAGTCCTTCTCTTTCTTTTTCACAAATCCCTTCCCTAAAACAGAAATTAGGAAAGAGATCCTATTTTGTTAACCTAAGTCTACATCAAATAGTATGGTAATAAACAGTACTTTCCTTATTGTGGTTTTTAATAAAAAATATATTTAAAATTATATTTATTTGATGAGTTCTGTTGCTAAATTGATACTTTGTAACTTCAGAGTTGGAAAGAGAAACAGTAAGATGACATCAGATATATAGATCAAAAGGATAGATTGAGTTGAAAATGTTTTAGTTCACATATTTATCTTAATGTGTACATTAAATAACTGCATATGGGTCAGTTTTTGTTTTACCTTTTTGAACCCATATATTATACATTACACTAGCCTACCAGTGTGGAAAGTACTATGAAGGAAAACATGCAATTGTGATTAAGTTTTTCGCTTTGTTTTGCTTTTAGTATACAAAATATAGTTCAAAATATGCTATTGTAGGAAATAGTTTTTATTTCTATACCATTTGGTTACTTCGTTTTAGAAAGTGTATATTAGTTTTAAAAGCTTAAGCTACAGAATCCTTACCTAACAATGTTTATTCTAAAACAAGCATTGGAAATTCCCTAAGTTTATTCAAAAGGATTTTCAGATTGCAATTTATTGTGATGGATTCCAGAGATGCTCTTAGAACTAAAGGTTAAGGCGGCCCAGGTTTGAGGCCAGGAACTGAATGGCCTTTGACCCCAAGGTTATCATGAATGTGATAAGGCAAGACTGATATCCTTAGCGGCTGAAGGCTTACGTCTACTTCATTTAGCGAAGGTAGACACTGTTGCAGTCACTGATAATACAGCAGTGAACAAAATGGATTCAAGTTCCTGCCCCCATGGAACATACATTCTTGAGGAAAGAGACAATAATTTAAATACTGTTATTGTTTCTATATGTACATATAGAGAATATACATAAGATTTATTATATCCTAATGCATAAATACATCTTATGTCAAAGATAAGGTCTGTAACTTCTTCCATTAATGTTTTGTAGCTTTCAGTGTACCAGTGTTATACTCGGTTAAATTTATTTCTAGGTATTTTATCCTTTTGGATGCTATCATAAATCGAATTTTCTTAAATTCCTTTTCCGGTTGTTCAGTGCTGGTGTATAGAAAGAGAACTGATTTGTGTGGGTTGATCTTCTACCCTGCAACTTTGCTGAATTCATTTATTAACTGTAGGAGTTTTTTGTGGATTCTTTTGGGATTTTTTTTTTTTTTTTTACAATCATGTTATCTGTGAGTAGAGATAGTTTTACTTTGTCCTTTCCAATTTAGATGTCTTTAATTTCTTTTTCTTGCCTAATTGTTCTGGCTAGAACTTATAATATGGTGATAGACAGCGGTGAGAGGTAGACATCTTGTCTTTCCCATCTTGGGGAGAAACCTTTTAGTCTGTCACCATTAAGTATGTTATCTGTAGGTAGTTCATAAATGCTATTTATCGCGTTGAAGAAATTCCCTTCTTTCCTAGTTTTTTGAGTGCTTTTATTATGAAGGATGATCATGGGTATTTTTTCTTAATTCTATTAATGTGATGTATTACATTGATTTTTCTTTGTTGAACCACCCTCATTTTTCTAGGATAAATCCCACACCATACATCATGATGTATAATACTTTTAATGAGCTCTTGGATTTGGTTTGCTAATATTTTGTAGGAGCTTTTTACACCTGTATTTACAAGAGATATTGGTGTGTAGTTTCCTTGTGATGTCTTTGTCTGGTTTCGATATCAGGGTAATAATGGCCTCACAGAATGAGTTAGGAAGTGTTCACTTCTGGGTTTTTGTTTTGTTTTTTTTTCTTTTCTTTTTTTTTTGTAAGAGCTTGAGAAAGGTCTGGTCTTCAGGGACCCAGGCTGATGGAAGTTTGCTTATCTTGTGATACATCTCAGCATGTGGCTTCCAGGGTTGCATCTATAAGGAAGAGAGAGATCATAGAATGATTGAAAGTGGCATGAGTCACTTTTCCCCAGTCACTGGCTAAACTAGTCACATAGTCCCAATGTAACTGCAAGTGAACCTGAAAATGTGGAGGAGCATAAGGAATATTTGATGAACATTACTGTTTCAACACCTGTTCTCTTTTTATTTCTCTATAGTACTTAACACACTTGAACACATAGTACTTAACACATCTTATATAATTTATATATCTTTAAGTATCATACAATTTGCATACTTTATGTTCACTATTTAGTGCCTTCCCCCAGCTAGAGTGTAAGCTTATTCTCCTAGAAAACCACACTTCTTACAATTTCTTCCCCACAAGCCTTTGTTCATGGTGTTCCTGCTGTTCATAATGCCTTTTATCTTTTTTTTGCCCTGTACTCCATTTTTCTAAAGATTAAATCCTACTCATCTCTCAGGACAACTTGGATCTTACTTAATCTGGGTGACTTTGTTCACATCTTTAAGTTAAGTATCCATCCCTTAGAATCCCTCAGAATTTTTAGTGTACTCTCATAGCACTTACTTCATTATATAGTTACATGTCTACCCCATTAACCAAGTTCCTCGTGCACGAGGAAGAATGGCTGGAGAAATAGGTAGAGTCTAGAAAAGAAACTAAGAGGATCTGAATAAGGACAGTTTAAGAAGAGTGGAAAAGAGATGACAGAATCAAGAAATATTTAGAAGGCAAAATCAGCACGACATGATTATTGGCTGAATATGAGGGATAAGGAAGGAATCAAGGATGATTCATGTTTCTCATAGATTATTATGTGGATTATGAGGTTTCCAAATGAAATAGGGAATATGAGAGGAGGAACAAGTTTGGGTGGTAGAATGATGACATTGGTTTGAAGTCTAGTAGGTTTAATTAACTCCATAGAGAGAGCTGTGCAGTAGAAGGGGCAGGTGCAGGCGTCAGCTATGTGGTTCTTAACGCAAGGGAATGCATAGGTCTTCGGCATGAGGAGTAGTAGTTAAGAAATAAGAAAAGCTGAGACTACCAAGAACTGCTAAGGGCAGAATCCTTATTTATGCCAGTGTTTAAGGAACAAGAGGAGGAAGATATGTGCTTGTGTGGGAAACAGAGAAAAGAAGTAGATGGTAAAAGAGGAAACAGAATGTGATACTATAGAAATAAAGAGTATTTAGACTTTCAAATGATGGCCATGTCAAATACAGTAGAGCAGTCAAATAAAAAAAACTATGTACTAAATCTCTACCACTCTTCTTGCAGCCTTACTATCTCCCTTCTTTCAACCCCCCTCTCATTGAACCACGTTGATTTCTTACTGAGTTGAACCACCCTGGCTTCAATTTATGGAGAAATTTGAAGTTTTAGGGCATAAACTACCTCAATTGTGTCCCTTTCCCTCTTCCTTTACAAACTTGCCCGTATCCATCCATCATTTCCTCTTTCCCTCTAATATAAATAAATTGAAAGCCAAGTCTTAACACCAGTGCCTTTGATACCAAGAGTTGTCTATATTTTATGTTTTTTCCCTTTTTGTGACTTTCTGATTCCAGTATCCCTCCACAATTTTTCTTAAAAAGGTTACCATTTGAAACTTTAGTGAAATTGGAAAACCAATTACAGGGCGTTGAATATTGAATACAAGATGGGAAAGTACCAACAGAAACTACAAATAGCGGATGGAACTGAGAGGGAGATATAATGCTCAGTCTTCCTCCCTGGGGAAGCAAGGACACTTACATGGATCAGATTCAAGCACTATCCCAGAGGTATTTCATTTTGGAGCTACATGGAAAATATGTCTCCTACCTGTTTTTCTTCTGCAGCATGCCAGTGATTAAGTCTTTACTATAGAAATGAAAATGAGCCAGTTCTCACAGTGAAGAGTGTAAAACACCAGATTTCATTCATTTGTTCAGTCATGCAAAAGTATTTCTTTTTTCTTTTTCTTTCTTTTTTTTTTTTTTTTTGAGAGAGAGAGCGCACTTGCTCAAGAGTGAGCACAAGCGGGGGGTGGGAGGAGGAGAAGGGGTAGAGGGAGAGAGAGAGAGAATCTTAAGCAGAGCTCGATCTCACAACTCTGAGATCATGACTTGGCCGAAATAAAAAGTCGGTCATTTAACCAACTGAGCCACCCAGGCACCCCCGTAAAAGTATTTCTTAAACATCTGCTGTGTGCCAAGCTTAGGTTTAGGTGCTAGGAATACAATGGGGAGTAAAAACACAGTTCTTGTGTTTGTGGAGTTTTGTGGTATAGTGATTTGTATTTTATTTCCTTGTTTAAATTTAACCTAATTTATTTAACTAATTTTACTTTTTTTCCCCCCTTTAGTATCCTCTTATGTATGGACTGATTCTTATTCCCTGCTGGTGTTCTCTAGTTTGCCTAAGTAGAATTTACATGGGAATGCACTCCATTCTGGTAAGGAAAACATTGTGTTCATAGCGCTTTATTTTTTTTCTGAAATTGACAGGCAGTTTTACGGTTTTTAATCATTTTCAAACTTACAGGAAACCTGAGAAAATACTATTATAAATCTTGTTTTGCAAAAAACCCCACAAAAAGCACAAAAAACCATGATGTTTTGTGAACATTTAACTTAGTAATCATGTATTTTATAGAAACAGTTCCAGCAATCACAAATACCCAAATACAATGCTCAGGATGAGGTTTCTCCCTCCTTCACGGCACAGGGACCCTGTACATTTTAGCCACACCCACTCACTTCCTTCGCCCCCCCCCATCGGCATTTCTTTAATTCTAGCTCGAATCATCCCTTCACCAGATTAATAGCTTCATTAGTAGCCCTACTTCCAGTCTGACATCACTCCTTACGGTTTCTAATCTCCTGTTGTAGTTTACTTCCAAAACATAAATATGATGCCCTACTGAGTGACTTAGGTTTACTCAAATGTAAATGTGTTTCTTATCTCCATACCTTTAGAAATGCTGTAACTTCTGCTTGGAATACCCTTTTCTCTTTCTTTGTCTAGCTAACTATTTTATCGATTCTTCAAGACTTACAAAAACGTTCTTATCTCCTAAAAGCCTTGTAACATTCCCCATCTTTCCCCTGGACTGGTTAGGTGGCCTTTCTCCCGGAGCATCTTGAGCATAATTCTGGCACAGCACCTATGCTAAACTGCAGTTGCTTTTTTTTTTATCTGTCACCCCCTCTAGACAATAAGCAACATAAGAAAAGTATGTTTTCTCTCTGTCCCTTGCATCTAGTGTGGTGTCTCTTAGTACATTCTTTGAATGTATTATGTATTTTGTAGATAAAGGATCAGAAAAAAAATAAATATGAACTAACTCATGGAATCAAAAAACTTACAACTAGAAACAAATTTTTCTTGTCCTTTTAGAATTTTCTACTCATAAAAATATCTACTTAACTTGTTTAATAGCTATAGAAATATTGGGTTTCTATTTTTTACTTAGATTGCCTACCTTCAGTAGCTGCCCCTTCACTAGTAAATTTCCAGAAGTCGCAAATACTATTTTAATAAGCAAATTATTTGTGTTCAAACTTTTTATAATTATTTGTATTAATACAAATTGTGAATTTACATATAATTCTGTCTGACTAATCTCTAATTTTATAATGAGACCAAGTATTATATTTTTAGGTCAGATCTAATATTTGGCAAGAGAAAATGTTATTCACCTCTGTGCCTTGTCAGTTATTCCCTTCCAATCCCAAAAGTTAGTAATATTACTCCTAAAAAACTACCAAATGGTTATGCATCTTTGAAGGATAAAAATAAATACCTGATATTTCTTGAAGGAAAGATATTAGATATTATTACTCCTAGGTTTATTATCATAATAAAAAGAGTAATAAGAATCTGATTATATTGAATATATAATCTAAAAGATGTGTTCTTTAAAAAACAGATGTTTAGTGGATTGGTCAAATATTCAAGCTGAGTTCAGTTTTTAGATACTGGATGTCTATTTTTGAATCAGCTGATATAAGAACAATATTGATGTATTTTCAGATCATACATCTGATAACCCTAGTCCTTTATTCAGAAACCTTCTTGTTCCATAGAATATTTCATCAGTTTTATTCAGACTAGCTACCAAATTTTATTATGTGTAGTATTACACATTTTTGTTTTCCTTTTAAAAGTAAAATCATGGGTAACTTACAAACATGTAAATTATGCCCTGTGTTAAGACCACAATTTTTCGTAATAAATGATACATTGCTTCTTATCATTTGCTAGTTGATGCATGCAATTATACCTATAAAGAACCCCCCCTTTTTTTTACATTATGGATCTAATGTATTCCCACAATTTTTGCTTTTTTCTATATTTTAATGTTTTAGTAATTACCTGCGTTTTGAACTATTTTCTTGGTCATAATTTGTATCTTTACTATTTACTGTGGAATTAGTATGGAACTATAGGCAGTGTATGCCCTACAAGTTGCCAATAGGTGCTTAGATACCATATTATCTAAGCGACGTCTTCATTAACATAAGGAAGAGAGTATTGGTAATGTGTTCTAAATAATTTATGATGAACACTTTATTCAATATTTGCCATAAGCTTTGTTGTTATTGTTACAACACAAAGAGCAACAGCTTAGTTTATTTTCAACATCTACCTACTTTCATAAGTTGATTTTCTTAATTCCATGAAAACTAGAGAGGAGTTACTACGTCTGTTTTTTCTTTATTATTAAAACCTAGCTCTCAAAATTTAAATTTAAATTCATAAAAATGCAGTCCATTTATAAGTACTGGGTACTTATAAAACTACTATTTTGTTTCTACATTAGTAAAATTATGAATGTGTTGTAAATCCATTTACCCAAAATTGTACTGAAAGTTTTTATGTCTATATGTAGAAAGTCTTTTTAGAAAGATAGTATGAGATTTTAAAGTAGTATGTACCCCTCAAATCCACTTTGTAACAAGAAATAAACATCAAACCAACCAAACAAAAACCCCAAAAAACTCAGAAACATCTTACAAAGAAAGTTCTAGAACAGTCAACATTGAGAGTCTTAATAGTGGCTATTCCTGGGTAATAACTACTTGTTATTGTTAATCTGTATTTTCTTGTTTTTCTATAATGATTACATATTAAGTTTGAATTTTAATTAAAGATAAACACTCCAGAATCTATCCTTAACAGTGCCTTTATAATAAAATAAAATAAAATAAAATAAAATAAAATAAAATAAAATAAAATGCATTCCAGCAATACATTTTGTTGTTTGAAACTGCTGGCATCACTGGCATATTGAAATTAGAAGTAGGACACCTAAAATATGTTATAATTGGGGCGCCTGGGTGGCACAGCGGTTAAGCGTCTGCCTTCGGCTCAGGGCGTGATCCCGGCGTTCTGGGATCGAGCCCCACATCAGGCTTCTCTGCTAGGAGCCTGCTTCTTCCTCTCCCACTCCCCCTGCTTGTGTTCCCTCTTTTGCTGGCTGTCTCTATCTCTGTCAAATAAATAAATAAAATCTTTAAAAAAAATAAATAAATAAAATAAAATATGTTATAATTGAAAAACCCAGCAACCCACGAGGACATGACAGGAGTCCTGAATTCTAATCTCAGCAGATCACCAGTCTCTCTAGGTCTCTTTCGTGATCAGGAGAAATGAAAAGGATAAAACTTTAGATTTAACATGTAATAAATCTTTATTGAATTTATGATATTTATTATTTTCTACCATAAATTTGATAACCTTGAATATTCCATTCAAATGGGTAATTATCTGTTAACTTGAGGGCATATAAGTTATTTATAACTAATTGGTATTTGAAATTATTTGCTAAGGTTTTTTTTGGAAAATTTGCTACTCATTTCTTTTTGTTACGTTTAACATTTTTTCTTTATTGCATACGTCGTGCTATAATCCTTAAAACCATTTAGTATACATTTTAATGTTATACATTAAATTGATACCACGATGATAGCCATCACGTTTATGTCATGAATTCAAGTGTTCCTTCCTTCCGGTTCTGTTGCTTGGAAGCTCAGTGTGCCCTTAACCACTCAGGGTAATACCATAAATAATTAATAACTCAATCTGAAAAGGAGGTAGACCTGTAGAGTCATATAACAATCTATGTTTAATATTCCTAGAGCTCTACAAAAAAAGTAGAGGACAACAAATATTGGATATTTTGCGTTATGCTGAAATATATTTCTAGAATTATAATTTTTATAAACTATTTTATTTTAAAGAATTCTTAAAGTGATCAAATGTGGGGTCGCCTGGCTGGTTCAGAGGAGTGTGTGACTCCTGATCTTGGGGTTGTGAGCTTAAACACGTTGGGTGTAGAGATTACTTAAATAAATGAATAAATTAAAATTTAAAAAAGTAAAAATGATATTAAAAAGTGATCAAATGTAAAAAAGTCTCAAAGTCATTTAACAGATTCATTTTTTTTCTTTTTTTAAGGTACTGTAAAAAACACAGGAATGAACATGTACTTATATCTATGGTATGAAAGAACTATAATAAAAAAATAGCTAACTTCAGAGCTATTAATCCTTCCTTTCACTTAACCTTACAGTAAATGTATTATATGTGGTTTTATGTAAAAAACTCATTAATTGTCATTTATTTAAAACTTCTAACTTGGTACACATTCTATGTGAGAATTACAAGGCTCAGAACACTTCCACATTAGCATATTCTGAAAATTTTGAATCAGTCATGAAATTTAATAATAAATAAAGCAACGGTTTTTATCCTGGTAGCCAAAATCCTGGAGTTATTTTGCAAGAACTGTGCCTTTAATTACAGGTTAGGGAATAAAGGATAAGATAGCAACCAAAGGAACATGACCTCATAAAAGTGTGATTATATGGCAATTAGTGATTTCAAATATGAAGAAAAGAGGTTTGACAGTTACATAATTTGACAGTTCCGTATCCAAAAGCATGGTCAGAATTTGGGCCACTTTTGGAATCTTTGAGTAACTGCAGTAAAATTCAATTAATAATTCTTAGGTAACTTTTAGTACTATCAGTGAATTTTTTTTTTTAAGATTTTATTTATTTATTTGACAGAGAGAGAGACAGCCAGCGAGAGAGGGAACACAAGCAGGGGGAGTGGGAGAGGAAGAAGCAGGCTCATAGCGGAGGAGCCTGATGTGGGGCTCGATCCCAGAACACCGGGAGCACGCCCTGAGCCGAAGGCAGGCGCTTAATGACTGAGCCACCGAGGCACCCCTTCAGTGAATTTTCATTGAAGACCTCATGTTAAAAAAAAAAAAAAAAAAAGTTGAAAATTTAGTTTTTCACTCTAATATTTAATTCCTAATGCTGAGAATATTCATTTTTTTCAATAAATGTATTGAGCACCTTCAATCTATAAGATTAAATACCTAGCTCTATGACAGTAGTCCAGTTTTCTTTATTTAAAAACTGGTAATTAAGGTAACCCTAAATTTTTATCAAATTTGGACACTCCTTGAAAGGGGACAAAGATACTTTTAATATTTATTCTCAGGACAAAAGAGCAAAATGAGATTGTTCCAGGTGAGCCATATCAGGGTATTTGTGAGGATCAAATATGGCACTAAATGTAAAGTATTACAACAGCGTTTTCAGTACAGAAAATATTATTCCCTGAAAATGTTCTTTAGCCTAAGTTGAAAAAAAATTAGTTTCATCTATTTTTTGAAATAAGTTGAAAAAAGTTTCATCTATTTCTCTTACAGAGTTCTTATCAAGCAAGACATATAATCAAGATGAGGAGTCTAAAGAATTACTCTGTCTCAGTTTAACTAACCAAATATTTATTGCCCGCTTACTGTGTGCCAGCCTTTGGGTATATATGTATAAATAAGACAAAGCCTTTGCCTTTGAGAAATCACTAAATATGTAATATGTAATACAAATATGTAATGCAGTGATTCTCAACTGGGGCTGCAAAATGGAATCACTGGGGAGCTTTTTTTTTTTTTTTTTTTAAATTGGTGCCCTACTCCCACTTCAATTCAATTAAATCAGAATTTCTGAGGATTGGCGCAGGCATCAATATTTGTAAAGTTCCTGAGTGATTTTTAAAGGGCACAGGAGTTGTGAACCTTTGGTTTTCTGGTAGAAATAGAAAGCAAAGAAATGCAGTAACTGTTACAGCAGGTTTGTAGGAGATGCCATGGAGATGAAGAGGAGGAAAATTCCTTATTATGGGGTAGGAAGAGAAAGTTTATGGAGGAGATAGGTGCCTGAGCAGAATCTTAAATGGTTTGCCTAAAATATAGAAGGAAAGGTAATTCGAAGATGATAGAAAATAGAGTCTATAAATTCATTATGGGATATGGCGTTGAAGTGTTATTTTTCCTTTTAAGGTTTTTAAATTTTTAAGTAATCTCTGCATCCAACATGGGGCTCGAACTCAAAACCCTGAGATCAAGAGTCACATGCTTCACCAAAGCATTATGCTAGACAGAAGCCAGATGTGAAATGCTCTATATGTCCTTCTAAGGAGTTTGAATACACAAATGATATTTATTGTTAGTTTATACTTTCATAAACATTTTGCTAAGTGATTCTATCTTTCTTTGACCTACTATTAAAGGAGTCACTTATGTAAAGGGAACATAATTACTTTTAAATAATCTCATTTCATATTTTAGAATCAGAAAATATCCACGAAAACTTGTTCTATATGGAAATAAATTTTAAAAATGCTTTCCTAATGATAGTTGTAATGTAATTGTTGAAAAACAGTAAAGATATTCACTTTCAAGTAATTTAGTAGATTTTGTTAGAATAGATAAATTCCTGTAAAGGATTCATTTATTCATTCATCCAATAAATATTTGTGTGTCTGCAATGTGCTAAGCTTCCTAGGAAGGTGGTGGCTAAAGAGGATAATTTCCTCAAAATTTTTAGCTGCATATGCGGTTCTTATTCTCTTTAGTAATTATATCGTTAGCTATTCTTACATTTCATAGTATTCTGATTTAGAATTTTATATTGTTTAGAACAATGCATTGTACTGTTGACTTTGCTGATCCATGGTAAAGTTTTCATAGAACTGCTGCACGGTGAGAACACTGGCAGGAATTGGGGAGTATACTGAAGTCTTAAGTGTAAAAGGCAAACTTCAAAACCTCAAAACTTTTGAATAACATACCTTTATGATCTTGTGGCAGGGAACGCTTTCTTAAACAAGAAATAATGATAAATATGACATTAAAATTTAGAACATCTGCTCATCAAAAGATGCCATAAAGAAAATGAAAAGGCGGGCCACAAAATCCAAAAGAGATGTTTACAGAACATATTATTGATAAAAGATTTTATATAAAGGATTTATATGAAAACCATATGAAAAAAAGCAAGAGAAAAGAAAATCTAAAACAACAGCTACAAGAAGACACAAATATGCATTATACAGAAAAGGCATAACCCATAAACTTATGAAAAGATATTAATAATCAGGAAAATCCAAGTTAAACATCAAAAATGCCAACGATTGATGGGATGTAAATTTTTATAAACATTTTGGAAATTTTTTTATTGTCTTATAAAATTGAACATGCATGTATCCTGTGATTCTGCCATTCTGTTCCTAGGAAACTCTTGCAGACCCATACCAGGCAACACTGAAACAAAGAACATAGTAGCACTATCTGTAGTATCCCTGGTTGGCTGAAGAATAGATACCAGTTAAGAAAGCACTCCAGCTCAACCATAACCAATAAACTAATCCAAAACCTGTAAACAATTTAAGCGACCATCAGTGGGAAAATGGATAAACTGTATAATCACACAGCAAAGTAATACGCAGTTGTGAAAGTGAATGACCTACAACTACATATAATGAATGAATCCATAAGACTTAATGTTAACTTATGTAAAAAGCAAGTCAAAGGAGACTGTATACTACATAACATTTTTCTAAAGCTCAGAAAGAAGCAAAACTAGATTTTTTTTTTTCTGGAGGTATGTGATAAAAGTTTTTAAAAACAGGCATTTATTCAGCCAAAACTCAGGTTTCTAAATGCCTTTGTGGAGGATACATAGTGATAGAGTTGGGAGACAGCATACCAGAAGATTCAACATACTGGTAATATTAGGATCTTGTGGGGGACAGTGATTTCACAGGTATTAATTTGATAACTTCATATACACTCTACATATCTTTTTCTGTGTACCAATTATTTCATAATAAAAATTTTAAGTCAGAAAAACATTACGCAACTATAGTTGACCCTTTAACAACATGGGTTTGGATTGCATGGGTCTACTTACGTGCAGATTTTTTTTACAGTACTGTGAATGTATTTTATCTTATGATTTTTTTTCTCTTATGATTTTCTTAACATTTTCTTTTCTCTAGCCTACTTTATTATAAGAATACAGCATATAATACATATAACATTAAAAAAATATGTCTTAGTTGTTTAGCTGTCAGTAAGGCTTTGAGTCAACAATAGGGTATCAGTTAAGGTTTGGGGGAGGCAAAGTTAATCTTCCACTGTGAATTTATGTGAATTTTCCACTGTGTTGGGGGTTGGTGCCCCTACTCCTCTTGTTGTTTAAGGGTCAGCTGTGTAGTCTTTTTTCCCCCCAGAAATAAAACTACACAATTTAGGCATAATTTATTGTTGGGGACTTAAATACAAATCTTTGTATAGTATATATGTAGTTAATTTATAAAAAGGTAGAATTATTAAAACAATACTTTCATTATTATTGTCAAATTGATCTTTTTATTATCACTTAAAGTTTTATTACTTACTATGGTCAGTTAGTAAAAGTTTACTCTGAAAATGTGACAATTAAAAAATTTATATTTATTAACATTTAAAATGTGAAATATACATTTTTAAATGTCAAAAATAGTATTATACTAAACTACTCTTCTCTTTTCCCAGGATATTATCGCTGGATTCCTATATACCATTTTAATCTTAGCTATCTTCTATCCATTTGTGGACCTGATTGACAACTTCAATCAAACTCACAAATATGCTCCATTAATCATCATCGGGCTTCACTTAGCCTTGGGGATCTTTTCTTTCACTCTTGACACCTGGAGTACATCCCGAGGAGACACAGCTGAGATTCTAGGAAGTGGTGCTGGAATTGCATGTGGATCTCATGTTACCTATAACATGGGTCTAATATTAGATCCTTCTCTGGATATTCTACCATTAGCTAGGCCCCCCATTACTGTGACTCTGTGTGGAAAAGCCATATTGCGGATCCTCATTGGGATGGTATTTGTACTAATAGTCAGAGATATAATGAAAAAGATCACCATTCCTTTAGCCTGTAAAATCTTCAATATACCATGTAATGATGTTCGAAAAGCAAGACAACACATGGAAGTTGAACTTCCTTATCGGTATATTACCTATGGAATGGTTGGTTTCTCTATCACATTTTTGGTTCCTTACATATTTTTCTTTATTGGTATCTCTTGATGGAGAAATATTGTTTGTAAGAAAGGAGGGTATCAGTTACCGATATCTAAAATTATATTCTAGTTAAAAGCCAAATCAGAGTTAGGCTTTTGCAGGAATTTAACTTAAATAATTATTTAAGTAAATTCATAAGAGTCAGTGCATTTTATCATTGCACATTTAGATATTGTTTTAGGTGAGCTGAGCTATTTTAACAGGAAGAAAATGATAAGTATCCATTTAGAATGTTCATGTAATGTTTGGAGAGTTTTATGCTGTTATGAATTGGAGTTATATATAATATATATTAAGATACATAATGTACAATTATGTATCTAATATATGTTATATATGAAATAATATAAGTTATTTTAAACTGTGGGGCTGTATTATAAAATCAATAATAATATGCAAACAGTGTACCTGTATACCTGGGCTTAATACAGGCACGCTGTTATTAACAGATATTTAACATTTATTTACTATGGGAGCCATTTCCTAATTGAATTGCATAATTACTAGGCCAGAATTCATATGCCACCACATAATGATTTACTGCCTCTTTTTACACTGCCATCACCTTTCATGTTACCCATGATGTTGAACATGGGAGGCATTTTTAACGGACCAAATTTTCAGAAAAATTAGTTTTTTTATTCCTTTTTTTTTTTTTTAAGTTCTGTACACTGTGTTGAATGTATTTTATTTGCAGTTGTTCTGGACATCAGTTTAATAATTCAGGTACTGAATTTTATTGCTTGCTAATTGTGCCTTTCTGTTGCTGAATTAAGAAATGCCATGTATACTGTGATATAAAAGTAAGATGCGAACTTTATCTTAAGTTACACATAATCAGGCAAATATTTTTAAAATACATGTCAAACTAACAGGGCTAGAAGTAAGCCACCCTCAATTCTTTAGCCTTTGTTTGGAAAGAAATGTGGAATGGGCTAAACTTTCTCACTAATTTATTGGGAAGCTGAATGGATAAATATTTCCATTTTTGTAGGTATTTTTCTGTGCATTGTAAGTTATAGGAACAAGATATATTTTTTGTACATTGTCTTGATTGTTTATACTGCAGGTAGATATTTCCAATGAATGGAAATGTAATTGAAATTTATAGGTGGGACAATGCACATGCTTCATTTGTAAACAAACCGTTTTTCTAAATTATTTGGAAAGGATTGGATTTAGCAGTATTAGCTTTTAATACCCATTTATTAGCCACTTAAGGTAAATTTTAAAATCTAAAAGTATCAGTATTTCAGATCCTATTATTTTTTCAATTTTTATTATTTTCACAGTGGAAAATTTGGGTATCATATTAAACTATTCTTTATTCTTCTGTCTGTGCCTTTATATTTTGAAGTGTAATTGTAGTTAGGTTAACATTAAGTTTATTTGTAGTAAGTTTTTCATAAAGAAGAGAATTAACTTTCCATATAAATGAGCATCAGGTATGGAATTACTGACTTTAGTGCAATATCTGTCTGATTATCCAGAATTATCACTTAAGATGTTTCTATTTTGGACAGCATAACAATTTGAGCTCATATTTTTGTAATTCCGATTGAGAATTTAGGGACATGGTAATTTTTACCAACACTGAATCTGATAATTTTAAATAAAGCAACTAAATTTGGGACCTTTACCTATTAGTAAGAAACTAAAACACTTAGGAACATATCGGTACGTTGGAAAATGTGCAAAGAACTTTTCTTTCAAAATTTGTTTAATGAATTGAATTTTAGGGACTATTTCCCATAATTTGGGTCTATGCTATCTTGTCAATTTTTATATCTAGCTTAAAAGGTATTTGAAAATATTCCATTTCTTTGTGGTTTATTATTTTCTGTCCTATAACAGTTCCATGCTAAGTGTATTTTAAAATAAAAGCCAAATTCAGAATTGAAGGGTGTTTTGTTTGCCTTCTATGCATTTGTCTCTGTATTATCTGATAGAGATGTATAAAATATGCCTAGGATTTTCATGCTAGCAGGCTTTTCCTCTGAAGCATTTTATTCAAAATCAGAGTACTGTTTTCAGTAATAGAAGACAATGAAGAAATTCTTCAGGGTTCCAGCCAACTTTGAGCTCCAATTATGATCATTCTGACACTGTACTTTTAGTGAAAAGTTTCATATTTCTTTTAAGAAACTTATGACTTGGGGCACCTGGGTGGCTCAGACAGTTAAGCATCTGACTCTTGTTTTCGGCTCATGTCATCATCTCGGGTTGTGAGATTGGTCCCCACCCTCTGGCTCCGTGCTCAGTGTGGATTCTGCATGAGATTCTGTCCCTCTCCCGCTCCCTCTCCTCGCTCATGCTCGCTCTCTAAAATAAATACATAAATAAAACCTTTTTTTTTTAAACTTATGAATAAAATATGTTTCAGCAAAATCTGTGGCCAATAGTATTATAGGTAGTTGACTGCTAATTCATTGTTTCAGGAATTAAACAATATTAGGAATAGGTATTTTTTTCAAGCTGTATAAACATATGGACATTTCATTCTGTGATTTTAAAATGCTGTGATGGGGCGCCTGGCTGGCTCAGTAGGTAGAGAGCACTCTTAATCTCAGGGTTGTTGAGTTCAAGCCCACCCTGGGGGTAGAGTAAAGCAATGCTACTAGAGTAGATTTACATAATTATTTTTATTTCCTAGCTTTCTTTATATGTAGTCTTATTAAATGTTTCTTTCAAAGACAACATAAAAATTCGGTGATAAAAGTATAATTTAAAAGAAAATTTTCATAAAACATTCCATAAGGACGAGTAAATACTAGAATATTTTTATTTTGAGTATATGATAACACAATTTTATACAGCAAAGATTTTTTTATTTGCAAAGCAATTTCATTCTTGTTAACAAAGAATGTCTTCTCCAGATTTAAAAACCTGTTTAATCTGGACATGAGTCAGAACCAATTTTTAAAATTCAACTTTAGGGGCACCTGGGTGGGTCAGTCCATTAAGCGTCTGACTGTTGGTTTTGGCTGAAGTCATGATCTTGGGGTCCTGAGATGAAGGCCAGGTTGGGGAGTCTGCTGCTCTCCCTCTCCCTCTGCCCCTCCTCCCACTTGCGTGTGCACTCTCTCTCTCTAAAATAAATAAATCTTTAAAAAAAATAAAATTCAGGGGCGCCTGGGTGGCTCAGTCATTAAGCGTCTGCCTTGGGCTCAGGGCGTGATCCCGGCATTATGGGATCGAGCCCCGCATCGGGCTCCTCTGCTATGAGCCTGCTTCTTCCTCTCCCACTCCCCCTGCTTGTGTTCCCTCTCTCGCTGGCTGTCTCTCTTTCTGTGTCATGAATAAATACAATCTTTTTAAAAAAATAAAAAATTCAACTTTATAGCTGAATTAGTTTTTCTGAAAGGAGTTTTTATTGTTTGCTAAGCAGATTTTTTGAGAAAGGGAACAAGCAATAGTTTGAGAAGAGTACTGTAACTGGACATAGTGGATGGTACCATGCAGGATATTTTGTCAAATTCTGTTCATGTTCTTCTAGTTTCTTCTGTAGTATACATAAGTTACAAAGAAATCTCTTTACATTTGAATTTTAATTGTGGTTACATAAGCTGTAAATAGCACAATAAAAGTAAGTTTTAATGTGCTAAATGTAAAGGACATTTTAGACTTCATTTTTCAGCCCACCAAATCACTACAGGTCTTTATAAACAAAGCATGCCTTCCTTGTGAGACACAAAGGAGAGAAAATTCAAAGAAAGATAGAAGAAACATTTTTTTAAATAAAAATGTTTACAGAAATAAACACTAACTTGTTAACTCAACTAGCTGGTGTTTACTAAATTTGTGTTTTTCCTTTCACCATCTTTAGTCTTGGTGTATTTTCCATGGATAAGTTTAAAGAGCCCAGCCCCTAGTACTGCAAGCAATAGGATATGACAGAATATGTTTGTACATTAGGAGGTTTCCCCCGATTTTCTGAAAGCGAAATGAATTGTAAAATTGCTTTATGAACTAATAACAGATTATATCATGATGTCTGCAACAGCGTTCAACTATGTCACAAAGTCCATTATCTCAGGTTTTAAAAGTTCGTAGTTTGTAGTATCTGATTTCATATGTATTTTTAAAGTTTTCTTTGTTACATGACATATTCTTATGAGATATAAAATGGATTCTTTAAAAAAAAATTACTATAGTAGTATTACCTCTTCAGATTTGGGGTTTATCCCTTGTCCTATATCAGGGGTTCTCTTAAATGAAATCCATTATAGCACATATCATAACCTCTAATTATCTTATATATTATTGACTTTTCAAATTTTCTATCTTCATCTCTATGATGTAAGCTCCATGAGCAAAAGCAGCTTGTTGCTTCTGTTTACTTCTGGGTCCCTGGGACACAGGAGGCATTCAATTAATATATGTTTATATTTTATTTAAAATTTTATTTAAAATTTAAAATTTAAATTTTTATTTAAATTATTTATGGACACAAGCTGTAAAATTTTAAAATTAACGTATAACTTAATTTATAAGTATCATTAACCAATTATAAACCTAAATACAGCATTTACATCTGAAATATTTTTCTACCTTTACTAAAAATAGTCTACATTTTCCACCTGTTATATATGTTAAGGGGAATTACAGAATTATAAGATATTTTAGACATATGGGATCTTAGAGCTCATTTATGGCAATTGTTTACCAAATTCACAAATCTATAACATTATTAGTAGACACAGGCATACTTCAGACATATTGTGGGTTTGGTTACAAAACACTGCGATAAAGTGAATATCACGATAAAGTGAGTCAAATCAATGTTTTGCTTTCCCAGAGCATATAAAAGTTATGTTTATACTATACTGTAGTCTATTAAGTGTCCAATAGCAATACATCTAAGGAAACAATGTACATACCTTAATTTAAAAATACTTTATGGCTAAAGAATGCTAACCATCATCTGAGCTTTCAGTGAGTCCTAATCACTGATCATCATCATCATCATAATGAAAATTTTGAAATACCGCAAGAATTACCAAATGTGACACAGACACACAAAGTGAACAAATGCTGCTGGAAAAATGGCTCTGATAGAGTCGCTTGACACAAGGGTTGCCACAAACCTTCAATCTGTAAAAACCCCACAAAATCTGTGAAAAGCCATAAAATGAGGTATGTTTGTAATTATGCATAATCTTCTTACTTACAGTCAGGTAGATTATAACTTTATAATACACTGTTGAACAGTTTGGGTTTTTTAAAGATTTTATCCATCTGTTTGAGAGGCAGAATGTGCACAAGCAGGGTGAGTGGCAGGCAGAGGGAAAGGGAGAAGCAGGCTTCCCGCTGAGAACGGAGCCTGACGTCCTGGGATCACGACCTGAGCTGAAGGCAGATGCTTAGCCCACTGAGCCACCCAGGTGCCTCTGCTGAACAGTTCTAAGTGAAATAAAATTTTGTTGGGCTAAGAGCAGGGTGGTGGGGCAGAGGATACATTTTTGGTAGAAGCAATGGGATGAGCCAAAGACAGAGATGGGAAGGTGTTAGACATGTTAGCAAACAAATGCATTGCCGTCTGCATGGAGCACAAGGTACCAGGAAGGGAGCAGGAGGATATAAAGCTGAAAAGTTTGTTAACATGTTTAATAAACAATGAGTATAGGGCCCGGGTGGCTCAGTTGGTTAAGCGGCTGCCTTCAGCTCAGGTCATGATCTAGGGTCCTGGGATTGAGCCCCACATCGGGCTCCCTGCTCAGAGGGGAGCCTGCTTCTCCCTCTCCTGCTCCCCCTGCTTGTGCTCTCTCTCTCTCTCCCCCTGTCAAATGAACAAAATCTTAAAAAAAATGAGTGTAAATACTGAAGTGGTGCCTTTCTTTACCAGTAGAAGAGCTGCACTATTTATTACTCACTTAGCTTGGGGATAAAATTACACCCAACTTGGAGGTAATCAAAACTATTGTTTGATAAATAAGTATTTGTTTCTTGTTTTTTTTTTTAATCTGTGATAAAGAGCTTATGTGTTTTGCTTTAAGTTTTGTTTACTTATTAAGAGGAAAAACAAGGCAATTTCATATATTAATCTTGGATTTAAAATGAAGAAGCCCAAGGCCTTGAATTTCGGTGACACGAGATCATGAATGCTATAGCTGCACTTATTGGGAGGAGGAAGCCCCCAGGGAGTGAATAAAACTTTGAATACGAAGTTGTCTGCTCCTTGCCTTCTAAACCCTCACTAGAGGGACGTAAAACAAACTAATGTTATACCCAGACACCTGCTAACAGACCACGGGGAAACGGGTCATGAGGATAAGGAAGAGGCTGCAGTTGAGCTACAAGGAGCCTTTGTTCTACAGTGAGAACTCCCTCCCAGGGGACTCACTCTGGGATTTCCAGTCATGCTCTCGGAAGAACGTTAGTGTTCTTCAACTTATTTCTTATCCCACCATACTGAGACTGTCACATTTCTTCTATGGATTGAGGTCAGAACTTATCACATATATGACTAACCCCAACTGCTTGAGACACAAAGATTGTGAGGTGAGTGTAGAAAGGGTGTTTGCTAGTAGAATCACAGACACCAAAATATGTTCCCCACTTATGAGGTAATCCCCAGTACACCCATGACCACCTAATTTTCCTGATTCAACATTATTGTTCAAGAAGGCTCTTGACTTCCTCATTAAGACTATGTGTGACTTATTTTAAAAAGACATAATGACCATGTTTACCTTACAGGTAGCCCCAAACATGTTACCAGCTATTGCAGATCTGTAAGTATAGACATTCCATATATATCGTTCACCTGAAATTCTCATTCCAAAGAAACTTGGCTGACTGTTCCATGAGATAGTTTCATAAGTAGAAAGGAAAGATTATAGACTTCTGTTTTGGGGGGCTTTAATACATTCCATGTCATGATATGTTAATGTATCATAAAACTCGCTTCAGATTTTGGGCTTGCAAGCAGCGGTTTTTCTCAAATCCTGACCCTGACACTTTATAGAACTCTTTTGTCCATTCTTGTGAACATTTTTGTGTAAATTCCATTCTCTGTGAAGATGCTAGTGCCAAACTGGTATTGACTTTCATGTTCCCATTCTGTCTGTTCTCTCTCAAACACAGTGACAAAACAGGTTTGTGAAATAAAAGAAACACATTCAAGCCAGTATGTTACAGATGAAGAAATCAGAAGACCAGAAGTTTTGTTTTGAATTTATTTTGGACTTTGACCCTAATTTGCTATACCTTTAGGCACTAGCTCTGTCTTCTATGAGACACAGTTTCCTCACATATAAAATAAAGAGGTTAGACTTGATAGTCTCTAAGATCCCTTTCAACATTAAAATTTAATAAACTGTATTAGACCAAGTAAAAACAAAGGGAATATTTCTATTGCTTGTACTATGCTACTAAAATTTAAAGAAAAAAACTACAAATTTTAATTGATTTCCACTAAGGAAAGGAGTTGGAGCATATCTTGTCCTGTCCACAAAAAGTTTGCATACACCCCTTTAAGAAAGTTATGTTTCTCTAAAAAGAAACGAGTTAATTGCTTTACAAGGGTCATAACACTGGTTTGAATGGCAAGGTTTAAAGTGACTTCGAAGTATTACCTAATTCAACCCACTCCAAATAGTTCTGAATTGTGATCACCCTAAACAGATAGTTTTTGTTAAAAAATAAAAGTAGGGGGAAACAGGGTAGACATCAAAGACCTCAGTAATTCTATAATTCATTGAAAAAATGTTACTAGCTATGGGGAAGGATGTGTAAATGAAAAAGGGAGAAAAAAGAAAATCTTTGGAATCTCATTCAGAGCTAAAACAGAAGAGAATCCTGGATAAGGCATGTAAAATTACCTTATTAACAAGCGTAAACCTGGTATGAACCTTGAAGATTCAGGCTGCATTTTGGAAAATAAGACCCGTGTAATATAAAACATTTTAAAATTGTAGAGCACAGTATCAAGTTATAAATATATTTTTTAAAGATTTTATTTATTTGAGAGAGAGAGCAGAGCAAGTGAGAGAGAGCGTGAGCGGTGGTGAAAGACAAGAGGGTGAGGGAGAAGCAGATTCCCCACTGAGCAGGGAGCCTGATGTGGGGCTTGATCCCAGGACCCTGGGATCATGACCTGAGCCAAAGGCTGACACTTAACCCGCTGAGCCACTGAGGCGCCCCATAAATATTTTTTAAAATAAAGTAAGCCAAACATAAAATCCCTACCTTTGTTCACTAGAACATTTCTAAATTTAATAATGCTTCCTGAAGAAAGGCATTTTAAAAATAAAAGTTCTGTTAGAAAACATGAAGTTATTCCTGAATGTCATTCAGTGGTTTTCTTATGATGGTCCTACTGTATAATTTCTCAACTTTGTGATGGTGCAGAAGTGATATTTATTCAGTAGAAACTGTACATGGAATTTTGAATTGAGATCTTTTCTGGCTAGTGAGATGTAGCACGACACTCTTGTGATGCTGGGCAGTGGCAGCGAGCCCCCTCCCAGTCAGCCAAGTGATTATGTGGTTAAACAGCCAATACACTTGCAACCACTCTGTACCCATACACCCACTCTGTTTTTCACTTTCAGTACAGTATTCAGTGTTTTACATGATATATTCAACACTTTATTATAAAATAAGCTTTGTGTTGAATGATTTTGCCCAAATGGAGACTAATGTGTTCTGAGCCCATTTAAGGTAGGCTATGCTAAACTATGTTCAGTGGGTAAGGAATGCATTTTTGACTTCGATATTTTCAGTTTGACAGTGGGTTTACCAGGACATAAATCTGTGTTAAATGAAGGAAGATCTGTAATTGAAATGAAATCCCAACACCTTCAGAATGTCATCAGGGCCCCACATAATCTGGCCTTACCTACCTCTTTGCCTCAAACTCCATTCCAATCACAACGGCCTATTTATCTAACTCAAGCATCACAGACTTTGCCACTGCCATCTCCCTTGCCTGGAATACTCCCCCTACCTCTTCATATGGATGGCTTCCCCTGTTCATTCAATTAAATAGCATCTTCTCAATGAAGTTTTCCCTGGTCATCTTACCTAACAGAGCCCCCATCTCCTGTATGTTTTTCTTTATAACATTATCTTGTATTTTGTTCATAGCACTGAAATTACCTCGTTTATTTGTTTGCTTTTTATATTCTTTCCTCACTAGTATGGAAGCTCTGTGAGAGCAGAGACCATATCTATCATATTCTATGCTTTATTCCCAGCACCTAGATTTAGTAGGAACTCAACACATACTTGTTTATGAAAGACTGAATGGATCTGCCTTATTATTTTAAAGTGCTGCATGGTGTAATTACACAATTCTACCACAGTTTATTTAACTATCACGCTATTAATGGACTTTCAGATTGCTAACTTTTTGCTACAACAATGCTACTCTGAAGATTCTTTTTTAAAATTTTGTTTATTTGAGAGAGAGAGACTGAGCGAGAGAGAGCACGTGTGCGAGCCGGGGGAAGGCAGAAGGAGAGGGAGAATCTCAAGTAGACTCTGTGCTCAGCGCAGAGCCGGGCGTGGGGCTTGATCTCATGATCCTGAGATGATGACGTGGGCCAAAATCAAGAGTCGGATGCTTAACTGACTGAGCTACCCAGGCGCCCCGCCTTGTGTCTTTTTGTAATTGCACGTGACTACATATAGGCAGGGAGCCAACAAGAAATAAGTAAATAAGACGATATCCTGTCCTCTTCTCCAACATCATTTGTTTCCTTTTCTTACAGAAATTTGAAGAGCTCTCATATACAAAATAATTTTTATGTATTTTTTTTTAAGTTGGCTCCATGCCCAGTATGGAGCCAAATGCAGGCTTGAACTCACAACCCTGAGATCAAGACCTGAAGTGAGATCAAGAGTCAGATGCTTAACCAACTGAGCCACCCAGGACCATTAATACACAAAATAATTTTTAAACATAAAATAAGTCTTTTTTTGGTAATAGCTCAGATCCAAAGAGAAAGTCTTACATTCTTACATCAAGAATGTATTCTCTGTCCCAATCTAGTTAGATTTCAAATTCTCTCATATCACAAAAATCACCATGGGATTGTAAGAAGATAGAACAAGACTTTTAAAATTACCTCTGCAGGGGCGCCTGGGTAGCGCAGTCGTTAAAGCGTCTGCCTTCGGCTCAGGGCGTGATCCCGGCCTACCGGGATCGAGTCCCACATCGGGCTCCTCTGCTATGAGCCTGCTTCTTCCTCTCCCACTCCCCCTGCTGTGTTCCCTCTCTCGCTGGCTGTCTCTCTGTCACATAAATAAATAAAATCTTTAAAAAAATAAAATAAAATAAAATAAAATTACCTCTGCAAATAATCTGAAGTTTGATGTTTCATCATCTCATAGTCTTAATCATCTCTCTTGGCTCCCTGCCTATATATATCTTCAGCAACTTATACTGGAATGTTAAAAAGTGCTATGCTGAGCATTTTGCAACTATCATTTTAAATGGATGTTTATTGTTATTTACATTAATTTTTATATTTAAAAACTTGCTATACTGAAAAAAATGATCTATTTTAAGAAAAATAATAGCAAGAATTAAAAGACAACAGATCTGTTAATACTGTTCCTCATGGCCAATAATTTCTTGTAGTCCTTACTCTTTCCCACCAGGCATCCCAAAATGGTTTTTAAAAATAAAAGTAATTGTCTCATTTATCTGAATGTCTAGAAGTAGTAGGCTCCAGGCCATGTTTGATCCAGTGAAATCTAAAGCCATGGAAATAGATATAACTGCTTCTGGAGCAATCTGCACAACGTATGTTTCATCTCAAAGACAAACACCAATCAACTTTTTGCTGAAGGGCTATTAAGAAGAATTATTTAAATTCTGTCGATAGGGGGCGCTTGGGTGGCTCAGTCAGTTAAGCATCTGCCTTCAGCTCAGATCCTGATCTCAGGATCCTAGGATGGAGCCCTCATCGGGATCCTTGCTCAGCAGGGAGTCTGCTTCTCCCCCTGCTCCTTCCCCTGCTCGTGCTGTCTCTCTCTCTCTCTCTCTCTCCCAAACAAATAAAATCTTAAAAAAAAAAAAAAATTCTGTCGATAGGAGTTGATAAATAACAAGATTCAACCAAGTTACGTTTGAAGATCTAATTGGCTTTTATTAAACAATTCATGAACTGGGCAGCACTCCATCTAGCAAGTACAGAGGCACTCCAAGGACTAGTATTAAATAGATTTTTATAGATCAAGGTTGGGGTGGGGTGACAAGAAATCGATTAGCAAAAGAAAAGGATTATTTCAAGGAGGCTGTTTGCTAGGGGAAAAAGCAAAGGTTACCTCATCTTTCTTTGGGGGATGGAGAGGACCCAGGTGACAGAGTCATTGGTGCTGATATAAGAAAAATTCCCTGACTGCCCAGTTAAGGCCACATTTCTGGGGAAGATTCAAACTGCAATTAGATTGGGTATTAAGCCCCAGTTTGGGAACCTGGTCTAAGTGACACCACTTTGGGCCTGCGGTTTGCTTTTTTAACAGAATGCTACAGTCACTTAATGATGTCTACCAAGGGCAAAGGTGAGAGGAGGTAGAAGATAGGAAGGCAATGCAAGAAACACTAAAATCCAGGAGCACCTGGGTGGCGCAGTCGTTAAGCGTCTGCCTTCAGCTCAGGGCGTGATCCTGGCATTATGGGATCGAGCCCCACATCAGCAGGCTAGGAGCCTGCTTCTTCCTCTCCCGCTCGCCCTGCTTGTGTTCCCTCTCTCGCTGGCTGGCTCTTCAGCAGCTGGCTGTCTCTGTTAAATAAATAAATAAAATCTTTAAAAAAGAAAGAAAGAAAAGAAACACTAAAATCCAGACTGAAAAGGAGAGAGTTCCCAGAAGAATAAAGAGATCAACAGTGTCTAACAGTACTAGAAGGATTCAGGATGATGGTAGAAAAAAAAGCCATGGATGTCTTGTTTATCTTTATAAAAGAAATTTTAATAGTGTATGTGGTAGGGGAAGTAAAATTTTAATAAATGATTAAATGATATTATTTTATTTTATTTTTTTTACAGATTTTATTTATTTATTTGACAGAGATAGAGACAGCCAGCGAGAGAGGGAACACAAGCAGGGGGAGTGGGAGAGGGAGAAGCAGGCTCATAGCAGAGGAGCCTGACGTGGGGCTCGATCCCACAACGCCGGGATCACGCCCTGAGCCGAAGGCAGGCGCTTAACTGCTGTGCCACCCAGGCGCCCCTAAATGATATTATTTTAAAGGGAAAAAAGGAGTTGGGAAATGAGGCGGTAAGTACATTTCTGAGGTTTATAGATTTGTGAAACTGGTAGATACATGCTAGAACTGATTTTATTACATACAGTTTTTAAAAATCTACATTAAATCTAAGATTAGACTGTATCTGAATCAATAAGAATGTAAAATCTAAGTGATTTTATTACATACAGTTTTTAAAAATCTACATTAAATCTAAAATTAGACTGTATCTGAATCAATAAGAATGTAAAATCTAAATGATTTTATTACATACAGTTTTTAAAAATCTACATTAAATCTAAGATTAGACTGTATCTGAATCAATAAGAATGTAAAATCTAAATGATTTTATTACATACAGTTTTTAAAAATCTACATTAAATCTAAGATTAGACTGTATCTGAATCAATAAGAATGTAAAATCTAAAGCTAACAATATCCATCAAATGACTTTGTGGCACCTGATCATAAGCAATAAATTAAGCTTTTATCTTACATTTGTCAAACAAAGAGAAAACATTAGGGAACCACATCAAGGGGATCAGCTCAGCCACCTGAAGCTGTGACTCGCCATGCGCAGTCTCCTGACCAGCAGCATCAGCATCACCTGGGAACTTGGCAGAAAGGCAATTCCTGGCTCCCATCTCAGGCTTTCTGAATGGAAAACTTTGGGACCGGGACCCAGCAATTTGTTTAACAAGCCCACCAGGTGATCTGGATGTACACTCCAGTTACTGTGTTATAACAGCACTTTCTCATTAAATAAGCCACATAGTTATTAAGTTACTGATCCACTTGGTCTGCCCGCCCTAGATTCTGTACTGCCAAATCCTTTCATGGGGTTAGAGCCAACTAAAAGTCTTTTAAGGGTATTGTGGTCTATTGACCGGCTGTGGTCTATTAAGAAGCTCTGGAGGGGCGCCTGGGTGGCACAGTGGTTAAGTGTCTGCCTTTGGCTCAGGGCGTGATCCCGGCGTTCTGGCCCCACATCAGGCTCCTCCGCTATAAGCCTGCTTCTTCCTCTCCCACTCCCCCTGCTTGTGTTCCCTCTCTCACTGGCTATCTCTATCTCTGTCGAATAAATAAATAAAATCTTTAAAAAAACAACAAAAAAAAGAAGCTCTGGAGAAAAAAAAGAAAGAAAGAAAGCTCTGAGCTAGAGGAAAGATGATTACTCACACTGGGGGCCAGTAATCCCCACAAGTAAGAGAACTTCCTCTCCCTAATGCCCTCTCCCCAACTCCCCATGGCTTGAACTCAGAAGTCTCAGGCACCCTGAGCAAATTCCTGACACACCAAAACTTCATACAATAATTTTTGACACATTCATCTGTGAAGAACAAT
Source organism: Ursus americanus (assembly GCF_024610735.1). Lineage (NCBI taxonomy): Eukaryota > Metazoa > Chordata > Mammalia > Carnivora > Ursidae > Ursus > Ursus americanus. The sequence goes on along the minus strand of NC_142152.1, from coordinate 10,529,442 downwards.
TTTCAGTTTTTGACTCACTACCCATTTACATGTCCGACAAAAATTCTTCCTTTTTACAACAGTTTATTTGTACATCTACTACACTGCTTTTTAAACATTATACTGCATTTCAAAATAATCAGATCCTTTAAAAAGATCCCTCCATCTAAAAAGCATGCTTCTCTCTCTCTCTTTAAAGATTTTATTTATTTGACACACAGAGAGAGAAAGCAAGCACAAGCAGAGGGAGTGGCAGAGAGGGAGAGGGAGAAGTCTCCCCGTTGAGCAGGGAGCCCTATGTGGGGCTCGATCCCAGGACCCCGGGATCATGACCTGAGCTGAAGGCAGACGTTTAACCAACTGAGGCACCCAGGTGCCCCAAAAGCATGCTTCTCTTGCCAAGTTCTCCCTCTCAGTCTTGTGATTATCTAAGGTCTATACTTAAAGTAATTAAAATTTGGCTTCCCCATAAAATATCAACCTAGTATCAAAAAACAGATTATCTAGCCAATGTCATAGGGTTGACTCAGCTGAACCCGTGCTCACTATGCAAGACTTTCTTACTTTCTCTGTTGACTGTGATTTGGTTCCTTCACTGGTCAGTCTGTGTGCTATGGGCATGAGGCTAGAAATGGCAATGTCACATCTGCAAAGCCTATGTATGCCAAGAAAGAAGGTCTAAGAACCCCACCACTTAGATCAATAATTGTGTGATTCATATTTGTAAAACTGGTGAAGAACATTTCTTTTTCAGTGTTTTATTTTCTTTTGTTTCAGAGAGGAAGAGAGAGAGAGAGAGAAAGAAAGAGAAGGGGAGGGCGGGCAGAGATAGAATCCTAAGCAGGCTCCATGCCCAGGGCAGAGCCAGACTCAGGGCTCAGTCTCATAGCCCTGAGATCATGACCTGAGCCAAAACCAAGAGTTGGACACTCAAAGGACTGAGCCACCCAGGTGCCCCTTTAACAGGCATTTTCACTTTTCTATTAAAAAACAACAACAACACTAAGAGGGATACCTCCCTCTGTCCCTCTCCCTGCTCACACACTCTCTCTCTGAAATAAATTTTTAAAATCTTAAAAAAAAAAAAAGGAAATGCCCATTAGTGATCAAGATTTATAATAAAAATTATACTATGGGTTTAATAGATATCTGCGCCATCAATTTCAAAGCATTGCTTATAACAACCTTAAGAGTGACATCTCTGTTTCTCTTTCTGAACTGAAAACAAATCAATAATTCATTTCAATTAGTACATCCAATCATTTTAATTAGTACAACAAAAGTCATATATCACTAATGTTTACTAATAATCGTGCAACAGCATAAACTACCATGGTTCGAATAACCTTCACTTATCAACATTTAAATTGACACTATTATTTTTAAAGACTTTATTTATTTGAGAGAGAGAGTGTGCACACAAGTGGGGGGAGGGGCAGAGGGCAAAGCAGACTCCCCCGCTGAGCAGGAGCCGATGCTGATGCCGGGGCTCTACACCAGGACCACGAGATCACGACGTAAGCCGAAGGCAGCCGCTTAACCAACTGAGCCACCAGGTAACCTACTTCTACTGCATTCAATAACGTATATTTAGTAACTTCAGTTTTTTCTAGCGTAAACTGAACAAACTGAAATTTTTTACTTCCGCCTAAACTTATCCAGATATTTCAAGTCAGCATTTTATTTTTCTGCTATGCAAGCAGAAAGTCCTGAACTTGAAATACTTCACTTTAGGGGCGCCTGAGTGGCTCAGTTGGTTGGGCATCTGCCTTCGGCTCAGGTCATGACCTCGGGGTCCTGGGAGGGAGCCCCACATCCAGCTCTCCACTCAGCGGCGAGTCTGCGTTTCCCTCTCCCTCTGGGATCTCTCTCTTGCTTTCACTCTCTCTCAAATAAATAAAATCTTAAAAAAAAAATACTTCACTTTAAGGACAGTTCTATTGCAGGAAAGAAAAATCCCACAAATCAGTACCTTAATAATTATAAAACTACAAAATGGTTGGAAAGAAATGTGTACCTCTCTTATGCTTACTGGAGCTTTAGACTCCAATAAAAAAAATCTCATCTGATTAAGGACCAAGCAGAGGTAGGGAACGGTTTTCCAGGTCTAAAAACAAATCAGTAACAAGAGGATGAAGACTTCCCAATTGTTAATAATTAATTATCAGTTCAAACTATAAAAGGCTACCATGTATTCCCAGATTGGAAATTAATCTTCATTACCAGACTTACACAGATCTTCCTCTCTACCATGTTCAAAAAAGAGCACAACTAATGCAGTGGTGGGAATTTCCAATATTATATACCTAGCAAATATACCATTAATAATACTGGAGAAAACTTAACCTACATATGCTACCTTTTTCAAGGTTCTCAATATATAAATGTTTCAAATAAGCGTTCGATACAAATGCTGATGATACAGGTTGGCATTTAAAAAGATTTTGTTCTATTTCTGTTTATGGTGTTTCTAGGATAGTAGTCTGACTATTTTTACCTTATGAAGAGTGTGTTCTCTCTTGAATCCAAATTAGTGACATTTTGAAAATTTAGTAATATGTATAACCACATAAGAGTAAAACAGTAGTTGTTTTTTCCAGAGAAAGAACTTCTCTGATCCTTTGCAGCTATTCAAAACAGTATATTGGAGGTTTACAAAATCAGGAAATAACATTAACAACTTACTTTCACTGTCTGTGATAGAGAAGTCCTAAACTAATCAGCAGTAATTTGCACGTTTTTATATTATCTATACTTTAAAGTGTATTGATTTATAGCTAAATGTCAGTTGTCCCTCTGCTTCTCCCCCCGCCCCCGCTTGCAGACACGTGCTCTCTCACTCTCTCAAATAAATAAATCTTAAAAAAAAAAAAATAAATAACTCTCTCATCACAGAAAGGATGTTTGAGTTCCATGCACTAATTACTCCATGTATAATTTTGGATTGTTTGGCCAGGAAAAAACTTGAAAACTATATTTTCATTCTTACATCTTGAATTTTCACCTATTTTAGAATGCAATTAAAATACTTAATTGTATCAGCTTGGAGAGTTTGATTAAAGAATAAAAAGCATTCTGTCAATGCAGTACTTACTATTCACTACCAAACTTTGTGGACTGTACATTCATCATAAAAAATGTTTAAGTGTTCATTCCCAATCTTTAAGTAACAAATTATATGTACTATAGCAATATTCTTCATATTATAAGATACACACAGAATAAGGATTTTTAAAGAATGAGATCTTTAAAATAATTTTTACTTATTAACATTTCTCAAATATTTTGCTCTCACCAAAAAGATTAATAATGATAATTTCATTATTTCTGAAAATCTTGGTTTTACATATTGGATATGAAGATACTTGTGAGCGTGAGTCTCCATTCAATTTATTTTACTTCTTGGTTTTAATGTTATTATAGATGAAAAACATACCTCAAAAAGGTAGTAAGATTCAAAGGGAATTAGTACAAAATAAGGATACTCACTTATTCTATCCTATATCTTAACTATGGGGATTTCTGTGAAATTCCACTAGAAATATCCATCTTCCCTAACCTCAGCCAGAAGATGTTGCATTTTTATATCAAAAAAATAGATTAAAAATCTACTATAACTCTTCATTTAGAAAGTTTTCAAACAAATTTGACAGTCATTTCTGAATTTCAGTGTACTTGAATTTTTATAGGAGAAAACTGTCATTTTCAGCAATAAAATCACACAACAGAAACATTTCCAAGCATGTACTTTCAAATTATACATGCTTTTGATAAGAAATTACTTTTCCAAAGAGCCGAGGGTCCATTTCTGGGTTCTCTATTCTGTTCCATTGGTCTATGTGTCTGTTTTTGTGCCAGTACCATGCTGTCTTTGTGATCACAGCTTTGTAGTACAGCTTGAAATCCGGCATTGTGATGCCCCCAGCTTTGTTTTTCCTTTTCAACAATTCCTTGGCGATTCGTGGTCTTTTCTGGTTCCACACAAATTTAAGGGCTGTTTGTTCTAGTTCTTTGAAAAATGTCATTGGTATTTTGATCAGGATAGCACTGAAAGTGTAGATTGCTCTGGGTAGCATGGACATTTTAACTATGTTAATTCTTCCGATCCATGAGCATGGAATATTTTTCCATCTTTTTGTGTCTTCTTCAATGTCTTTCAAGAGTGATTTGTCTCAACATTTGCTGCAACATGGACAGCACTGGAGGAGATAATGCTAAGTGAAATAAGTCAAGCAGAGAAGGACAATTATCATATGGTTTCTCTTATCTATGGAACATAAGAACTAGGAAGATCGGTAGGAGAAGAAAGGGATAAAGAAAGGGGGGGGTAATCAGAAGGGGGAATGAAGCATGAGAGACTATGGATTCTGAGAAACAAACTGAGGGCTTCGGAGGGGAGGGGGGTGGGGGAATGGGATAGGCTGGTGTTGGGTGGTGGGGAGGGCACGTATTGCATGGTACACTGGGTGTTATACGCAACTAATGAATCATCGAACTTTACATAAAAAACCAGGGATGTACTGTATGGTGACTAACATAATATAATAAAAAAATATTAAAAAAAACACAAAACAGACAAAGACACCACCAAAAAGGAAAATTACAGACCAATATCCTTGGTGAACATGGATGCAAAAATTCTCAGCAGGATACTAGCTAACAGGATCCAACAGTACATTAAAAGGATTATTCTCCATGATCAAGTGGGATTTATTCCTGTGCTGCAGGGGTCGTTCTACCCCTGAGACTAATAAATAACAACAACAACAACAACAACAACAACAAAAGAAATTACTTTTCTATTCCTTGTTAAAAGCATGTTACCTGAAATAATCAGGTAACATGCTTTTTTTTTCTGTTCCTTTTTTCTGTTCCCCAAAATATCTGCCAACATTGTATTTTACAGAAAGCCACTTGTCAGCACAAGAAGCACAGGAAATTTAAAACTCTTTCCTTTTGGTATAAAGAAAACGTGTAATTTCTCTTCACTTTGGCAACTCTATTAAGTATTTTGCCACAGAAAAATCAGTGAACCTCTCCCTCTTTTGTATAAAAATTTTTTATATTCATTCTACATAATTAAAAAGTATTATAAAGGATTACACTAAAATTTATAGTCTTGTTTTATTAAAATAACTTGATTGATGATATCCTGTAGAAGTTTGTATGGTCTGGCTCCAACTTTCTTGTTATATCTTGCTATGATGTATATCCAGTGATTTAAATTCACATGTGTTGGGGCGCCTGGGTGGCACAGCGGTTAAGCGTCTGCCTTCGGCTCAGGGCGTGATCCCGGCGTTATGGGATCGAGCCCCACATCAGACTCCTCTGCTATGAGCCTGCTTCTTCCTCTCCCACTCCCCCTGCTTGTGTTCCCTTTCTCGCTGGCTGTCTCTATCTCTGTCGAATAAATAAATAAAATCTTTTAAAAAAATAAATAAATAAATTCACATGTGTTATTAGCACTGTAACCATATTCCAGAAAATTCATTTATTCTAGTGAAGTCAGTTGCCCCACCAAAAAAAAATCAATTTTGGGGGCCCCTGGGTGGCTAAGTCAGTTAAGCATCTGCCTTCAGCTCAGGTCATGATCCCAGGGTCCTGGGACCAAGCCCTGCGTTGGGCTCCCTGCTCAGTGGAGAGTCTGCTTCTTCCTCTTCCACTACCCCATCCATTGGTGCTCTCACTCTCTCTCTCTCTGTCAAATAAATAAAATCTTTAAAAAAAATCAGTTTTGTTTTCCCATGAAAAATTGTTATTAAAGAAGTCATTATTAAAAACAATCTCTCTGGGATATCTTTCTTTTTTTTTCTTTATTAAAAGATTTTATTTATTTATTTGACAGAGAGACAGCCAGCGAGAGAGGGAACACAAGCAGGGGGAGTGGGAGAGGAAGAAGCAGGCTCATAGCAGAGGAGCCTGATGTGGGGCTCGATCCCAGAACGCCAGGATCATGCCCTGAGCCGATGGCAGACGCCTAACGACTGAGCCACCCAGGTGCCCCATGGGATATCTTTCTTTTAATGGCTTAAGAAAACAGTTCTTCCTGTATTTCATTATTGACTCTGAATTTAACAAATAGCATAAGCTAAGACACATTAGAAACACTTTACTTTCATCCAAATTAATAGGAACCTCCCACACTGCATAATTTGTTCTAACGCTTGTTTCTTCAACCTTCCACCATATTTTTTTTTCTTTTTTATAAAGATTTTATTTATTTATTCAACAGAGATAGAGACAGCCAGCGAGAGAGGGAACACAAGCAGGAGGAGTGGGAGAGGAAGAAGCAGGCTCATAGTGGAGGAGCCTGATGTGGGGCTCGATCCCATAACGCTGGGATCACGCCCTGAGCGGAAGGCAGACGCTTAACCTCTGTGCCACCCAGGCGCCCCCCACCATATTTTCTATGCATATTCTTTTTAGTATATGTTACCTAAAAGAATGAGTGTTAGTTGTCTCTTCTTAGAAATTCTTTAAATTATTTTAGCTATTTTAACTGTGGCAGGAAGGAATAGTGTGTAAGTGTTGTGGTAAATTGGTTTCTTTTTAACGTTGCTATTTTTGTTTCGTCTTTCGTTGTTAAGAAACCTCAGAAGAAATCTTAGAATTCTATATATTTATCACTTAATTTATTGTGAAATTGTATAAAGTGTTGCATGTCACACAATTTTATTTTTTTATTTTATTTTACTTTTTAAGTAGGCTCCATGCCCAGCGTGGAGCCCAATGTAGGGCTTGAACTCATGACCCTGAGATCAAGACCTGAGCCTTTAATCAAGAGTCAGTTGCTTAACCAACTGAAGCACCCGGGCACCCCAATGTCACATAATTATAAACATCACTGAAAAGATTGCTGAGATTTAACTTCATATTCTGGATGCATAGATTTTTAAATACCTTGATAACAATGTTTTGTTTATTAGCTAATATCTCAAACCATTCTAGTTTTATTTATTAGCTAACATCTCAAACCATGCTTGTCACTAAGACAAGATTCACCTGCTAGAAAAGTGGACAGAAATCCATATTTCAAATAGTCTTTATAGTTGCTAATTCTTTTAGCTGACTTCTTGTTAGATCCCATTAAGCTGCCATTTCTATCACATATTTTGGCTAAGAGACCATACTAGAAGAAAAGTCTAGTTCTGCTATTTTGTTATTGCTTTTGTTTTTATTTTTTTAATTAATTATTTTTAAAATTTTATTTGAGGGGTGCCTGGGTGGCTCAGCCGTTAAGTGTCTGCCTTCGGCTCAGGTCATGATCCCAGGGTTCTGGGATCAAGCCCTGCATTGGGCTCCCTGCTCAGCGGGAAGCCTGCTTCTCGCTATCACACTCCCCTTGCTTGTGTTCACTCTCTCGAGTCTCTCTCTGTCAAATAAATAAATAAAATCTTAAAAATTTTTTTTTTATTTGAGAGAGAGCGAGCACGCATGTGCACAAGTGGGGGGAGGGGCAGTGGGCAGAGGGCGAGGGAGAAGCAGACTCCTTGCTGAGCAGGGAGCCCAACAAGGCACAGGGTTCGATCCCAGGACCCTAAGATCATGACCTAAGCTGAAGGCAGACAGACACTTAACTGACTGAGCCACGTAGGCACCCCGATTTTGCTTTTATTACTGATCTTTTCAATTTTTGTCTTCTTTGTGTGACTGTTTAAAAATTGTATGCTTACTGTCTTAGGCCAGTTTCTTAAGAAGCAGAGTCTGAGATGAGGATTCCAGTGAGTTTTTTTTGAGAGAGTGATGTTAAGAACCCTGTAAGGCAGTGAGGAAAACAGAACAGGGTAGGAGAAAGGGCTAGCCAAAGATGTGGGTTCCAGTTGAAGTTTATCCTCAGTCTGATCCCACAAGGAGCTCTGGAGTATGTATGTTGCCGGGAAGTCATCTCACTTTGAGGACAGGAGGGAAGCCTTACATTCAGTTATCAGCTTCAGGTTGCCTGGGGTGTGGGTGGGAGTGGGGTGGTAGTGTCTAACCTCTCTGATTAGGTAGCCCCCTTCATTTCAGGGAATTCTCCCAGGCAAAAGGGTACAACTATGAACTGTTAGCCAAGAATCGACAGCATATGGGGAATGGGTGCAATGACCAGGAAAGAGGATCTTGGCAAGGCACCAATACCTCTTTTGTGAAGTTAGTGTAGTTAACACTAGATATTATAATTGGTTAATCTTTTTCTTTACCATTGTGCAATGCATCGCAATGTGCTAAAAAGGAGCAAACACAGAAGAATGACACCTGAACTCTTGCTCTTGCTCCTGGATACCCACCACCTTATGTGACCATGTGACCTTCAGACTGAGTAAAGATGCAAGTGGCATTCCATATATTAAATATTAGTAAAAATTAATTTCCTGTTTGTAGGTAAAAAATAAAATTAAATATAATTTCTAATATTTTATTCCCGAACCTCAGTGAGTTACCCTGCAAACTCCAGCTTGGAGATCACTACACCAGTCAGCAATACCCACAAAACACAGGCCTATAAAACATGTCAAATAGAAAAGGCCGGTCTCCCATATCCTTTCGCTTCCCCTTTCAGTGTATTCCTTATATGGACACCCTGCCCCATATTTGCCTGTCTTCTACAATGTATCTTCAGGCTTGCCAGAATCTCCCATTTCCAGCACTGCCTTCCTAAGTAAAATTTCTACAAATCAGTAAAACCAATGTTCCAATAGAAAAATAAGCAAGAAATAGCTAACTCATTGAAATGAAAAACACCTAGTAGAAATGTCAATCAAAACTGTAATGCAATAGCACTTTTTCACTTTTTTAAAATAATTATTTTTTTAAAGATTTTATTTATTTATTTGAGAGAGAGAGAGAGAGAGAGTACACAGAGGCAGAGGGAGATGCAGACTCCCCACTGAGCAGGGAGCCCAGTGTGGGACTCAATCCCAGGACCCAGGGATCATGCATGACCTGAGCCAAAGGCAAACACTTAACCGACTAAGCCACCAGCACTTTTTCACTTATTGGATGACAAAGCTAAAATAATTTCATAATACATTGGGATATATAAGTTTGGAGAAATAAATTTTTCATGGTGGTCAAGTTTGGCAGTAGCTGTCAAAATGTAAAATGCACATCTCTTCGGCCCAACAATTCGGTTTCTAATAATTTATGCAAAAGATATATTTGTATATGTGCATAAAGATGCATGAGCAAGGGTATTTACAGCATTGTAATAAAAGAAAACAATTACGCCATATCCACAATAAGCGGAATTATAAAATAATGTATGTTTTGTATGCATATATGAACAAATCTATAAGGTATATTGTTAACTGGCCATTGTATGTCACATGCTGATATAGGCATGTAATATTTCTGGTGGGAAAGACAAAAAATTGGTATGTTGGTTGCCTCCTGCATGAGAATCTGGGTGGTTGGGATAGGGGTTGAAGGGCAGCTTTCTTTTCATGTGTATCTTTGTTTAGGGGTATATAATTTTTTTATATCCAACAAGTTCCACTCCCGTTCTGTTAGCCTCACTGGTGTTGGGAATGGGGGTAGTCACCTAAAAATGGATCCTAACTGGAAGGTTAAATAATTGATTACCGTCTAGAAAAAGGATTCTGAAAATATGGACTGAGGACCCCTGAGGATCTCCAAGACCCATTCAAGGAGTCTGAGAATTCCTCCTTTTTCCTACCCCATATGTGTATGAGGCCAGATTTTCTTCAAATATTCAAACCAAAGAACATGTCACAACTGAATGAATGGCAGAGGCACCTATTAGAATCCAGGTGTCTTACATGTGCCAGACTTTAAGGAGATTTGCAAATATGTAAAACAGAGCAACTCTCTTATTACCTATTTTTAAATATATTTTTCATAAAATGTTACTTATGTTAACATGTAATGGGTTTAATATTGTTACTTAAAAATAGGTAAATATTTAAAATTTTTATTTTAATTTCAAATATGTAACTATCTACAGACTTGTAAACAAAAGCTCTTTGGGGTCCTGAATAATTTTTTAGACTGTAGAGGGGTCCTGAGAACAAAAAATTTGAGAATTACTGATCTAAAATGCTCTCTTCCTGGGACACCCAGGTGGCTCAGTCGGTTAGACATCTGCCTTTCTGCTCAGGTCATGATCCCAGGGTCCTGGGATCAAGCCCTGCATCAGGCTCTCAGCTCAGCAGGGAGCCTACTTCTCCCTCTCCCCCCTGCTTGTGCTCTCTCTCTTTCAAATATAATAAATAAAATAAAATACTCTCTTGATTCATCTTCTCTCTCTCTCTCTCCTGGCATTATTAGCATGTTTCTTCCTGTACATGGAGATCCGTGTACCTATATTACTGCCTCTACTTGAAGAGACAGGACTCTTTGTATTCATCACAGTACTCAGCAATGCTCTGCGTGTAATAGAAGCTCAAGAAGAATTTTTTTCTGGTAAGTATTTGCTGAATCCAGAAAATGAATTTTGCTCTCCCAGTTTTCTCCTAAATCTGCTCTCCTTTTCAAATTTATCTTTGCTTGACTCGGCTGCTCCTTATAGGTAGCCACTGACTCATCTCTGATTTTTCTTTCACTGCTAAAACTCAGATGCATGCTTTTCACTTAGCTCCATACCAACCGTGGTGAGTCATCAGGTGTGGAGAGTGTGGGAGGGAGTCTTGCATTCCTGCTGACTCACCCACTAACCTTCCTTAAGTATTGGTATTGTCACATTATTTTTGCTTAAGAGCCTACCGAGTCCCTGTTTACCATCTCAGGTCTAAATACCTCTGTCTCTGTTCATGCTCACAACTTTATCCCACGTACTAACCTTATCTCGCACTAACACAACACACACCCTCTCTGTAAGCAAGCTGATTGCCTCACTGGCTCCCACAGACTCTTTCTCAATGATGGACTTTTTGCACTGGCCACTCCCATCACCTGACTAGATGTGATCCATCCTTACACCAGTTCAGGTCCCACAGTCTCCATTAAATCTGCTTTTCTTTCTTCTTGTATCATCATAGCAAACAGGTGCCTGGCAGCTGTCAAGCTCTGAACTAGACATCAGTGATAAAAAGTAGAATCAAACACAATCCTTGTCCTCCTCAGGAATGTATCCAGTAGGGGAGACTGACGTGACCATAATAAACACTATGTTCCAAGCATTTAAAATGAATTATCTCACATAATACTTAAAAAACAACCCTATTCTATCAGCGGTCTTACTTTCCATCTAAGAAATGAAGCACCTGGACACTAAGCAGATATGTAGCCTGCTCTGTCATGTATCTAGAAGTGCCAGAGTCTTCTCCACTCCACAGCTGGAGTTCTTAATGATCTTATAATGCTTGCTGAGTAAAAAAAGAATCAGAGCACAATGGACAAAGTGATTGGTGAGCAAGAAAGAAAAGCCTTTGTTTCTGGGAGGAAGGAGAGGATAGGACCAGTAAGAGAAAGTTTCATGTTGTCCTTTTGGATGGCCACAAAAAAATCCAAACACACAAATCACCATTATCAAGGGCATGGAGCTGTGAGTAAGAGACAAACCTGGGCAACATGTTGCTCTTTCTTTTGGATTCCCACAGAATAAACCATTGCCCATACTTTTAGTTAATCATCAGATGCATGGAAGTGCTTATTTTTTATGCATCTGTTTCTAACTTTAGACCATTCAGTGAGGATGGGGAAGGTGTCTTATTCATCCACTAGCTCACAGTAGGTGCTCAATCGATGTTCTGAAAGGAGTAAGTGATTGGAGTACAAATTTTGTGAGGCTGGGGAGAGAGGGCTGATAAATGAGATGAGAAGGCAGGAGGCAGCCTGATTTTAGAGAGCTGGCTGTGGAGATGTAAGGCTTATTTGCAGGCAAAGGGGAACAAGGAAACTAGAAAGGTATTTGTTAATACTACTTATTATTTTCTAAAGCAATAAAAGTCTATAGTTTAAGGGGCACCTGGCTGGCTCTGTCAGTAGAGCATGGGACTTTTTTAAGATTTTATTTACTTATTTGACAAAGAGAGAGAGCGAGAGAGCGAGCAAGTGAACAAGCAGGGGGAGCAGCAGAGGGAAAGCGAGAAGCAGGGTCCCCACTGAGCAGGGAGCCTGATGTGGGGCTCGATCCCAGGACCCTGAGATCATGACCTGAGCTGAAGGCAGATGCTTAACTGACTGAGCCACCCAGGTGCCCCAGCATGGGATTCTTGATCTCAGGGTTATGATTTCAAAGCCTCGTATTGGGCATAAGGCTTACTTAAAAAAAAAAAAAAAAAAAAGTATAGTTTTTTTGTTTTTTGTTTTTTAAAGTCCATAGTTTTAAAAAGACATAATACTAAAAGGCTCACAATTATAACAGTTCCGTGCTCCACTCCCAGTCCTATTTACCAGAAAACTATCCTAAACTCTTAGCTGTTTACCCAAATTTACAGCCATATTTTTAAACAATGCTCTTAAGGTTGTTTTTTTTTTTTTTTTAAGATTATTTATTTATTTATTTGATAGCGAGAGAGAGTGAGACACAGACAGTGAGGGGCAGAGGGAGAAGCAGGCTCTCTACTGAACAGGGAGCCCATGGGGGGCTCGATCCCGGGACTCCAGGATCATGACCTGAGCAGAAGGCAAATGCTTAACTGAGTGAGCCACCCAGGAGCCCCTAGAGGTTTATTTTAAAATTAATTTTAGATACTGACTTCCCCCCATGGTGGAGGAGGACTTCATTCTGCCAGGGTCTACCCCCCTCATTATCGTGGATGCTCTTTAGATCTTCTCTGTAGGCCTAGGATACTGACATTTTACAAAAACGTATCTTTTTTTTTTTTAAGATTTTATTTATTTATTTGACAGAGAGAGAGAGACAGCCAGAAAGAGAGGGAACACAAGCAGGGGGAGTGGGAGAGGAAGAAGCAGGCTCCCAGAGGAGGAGCCCAATGTGGGGCTCGATCCCAGGACTCTGGGATCACGCCCTGAGCCGAAGACAGACACTTAACAACTGAGCCACCCAGGCACCCCCACTCCTTTTTTTAAAATCAACACCGGGATTGAACTCCTGACCCTGAGATTAAGACCTGAGCTGAGATCAAGAGTTGGATGCTTAACTGACTGAGCCACCCAGGTGCCCCTACAGTAACATACCTTAGTTGTGTGTTCTCATTCATTCTTTGGGAGACATAATAAAGACTCATGTCCTTCTGTTCTAGGACACGTTTTTGAACTATTTCTTTGATAAATGCCTATCTTCCATTTTCTTTTCTTTTCTTTCTGTACCTCATATTAACTGAACCTTATGAATTCTTTAAATTTTTTTTTCTTCTGAAGATAAATACCATATGATTTTATTCATACATGGCATTTAAGAAACAAAACAAATGAACAATGGGAAAAAAGAGACAAACCAAAAAAACAGACTCTTAACTACAGAGAACAAACCGATGGTTACCAGAGGGAAGGTGGGTGGAGGGATGGGTGAAACAGGTGATGGGGATTAAGGAAAGCACTTGTGATGAGGATCAGCAGATGTATGGAATCAATGAATCACTGTATTGTACACCTGAAACTAATATAACACTGTATGTTAACTACACTGGAATTAAAATAAAAAATGGAAAATTTTTTCTTCTCTTTTCCATTTCTTTTTTATTCTACTTTTTTAAAAAAAGATTTATTTATTTATTTGAGAGAGAAAGAGTGAGTGAGGAGCGGGGGAAGTGGTAGAGGGAGAGGGAAAAGCAGACTCTTCACTGAGCAGGTAATCTGATATGGGGCTCCATCCCTTGACTCCAGGATCATGACCTGAGCTGAAGGTAGATGCTTAACCAACTGAGCCACCCAGGCACCCTTTTATTCTACTTTTGTGAGAATTTTTTCATTTCCAAGGGCTCTTTCTTGTTAAATAATAACATATTTGGTATATCTATATCTATATCTATCTATCTATCTAATATAGACCTACATGTTGTATATATATGTTTTACACACATAATATATATATCTATGTATAATGTATATTAAACTCTTTCTTGTAACTGATATGTGTAATTAGATATTATATAAAATTACATATATAATTACATGTAACATCATCTGTTATTCTTTTATGGATGCAAATTCTTTATGAGTATAATAGAAATTATTTTGGGTACCTGGGTGGCTCACTCAGTTGAGAGACCAATTCTTGATTTTGGCTCAGGTCATGATCTCAGGGTGGTGAGATGGAGCCCCACGTTGGGCTCCACGCTCAGCAGGAGTTTGCTCTAAGGATTCTCCTTCACCCTCTCCCTCTGCCCATCCCCCCTGCTCATGTTCACATTCTCTCTCTCTCTCCCTCCCTCTCTAATAAATCAGTCTTAAAAAAAAAAAAGAAAAATTATTTTAAAGTTTTCCCTACATTGACCCTATTTTCTCCAGGCTCTGTTTGGTTTTTGTTGGAGGTTTTCCTCCAATGTCTGGAATCTTTGGCTGTCTATTCATTTTTAGGGTTGAGGATCAATGGGATGGGGAAAGTGAACCGGGATTCCAATGGCAGACTTTTGGTGTTAGGTCTAATGCCATCTTGTGGATTTGGTACCTATAAGTACTGAGTCTCTGAGGGATTCTTCAGAGTTAACTGTCTTATTTTTCATTAATATTTCTGATTTTTGTTCCTTAAATTGTTAGTTCCTCCACCCTGCTAAATCAAGTATCACTCTTCCATTTAATTTCCATCTTCTATAAATCCATTAAAACCTCTTCTCTCTTGTTTGCTTGTTCCTTCTGGATTAATAACTTTTTTTCATTCCTTAACAATCTTTTTAGAAAATGGAAGGAGGGGCACATGGGTGGCTTAGGTGGTTAAGCGTCTGACTCTGATTCTCGATCTCTACTCAGGTCTTAATCTCAGGTTTGTGAGTTCAAGCCCCACACTTGGCTCCCGCTGGGCATGGAGCCTACTTAAAAAAAAAAAAAAAAGAAAGAAAATGGAAGGAACAGAGAGAAACTTGTGTTACTCTATGTTTTAAAACCAAAAAGTCCACTGAAGGTTTAAGTAAGGGAGTTAAGGATTTGCTCCATCTTTTTATAAGATAGACTTTATAGAGAAGAGGCTGATGGAGGAAGAAAATGGAGGCAAAGTTGGTTTAAAGCTATTGAAAGTCTGAGCAAACTATAATGAGGGACTAAGTTAGGATAGTAGCAGTGGGGAAAGCAAGGGTACATGAAAATGATGTGTTTTTTTTTCTTCCCAGGTACTATCAATGTGTGACTGAACAAAGAGGGTTGAGGTCAAAAATTATGTTAAGGCTTTTAGTGTGGTTGACTAGGACAGTGCAGCCAGTGAGAAAGGGAACACAGAAGGTGGAGAAAATCTTCCGTGGAACTTTGGTGACATTTATACTTCAAAGGTGGCAAAGGGACTGAAAAAGGACTTCAATGAAAGATAACTAAAGGACAGAGAGAGTTGTTTCACAAGATGGGGAGTTGACATTTTCAAATGGTATGTAGGTCCTCTCAGACAAAAAGAGAAAGCCCTTGGATTTGATGATTGATTTGTGACCTATGAGAGAAAGGTTTTCGTGGAAGCCTAGAAAGTAAAGCTATATCACAGCAGACTAAAGGATGAGGTGAGATGGAATGGAGGCAGTATAGAAAGCACTGTAGACAATGGAGTAAATCAGGGACGCCTGGCTGGCTCAGTCAGTAGAGCGTACGACTCTTGATCTTGGGGTTGTGAGTTCACCCCGTGTTAGGTGAAGAGATTACTTAAAAAAATAAATAAAAATAGGGGCGCCGGGGTGGCTCAGATGGTTAAACATCTGTAGCTCAGGTCATGATCTCCAGGTCCTGGGATCGAGCCCCGCATCAGGCTCCCAGCTCAGCGGGGAGCCTGCTTCTCCCTCTCTCTCTGCCTCTCCCCCTGCTTGTGCTTTCTCTGTCTCACTCTCTCAAATGAATAAATGAAATCTATAAATAAATAAATAAAAATAAAAAACCAAAATAGGTAGTCAGAGTCACAGGAAAAGTGTTTTATAGAATGGAAGAGACTTAAAAAAAAATATTTTATTTATTTATTTGACATCATGCGTCCGCACAAGCAGGGGGAGCATCAGGCAGAGAGAGAGGGAGAAGCAGGCTCTCTGCTGAGCAAGGAGCCCGATGAGGCGCTTGATCACAGGACCTTGGGATCATGACCTGAGTTGAAAGCAGACGCTTAACTGACCGAGCCACCCAGGCGCCCCAGAAGGGAAGAGACTTACACATTTGTAGGAAGAAGGAAAAGGTAGAACTGAGGAAAAGGTTGAAAATAAAGTGAGGATACAATTCATTCAAGGCCTCCAAGGACATGCAATTAAGTGCGTGGGCAGAGATCAACCTCAGAAAGAAGGGCACTCCTGAGCTTCCTAGAATCTCCTTCTAGCAACCTCTGCTCCCCTTTAAACACACACAGAAAACCAACCCCCATACAAGGCTTTTGTCTTGCACTAGGATTTGTTTCTCTCTCTTTCCCTATTCCACCAGTTCGATCCATAGGAAACAACGCGCTGTAACAAATATCCTAAAATATGAATTATTCAGTCCAGAACAACACAAAGGAGGCTTCATCAGAAGAGTGTAAGGTTGGCTTTGGCATTCCTAGTTCCTGTCCCACTGAATCTCTCCATCAGTGTGGGGTATAGAGATATCTCCCATGCTCTCTGGTCATCCAACAGACATAAAATATTCACGTGTGTGCGTGCACATACACAGACACCTCCCAAAGACACTATATTCAGAAAGGATAGCGTTAATATAGCATTTCTATCACTCCATCCTCTTAGCCTGCCCTATTTTTCTTCAAAGACCATGGCTGATTTTCAGTGGATATACATTAGCATGGCTACATCAATTGCTATAATATTAAAATATTCTACTTCTGTGCGGGAAAGCAAGTAGCTGCTGCCCCAGATCCTGAGGCATCCCCTGCTTTTGTTATCCTAGCATCTCCCACACTCTCCCATGATCCAGCAACGAAAGGCCTAACATCAGCCACAACAAGGCTAAAGCTGGCCCATGTTCAAACTTGGAGTGGGTGGGAGTGGGGAGGGGAAGTCACACACTAACACTTTATTGGGAAGTTCAACGTCAAGGAAGTTGGAGTGAGCAGGAAAGGGAAGTAAGGCAGGGAAGGAAGAGAGAAAACACAAGGGAATACAAGGGGATGTGAAACCATACCAAATATCACAAGCTGGCCATATCAGGGTTAAATATTTGAATATTCCACCCTGCATAGTACTTATAATTACCTGAAATTACATTATATACTTTTTGATATAAATTATAGATATTTGTCTGCCAACTAGAAAGTAAGCTATGTGAAGGCAGGGACTTTTTAAAATATTGTATCTTTAGGACCTAAAATATACCAGGCATATGGTATGTGAGCAATGATATTTGTTCAGTGAATGAATCATTTCACATTAAGAAGAAACATTTTCTAAATAAAACACATTTTATGTAAGTTCCTAGCCATAAGAGATGTAGTTATTGATATTATTTTTGCAGAGTGGTTTCCATTCCTCGTTTCTTAACCTCCAGTTTCCTAATCATGCCCAGAGGCCTCCTTGTGCATAAGATACGACCACAGTGGTGCCCATTTCATGTTAGAGTCATCTACCTCTAAGTCTGCCATCTGTCTACTCAAAGACACAGTAAAACTTTGAAATCCTTGCTTTTCCTTATCTTAGCTGATCAAAAAGGCAGGCAAGGCATCAATATGGAAAAGAGGGAGATTTGTTTTCTTCTGCCCAGAGCTTTCTCCCAGGGTGGGACACAAAGGTTATAATATATCCCACCTATACTTGGTATTTATGATTTGTATTTTTTTCCTTTTTTTTTTAAGTTTATTTTTCTTTTTTAACGTTTTTATTTAAATTCCAGTTAGGTAACATACAGTGTAATATTAGTTTCAGGTGCAGAATTTAGTGATTCACCACTTCCATGCAACACCCGTGCTCCTCACAAGTTCATTCCTTAATCTCCATCCCCTATATCCCCCATCCCCCACCCACTTCTCCTCATAACCATCAGTTTGTTCTCTATAGTTAGTGGTCTGTTTCTTGGGTTACCTTTCTCTCTAAACCCTTCACTTGTTTGTTCTGCTTCTTAAATTCCACATATGAGTGAAATCATATGATACTTATCTTTCTTTGACTTATTTTGCTTAGCATAATTATGATTTTGCTTTTGGAAAGAAACCGTTTTCTTTTCACTGATCAAGCTGTTCTAAGTAGTAGTCAAAAAAGTCCTTTGAAATGTAGTTTTTTTTAATGTGGAAAATTTATGGGAAAAATTATCACATGCTACAAGTTTCAGTGGGAAATGATTATCAAAAATAGTCACTTTAAAAAAAAGTAGGCACTTTGTAGTAAAAACCAACAACTATCAAGTATTGAGTTTCAAAATTTTAATTTAAAGGTGAGAAAATGCTAATTAATTACATTAATATATTCATGACTGAGACTTAATCTACTTAATGTTCCTTTTCTCTTCTAACATTTCACTTCATCAGCCTGAGGGCAATCATCTGTAATCATTTATAATCATCTAATTACAAACTTATTCAAGCTGCCGACTCTCACTGTGACTGTATTTTATCTCCTTTATCATTACCACATATTTTTAAAATGAAAGAAAACATGACTTTGTTGCAATGTGATATTATTATTGCTTAGATATTAAGATGCTGGCAATCATGATCAGATCTATCTTTATAACGTTTGGCACAATTTAGGATATTGTATTATCTGGCAAGGAAATTTATTTAACATAATGCTTAGAAAATTAAATCCAACCTTCTACTAAATACTCTTCTAGAGTAGAAGAGGAGAGAAAGCAAACAGGTAAATCCAATAAGTAAATCCAAAAAAAAATTAAGACAATAAGAACCACCATTGTTGTTTGACTATGAGGGGCTAAAAGTTCCGGAAACCCTACGAAAGAAAACAGAAGGCTTTCATATTTCTTTTATAGCTCAAATAGTTGTGTATTATATATCACATACATCAGTTGGAGATCACATGAAAAAAAATGCTAAGATTAATCATATAGTCTGTATTTCACATAAGTTCACATAAGTCTTTATTATTGGGCTCTACTTTGCCCATACTTGGATTTACCTCGTTTAAACTTTTGATGCCACTTCCCAGCTATTGTACATTCCTAGTGTTATAATCTAAAAAAAATTTTTTTTTCAAGGATCATTTTCAACAGTTAAAAGGCTGAGCAAACATCCTTTTTTGTTTTCTTTCCTATCATTTCTCAGAGTAAGTGGTATAAGCCATCAAAGGTCAGAACTTGAATGAATAATTCCTTGCCACAATGTGGCAAGCACTGTGCTGCGTGTTTTTAAGTTACGCCAATCTTCAGAAAACTCCTGAAAGGGAGTCAGTGTCACCTGATAAGTAATTTGAGATTTAGAGAGATTAAATAACTTGCTCAAACTCACACACCTAGTCTTGAGTAACAGTCCTTATTAAAATATCCGCCTATTGAGGTTATGTTTGGAGAAAAAAATCCGTATCATTTAGAGATACATACAAATGAAAGGATGTCTGGGATAGGAAATGTGACAGGAATGTGGGTGCAGGCATAGATATAAATAAGGTTAGCCATGTTACAGTTGGGTGACAGGGTCATATACCTAAGGGTTTGTGATACCATTTTTTCTACTTTTGTGTATGATAGAACTTTCCCAAACGGAACAGTTTTTAGAAGTTTAAGCAACCTGAAAAGTAAGATTAATATCAGTTGGACGCAAGGAGGAGAAAAAAGAGAGGATGTAAATGTGTAGTGGCATTCACCTTAGCAATTTAACAACTAACTCTTTTAGCTATGTCCATTTAGAGCTAATCTTGCCATAAGCTCTGAATCACTTCACATGCATGGGCAAATAGGCACGTTCACATCTTATTCAAGAAAAAAGTGAACTTGTTTCATACCAATTATTAAGATCCCGAGCTGTTTGTTTCAGTCCTAACTGTACTTCTCTGGGTAAAATGAACTATAATGCTAATTCTTAATTAGATATAAGACCCAAAGACAGTTTGTCAAATACTCTGGCCTTTTTCTGTTCTCCTCCTAACTCCTCTTAATGTGCTATTTTACTATTTGTTCATTCTTTTTAACCTCAAAGTGGCCGGAAGAGAACGTAGAGCTTAAACCATTCAATTCACTTTAAGCAGCTCGGTCAAGAGGTTTTCCGGCAGTAGGTGCTGTTTCTGATGAACTGTTTCAGCACTGGACCTGACTCTTCTACAACTTTTGTCAGTCTAAACTAAAAGGAGTAATAATAAAGTCCATCTTAAAACTGAGGTAAAATACCGCCATTGAAAAAAACTATGTCATGGGGACTGGTATAAACCAGCTGGCACCTGTCACAGGATGTCCTCACCACCACCTACCCTCTGGCTTCAATGGCCGTCTTGTTGACATTTTCCAAAAGCGTGAGAGCTGGGAGCTTGCCAGGAACTACCCCTAACATATTAAAAGCATGCTTGCCTAGGTATTGGTCTTATGTGTTACTGGGAAACCAATGGGCTCTGGGCTTCCAGAGCTGGACAAAGGAATATGGTGCTTAGGAATGAAGCCAGAGGCTTCAAATGCAGGCTCTTAGGCCGAGGTCTGAAGGACTAGACAGCCAAATGAGGCAGGGAGTCAAAGAAGCAAGCTGGAATGAAGTGTGAAGTAGGGCTGTTCCTTTTAGATGTATTTTACCGGAGAGTAGAAAATGGGATTGGTTTGTACATTCTGTATGCTTATACTAATCCACTCCCACAAATATAAGACACTATGTCAAACATGGTTCTCTGGAATAACTTCCAGGCCTGACCACCAATGCCCCACTTCCACTCTCAAATGCATGATTTGAAGTTCTCCATCTATGTGTTGCTGTGAAGGCATTTTGTAGGTGTAATTAACAGTCATAATCAGTAGACTTTAAATAAAGATTATCCTGGGTAATGTGGGTGGGCCTGATTCAACTGGCTGAAAGGCCTTAAGAGCTGAACTGAGGTTTTCCAGAAGAAATTCTGCCTGTGGACTACAACTTCAGCTCCTGCCGGAGAGTTCCAGCTTGCCTTTCCTGACAGCCTTCTCTGCAGATTTCAGACTTGCCCCCAGGCAGACCCCCAAATTGTGCAAGTCAATTCCTTGCAAAAAATTTCTTAATATGTATTTTCTACTGGTTCTATTTCTCTGGCTGAGCCTTGATACAGCGATTGAACATGAGTATTTCTAAGTAGTATGTACAATTTGGACTTTGTACTTTAACAGCAAATACAGGTATTTCTGTGTGTCTATATAGGAGAGTGTCTGGAGGTCTACGTATATAATTGCTCTCTTTTTGAGGAGGCCTGACTTTGGGATCCCATGTCCTCCCCTGTAGTGTCCAGTGCTAGTAAGAATGCTAAGTCAGTTTGACCATATCTGATTGGGTTCCTCATCCTTCACTATCCCCCAGGTGATGTCTGATTACCCTAGCCTGTTTTCAGTAAGAATACGCTGACTCGATCAAGCAATAATCCCCCTTACCCTGATGTTTCCCTTTAGTAATTTTCCATCCACTGACCCCCACACCTGCTCACTGGCTATGAATTCCCATTTGTGTATTCAGAGTTGAGTTCAATCTCTCTCCCCTATTATAAAAGCCCACCATAATAGCTCCCCGTGAATAAAGTCTGTCTCACTGTCTTTAATAAGTATCATGAATAATTTTTCTTTGACACTCCCAGACTATTTTGATCACAAATTTTTTTACCATTCACTCCAAATTAGATAGCTAGATTTTAAGAAATTTATACTGTTATATCATGTGCACAATTTTTTAAAACACAAAAATGGAAAGAAAAATGTTGAAATTAAAAAGGAAATAGAAATAGAAGTTGTAATATTCTCTTCCTGCATCTGAAGACTCTTACTGCATTTATCTCACTTTGAGGTTGTTCCTTAACCTATTTCTCAATAGACACGATACAAAAATGATTCCAGGGTTCACATCTCAAAAGGCAGTAATGGTATCTATTTCAATTTCTGTTTTTAAATTCTGAACAAATAACTAAGCTTTTTCTCTTTAAGTGGAACACTTCAGGAGCTTCCAAAAGAGTAAGCACTTAGGATAGTTAATACAGATTAGCCAAACGTGCTCGTGAGTCAGTCACTCAGTTGACTCTGCTAAAAACTGCTAACCACAGTAGCAGTCTTCACACCTGCAGTTTTTAATGTTTTTTTATTCTTGGTCATATGAATTTAATTTATATCCCAAATGTGGACCACTGACTTAAATTAGGAGGCAAAAGGAAAAATAGCATTAAAATGCTAGTAAATGGAAAGCATTAAAACTGATAATTCTGGGGACACCTGGGTGGCTAAGTCCCCATCAGGCTTCTTGCTCAGCACGGAGCCTGCTTCTCCCTCTGCCTGCTGCTCCCCCTGCTTGGGTGCTCTCTCTCTGACAAATGAAATCTTAAAAAAAACCCACACTGATAATTCTGAATTTTTGCCTCAAGGTGACTTTTTTATTCATAGAGTTCACTTAGTACATCATATAGAATATGAAAAGGAGAAATAGTGGTGATTACACTTAGTTTGGCTCTTCATTTACTGAGAATAAAAAGAAATAGTATCTTCCATGTTTCATTTAAAAACAACCTGACACCTTCTCGTGTCATTTAGAAAGACGACACAAAAAATTAGAAAAATAATTTTATTTTTTAAACAAAAATGCAATAATTCCAAGCATTAGTCATAAAAGCAGTTTTGCTTGGCTTTAATCCTATAAAATGTACTTAATTTTAAATCCAGAATGTAGAACTATTATATACTACAAATCATGTTTTTTCCTACACAAATGAAACAATTTGTATTACATATTAAATAGGGAAAAAAATTGTCGAGAGGGAAAAGACCACTCAGGAAAAATTTTTGGCGTTTATACATTGATTTCTACTTTTGCCAAACACAAAAGTGATGAAATACTACCCAATGAGCTCAGGGAAGTGAAAGTTCATGATTCAATAAAGGTAGGGAAACTCGGCCTTAAATGAACATAATGTTTCCATAACGGCTGAAAATGGACTTCATAATACAATCTTGAGTAATACACAATGCGTGTAACCTGAGGTTTGTCACGCTTGACATTTTAACTACAGCACTATTCTGTCAAGACAGCAGCCAGTTCTTGCTTCTTGTCCTATCAACACTTGATTTATGTTAAGCAGCTGCTACCTATCCCAAAATAGTATATATAACTGACAAATTTAGTGTACTTTTCAAATATTTTCGAATATACACTAATTTGAAAATCAAAGACCGTTTTGTGGCAATAGCAAAAATTTTACAAACCAAGAATCTTAGTACCGCATTTACGAACATCTAGCACAGCACGCCCAAGCACAAGCTGTAAAATGTTTGAAACTCTATTTATCTTTACAAACACACAGTAAGTCTTTTCAGTTTCCCTCAGTGGCTTTAACGGTGCTGATCAGTCAAAAGATAAAAAGCGCAACGGAACACATCAAAACCACAGTAAACGTCAGAGGGTGTTCACAATAAGAACTCAGTAGCAACAACCACATTTAAAGCTACAGGACTTGAGCCTCTGATACTACAAATCCCAGAGTTCCCAAGGGCGCAGGCGGAGCTACTTTCAAATTGATAGCTATTTCAGCCAATGACACAACCACGCAAAAAAAAAAAAAGCAATAAAGGACCTGTTCCTTTGCGTTCCAACACTGAAGTCATACTTAGTTCTGAGTATGTGGGTGTTTCAGGGCCCTATCAAGTATTTCTCACTCGCAGTAGAAGCTTCCTGGTCACCACAATTCTCTACCCGAATCTGTCTCAGTGGAAGTTACATCGTCTAAAAGCAGAGAGGAACTCACGTTGCCCGACGTCAACGGAAGGACTCCATCACCTGAGGAAGAGGCAGAACCCGCCTTATTCTTGCCCTTTATTGGCCACGCAGCCAGGAGACGCAAACCTTCGTCACAACCAATGAGTCTTTGAAACTTCCGTTAACAAACCGTAAAAGGAGAGGTCCTGTGCGGCGCTTTGCTTAAACTGGGTCTGCGCCGGCGCAGACGTCCTGCTTTCGTCCAATCCGGAGAGAGGCTTGCTCTTGGCAATTCGTCGGCCCTCCTCACCCCGCCTCTTTCGCTTCCCCCGCCTCTCTGCTGCTGACCAATGCTCTGCACTTTCTTTTGCACGTTTACCCTATCAGAGAGGTAGGGGGTGGAGTTCCGGTCTTCTGCAGTGCTTCGAGACTCGGCTCGCATTTCTTCCCGCGCGCGTTGTGGGCTTGCAGTTGAGGTATATTTCATAGGGTCGGGTTGGGCTCGTACCCGGAATGGGCAGGTCTCTCCACGGACGCGATTATGTGGGTTTAGTCTAGAAAGCCGTAGTCGTTGGTTCTCTGGCACGAGGACCTCTGAGGGAAGTGGGAAGGGGTTGGGAGAAGGGAGCCACGTGCTGGGGCTTCTGGTGCCGGGGTGGGAGCCCCTGGACCACATCCGCGCTGTCCCTGCCCCGCGGGCCTTCCGCCGGTTAGGTGTTGGTGTCACTGTCGCCGGCCCCGTTGCCTCCTCTGTCTCACGTTTCTGTAGAAGCGAAGCGCCCTTCGCCTAGTGTTCAAGGAAGGGTATCCAGGATCTGTTTTTGTTTTTTTCCTGCAACTCGCATTTTTCTTATCGCCTGAGTGTGTAAATTTTCGAAGTCAGATAGCAAATTTTCATTTGGGAAGAGACGTCGTGTAATATACAATACAAACTGTGAGACCAGCTCTGTTAAGCACTTTATGTGTATTATATAATCCACATAGCAGTCTAAAGGGTAGGTACTGTTAACTGTTCTTATTTTCATGTGAAGAAACAGACTGCTTAGTAACTCGTCCACATGTTGTCTAAAGCTCGTCTCTTGGTAAACTGAGTGTGCCATTTGGTTTCCAAAGACGTAAAATTAAAATACGCTATTAAACTGTAAAATGTTTCACCTGTTTTCTTTCCGAACTTGAAGTTATTTTAAAAGTTAATGCAACATGCCTATAAGTGAATTGATATTATCGATATAAAATCATCTAGTAGAATACCTTGGACTAGGAGCCATTTCCCAACCTTTGACTGGGCAAGTCACCCTCTGAGCCAGAATCGAAATCAATACCAGACATGACTACAAGACTACTTCCTAGAGTTGTAAGGATCAAATGAGAGAATGGTTGTAATGTATAAATTACTGATGATAACTGCCTATATGTCTCTGCTTTTCAAATTCTTTCCTGTGAGGCCAGACCAGTGTTAAATAGCATAGATAGATAGATAATTTTATATATGTAGTTATATATTCTCTGTGTCTAAAACAGTGGTAATATGCAGCCTAGGACCACGTGTGAACTACCTCTTTTCTTTTTAAAGATTTTTCCCCCATTTAATCTGCCATGTTTTCATCCCCCTGAATTTTCAGCCTACATAAATCATTTAAGTAGCATTTCATTAGGAATGGGAAGGCCATTGAGAGAAGCCAGGATGCTTTCAACCAAGTTTTCCATCATCTGTGGTCTGGCTTGATGAGTAGCACTTCCAGTGTGAGGTGTCAGCGATGTTCTTCACTATCAACAAAGAGATGATCTCTGAGCAGGGGCTGGTTGCATCACTTCCAGCACTGCCCCTTTTATAACCCCTGCATGAAGAGCTTCGACCAGTGCCTCTTGATCGGCTTGCAGGCATTTATCAGCTTATTAAAGGATAGGATAAAAGTATATGACCCAACAGCCAGATGGAAGAGTTGCATAGAGCAAGGTGCGCAGAAAGGGTGTAAGCTTCCATGCCCTCTCTAGGCACACTACTCTCCACAGTCTTTGCTTGTTCTCCAGTCTGGAAGCTCCAAAATACATTTAAGCCCATGTGGCTCCCTTACCTATTCATCCAGGTTTCAGGACGGTGTTCCCTGTAAAAGCAGAAATGTTATTCATATGGTCTGTATTCTTACCTTAGACTGATGTAGATAGCGTAATGCAAAAGTAGCTCAGTTCAAATAACTTCTGAGTTCTGGTTCCTTCTGGAGGCTCTGAGGTGAAGATTACTTTCCTCGCCTTTTTCAGCTTTTGGTGGCTGCATGTGTTCTTGGCTTGTGGTACCTTCATCTTCCAAGCATGTCACTGCTATCTCTGCTTCCATCGTCACACTGTTTTCTCTCCTGTAGTCTAATCGAATCTTTCTCTGCCTTTCTCTAATGCGGGCCTTTGTGCTTACATTTAGGTTCCACCTAGATAATCTAAAATAATCTCTCCATCTCAGTATCTTAATTACAAAACCACTCTGTCATGTAAGGAAACACTCATAGGAATCAGGATTTGGGTATCTTTGGGGGTCATCTTTTAGCTTACTACAAAGGGTATAAAGAGGGTAAAGGAGATCCTGTTCCACTGCAGCTTAAAGTCTAATTGGATGTGCATTAACACCTTAGAAGGGTGAAATTTCTTGGAGTTCTAATCTTCTGCCTTAGAAATGCATGTAACTTTTGTATTCAACTTCATAATATGCCCATGTTTGATACTCTTCTGAATTATTTGCCACATCATAACACTGCTGTTTTAGGGATTTAGACTGTTTTGTGGCTTATATTAGCCAGATTACTATAGTCATAGATGTGTCCCCCAGTTTAAGAAGTATGACCTCAGATGATGGGGATTTATTATAAGGAAGCCATTTAAGCAACCAGTTAAAGACTTTGGGTCCCGTTGCTCCTAAGGCTAAAATGTGCGATAGGCTTTCTGGAGAACTGGACTGATGGTCCCTCATCATTGATACTCTCCGATCCCCCCCCCCCCCAAGACAGGAGCTCTGATGAACAGATTTTTGTCCTATCTTCAGAAGAAAATAACCCACCTGTTCTTGTGTCTATCTGAAAATCATAATTAGGAGACAGGATCTGATGAGTTGGGTTTATTACCATTTGGTATGGGTATGTTGGAATAAGATTATGAAAAACAACCCAGCTCTGAATAGGTATTCAGTATGTAAGAACTGTTCAGTAAAGATCTCTGTGCTTTGTGTACAGAGTTGGAAGGAGAAGTACATGTGGGACATTTATATGGGCCAGGCCTGCAAGTGACCTACATTACTTTTTCTCATGTTGCCTTCTCTGACACAAAGCCACGCCTAACAAACGTCTAGTTGTGTGCCTCACTGATGATCTGCTCATGAGTTAGTCTCTGCCACGATGGGCAATACTTAGCCAGCTGCTTAAGATTTGTTCTCAGTCCTCAATCTCCAGCCTTTAGTTTCTTTACCCTGTGAACTCTCCATGGCATCCAGATGCCTCTAGACAGCCTTCTTGGATACAGTCCTTTTTAAGCGGGCTCCACACCAGTGCTATCATCAGGTCCACAGGAAAGAGCCTCACATCCTTGGCCCTGACAAAGTCTGGATGTACAGGCCAATAACAATGTAATGCAGCCATTTTTCTTTGTTCTCTTTGAGCAGGTAGCCAGCCACAGTCTCTTAGACTTTGCCGCGCGTGGATCCTATATCCATAGTCTACAGGGGACCAGATCAAGGTCTGAGTTTGAGCTACTCGTGCTTGGTAAAATGGGAACGAGGAAAAAATGTCACAGTATTTTTTCACAAATAACTTCTTCCAAAAAAATTCTTTTTTCAGCTGCTTCATTTTGGTGTTTTTATTTCCTCAAAATGGAAGTCAGGCTAATGCTTGCAAAACTAGTTTTAGGTCATCTTTGCAAGTCCGGTGTGGACAGTCGGCCACCTAACTTAGGATGTGAGGGTATAGTGTGCAGTTTATAGGCTACGAAGTACAAAGTACTGGGCATTTACTGGGCATTTACCTGATGACTAGTTATGTAACTGAGTTTTTAAAGAATTCTCCCAGTAATCCAAGCCTAAGTAATTTCATTTGTTAAATGCTTGGTTCACCAGCCCTCTCTGTTCCTTGGTTTGGTAATAATTAAATCTAGGTGAAATAAATATAGAGGAATGTACATTTAAAAAACTATCTTTGAGGAGACCTGGGTGGCTCAATCAGTTAAGCATCCAACTCTTGATCTCAGCTTAGGTCTTGATTTCAGGGTTCGGAGTTCAAGCCCCACATTGGGCTCCACACTGGGTAGAGAGTGTACTTAAAAAAAACGAAACAAAAACAACCAAGAAACTGTCTTTGAAAGTGATCATCTCTGGGAAGCTAGCATTTCTTAGTGACTAAAATATTCCTTAGGTTTCCCAATCATCAAGCAGAATCATTTGATCTTATAAGTTGCCTTACTGGTTTAGAATAAACTTAAGTGATTGAGATAAATGGTAGTTAGAAGTGATTTCTTTTTCTTTTTTTAAGATTTTATTCATTTATTTGAGAGAGAGAAAGAGCACCAGCAGAGGAAGGGCAGAGGGAGAAGCAGACTCCCCCACTGACCCAGCCCAACACAGGGCTCTATCCCAGGACTCTGAGATAACCCAAGCTGAAGGCGGATGCTCAGCTGACTGAGCCACGCCATGATTTTTGTTTTTAACTCTTGAAAAATAGTACTGTTGTAGGGTCACGTTATTTCACATTTAAGGATTTAAAATTGGGTTTACTTAGTTTTTTTAAATAAGATTTTAATTTTAATTCCAGTATAGTTAACGTACAGCGTTATATTAGTTTCAAGTGTACAATTTAGTGATACAACAATTCTATACATTAGTCAGTGCTCATCATGATAAGTGCATGGATTCACTTAGCTTTAAATACAGATTTTTTTTTCCTGGATTGCAAGTTCATCTTGGCTGAGTTAACTGTTCATCATTTCAGCTAGATAAATTGTACATCATACAACAAGATATTTAACAAAACTTTAACATTTTAAGGATCATAAACTTCATTATGTGTTCATTATTTTCCAAATTTTCTTAGCTAAGCATTAATTGTTATGAAACAACTTGAAAAGTATAAAGCGTAAAATTGTTAGCAGCACGATGTGATAGAAGGAGCACTTGAAGTCAGAAGATCTTTCTATCGAAACCATATAAAATGTTGGACTTTTCTGAGCTTTAGTTTACTTATTTGTTAAATACTACTACTATTTGTCCTACTTAACTCTCACAGTTGTGAGACTCCGATGAAATGACAAATACTATAGTCCTTTGCAAAACGTATTCTTTTATTAAGGTCATAGTAAGTATCTGTTGTACTTTTTTTTTTTTTTAAGGTATTATTGATTTATGTGAGAGAGAGACCGAGAGAGAGAGCATGGGGGCGAGGAGAAGGAAAAGCAGACTCCCTGCTAAGTAGGAAGGCTGACATGGGGCTCAGAAAAGGGGTTTGGTCCCAAGACCTTGGGATCATGACCTGAGCCGAGGTCAGACACTTAACCAACTGAGCCACCTAGGTGCCACTATCTGATGTGTTTTTAAAGGGTTCGAATTTAGCATTAATTCTCTTGTGAATTCTACTAGTTTATGTGATTTTTTTAAAGCTCTACCACAATTTTTTGCCTCTTCGTAAGGTGGCTAGACCAAAAAATGATAAAAATCCTGTCTAGCAAATCTTTTAAGTTAATGTTAATTAATATTAGTCTCCAAATGTCGTTGCTTTGCTAACAATATAGTTTCACAGGAAAATTAAAAGAAACTTCTTCCAGAGAGTAATAAGCTTGGTGTGCCATTATAATTAAAACTTTTCCTGATAATGTAGGTTACTTTGTTTATCATGTCAGTTAAAATATTCCTTAGTGTTAGTATGTATACTGAGGTAAGCGATGGCTCTGTTCTCTTTGTGGGCATTCGTTGTGATCATTATTACTTTTTATTGGCTTTTAAAAAAAAGAATTTCATGGGATGCCTGGGTGGCTCAGTTGGTTACCTGTCTGCCTTTGGCTCAGATCATAATCCCAGGGTCCTGGGGTCCAGTCCCACATCGGGCTCCTTGCTCAGCAAGAGTCTGCTTTTCCCTCTGCCTGCCACTCCCCATGCTTGTGCTCGTGCTCTCTCTCTTTCTCTGACAAATGAATAAAATCTTAACAATAACAACAACAAAAAAAGAATTTCACCATTCCTTGAATTTTAGCAGAGCTAGTGGTTAAGAGCACAGATTTTTTTTTTTAAGATTTTGTTTATTTGACAGACAGCGAGAGAGGGAACACAAGCAGGGGGAGTGGGAGGGGGAGCCTGATGCAGGCTTGATCCCAGGACTCTGGGATCATGACCCGAGGTGAAGGCAGAGGGCAGACGCTTAACGACTGAGCCACCCAGGCGCCCCAAGAGCACAAACTGCCTGAATTGAGTACTGGCTGCATACTAGCTCTGTGATATTGGGCTGTTTACATGTAACTTACATGTGCTTCAGTTGTCCCATTTATGAAATGGGATAATTATAGGTACTTCATAGGCTGTTATAAGAATTGAATGAGTACGGGGCACCTGGGTGGCTCAGTCGTTGAGCGTCTGCCTTTGGCTCAGGGTGTGATCCCCGCGTTCTGGGATCGAGCCCCACATCAGGCTCCTCCGCTGGGAGCCTGCTTCTTCCTCTCCCACTCCCCCTGCTTGTGTTCCCTCTCTCGCTGGCTATCTCTCTCTCAAATAAATAAATAAAATCTTAAAAAAAAAAAAAGAATTGAATGAGTACGTATTTGGGAAGTGCTTAAAACAGTGCCTGACAAACACTTTTAAATAAATTCCTTTCTTTGAGGCGCCTGCGTGGCGCAGTTGGTTGAGCTTCGGACTCAGGGTCTTGAGATTGAGCCCCAGGAGATCTCGCCCTGCCTCTGAACTCTATGCTCACCGCAGTCCGCTTGAGATTCCCTTTCCCTCTGTGCCTCCCGCTCATGCTTGCTCATGCACACTCTCTAAAATAAGTAAATCTTAAAAAACAGTAAATTTCTTTCTCTGATTTTATTCAATATTACTCATCAAGTATGAATGTGGAATAACAGCTGGAAGAGAAAAAGCTCTAGGTTATGGCTTATAAATATACTGTATCATATAGCTGATACTATTTTAAATCTTTTTTTAACCTTGTAAATACTCGGAAATTTGCATGGCCAGGCAACTAAAAGTTATGCTGGACTTCACATCATTTAATATTGGTTTTGATCTTAAATCTTTGCTGGTATTAAGACTTTCCACATGTATATGCTTTAAATATTTTAACTGTATATTGCTTGGTTGTATGAGTGTTATTGATTCATTTCATTTAGTGCGGATGAGAATTATGCCAACTTTACATTTGAATGGCCATTTAAAAATGCTTTGTAAAATATGTCTTTTATATCATTTGAGGGTCAGTATAAGAAAGCATTTAAGAGTGTGGGCTCTAAAATCAGATTTCTGGGCTGTCTGGGTGGCTCAGTGGTTAAGAGTCTGTGTTTGACTCAGGTCATGATCTTAGGGTCCTGGGATCAAGCCACGCATAGGGCTCCCTGCTCAGCAGAGAGCCTGCTTCTTCCTCTCACACTCCCCTGCTTGTGTTCCCTCTCTCACTGTCTCTCTGTCAAATAAATAAATAAATAAAAATTTTAAAATAAATAAATAAAATCAGATACCTGTTCCAGTCCCTGCTCTGCACTTGTGAGCCAAGTGTGAGCCAGTGATCTTCGGCAGATCACCTGCCGTTTTTAAGTCTCACTTTCCTAACTATAGAGCCGGATAAGGTAATTTCAGAGGACTAAATGAGATACAATGCATGTAAAGCATTTAGAACAGTACCTTGCATACAGCAAGAGTTTAATATATTTTACTTACT
Source organism: Ursus americanus (assembly GCF_024610735.1). NCBI lineage: Eukaryota > Metazoa > Chordata > Mammalia > Carnivora > Ursidae > Ursus > Ursus americanus. The sequence continues at coordinate 10,497,789 of NC_142152.1, read as the reverse complement.
ATTAATATCATTGATGGATACAAAAGAGCCAGTAGGTAGAACAAATAGAAATACGAGAAAACCAAAATTCAGATCAATGATTTACTGAAGGTCATGTGAAAAAAGTATGCTCCCTTCTAGTGCAGATCTTTTCCCATAACCCCTCTTCAGCTTACTCGTATTGACCAAGTCCACCCCAAAGACGTGTTCCTTTATTTCCCATTGTGTTTCCAATTCTTGGTTGCTTGTCAGAGTATTTTCATCTTGGTTCTCATTCTATCAGTCTTTCTCTTTCTTTATGAATTCTGCAGGCCTGTATTACTTGGGCTTTTAAGTTGTTAGTATGCATGCATGACAGGCATTTATTTTTCAAAAAAGAAAGAAAGAATAGATATTGAAGTTAAATTTTTCATAAAGGTTAGTTTTTTTTTAACTTGTGATTCCATTAGCCTATTATTTTTTTTTTAAAGATTTTATTTATTTACTCGACAGAGATAGAGACAGCCAGCGAGAGAGGGAACACAAGCAGGGGGAGTGGGAGAGGAAGAAGCAGGCTCATAGCAGAGGAGCCTGATGTGGGGCTTGACCCCATAACGCCGGGATCACGCCCTGAGCCGAAGGCAATGCCCAACCGCTGTGCCACCCAGACGCCCCTCCATTAGCCTATTATTAACTTGTATTTAACATGGTACTGAATTATTTTTATGAAGCTACCTTATTCCCTCCAAACTCTCCCTTCTTTTTTTCCCCTGAGATTGTAAAATCAAATTGAGCTTTTCTTAGGAATTGAGAAGGAGTTTGAGAATCACACAAATCCCCTGAGCCATTCTAAAAATAGGAAGAATACAATTTATGAATCATTGCGTTATTTTTGAAACTCTTGAATGATTAAAATATGGATGTATTCTTTTTTGGCATCAAAACCATGTTTATATCATATAAGTAAAGCACATAATATTTACTGCATTATTCTGGAAATTTGAGGTAATTTGATCCTATAATGTATTTTGTGAAGGAATAGCATTTGGAACAAATTGTTTAATTCTGGAATTTGGGTATGTAGGACTGTCTATTAAATCATGTTCACACCAGCAGGTGTTTATTGAATGCTTTCTGCCAATAAGGTACTGTGTAAGATGGTAATAAAGTGATGCCCCCCAAATCACAACCTTTTTCCTTAGCTTCCTCAGTTCTGCCGTCATGGTGTTTTCTGTGACTATAGAGTTTGAAGTGAATTGACCTCAAAGTTGTGTTTATGGATGTCCTGGATGTCAATAGTGATACTGCTTGATTTATTTCTTATTTCTTTTTCTTTATTTCTTTGTTTTCTCCAGAAAAGGGGTGGCTGCCTCTGTGGCTTGATTTGTATGTGTGTGTGTGTGTGTGTGTGTTTCCTGTCTTTGTCATTGTTTTACATTTTGTGTAGTTCCTTATCTTTGCTTCTTTGTCTTCCTCTATGGAGTGTGTTTTGTGTGCGTTTGTGTTTCTATATTCCTCTCCAGGAAGTAGGATATTGCAAGGTAGGCTATAGAGTTAGCCTCAGGCTGGTAGAGGATTGATAGTAGAGAACTGGAAAACATGGTTCTTGTCTTTAAGAAATTTATACTCTGTAGTAGAGAGAAACAGATATAAGTGTGTGACTATGTATAACTAGAGAAAAAATAACACTTCTGTGTATTTAGTATACGATTACTGCTATATAAATAACAGAATGTTTTGGCATTCAGAGTAAGTATAAACTTGCTTTAGGCTGGGTTAAGAAAAATTTTATAGTACTGTACCAGTACTACAAAATTTAAGCTAGATCTTGAAGCCTGGGTAGGATCTAGATAACTCAGGAAGACAATGTAGGATTCTTGGAGAGATCAGCAATCTTTTTTGCAGTTGTGGGGAAAATATTTTACCCATTAAAAAATTGCTATGTGTGGGGTTGCTATACAATAGTGTGTGATTCAGATGCTCACACAACTGCAGCCCCTGCGAAAACAATGAGAATGTATATGCTGCTTTATAAAAATTATTTAGTTTTATGTCCTTAAAGAAATGTTTGTGAGGGGCGCCTGGGTGGCTCAGTCGGTTAAGCGTCTGCCTTAGGCTCAGGTCATGATCCCAGGGTCCTGGGATCGAGCCCCGCATCAGGTTCCCTGCTCAGTGGGGAGACTGCTTCTGCCTCTCCCTCTGCTGCTCCCCACTGCTCGTGTGTGCTCTCTCTCTCTCATAAATAAATAAAATCTTAAAAAAAAAAAGAGAAGTTTGTGAAATCACATATTTGCTTTTATTTTCCACTTCCTGTCATGCTGAATGTCAGTGCTTTTTACAACATGAAATTGGTTTCTAAGAACAAAATTTTTTTATATGAAGTAAGAGTCTGTCCTGTTCTTCCCATCTTTTTCCAGGAATTAGATGTTAAATTAAGTATTTCCTGTCCTCTTCTGTGTCGGGGCCCTATAGGAAACCATTGCAGTTGCAGATAAGAGAGGTAATGGACGGCTGGAGGAGGATAATAGCAGGGCAGACAGTGATGAGATAAATGTGAAGGGTGATTTTCAAGGTAGGCTTTATTGGCTAGTTGCTTCTTGTCCTTTGACTTTCTTTAATCAAAGATGATTCTGAGATGTTGAGCCTAGATGATTGAGAAGATTGTATAACTAACAGAGATGAGGAATACAGGTGTTTGAGTTATATTTTGGATATATTCAATTTGAAGTTTTGGTAGCCTGTTCAGGGTAGAGGTCTAGGCAGACATTAGAAATAATGGAGTTGGAATTTTGAAGAGAGGTCAGGATTGAGGGTAAAATCTAGGAGTTCACAAAGAGGTGATAATTTATATTGCATGGGGAAGAGAGGAAAGAACAAGTAAGAAAAATTTAACTCAGTTATCATGGTTAACAGCAGAAATCCCAATCATTACTAATCAGTTAAAGCATATGTCTGTTTAGATGTTCTCGTTAAGTCCTGAATGATTTTTTTTTTCCATTCTCTAATTTTTGGACCTCTTGCTAGATGGCAGTAGTAGTTAATTCCAAGGGCAAGGAAGGCAAGTATTGGAAGAGTTTGATAGCTTAAGTCGACGCTAAACTTTTTCATATGTTCAGTAAACTTAGAATCAACAGTACATTATTTCCAATCCTTTTTATCCTTCACGTCAGATCTATAAAGTAAGTGTGAAATTTTTTTTTTCTCTTAATATCCGGCTTTTGCAGGATGGTTCAAGAATTATGTCTTTTGTTGGTTATTTCTCTGATATCAGGATCTTTCACTATGTTCAGAAGAGAGGAAATGAATTTAGACTTTAACTAGATTCTGATCTTCCTAAGATATGGCACAAAGTAGTTAAGAGAACTCGTCTGTACTACTTTCTCTTTACACAAGTATAAAGCTATAAATATTTATGTTCAAGGGTTTTGCCATTATTTTGATTTCTATTTCAGCAGATCCCTTTTGGACATTCACCCAGTTTGGAGTATTAAGTAGTGAATCTACTTCAGAATGTAAAGGACAGTATTTTTAACTATCAATTTATAAATATTTATAAAGTATTGCCTGATTGTGTGAGATATGTTGACATGATTGGAAGATATCCACTGTTGGGATAACACAGGTTAACAGTGGAAATTTAAAGAATTGTTAATATGTTAAAGCATCTTTCTGTTGGTGACTTTTTTAAGGAACATTTCATACTGTGAATTCACCTTAGATGTATCTAGTCTGCCTCCCCCCCACCTTGTGTGTGCGTGCCCATGCGTGTATACATTTTCAGTTCAGCCTCAGTTATCATGATTAACAGCATGGGTATGTGCGTAGGCATGTATCTGTATATATACATATTCACTGTGTGTGTGTGTGTGTATGTATATATATATACATATATGTATATATTAGAGTTTATATCTAATAGTTTATTCTGCAGGTTTGTCATTTGACACCATTGCATTTCTTTGAAATTTTCTGTGCTGGCACTTACTGGTCTTTTGTACCAGGCATCATTCTGAGCACTTACCATGTAGTAATGAAGTTACTCCTTATAACAACCCTCTGATGTTGCAACTGGTATCCCTGTTTGAAGAATAGGAAGCTGAAACACATAGCTAGTGACACCAGAATTTGAACCTAAGCATATTCTCTTAACTACCATGCAATACCTATTTCTGTAAGTCTCTGTTTCCTAATCTAAAAAGTAATAATAAAAAGACTCTCTTTTAGGGTTATTGGTGGGGTTAAATGAAGCAATGCATGTGATGAGACTGATAAAAGAATCTAGATATTAACGATCATCTAATATTAACTGTTGTTTGGCCACTTTTCTGATTTTCTTCTAGTTCTTTTTTCCATTATCTCCCTTACGATTTATTCTTCTTCTGCCCATTTTTTAAACAGTGGTAGTGTAGGGTTCCGTTTTTGACCTGCTATTTTATATCATTCTGTATAATTTCCCTTTAGGAGGTTTATCCACTTTCCTAGTTTTAAACTACTGCCTACTACCTATAATCTGATGACCCAATTCCATACATTGCCCTCGAGCTGTAGACTGATGTATCCAAATGTCTGCTGTGTATCCATCTTCGGGCATCCCCACATGTCCTTCAGGCTTGATATGGATAACATTGTGGGAAGATTTTAGTATAAAATGAAACTGAAGGATGTGAAGTAGAGAGCCTCACACATGTGCCCTCAGAAAAATGACGACTGAGACGGATTTCTCATAAATGCTTGATTTATAGAGGATTGAACTTTATCCTTTGACTTATGAGCCTCCTCCAAGAATCTCTCCCATCTTCGTGCTTGCTGCTTGGCTCCTAGCTGGACTTTCCCCTTTTGCTCTCCTTGCCCATGAAAAGCAACCAAAGCTAAAGCTTCAGCGGACTCTCCTATAGCTGCTGCAGTTTGTGTGTCCCAAGTTGCAATTCATCAACTATTGCTGAATAAACTTGATTTCTGATAATTTGAGCTTGTCTTAGTTTATCTCTTTTCTCTTAGGTAGACATTACATGGTATCAAAAGTGAGATCTGAAGGAGGTGACCACCAAGGAATACCAACCTCCAGAAATAAGTGAGTTTCCTGCACTTGAGCCCTTTGCACTCTTTGCTTCTGCAAATAAGGTGACTTTCAGTTTGGCAAATTTCCTCTTAGATCTTGAGTTCCCTCCTTTGGTAGAGCTCTCTGACTTTATTTGGGATCTGGATAAGGACAGATTGTCCTTCTGGTGTGTACTCTTTTATTTCTGATAACGGGATCCCAGTCATCAGAATTTTCTAAGGGTGGCCCTCCCCCTTGAGGAATGCTGGCTGATTTTATGTTAAAATATTACAGTCCTGGGGCTCCTCGTTGGCTCAGTTGGTTAAGCATCTGCCTGGGATCAGGCCCTGCATCGGGCTCTCTGCTTGGCAGGGAGTCTGCTTCTCCCTCTGCTTTCCCTGCCCCCAGCTCATGCTCTCTCTCTCTCAAATAAATAAATAAAATTAAAAAAAAATTACAGTCCTTCCTCACAAACATGTTGACTAAATAAACCAGTCTTACTAAGGATAACCTGGAAGTCCAGTGACCATTATGTGGAAACTTTGATTTCCCCATACGTATTTTTCTGTGAACTAAGTTAGAAGACCATGACTACAATATTGAACAATCCAAATGGGATAGTTATTTTAATTGGTGTCTGGAAGCTTCTAAATGTGTTTAGGATTCTAAAATTGCCTCCTTACAAATACTGTTTCTAAATTGACTGAAGCAAATAAACAACTAACGATGCATAAGAAACACCAGAGACCTCTTCCTTGGGGCTAAGCAAGGTCTTTCCTAACCTTACTACTCCACCTCCTCTATATTCCCCTTTGCCTTCTCTTAACCCTTCTCCTCTCCCTGAACTTCCTTTCTTTCCTATTATTGAAACCTTGTCCACCGATCCCATTAAAACCTTCCCTTTCAAAATTAAACCTGAGAATCCTTCTAAACCACCCCAGATTTCCTATACCCCATGGACAAAAGACAAAGTTAGGACTATAATTAAGAATTTTCCCAAGGTAACTGGGGATCTCCGTGCATTTGCAGAGGAATTCAGTATTCTAACTCTACCAACCTGCTCTTCCATCTCTTATCAGTTAGCCCACTTACTTGTCAGAGAAGGTAATGCTTGGGGTGCCTGGGTGGCTCAGTTGTTAAGCGTCTGCCTTCGGCTCAGTTCATGATCCCAGGGTCCTGGGATTGAGCCCCGCATCGGGCTCCCTGCTCAGCGGGAAGCCTGCTTCTCCTTCTCCCACTCCCCCTGCTTGTGTTCCCTCTCTCACTTCCTCTCTCTCTGTCAAATAAATCAATAAAATCTTAAAAAAAAAATGCTTTATTTTTAAAAAATTTTTTAAGTGCTTTAAAAAAAAAAGAGAAGGTAATGCTCAACAATGGATTAAAACTGCTATTTGGGGAAATCCCAAACAATCTCTAGGTTTTTGTTTTTGTTTTTGTTTTTTTAAGATTTTTTAAATTTATTTTTTTGACAGAGAGAGAGAGAGAGCGCGAGCACAAGGAGGGGGAGTGGCAGGCAGAGGGAGAGGGAAAAGCAGCCTCCCCTCTGAGCAGGGAGCCCAATGTGGGCCTTGATCCCAGGACCCCGTGATCATGACCTGAGCTGAAGGCAGACACCTAACCAACTGAGCCACCCAGGCACCCCAACAATCTCTAGGGTTTAAACTAAACCAGCCACCAGCCCTTTTATATGATCAAGTTTGCGGTATGGTCCAAAGGCTACATGAAGCCAGCCCTAGGGCCTTCCTTAAACCCATGAGCCAGAACAAAATTCAAGCATACACTCAAAGGCCTACCAAATCTATGGCTAATAAAGCAGACTCCAAGTCATTTTTAATAATCCTGAACTTTCCATAGATGTTGAATCCACTCAGGTAGTTTTTTAAAATATTTTTTTATTTTTTAATTTTTAAAAAATATTTATTTATTTATTTGAAGGAGGGAGAGAGAGAGCACCCACTCACGCACGAGAAGGAGGAGAGGGAGAGACAGAATCTCAAGCAGACTTCGCTTGGAGCAGGAGCCCGACATGGGGCTTGATCTCATGACCCTGAGATCATGACCTGAGCCGAAACCGAATGGGATGCTTAACTGACTGAGCCACCTGGGCACCCCCCCGCCAGGCGGCTTTTAATTCCATGTTCGTAAATGGCCTAAACAGGGACTTAGCCCTGTTGGTCAAAGGAATCCATATAAAATGGGAAACAGTGAACACCCCTGACTTTGTCAACCTGGGTGTTCAATTAGATTGCACTGTAGAACATGACACCAGAAGAAAGACAGCTAAGATTTTGAATCTTTACCTTTAACACATGGAAACTCCAAATCTATCTTACTGGACTATATCATTTTTGCAAAAATCCTGGCCATTGGAAATGGATTGCTAGAAATTGACATAGGAGCTACATCATCAGTGCTCAGCCCCCCAGTTAAAGAGTCTTTTCCTCTAAATAATACATATGTTCAAATAGTTGGGGGGGGGGGGATGTCTTAAATAGCCACAACATGTGCCTATTTCTTAGCCCATATATTTTTGTCAGACCTTTGCAAGTGAGCTACTCATTTCTCCTTAGTGATTTAGTTCCCATACATTTATTAGAATGAGATTTCCTGAAGAAATCTAATGTTGCCTTTTTTTTTCCTCTCAAAAGGGAAATAACCCTTTTTAAAGAGGATTTTTTTTTATTTTTTTATTTTTTTTTAGGATTTTATTTATTTATTTGACAGAGAGAGCACAAGTAGGGGGAGCAGTAGGCAAAGGCAGAGGGAGAGGGAGAAGCAGACTCCCCATTCAGTGGGGAGCCTGAATCAGGGCTCCATCCCAGGACCTTTGGATTGTGACCTGAGTCAAAGGCAGACACTTAACCGACTGAGCCACCCAGGCACCCCAAAAAGGGAAATAACCCTTGAATTTCAATCCAACACTCAGGAAAGTTCAATCCCCTTTGTCCTTACTTCCACTCTACAAGCTAAGGAAGTCTAAACTTTAGATTCATCCCCACTATTAAACCTGGTAACCTCAACTCTGGACAGAATCCTCAACAGACATAGATAGAATTCATAGTGCCCCTCCTATTAAGATCTAGATTGACCCCTCAAAAAACTCTCCCAAGAATAAACCCAATACCCTATAAACAAACCTTACAGGGCATAAAGATTATTATAGAGGACGTTAAGGCTTAAGAACTCATTATCTCTTGCACTAGTCCTTGTAATACCCTATTTTGCCCCCCAAAAAATCCAATGACTGAGGATAGATTTGTCTACAATCTAGGGCAATAAATAACAACTTAATTCCCTGCTATTATCCAGTCAGCCTTAATCCCCACATGCTGTTGCTATCTGTGCCAACTGGAAGCAATTATTTTACTCTGGCTGACTTATGGAGTGGATCTTTTAAGATCCTTGTTGATAAGGATAGTTAGTATCTTTTTGCCTTTACTTGGGAAGGACAATAATATACCTGGACAGTTATGCCTCAGGGCTTTACTGAGAGTCAGTCTTCTCACAGGTTTTAAAGGCTGACTTACATGACATAAAATTGTCTGCAATTTTACTAGGCTCTGTTAGTGCGATATGTGGCTGCTTTGCTGCTCTGCTTGCCCTTGCAAGACTTCTCACAAAGAGTGTTTACCTGTTGAAAATCTTATCCGTTAAGGGACATAATGTCTGAAAAGAAAAATTGCAATTTATCCAAACTGAAGTTCGATATTTAGGACGGACATACATACGTACATACATACATTTATTTATTTATTTGAGAGAGAGAGTAAGAAAGAGTATGAGCAGGGAGGAAAGGGAGAAACAGGCTCCTTGTGAGCAGAGAGCCCAAAGCAGGCCTCCATCCCAGGACCCTGGGATCATGGCCTGAGTTGAAGGCAGATGCTTAACTGACTGAGCCACCCAGGCACCCCTATTTTGGACATTTAATCTCAGCACAGGGACTACACCTAGATCCTGATAAGCTTCAAGGCATTTTGAACTTTCCAAACCCTAAAACCTAATGTCACTTATGAGGTTTTCTTGGGCTAGCTGGTTATTGCTTATTTGGATTCCAAATTTCTACTTAATGGTTCAGCCCCTGTATTCCACATACACCACATTATTTGGGATAACCAAGATAGTTTGGTCTTTAAGACCTTGAAGGAAAGCTTAATAAATCCATCTGCTCTGGGACTCACAAATTATCAGCTAACCTTTTTCCTTTTTGTAGGAAAGGGAAGGGAATGACCTCAGAGTACTTACCCAAAAGCGTGGGGGCTATCACTGACCCTCTTAAGTTACTACAGCCAAAAATTAGATCCAGTGGCCTGAAGATACCGCACCCCCCCCCAATACTTTACAGCTATACCTGCTACTGTTGCTTCAGTAAGGCTACAAAGGAGCTAGTTATGGGACCCTCTTTGACCATCTTTGTACCCCAGCCTGTAAAGGCACTCTCATATTCACACCACACTTAACACCTTTCAGCAAGCTATCTAATCTATGAAATTCTCATATGAACTGTCCCTCATATCACTCTTGTTCAAAAAGCAGAAGTTTTAATTAACTCAAATTTTTCTTTTCTGATACGTGCTTTTCTGTTTTTGTTTTGTTTTGTTTTGTTTTTAAGTTTTTTTATCTATGTTAGTATCTCTACACCCCATTTGGGACTTGAACTCATGACCCTGAGATCAAGAGTCACATGCTCTTCTGAGTGAGCCAGCCAGGCGCCCCTGGTACATGCTTTTTGTATTTAAGAAATCTCCACCTAACTTAGAGTCATAGGTTCCCTATTTTTTTCCTGGGAATTTTGTAGTTCTTGCTCTCACATTTAGGTCTATGGTCAATTTGAGTGAATTTCTTGTTCTGATTTCTCCTTTGTCTGGTATTAATAAGATACTGCAGCTTTCCTTTTATTAGTGTTTGCATGGTATATCCTTTTCTGTCCATTTACTTTTAACCTACTTTATATTTAAAATAGGTTTCTTTATTTTTTAATTTAAATTCAATTAATTAACATATAATGTATCATTGGTTTCAGAGGTAGAGGTCAGTGATTCATCAGTATTATATAATACCCATGCTCATTACATCATGTGCCCTCTTTAATGTCCGTCACCCAGTTACCCCATCTCCCCAACCCCCCTCCCCTCCAGCAACCCCGTTTGTTTCCTATGCTTAAGAGTCTCTTATGGTTTGTCTCCCTCTCTGATTTCATCTTGTTTTATTTTTTCCTCTCTTCCCCTATGATCCTCTGTTTTGTTTCTTAAATTCCACATATATATATACCACATCTTCTTTACCCATTCATCTGTTGATGGACATCTGGGCTTTTTCCATAGTTTGGCTAAAATAGGTTTCTTTTAGACAACATATAGTCGGGTCTTGCGTCTCTTCTCCCCTCCACAAACCTAAGAATCTCTGCCTTTCAATTGAGATGTTCAGATCATTTATATTTAATGTAATTGTTGATATGGTTGGATTTAAATCTACCATCTTGCTAGCTGTTTCTAGATTTTGTTTTCTTCAGTTCTTTCTTCCTTTCTTCTTTGTTCCTTTTTTCTTCTCTCTTGCCTTCTTTTGGATTGTTTTTAGGATTACATTTTATATCTGCTCTTGGTTTGTTAATTTTACCACCTTTGTCCTTTAGTTGTTACTCTAGGGTTTATAGTATACGTCTTTAACTTGTTTAAAGTCTACCTTAAAATAATATGATACTTAATTTTGTTGTAAGAACCTTGCTGCATATGTTTCCATTTCTTCCCTCCTATCCTCTTTCTAGTGCTGTCAAATATTTGACTTTTAATAATACTCTAATATGTTGTTAACTATTTTTGGCTTTAGAAAGTCAATTGTTTTTTAAGAAAATTTTAAAAGATTATTTATTTATTTTAGAGAGAGAACAAGCATGTGCATGAGTGGGGGGAGAGGCAGAAGGAAAGGGAGAGAGAATCTCAAGCAGACTCTGTGCTAAGCATAGAACCCGACATGGGGCTCAGTCTCACAACCCTGAGATCATGACCTGAGCAGAAATCAAGAGTCAGTTGCTTAACCAACTGAGCCACCCAAGCACCTCAAGAAAATTTTTAAAAGAAAGAAAAAGTCTTAAATTTACCCTCATGTTTACCATTTTAGGTCTCTTTGTTCATGTCAATCTAGATTTCCAGTACTACTGTGGCTGAATAACTTTCTTTTTTTTTTTTTTTAAAGATTTTATTTATTTATTTGACAGAGAGAGAGACAGCCAGCGAGAGAGGGAACACAAGCGGGGGAGTGGGAGAGGAAGAAGCAGGCTCATAGCAGAGGAGCCTGACGTGGGGCTCGATCCCACAACGCCGAGATCACGCCCTGAGCCGAAGGCAGACGCTTAACCGCTGTGCCACCCAGGCGCCCCTTGAATAACTTTCTTTAACATTTTAACATTTCTTGTTTTGCACTCTGCTGGCAGCGATTCTTCTCAGCTTTTGTCTAATTGCTTTTCTTTTACCCTCTTTTTTGAAATGTGTTTTTTCTGGACCAGTTTTCCTTTCCTTTGAAAGCTTTAAAAGTGTCACTCTTGGTTCACTGACTTACATGGTTTTTCTGATTAGCAATCACTTCCAGTTTCCTCCTTCCCCCAGTCCCTGGCAACCATTAATCTTTCTGATCTACAGGTTTGCCTCTTCTAGACACTTCATATAAATGGAATCATACAATATGTGGTCTTTTGTGTGTGGCTTCTTTCACTTAGCATAATGTTTTCAAGGTTTATCCATGTTGTAGCATTTAACAGTACATCATTCCTTTTTATGGCAGAATCGTATTCCATTGTGTGGATATACCATATATTGCTTGGGTTGTTTACACTTTTTTACTATTATGAATAATGTTACCGTGAACATTCCTATACAAATGTTTGCATGAACATATGTTTAACTTTATGAAAAACTGCCCAGCTGTTTTTCACAGAGGCTGCTACATTTCACATTCTCACAAATATTGTATAAGGGTTCCAATTTCTTCACCTTCTTGCCAACATTTATTGTTTTTTTGGTGTGTTTTGTTTTTAATAGCCAATTTATAGTCATTTAAAAGTCCATTATCTGGGTGATTCCTATGTCTTTTCTGTTCATTGCCTCATTCTTGACAGTTTGTTGTTTTTTTCTTGCTTGTGTTTGTGTGTGTCCCTTTTTTTTCCTGTTTGAATTCTGGGCATCATATGTAGAAGAATAGTAGACACAAAGGTAAATAGTATTTATTCCTGGAAATGGACACCTCTCTGCTTCTGTCAGATTGTTAGTGTTAGGGATTGAATAGTGTAATCTGTAGGTGAGCTGGTTTAGGTTTTGTTGTTGCTATGGTTACCTTCGGTACACTACAGACTTGAAATTCTTCAGCTGTGGGCTGTTAATATCCTGTGCTTACTGTTGGCCCTGGTATGCTCAAGGGTTTTCCTCTTTGTTCCTCCTCAGCTCTCAACTTGTAGCAGGCCCTGCTTACCTATGCCACATAAGGGATTCCTTGCTCTCTCGTCTTCCTCCTCCAACTGTTGATGCTTTTCGTCAATGTGAGAATCATGCTGGAGGCGGGGGGGGTGGTGGTGGTGGTGTCATTCTCCTCCATGATGGTTTGTTTGTTTTTCAAATGCATTTATCTGTGCATAATCACCACCCACAAAGTTCTCTTGTTCTCATTCCCAGTCCATATCCTCCTCAAAAGATAACCAGTATTCTGATTTCTACCATTATAGATTTGTTTTGCCTGTTCTTTCATTTTGTGTAAGTGAACTCATAATAGTATTCTTGTATGTCAGGATTCTGTCACTAAACAGTTCTGAGATTCTTCCATATCGTTGCATGTACCGGTAGTGTATGGTTTTTTTTAATTGCCATGTAGCATTCCAGTGTATTAATATACCACAGTTGGTCAGTAAAGACTATTTAAACAACTGGATACTTGTCTAATTATCTAATTAATCATCTTGTAATTTTCTTAAGAGCTTGTAATTACCCTAAAAGTAATATGCCAATATTGGCTTTATTGCTCAGGCCAGAAATCGAAGCCTCATCCATCTTTGTCACCTCTCTTCATACCCCACTTGTAGTCTAATCAGGAAATTCTGTTTATTTCTCTTTCATAATTGTGGCCTGTATCCAGCCACTTCTCCCCCCCCCCACCCCGCCCTTGCCCAGAATTTTGCACAAACCTTTTCACTACTTTCATTCTTGCCCTGAGGTCTGTTCTCCAGGCAGCAGCCAGAAGAATCCCTCCACAAACATCTCTCATCTGCTCTCAACCAGCCTTCTTTCTCACTTGAGAATAAAATCTCAGGTTCTGACGGTGGCCCTGCAAAACTCTTATCTGGCTCCAGCTACCTCTTTTTTTTTTTTTTTTTTTTAGATTTATTTATTTATTTAGAGAGTGAGAAAGAGAGAGATTGCACACGCACATGTGCACACACTAGTGTGAGTGAGTGGAGGAAGGGGCAGAGGGAGAGAGAGAATCCTGAGCAGACTCCCCACTGAGCATGGGGCCAGATGCTGGGGCTTGAGCACATGACCTGAGATCATGTTCTTTCTTTTTCTTGTCTTTTTTTTTTTTTTTTAAAAGATTTATTTATTTCCGGCTACCTCTTTAACCTTACTTCCTACACCACTCTCCTCTGACTCAGCTTCAGCTGCTGTGGACCACTTGCTGTCTCTCTCTGCCCAGGAGGCTCTTAGCCCCCTCAGTGCAATACCTTGCTCCCTCATTTCCTTCTGGTCTCGGCTGAAATGTCACCTCATGGGAGAGGCTTTCCTTTAATGATTATATCCAAAAGGACTTTTCTGCCTCATTTTTCTTGCCTTAACCAATATTATTTCTCATAACACTTCGACTGTTTTCATTATTATAATTAGTTGTCTGTCACCCCACTGCCCTCCATGAAGGCAGGGACTTTGCTTATGTGCTCTGATGAATCCAGTGTGCTCTAGGCCTGTCATGTCAGTCCTTCAAGAATTGCTTTTGAATTACCGAATAGGGTAATTTCTTAGGACTTTAGAGTAGATTTAATGTTGATATATGAATTTCTAACTCTAACACATAATATTCAAGTGGCTGGTTCTCTGATGTTAACATCGATCTATTAGGGCTGTAGGCAATGGTTCTTTTTATCCCCCACCTTCTTTTGCAGTTATCAAAGAGAACACATTTGCTTAATTTTTAAAAGCATCTATTCAGAATTAGAAAAAGTAGTAAACATATAGTACCAACTCAAAATTTTGGATTATTCCACATTGTTACTAACTGTTCCAAACTAAGACATCTGGTGACTGGGGAAGTTTGGTTTCTCTCTGTATTTGGTTAACCAGCTGGTTGTTCTGGAAAGGCAAACACAGTTGATTGTTCTTGTTGAAAGAAGCAGGGCATTCATAGATTTACTTCAAAGGGTGACTTTTGGGTAGAAGATTTACTTGAGAAATTTGACATCTCAGGATGTTATTGAGGAAAATGTCTTTGTTTTAAAAAAGATAGTTGAATATTCTATTTGGAACCCGATACTTGAATGTTACATCTCATACTACGTGAGTGTGTGTCATTCCCTCCTACCCCTCCCCCTTTTCCTTGGTAACAGATTCCTGCACTTTAAAAACTGTGCTTTCCCTACGAATTTTAGTGTATGAGATGCCATATGTTGCTGTAACCAGTATCTTGAACATTCATGTGAATAAGATAGCATATTCAGACTCACTAAGCAGGATTAATTTACAAAGACATTAAGTCTCAGTCATTAATGAATATGATATTTAAAATGACATTGAAGTTGTAACAGATGTCAGTTTAGCATACCTTCCACTAAATATTCAGCACTTCTTCCCGGCTTAAAACAAATGGCTCTTTGGCAAATTGTTTCCAAGTCAATTCTGTGTTAAACTATACACACAAATTTCTCTAGATTTCTGATATAAACGTTTTCTGAGAGGTGTTCTGCTGAAGTTAAACCAATGCGTACTTTTTACCCCAAGGTATTGTTTTTCTGAGACATACTGACAATGAAGAGGAGTGACTGTTACTATTTTACTCTTCCCAGGTTTTTTTGAAATAAACATTAATAACCAGATTCCTAAGTTTTACTCGTGCAGTTTTGCTTCAGATAGGCTGACATTAGATATGCTTGATAAATAACAAGCCTCTTTAATATCCAGCGTAGAGATTTTGTGGCTACCGTTAGATTTTTCATGTTTGCCACTAGCACATGATATTAGACATTAGTAGCTGCTCCTTCCAGGTGCTCTACTGCCCACTCCCTTTTTAAAAATAAGTATGATATATGCTTATTATACAGGTAACATAGGCTACCCTTATTTTTTTAAAAAATATATGTATACTTGGGGGTGCTTGGCTGGCTCAGTAGAATATACAACTCTTGATCTTGGAGTCATGAGTTTGAGCCCCATGTTGGGCATAGAAACTGCTAAATAAATAAATAAATGTGACATGTATTTATAGAGGCGGTATTATGTAGGCGTTGATACTATGGTCTCTGGAACAAGAATGCTTGAATTCAGAAACCAGTCTTACTGTATATTAACTGTGCTTTTCTCACCAGGGTAGTGAACATAATTGTACTTACAGGGTTATTATGGGGTTATATCACCATTGTTAAAAATTTTAGCAACACAGAAAAGCACCAGGAAGGCAACAACATCCCTTACACACACACACATACATTTACCAGATATGTGAAATACATTTTATAAACATTATTCTGGAGACCTTTCTGTGCATATATACAGATTGAGTGAGCAGAAATGTGCATAGGAATAATTTTATGAAAGTGGGATGGTATATTATACATTTTCTCTAAATAGTATTACATTTGGTTTAACTTGGATTTAATAAACAAAAAATAAATAAAATGAAAGTAATTGCTGAAATTCCAGTGTTTCTTTAGTATAAGGTATTAATTCCCTTTGAATTTGACCTAAAGAAAAGGTGAATGGTACTAAGAGGTTGGGGTTTTGTCTTGCAGTTTTTTAAACTACATGTTTCAGGTGTCTACACAACTGCTCGGTACAGTCAGAGGAAGGTTTTTCTGGTGAGCAGATAGCCTTTCACGTGGTGACTAGGGGACTCCAATTCCTTTCATTTTCTGGCTCAACCTATCCTGTAGGGCTTTGAAGTCCTCTGCATCCAGCCAGCAGGTGGGTGAAGAGAAGGTGAAAACACAACGCCCTCTTGATCACCTGACCCAAACACGACATGATTGGGCGCTTGGTCTCTGTTTTCTCTTCTGAGATCCCATGAAATGTTCTGTCTGAAATCCCAGGTATAGCCCACTCCTGTGGGCTGCTTCTCATTCCCCAAATTAGCATGGAGACCCTAGAAATAGCCCTAGCAGCTGTCTTTGCTGAGCTCCTGCAGGAGTGAGTAAGGGTGTTTTTTTGAGGTTGCCTGCCTTCCTCAGTTGGCTTCTTTCCAAATTGGGGGGTATTAGTAAATTTTATTTTTTTTAAAGTATTTTTATACTAAAAATAGGTGATTGGGGCAGAGCTTGGTGGTGGCATTCACCATTAGCCTGCCCGAGTCATCTCAGGTCTAGAATTGAGATTGATGTAAGAGCTTTTTTCAGCATAGGAAACATTCCTAGTGTGTATGTACCTGAAATCCTTTCCTACCTAGAACCTCCAAACATCCATGATATGTATCAAGGGCATTTTTTAAAAGTGCTTTTTTGAATCATATTAGATTTATAGAAAAGTTGCAAAGATACTATAGTTTCTGTATACCCTTTACCCAGCTTCCCTAATGTTAATGTAACAACGATACATTTACCAAAACTAAGAAATTAACACTGGTACAATACTGTTACCTGAACTATAAAGCTTATTTGGATTTCACCAGCTTTTCCACTAATATCCTTTTTCTGGTCCATCCAGTCAAGGATACCACATTGCATTTAGTCATCAAACCTCCTTATCTCCTCCAACCTGTGATAGTCTCTCAGACTTTGCTTATTTTTCATGACCTTGAAACTTTTGAAGAGTACTAACCAGGTATTTGTAGGATGTTCCTGAATGTGGGTTTGGCTGATATTTTCTCTTGATTACACTGGGGTGATGGATTTGGGGAAAGAATATCACAGAAGCGAAGTATCTTTCTCATATCACACCAGGGGGCAAGTGACATCAACACGACTTACTGACTTATTGCTGATGATGTTAACCTCCATCCATTGGTTAAGGTGACATCTTCTGGATTTCTCTACTTGAAGTTATTATCTTTACTCTCTTCATGCTCTGTTTTTTGAAGCAGGTAATTAAGTCCAGTCTGTACTGGAGGGGAGGAGAATTAAGCTGTACCTCCTGAAAGGGGTATATCTACTTAAATTACTTGGAATTCTTCCCTCATTTATTTAATTATATAGTCATTTATTTTTATCAGTATGGATTCATAGGTATTTATTTTATTCTTTGGCTCTTGTATCTTATTAGTATTATTATTATTTTAAGGATTACTTTACTTTCTGGGACTATTTGATGCTCTTGGCTCATCTGTATTTTCCTTGCCCCAGACCTAGAATTAGCCATTTGTCCAAGGAGCTCAAAGGGTATTTTAAATAGGTTAGAGCTTAAGCTTTTCTGATTAGTACCTAACTAAAAGATAGGAATCTTAGAGAAGTTCACTGAAACTTATACAGTAGTGAAACTCGATCATCTTCTAAAACATGTTGAAGTTTATTTGCTCTTTAGAAGTGTATTTTTCATTATAAAATGATTCAATTTGATATAAATAGTTTATTCAGAATTGAGAATTGTTTGATACTTGTGTTCATGAAATTTTATATATTGATTCATTTTTTTTAAAGTTTTAATATAAAAGTAACTGAGACTGCTTTCCTGTTATAAAACCTGTAAGAATTGTAAATTTTTAAATGTGAATGTGAAATGAAATTAAATGAATATAAATCACATGAAAATTAATTAGGAGAAAGGAAATAACATTTGTTGCTTATTTTCTTAATGCCAAAAATTGTGTCCTCTGTATACTTCTCCTCTGTATTCCTATATCCTGTGATTACCTCTGTCCTTGTACTTATCACCCTATTTTATAATTGTTTACTGTTTTTTTTTTTTTAAAGATTTTATTTATTTACTCAACAGAGATAGAGACAGCCAGCGAGAGAGGAAACACAAGCAGGGGGAGCGGGAGAGGAAGAAGCAGGCTCATGGCGGAAGAGCCTGACATGGGGCTCGATCCGACAACGCCGGGATCATGCCCTGAGCCGAAGGCAGACGCTTAACCGCTGTGCCACCCAGGCGCCCCTATAATTGTTTACTGTTTTATCTGCTAACTTCTTGAAGACAGCAAATATGTTTTTCATCTGAATCTCTAGCATTTAGCATTGTACTTGGCCATAATAGGCACTCAATATTGACTGTCCATTTTTATCCCTACTTTATTGTTTAAATTAATTTATTAATTTAAGTAATCTCTGTACCCAGTGTGGGGCTCGAACTCATGACCCTGAGATTAAGAGCCTCATGCTCTTCAACAGAGCAAGCCAGGCACGCCTTTATCCCTGCTTTAAAGATGGGGAAACTGAGGCTTAGAGAGTTTAGGTAATTTGTACAGTGATGACTTTACTAGTTTGTGGTAGAACAAGAGCTTGAAATTAGGATGTCTGGTTCTTAAAACTATTGATTTTTCTATTGCACCATGCTGATAATTTTTTGATAAGCTGAAAATACTTCACTGCATTCTTTTTTTTTTTTTAACTATTTATTTATTTATTTATTTATTTGAAAGAGAGAATGGGAGGAGGAGCAGAGGGAGAGGGAGAGAATCTCAAGCAGACTCCGTGCTGAGCACAGAGCACTATGTGGGGCTCAATATCCTGACCTGAGCTGAAGTCAAGAGTCAAATGCTTGGGGCCCCTGGGTGGCGCAGTCATTTAGCATCTGCCTTCGGCTCAGGGCGTGATCCCAGCGTTCTGGGATCGAGCCCCACATCAGGCCTCTCTGCTAGGACCCTGCTTCTTCCTCTCCCACTCCCCCTGCTTGTGTTCCCTCTCGCTGGCTGTCTCTCTCTGTCAAATAAATAAATAAAATCTTAAAAAAAATAAATAAATAAAATCTTAAAAAAAAAAAAAAGGAGTCAGATGCTTAACTGACTGAGCCACCCAGGCACCCCACTGTATTATTTTCCAAATTGACAGTCTCTGAAAGTATTCAGAAGAAACTGGTAACATTTGTTGCCTCCTGGGAAAAAGAAAGAGGCTTGAGGACAAAAACGTTCCAAAACTTTAGTTTTGGAGACTTTTGAATTTTGAACCATATGACTATTTTAGATATTCAAAAATACAAATACATTTTTAAAATATACAGAAGTACCTGCTTGGCTCAGTCAGTTAAGCATCTGACTCTTGATTTCAGATCAGGTCTTAATCTCAGGGTTGTGACTTCAAGCCCCACATCGGGCTCCTCACTGGGTGTGGAGCCCACTTTAAGTAAGTAAGTAAGTAAGTAAATAAATAAATAAATAAATAAATAAAACAGAAACTTACCAGATGGAGTTTAACATTAAGTTTTTAAATATTGTATCATTTCAGTGGTTTGTGTTTTTATTTTGTTGATATCCTTAGAATGAGGGATACTGCCATTATTATTAAGCATAGATTTTTATATAGTCTTCTGGGAATTTCTTTGTGTTTCTTATTTTTTCCCTTTTATTTTTGAACAAAAAATGTAGAAGTTGGGGAAGGGGAAAGGACAGATGTTCTAAAGGGAATGAAAGATCAAATCCCTCGGTTCAGTATGAATGAAATTTGACTTTTTAGTATGTTCCCTAACTCTTTCCTTGTAGGAGACTCTGACATAAAGTGAGTTTTGGTGATACACCCAAAACTTTCTTTGATTATCTTTAATTAGTTAGAATGGTTCTGGCTGCATTAACAAAAACTCTGCTGCAAACGGACTTAAATAGAAAATGTGGAATCTCACTAACATAATGAAGAACAAAAGTTCTTTCCATCAGTTGGATTGGGCCCACTTTAGAATTAGTGTTCCACATCTAAACAAATTGTAGTTAGGAGGAGAATACATGCATGGATTGGCAAGAATATAAGGTTTCTGAACCAATTACTGATTTAAAAGAATGGAATTACTGTGATTGGTTTAGGCTAATCAGGATCTGCTCCTGGAGCTCGGGTCAAGTCTTGAAACCATGTTGATGCCGCATAAAGGAGGGAGACGGGGATGAGTTGGAGGGGTTCCATCGTACTGTCCACGAGAGCTCCTTAATTGCTCTTCAAATGATATATGATGTATAACCGATTCCCCTCACCCTAATAATAACTTTTGAGGAATATAATTGTTTATGCTGGCTGATGGGTGATGGCGGTTTCTTTTACTATTCTCTACTCCATATAAATTCCATAATAAAAAGTTCAAAAAGAGAAAAGAGGGACAGAAAAAAAAATAAAGAATAAGTGACGTTTGCTTACGGTAATCTTTTTCTAGGCCAGTGTGTGTTTTTTTTTCAATAATCCTACACTCTTGCTTTCTCCTCTGCTTATATGTAGGGTTAACATGTAATTCCCCCTCTCAAAGGCTAATAGGCATATTCCTTAATTACAGTTGACATTAATGCTTCAGTACTTACCTAGAAGAGCAATAGCGTAGTGTTAAGAGCGAACACAGGTTCACAGGATTTTGAGGGAACAACTTGGGTTTCAAACCACAGTCCCCCCTTTTCCTCCCCTTATAACCGAGAGCATTGACAAGTTACTCAGACCCTCAGAGCTTCAATTTTTGCCATAAAATGGGGATAATAACACCTATCTTATAGGGTTAAATGATTATGATAAAAAAAAAAAAACACCACTAGATTTAAGTTGCTAGACCATAGGCTAGCATCTGTTGAACTCCAGTTATGATTATTTTCTTCTCTGCGAGGCTCAGGTATCCTAGCCCAATTTGATAAATGTGAGTATAGCATTGTTGTAGTTAAATTATAAGTGTAGATTGTAAAGTTATTAACACCCATTCCTGAATGCCTTTTCTCATTAAACTTTTCCCTATATTTGGGTTGTTTGTTGGACCTCTGCATTCCATAGTCATCATACCTAATTCTAATTAAGTGGGTAACATTAAGTTTCAGCTGTGGGAAATTAGGTTTTTCTTTTCTTTTTTTTTTTTTTAAGATTTTATTTATTTATTTGACAGAGAGAGAGACAGCCAGCGAGAGAGGGAACACAAGCAGGGGGAGTGGGAGAGGGAGAAGCAGGCTCCCAGCAGAAGAGCCTGATGTGGGGCTCGATCCCAGAATGCCGGGATCACGCCCTGAGCCGAAGGCAGATGCTTAACCACTGCGCCACCCAGGCGCCCCAGGAGTTAGGTTTTTCTGACTCAAGTCTGATAAATTGTGTCAAAAGAAAACTAGGCCTATACGCAACATACACTTCACGAACAATTGTTACTTTTCAGTAGTAAAAATGTAATAGCATATGATGTTTATGCTGTCAGATCTTTCAGGTATGATGAGCATTCATACCTGAAAGATAGAAATACATCTTTTTCTAAGGATACTACCATTTCTGATTTCTTGCAAAATAATACGCAGACTTTTAGTATAGTGGTTTTTGTAATCAATAGTTTCTAAATGGGTATAAAATGTATGTTATTTTCTTTTTTTGTTTCCTGTTTAAATGGGGGAAAAAGCTACTTCCTCTTCCATTATGGAGATATTTAAGCTGGTCTGTCCTTCAGATTTCATATTTAAACTTAACCAACTCATAATCGGAGCAGTATCTGGTTGCAGCTAGATATGTTTGGGATGTACTTTATATACAGAACATTTTATTGGGTTTATTTTAATAGGAAATAAAATGAAATAGCATTTCAACCTATAAAAACATAAATCTTATGAAGGCTAAAGCAACGAGGAATTCACAGTTACGTTTAGGGATTTTATTATTAAGTAAACAACTCCTAATTATCTAAGGACAATTATTCAGATAAGAGATAAGTCAGCACTTCCCCTCTGATGTATTCCAAGATGGCCGTTCATCAGGAATTTAATATTCTCACCCCCTTGAAGCTTATCCTAAGATGTTTGCTTTAGGTTGTCTTTCTAAATATCTTCCACCCTCCTCATTATATTCAGAGATGAGAATCCCGTATCCCAGGAAGAACCATCACAGCGGTTCCGGAGTTCTGCTGTTTCCCGATCTGTACTAAGTGGATCAAGATGAGATATTAGTCATTGTTCTACCGCTGTTCTCAGAACACCTAGGCCCATATTGCAGTTGGTTATGATGGCTAGCGAACTCTAACAAGCAATCTGTTTTAAATGAAGAAAAATTCTTTTTAACCACACAAATTATAGTAGCTTTAGACTTTACTAAACTTCCATTATCTGGATTTCTCATCTCATCTCCGTGTCAGCAAACGAGCTGCAGTATCTCACCGTGTAGGACTCCAGACGTAGTGGCCGTAACTCCCCCTCCTCTTTTGTACATTCCCTTCTCTTTTTCTCTGCTGTTCCTTTTGCTTATTTTCATTTCTTTTCTCTTCCATGGTCTTTACTTTAGCACTCTTTTCTGTCCCCCTCTTTTTGCGCCCTCTTTCATTTGTGTGTCTGTATGTTTGTGTGTTGACATAAGAAGGCTCGCTCCACAGTCCTCAGTTCTCAGTAGCCTGTTGCGATCTAGAATGCTAACTAAGCTTCCTTTTTATGCATCTAACAGGAACAAATAGAGAAAAGATAGAAATTATGGTTAATCTTATTTTTTCTCTTCATACATTTTTGTTAGGTTGAATCATATGAAGTTGTCAATATTGTTTTGATCTACAGAAATAGATTTAACTTAACACTTCCCTAAGCATCCTGCAGTCCCAAAGTAGGATTTGGAAACTGATTGGATGATGGAGAATTAGATATCCCAGCAGTTCTGGCTTAGCCAGGTAGATCAGAGGGCTGTTATGGTGCTAAGACCATAATCAAAATGGAGAAAATTGTGAAATATACCTTGTTTTTGTTTTTAAAGGGAAGACCTCGTGAGGGAGGAGGGAAGCATAAGTAATCACTTTTATTTTGGGGTGTAGTGGGACACATTCAAAGAGAAATGGCCAGTAGACCGTTGGAAATACAGATCTGTAAATGGATGAGATCATTGGCATATAGGCGGCACTCGAAAACATAAACGTGAATGAAGTTACCCTGTAAGAGTGTAATGTGGGATGAAAAGAGCCTATGGCTTCTCTTCAGGACTGCAACTAGATCGTGATTGCAAAGAAAACTCAGATAAAGGCTATGCATAGAAGAAAAAGTATTTCTCATCTTGGAATGATTCATTAGTATGTAAAATTAAGAATTAACTATGTAGCCTCAGAAGGTTATATTTCAAATATGACTCACTTGCATATTAATGTGTTAAAACATAAGCTAAAGGTTTTCATGTTTCTCCTAAGAGATTAAATTATTTCACTGTATCTGTGTACTGTATTAAGCTCTATAGCTTGAGGCTTTTGTGAGATAAAGCTACCTTACCTCTAATATCTTTCTTCCTTTTTGTTTTCTCTCTCTCTCTTTCCTTCCTTCCAACCATCCACCACCCTCCCATCCACCTACCACCCTCCCATCCACCCACCACCCACCCATCCATCAGTTCTTTCTTGAAGAACTATATTGCTTTTGAACAATGTATCAAGTGGACAGCCACTGTGATTGTTACCATCTCTACAGTCTTTTTTAAAAAATATTTTATTTATTTATTTATTTGCCAGAGAGAGAGAGCACAAGCAAGCATAAGCAGGGGTAGCAGCAAGTAGAGGGAGAAGCAGACTTCCTGCTGAGCAAGGAGCCTGATGCAGGACTCGATCCCAGGGTCTTGGGATCATGACCTGAGCTGAAGGCAGATGCTCAGCTGACTGAGCCACCCAGGCGCCCCCATCTCTACAGTCTTGAAGTGTTGCGTTTACTTTAGCATTCAGTCTATTTAGGGGCCCACCAAGCCTGACCCATCAACCCCAAGAATCCTTTGAATTATAGCCATTCAATGTGTTCCAATGTGAAACAGCCTCTCCAGGCAATGCAGTGGAGGGAAGGAGTGCAGGACTACCATCCTGCTTGAGTGCATGGCCATAGTCCTACAAATTACTGTTCGCTTAAAAGCCACATTAAACTTGATTGTTTAAAATTCTCATCAACCTGATCTTTCATATGCAAAAATCAAAATGAAGCAGTAGGAAAAATTGTTTCTTTTATAACCTCATATCAAATCTTTGACTATTTCAAGAATGGACAGTTGTTTTTATCTGGAATTTTAAGAGGGTTTCTACCTTAGCGTGTATAGGAAGTACACTCTTAAGTAAACACACATTTGAGGACATTTTGAATAGCTTGTGGTAGAAAATTAAGTTAAATAATATTTTTCTTTACAATATAAAATCCTTCTCTATAGTTCCTTTTTGTGCCTTATTTAAAGTACTGTTGGGGCACCTGGATGGCTCAGTTGGGTAGGCGTCTGCCTTTGGCTTGGGTCGTGGTCCTGGGGTCCCAGGATCGAGCCCTGCGTTGGGCTCCCTACTCGGCAGGGAGTCTGCTTCTCCCTCTGCCTCTCCCCCACCCAGCTTGGGCTCTCTCCCTCTCTCACTCACTTTCTCTCAAATAAATAAATAAATAAATAAATAAATAAATAAATAAATAAAATCTTTAGAAAAATAAAGTACTGTTAAAGAATGCCATTAATTTCCATGAGCAGAGCTCCCCCTGCAAACACATAACACATGCGATATCCTTTTAGGTTTATTCTGTTTCTCCTAGAACTCTTCAGCTCTTAATGCAAGAAAGTTGAATCAATTATTCATTCATTTATTCAACAACTATTAATAATAGATCAGCAAGAAAGAATAAGAAGTTCAACAGTAAAATAGGGTTTTTCACAAATACTGGGTGAAAAGCACAAATGCAAAGAAGATACTTACAAATGCAATGCCATTTTATAAATTCATACGAGTCGTGTCTGTAATGTGTCTTGAAATAAAAAACAAACAACTGTGGTAAAATATTAACATCTGTTAAATCTGAGTATCTGCGGGTCTATATTTGGGTGTCTGTTATACTTTTTTCTAAACTTCATAAATTTGAAATATTTTATTATTAGGCATTTTTAATTTTCAAGTTAATAAAACAAGCAATATGATAGGAAGTGACAGGGACTATTTTAGATTCGTTGATGAGGGCGGATCTTTCTAGGGAGGTGACACTGAGGTCTGAATAACAGTACCTAGACCCAAACCCACACCCTCCCGCAATGTGCTGTTAGTGGTATTGGTAGTGGTAATACTGATGATTTTTACATAACATCTGTTGAATATGTATTTTATTTGCCAGGCGTTGTGCTGAACACATTATTTCAGATGATCCTTCTTTTTTTTTTTATTTGTTTTAAGATTTTATTTATTTATTTATTTGACACAGAGAGAGCACAAGCAGGGGGAACAGCAGGCAGGGGGAGAGGGAGAAGGAGACTCCCCGCTGAGCAGAGAGCCCGATGTGGGGCTCAATCCCAGGACCCTGAGATCATGACCTGAGCCGAAGGCAGACGCTTAACCAGCTGAGCTACCCAGGTGCCCCCTCAGGTGATCCTTTTAACAATTCTTGAGTTGGTACTCATTTTTTCTTTTAAAGATGAATAGACAGATGCTTAAAAAGCTATCATTAAAGCAACAACAATAAAAACATTTCATCCTGGGGCGCCTGGGTGGCACAGCGGTTAAGCGTCTGCCTTTGGCTCAGGGCGTGATCCCAGCGTTATGGGATCAAGCCCCACATCAGGCTCCTCTGCTGGGAGCCTGTTTCTTCCTCTCCCACTCCCCCTGCTTGTGTTCCCTCTCTCTCTGGCTGTCTCTATCTCTGTCAAATAAATAAACAAAATCTTTTAAAAACAAAAAACAAAAAACATTTCATCCTAAGAATGAAAATGTGAATTTCTGAGGTAGGCTAGAATATTCATTGGTAAAAGCAATTTTTACTCACAGAAAAGAATGAAGAGAAAGTATTCCAGGCAGAGAAACAGCTATTGCTACAGACCTGAGGCAGAAGCAAGCATGACATGTTCAAGGAATGAAGGACATTTTAGCCTGTGCTGTTGAGTTATGCTGCCACAGCATAACTGGTAAATGGTCATTTACTCCCTGAATACTTATGTTGAAGGAAGCTCACCACCTTCAGACTTATCTTATGCAGAGTTTTCTTCATGTAGGACTTACAGACTAATGGGGTCATATTAAAAGGGCAGAGAAGCTGGCTTAAGGGTTTCTCTGGCCAAGTTGGGGACAGTGTGAGCACCAATAAGAACCGTGAGGTGATGGGTTATAATATATGTCTTTAAAAATCGTAATTTCTTAGTGAAACTCAGAGAGAAAGGAAGAAGCTCTTCTTTATAGAAGAGTGCCAGATAAGGTAGGAGGAATGATAGAATTAGAAATGACTGTTTAGCAATTCCCAATGTAATTATTGATTCAGGCAGAGATACTCCATGGATGCTAAAATTTTTGGATGAAAATTTGTTAGAGGATAAGTTATTCATAGAGTTTCAATGTATCACTCCATGATTACTTACTAACTATAAAGGAAGGAAGGCACCTTTAAAATGGAGAGATCTGTCAGTTACTGCCTTAACCAAGTGATCAGATGTGGTATTATGTGTTTCCTTGATGCAATGCTGTAAGTACCCAGCATCACCTGCGCCGTTTCCCTGCCAGAAATGTTAAATTGGAATCTAATCATGGGGAAACAATTAGAAAAATCCAGAATGTGGAGCAATTTATGAGACAACTAGACTGGACTTTTCAAAAGATTCAGTGTCATGAAAACAAAAGATCAGGAAGTATTCTATGCCAAAGTATTTAGGAATGAAGTGATATTTTTTCTGCAATTCTTTCAATCAAAAAATAATATGTGTGGGGCACCTGGGTGGCTCAGTCGTTGGGCGTCTGCCTTTGGCTCAGGGCGTGATCCCGGCGTTATGGGATCAAGCCCCACATCAGGCTCCTCTGCTGGGACCCTGCTACGTCCTCTCCCACTCCCCCTGCTTGTGTTCCCTCTCTCGCTGGCTGTCTCTCTCTCTGTGTCAAGTAAATAAATAAAACCTTTAAAAAATAATAATAATATGTGTATAAATATGTTTATAGAGATAGAGAGAAAGCAAATAAAATAATAGTTGGTGAACCTAGGAGGTGAAAGTTTATGTGTGTGTATGTGTGTGTATTGTATTATTCTTTCAACTTATAGGTTTTTAAATATTCAGAATTATAAGTTGAAGAGAATACTTACTCTGTTTTGAACTCAAATCCAGCTTTTTAGTATTTTTGCCCCTTGATTTAATTGTGCTGTTTGAAGCCACTTTGATAGATCCAATGCCCCCCCCCATTTGGTGTCAGTGGTATTGTCAGTAGGAATACTGATAATTTTTATATAACATCTGTTGAATATGTATTTTATATGCCAGGCCTTGTGCTGAACACATTATTTCAGTTGATTCTTCTAACAGCTCTTGAGTTGGTACTCATTTCTTCTTTTAAAGATGAAAAGATAGACGCTTAAAAAGCTGTCATTAAAGCAACAACAAAAAAAGCATTTCATCCTAAGAATGAAAATGCGAATTTGTGAGGTAGGCTAGACTATTCATCAGTAAAAGCGAGATAGGAAAATTTGTGGTAAAGTCATTGTGACATGCATATTTTTCTGGCCTTGAACTTGTTCTGCATACAACCTGCCATTAAGGAGCAATCTTCTAAATTCGAGCTCCACATGGGTGTAGAGATGACTTAAAAATAAAATGTTTTATTTATTTATTTTTAAATAGATTTTATTTACTTGACAGAGAGAGAGAGAGCACAAGCAGGGGGAGCGGCAGGCAGAGGGAGAGGGAGAAGCAGGCTCCCTGCAGAGCAGAGAGCCCAAGGTGGGGCTCGATCCCAGGACTCTGGGATCATGACATGAGCTGAAGGCAGAGGCTTACCTGACTTGAGTCACCCAGGTGCCCCGAAAATAAAATATTTTAAAAGGGAAAAAAAAACCAGAGGCAATCTATTATTGTGGTGAAGAGCACAGTCCTTGAAGCTGGAATGCCTAAGTCACGTTCCATCCATCATTTACAAGTTACTGCTGCCTGAGAAGCACTTCTCCAGAATTTCGTGCTGGGAACCCCTATGTATTAGTTTCCCATTGTTGCTGTAACAGATTACTACAAACTTGGTGGCTTGAAATAACACAAATTTATTGCAATTCTGAGGGGTCAGAAGTCTAAAATAGGTCTCACTAGGTGAAAATCGAGGTGTTAGCAGGGCCGCATTTCCATCTGGGATCTCTTAATGGGGACAATTCTTTGCCTTTTCCAGTTTCTGCAGGCCACCCACTTATTGACCTCTTCCCCCCAAACCAACAATATATTTTTCTGTGCCTTTCTTCCACAGTAATATCTCGCTCGGACTCTCATTGTATTCCGCCTCTTCCTTCTACTTTTAAGAGCAGTGGTGATTACATTGGACCCACCCAGATAATCCAGAATAATCTCCCTATTTTAAGATCAACTGATAAGCACAACTCAACACAAAACCCAAATAGTCCAATTAAAATGGGCAGAGGACTTGAATAGGCATTTTTGCCAAGAAGACATAGAAGTGGCCAGCAGATACAGGAAAAGGTGCTCCACATCACTCATCAGGGGAGTGCAAATCAGAACCACAGTGAGACATCACCTTACATCTGGGAGAATAGCTAGAGTCAAAAAGACAAGAAATAACAAGCGTTGGTGAGGATATGGAGAAAAAGGAACCTTCATGCACTGTTGGTGAGAATGTAAATTGGTAGAGCCACTGTGGAAAATAGTATGGAGGTTCCTTAAAAAATTAAAAACAGGGGCGCCTGGGTGGCACAGCGGTTAAGCGTCTGCCTTCGGCTCAGGGCGTGATCCCGGCGTTATGGGATCGAGCCCCACATCAGGCTCCTCTGCTATGAGCCTGCTTCTTCCTCTCCCACTCCCCCTGCTTGTGTTCCCTCTCTCGCTGGCTGTCTCTATCTCTGTCGAATGAATAAATAAAATCTTTAAAAAAAATAAAAATAAAAAAATTAAAAATTAAAAACAGTCATACCATATGATCCAATAAGTCTATTACTGGGTATTTACCCAAAGAAAATGAAAACACTTCATTCAAAAAGATATGCACCCCTATATTTGTTACAGCATTATTTACAATAGCCAAGATATAGAAGCAACCCAAGTGTCCACTGATAAATAAATGGGTAGAGAAGTCTCACACACACACACACACACACACACACACACACACACACACACAGGAATATTACTCAGCCACAAAAAAGGAATGAGCTCGTGCCATTCATGACAATATGGATGGACCTAGAGGGTATAATGCTGAGTGAGATAGGTCACCCAGAGAAAGACAAACACTGTTTGATTTCCCTTTTATGTGGCATTTAGATAACAAAACAAAAAGCAGATACAGACACATAAATACACAGAACAAATTGATAGCTGCCAGAAGGGGGGGGTGGGGGGGATGGGCAAAATGGTTGGAGGGGAATGGGAAATACAGGCTTCCAGTTATGGGATGAATAAATGACGTAAAGAATACAGCATAGGGAATATAGTCAGTGGCGTGTGATAGTGTTGTATGGTGACAGATGGTAGCTACACTTGTGGTGAGCATAGCATAACATTGATTGTGGAATCGCTGTGTTGTACACCTGAAATTAATGTGTCAACTACAATAATAAAAAAAATTTAAAAGATCAACCGATAAGCTACCTCAATTCTTCTTTGCCGTGTAACCTAACATTCACAGGTTCCAAGGATTAAAGCACAGACATCTTTGGGGGACCATTTTTCTGCATTCACATCTACGTTTAAATTCTAAAAGTTGCATCAGGCAGCTGGGGCCAGGAGAAGCTGATTCCAAAGCGGAGATCCTGGCTCATGCTGAGAATTATGAGTAGGAGCAATAATTGGGCTTAAGCTAAAAGGATCTACTGTGCAGTGTATGTACATGTTTTAAAACTCTGTTACTGGTGTGAGGAATATACGGTAGATTTGGTATTCAAGAGTGATTGAGTTAGAAGGAAGCAGCTAAGTGCTAGTTACATCGTGGCAGGGAAAGATGAAAATATTAGAATAGATTTTATTTCTATTGTTTTGTGCCAGTCCTCAGAGGAAAATGTTCTTGATTTAATTATGATTTTGGAGAAGTTTGCATTGAATTTTAATTCTTGTATTTTTATTACAGATTTTTACTACGCTTGGATGCTACTGCTGACATGGAGAAGATTGAGGAGCAATTTGCTAATCTGAACATTGTTAAACGTTCCTCGGACACTAAGGAGCCTACTTATTTGCTTGGCATAGACACTTCAAAAACTGTACAAGCAGAAAAAGAAAACTTGGTTGCTGTTTTATGTTCTAATGGATCAATCAGAATATATGATAAAGAAAGGTTGTACGTACTACGGGAATTTAGTGGTTATCCTGGGCTTCTTAACGGAGTCAAATTCGCAAATTCTTGTGACAGTGTGTATTCATCATGTACTGATGGCACTGTAAAGTGTTGGGATGCTCGATTAGCCAGTGAAAAACCTGTCCAGCTGTTCAAGGGTTACCCTTCCAATATTTTTATTAGCTTTGATATCAGCTGTAATGATCATGTCATTTGTGCTGGTACAGAAAAAGTTGATGATGATGCATTGTTGGTATTTTGGGATGCAAGAATTAATTCTCAGGATTTGTCTACTGCTAAAGACCCACTGGGAGCGTATTCCGAGACTCATAGTGATGATGTCACTCAAGTGTGCTTCCATCCCAACAATCCCAACATGGTAGTCTCGGGTTCAACTGACGGCCTGGTAAATGTGTTTGATATTAGTGTTGATAATGAAGAAGACGCACTGATCACAACCTGTAACTCCGTCTCATCAGTAAGCTGTATTGGTTGGTCTGGGAAGGATTATAAACAGATTTACTGCATGACACACGATGAAGGATTTTGTTGGTGGGATCTTCATCATCTGGACACTGATGAACCAATTACATGTTTGAACATCCAGGATGTCAGAGAAGTGGTTACTCTGAAAGAAGGTATTTTGGACTATGTAATCGGGGGCCTGTATCATGAGAAAATGGACAGGTTGTTTGTTGTTGGAGGAACAAACACGGGGATGATTCACTTGATGAGCTGCACTGCATCAGGCTTGATCCACGTGACCAGCCTTCACGGAGGGCATGCTGCTACAGTCCGTTCTTTCTCTTGGAATGTGCAGGATGATTCTTTGCTAACCGGAGGAGAAGATGCGCAGTTGTTACTTTGGAAACCTGGAGCAATAGAGAAGACATTTACAAAGAAAGACAGCATGAAAATAGCATCCTCTGTGTCCCAGCGAGTTCGAGTTCACAGTAATGATTCGTACAAGAGAAGGAAAAAGCAGTGATGTCATGCTGGGAGTTACTTGAGAGGTTTTCTAGTTTCGAGTAGTTATTTTTGTGTACTACCTGTGATAGATAGGTTTAAAGCCAATATGTAAAAACAAGCCGGTTAGCAAACAATCCTGAAAAAATGTTGAAAATGGTTTAATTCAGGTCTTCATGTATTCTAAAATTATTTTTTTTTAAAGCTGCCAGTTGAGTATATAATCAGTGAGTTGAAAGTAAAATTACATTCCTCATTTTTAAAACCCATCTGTTGAGTTAGTAAATGTTGGGTTTAAAGAAATAGCTTTGATAAGGACTTTTCAGAAGTAGATGGCTGGTATGACTTTAAAAAATCAGGTCGTTTGAGCTATGTTTTTTAAGTTCAGTTTTTTTAGATTTTAAATCATCTTCATTATTTATAAAACCAAATCAGACTGTTTTCTTTAGGAGCTCCCACTTGCTTAATACACATAGATTATGTTGGAGTATTTAAATGTAAATATTCTAATGATTCTAAATAGAACTGAAGTTTTTTAGAAATAAAATGATTTGCATCTATTTAAGAAAAATATATTTAGTATATATTTGCATCTGTCTATCTGGATGATAGTTTTTTTGTTTTGGGGTTTTTTTTTGTTTGTTTTTTGTGTTTTTTTTAAGTAGGCTCCACTCTTAGCATGGAGCCCAATGCAGGGCTTGAACTCACGACCCTGAGATCAGGCCCTGAGCTGAGATCAAGTCAGGTGCTTAACCGACTAAGCCACCCGGTCACCCCTATTTGCATCTATGTTTTTAAACAGTTAAATAGTAAGCAGGTATTTCATGGATGAAAAGGAAATTACCTTGCAAAATTCATTTTGAGACTCAAAGGGAATATACAAAAATGAAAGTATTTATAATAGCAGAATGACTTCTTATTTCAAAATACTCTACTATTTTGTGATAAAATTTTCTTTCTTAGTGTTTCATCCATAATTTTAAACTTAAGTGCCTGTGGAGAGTGGGGGCCATGCAGGAAGTGCTGCCGGGGAAAGGATACCATAATTTTAAACTTGAATTTTTGTTTACTGCTAATTTTTTCATCCTTACTGTTAAATATTTTTCCAAAGAATCTTAATTAAAAAGTTGGTCACTTGGGGTGCCTGGTGGCTCAGTTGGTTAAGCATCTGACTCTTGATTTTGTCTTATGTTGTGATGTCAGTGTTGTGAGATTGAGCCCCACAATGCTCTCTGATAGAGCACAGTCCGCTTGTCCCTCTCCTTCTGCTCCTCCCCAGCTCACTCGTGCATGTGCGCTCTCTCTCTCAAATAAATAAATACAATCTTCTAAAAAGTTGGTCACTCTAAAGGTTTGGTATGTTTTCTGTTTAATTACAAATAAAAACATCTTTTTATAGATAAGAATATAAAGATGTTTTAAAACATTTTTATCTTTTGAACTAAAAATATCGTCATGAAGAATACAAACATGACTTTAGAACCTTTCACATTTCTCCTTAAATATTAATGACTTATCTCTGAGACCATAGCACTAGGGAAAATAGTATTCTACCCACAATGCAACTTATATGTAGGTGTGTTCTAGCTTCCCTCACTTGAGAGGGAACAAAAGTCACTGTTAAACATATTCAGAATAAATAATTCTTTTTTTAAAAGATTTATTTATTTGTTTTAGAGAGCATGAGCAGGAGGGGCAGAGGGAAAGGAGAGAATCTCTGGCAGACTTAATGCTGAGCGGGGAGCCCCAGGCGGGGCTTGATTTCATGACCCTGCGATCATGACCTGAGCCAAAATCCAGAGTTAGGAGCTTAACCAACTGAGCCACCCAGGCGCCCCTCAAAATACATAATTCTTATTTGAAAAAATTCAACTATTCTTGATGTTGTTCAAACCATAAACCTGAGATTAATTCTGGATTTTTTTTCTTTTCTCCTATTTAGTCAATCACCAAGTCCTATTTAGTCCCCACCAAGCCACTCCACCCCCTAGAATCTGTCTGCTGTTCTTTTGTCTTTACTCCCCCCACTACCACGTTAGATAAGAGTTTCATCATTTCTCTCCTAGATTACAGACCGTGTCTCTAATCTGCTCCAATTCATTCTCCCCACTATTTCTAGGCTGAACGCAGAAAACACAGAGTTGATAATGCCTCGTGCTGCTTAAAATCTTAGGTACATTTTGATCTTTTGATGGAGCAGTGTGTAAAAATGAAAAATCAGGTTTTTAAGATGCTTAGGATATGAGATAATGCTGACTAAGTGGAAAAGCTGTATAAAAAGACTTGGAGACATTGCATTTATAAAACAACAGGAAATGAAACAGTTATCAAAACAGTAAAACTTGCAAAAATATTTAAAATTTAAAACTAATTAATAGAGGGCACCTGGGTGGATCGGTAGGTTGGGTGTCAGACTCTTGATTTCGGTTAGGGCCATGATCTCAGGGTTGTGAGATCAAGCCCTAATTGAGCTCCATGCTGAGTGTGCTGAGCATTCTTTCTCTCCCTCTCCCTCTGCCCCTTCTGCCCTTCTCTCTTCCCCTCCCTCCCTCTCAAAAGAAAAATATAATTAATAGAGTTGGAAGATGCAGGTGAGAAAATACCTTTGAAAGTAGACCTCAAAGAGAGAGAAAGTGAGAGAAAAAAAATCAAAGCCCCAGAAGATAAATATAGGGGTCTAATATCAGATTATCAGTTTGTACAATGTGAAAAAAAAATGTAAAGGTTGGAGGGATTATTAAAATGAAATAGCATTAGAGGCTATCCCCAGAACTCCAGTCTTCAGATTGAAAGGCCCAACAGAGTGTCGAGTATAATGAATAAAAAAGACCCACACCAAGGCGTAGCACCGTGAAGTTTCAGAACTTCAAGAACAAAGAGAAAATTTTTAAAGTTTCCAAAGAAAGGGGGGGGGAAAGCAATCACTTAGGAGTAACATGTGAATTAGACTCTTCATTAGCAAATCTGGATGACACAAAGTGTGAATCAATGTTCCAAGTTCTGAGGACAATTTCCTCCTATATGAACTTATGCTGTCCAAACTCATGAAGCAAGTGGATGGCAATAAATTTTTTTGAGACATCCCTTGCTAAGAGAACGTTTTTTCCTTGCTCTCTGAAACTCAGAACCAAATTTACTTCCCTAACAGAATATCCATTGCTAACCACACTCATGGGCCGCTGAGGAATTTAAAAATTTGGATTTCACAAGATAATGCTTTTTCAACCTATAATTCTATAGGTCAGATTGCCCTCACATGTGAGGTTTAAAACGTTTTCAGACATAAAGATTTCAAACTTTACTCTCTATGCAGCTTTCGCCAAAGGGTGCTGGAGGATGCATTCCACCAAAAAAAAAAAAAAAAAAAAAAAGTAAATCAAGGAAGACAAGAGATACCAGGAATCGGCACCAGCCCAGCATAGTGGTAGGATAACGGCTTTGCAGCCAGGCCCACAGTATCCAGTCCAGGTTGAAACAAGAGGACATGAGCTATCAGGAGGGAGATGTCCAGGGGGAAAAGTGAACTTAACAGGTTTCCCAATGCATCTGACCATGCGTTGGAAACGGAATAAGTGCCTTGAACTCACCAATTAAAAGAGACCCTCGTATTAAAAATCATTTAAAAACAAGTTTTTAAACGATTAAAAATAAATAAATTCACTTAGAGACAGGTTAAAAAAAATTAAAGGGTGAGGAAAGGTATATCAACCCACAGAATGGGAGAAAATATTTGCAAATAATATATCAGATAAGAACTTGCATTCAAAACCTATTTTTAAAATGTTACCGCTCGATAATAGCTTTTTTTGAAATGGTCAAGGATCTGAATAGACATTTCTCCAAAGAAGATACAGAAACGGTTAGTAAAGATGCACAAAAAGATGCTTAACGTTATCAGTCATCAAGAAAACGCAAACCCAAACCACCATGAGATACCACTTCCTACCCACTGGGATGGCTAGAATCAGAACAACGTTGGTGAGGTCATGGAGAAATTGAAAATTTCATCCACTGCTCTGCTGCTAGGAATGTAAAAGAGTATAGCTACAGTCTGGCAATTCCTAACAGTTGCTATTTGACCCAGCAGTTCCAAAGTAGGTATATGCTGAAGAGAATTGAAAGCGTAAGTCCACGTAAAAACTTGTATATGAGCGCTCATGATAGCATTATTCATAATAGCCGAAAGGTGGAAACAATCCAAATAACCATCCGACGTTGGAGGGCTAAATTATGGTCCATCCGTACGGGGGAATAGTATTCAGCCGTAAGAAAAGCTACAACTCAGGTGAAACTCGAAAACATGCTCAGTAAAAATAGCCACAAAAGACCACATAGTATGATCCCACGTACATCAAACGTCCAGAATAGTTAAGTCTATAAAGAAGAGGAACAACAACAAAAGAACATTTATTAGTGGTTACCGAGGGCTGGGAGGTGGGAGGAAAATGGGAGGGTTGGTGGATGATTTGAGGGGGGAGGTGATGCAAATGGATGGTGATTATAGTTGCACAACTCTGAATCTAATAAAAACCATTGTATTTTTTTGTATCGTACACTTTAAATAAATGAATTGCATGTGAATTTTACCCAAATGAAATTATTACCAAAAATATATATATGCCAGACAAATATGAACAAAAAACCAGGGTGGAATTGGAATTTTTTAAAAAAGATTTTATTTATTTTTTTTTGAGAGAGAGAGAGCATGAGTGGGGGCAGGGGCAGTGGGAGAAGCAGACTCCCTGCTGAGCAGGCAGCCTGACATGGGGCTCCATCCCAGGACTCTGGGATCATGACCCGAGCTGAAGGCAGACGCTTAAACAACTGTGCCACCCAGGGGCCCCTTGACAAAATGGAATTTAAGTTTAATATAACCTTCATTCCAGAATCAGATGAAAATGAAGAAAAAAGTGAGGTCCACCGTTAAAAATAGCTAACCAAATCCAATGGTGTATTTTTAAAAAAATACGACCAATTGAGGTTTATATCAGGATGACTCAACATCAGAAAATCTATCACAGGGGCGCCTGGGTGGCTCAGTTGGTTAAGCATCTGCCTTCAGCTCAGGTCATGATCTCGAGGTCCTTGGATGGAGTCCCGCCTCAGAGGGGAGCCTACTTCTCCCTCTCCCTCTGCCCCTCCCCCTGCTTGTGCTCTTGCATGCTCTCTCTCAAATAAGTAAAATCTTTAAAAAAAATCTATCACAGTAACGGACAAAATGGGAAAAAATTGTGATTATCATAATTGATAGAAACACAGTATGGTTTCACACCTATTTGTGAAAAATATAAATATCATGCTATCAATAAAATAATTTTTTAACTTGGTTAAAGTTAATATATCAAAATCTAAAGTACACATTTTTCTTTTTAGAGAAACGTTGGATTAAATACATTCCTTTAAGACCAAGATTCAATGAGGAAGCTTATCACAATAGTATGAATTCTGGCCAATACCATAAGGAAAGAAAAAGTATGATAACCTGTAAGGATTGGAAGAGAGGGGGGGAAAAACTCCTTTGCAAATGATATATATATATCTAGAAAATCCAATATGCAAATGATACATACCTAGATATATACCTAGACTTACCTTTTCAATTCTCTTTGAACTATTAAGAGATTCAGCAAAGCTGCCAGAACAAGGTCAGCCTATGAAAATCTCAAGAATATCATTTTACAATAGCAGGAAACTTAAAAAGTATCAAGGAATTAACAAGAATACTCAAGATCTATTTGGAGAAACTTCAAGATTCTGATAAAGACAGAAGATGTGGGGCACCTAGGTGGCTCAGTCAGTTAAGTGTCCAGACTCTTGATTTCAGCTTAGGTCATGATCTCAGTTTTGTGGGATCGAGACCTGAGTAGGGTTCTGCACTGAGCTGGAGTCGGTTTGTCCCTTTCCCTTTGCCCCTCCCCCTGCTCTCACTCTCTCAATCTCTATCTCTAAATTAAATAAATAAAATGTATTTTTTAAAAGACATAGAAGATGTTCTAAAAAACCTTGCTTCCAATGAGATTACAGTATTATAATAAAAGGACTATTCTGAATTTAATCTGAAAAATCAATGTAACCTCAACCAAATTCCAGTCGGACTTTTTGAAGAACCCAAACTTACTTTAAAATTTGTATGGACGGAGCGCCTGGGTGGCTCAGTCGATTAAGCATCAGATTCTTGGTCTCAGCTCAGGTCTTGATCTCAGGGTCATGAGTTCAAGCCCTGAGTTGGGCTCCATGCCGGGCGTGGAGCCTACTTAAAAAAAATTGGGGTGCTGGGCGGTTCAGTCAGTTAACTGTCTGCCTTCGGCTCAGGTCATGATCCCAGGGTCTTGGGATCAACCCCGCATTGGGCTGCCTGCTCAGGGGGGAGCCTGCTTCTCCCTCTCCTCCCTGCTTGTGCTCTGTCTCATTATCTCGGTCTCTGTCTCTCAAATAAATAATAAAAAAAATTTTTTTAAACTGTATGAAAGAATAAGGTCCACAAATAACAGTACACTTAGAAAAGGGAAATTTTCCCTACCAAACATTCAGACTATCAGATTCCACAAAATCATAGTAAAAACTGAGATGTGGCCTTAGAACAATTCAATGAATAGAGCCCAGAGAGCATGGATATATAGAGACTTAACATCTTATAAAAGTATCAAAATGTAAAAGGGAGAGTTTTTTTTTTTTAAGAATTTATTTATTTATTTGACAGAGATAGAGACAGCCAGCGAGAGAGGGAACACAAGCAGGGGGAGTGGGAGAGGAAGAAGCAGGCTCATAGCGGAGGAGCCTAATGTGTGGCTCGATCCCATAACGCCAGGATCACGCCCTGAGTCGAAGGCAGACACTTAACAACTGAGCCACCCAGGCGCCCCGGGGAGAGTTTTTTATTAGATGGTATTGGGGATACTAGCTCACCAGGTGGAGAAAAATGAAACTAGATTCTTTAAATGGTAGACTTAGATAATAGAGGATGAAAACTACAAATTTAATACAAGGAAGTATGGGCAAATATCTCTGTGACCTACAAGTAGCAAATGACTCCTTAAACTTCAAAAGTATGAAGTATAAAGAAAAACAAAAGAAATCTCGTATCAAAATTAAGCATTTCTGGTCCCCCCAAAACTATAGATAAACAACAGAGTGTGAGAAAATAAATCAGCAAGTGGTTAAATTAGACTATGGAAGGAACTGCAAATCCATAATGGAAAACAATTCCAATGGAAAAACGAGCAAAGACTCTGAAAAGGCGATACACAACTGACGAATTGTTGAATACTACATCTGAACCTAATGATGTACTATGTATTGGCTAGTTGAATTTAAATTAAAAAAAAAGACTATGAAAAGGCAAATTTCGGAAGAACTTGAAAAGGTGGCCAAGCTCCTTAGTAATTAGGGAAATGAAGACTTAATCACTTTATACCTTTTCGAACTACAAAATGAGAAAATTAAATGATACCAAGTGTTGGAGGCATGTGGGCATCTAGGAACCGACATGTGCATAGGCCCAGCGGCAGCTCTTCTGGGGAGCAGACACATCTGTGTTGACGTACTCTTACGTAGCAGTTGTACTGCCTGGTTGCTTGGTATAATAGCTCGAAGATATTTTCATGCAGGCCCATTATTGGGCGTTATTCGTGATGTCATGGAGTTGGAGACAACCTGGACAGCCAACCCTGAGACACAGGAGAGGTAAAGATGTGTTGCATTTACACAGTGAAGTATTCTGGTATTTACAAGACACAGCCTAGATGTACATTTGGCCATATGGCTTGACCCCAAAAAGATAGTACCCCGAGAAAATAGGAAACAATGCATGTGTAGGGAAAGGATTTATATAAATTGAAAATAGACAAAGAACTTCACATTTTGCCAGAACATACAAAGTTGTATGTATTAGTGACCATAGAATGGTTGCCTGGTACAGGGGGAGAAGGGAAAGGACGTAAATTTAGAAGTTAAAGAGGAAGGCAGAATGAGAGAGGGAGGGAGGAGAGAAAGAGTAGAAAAGAAATTTTAATGGGAAAGAAAAAATCACTTTCAAAGGATATTACACGTCTGCTGGAGAGTTTAAGAACTAATAGGCACTCAGGGGCGCCTGGGTGGCACAGTCATTAAGTGTCTGCCTTCGGCTCAGGGCGTGATCCCGGTGTTCTGGGATCGAGCCCCACGTCAGGCTCCTCCGCTGGGAGCCTGCTTCTTCCTCTCCCACTCCTCCCACTCTCTCGCTGGCTGTCTCTCTCTGTCAAATAAATAAATAAAATCTAAAAAAAAAAAAAAAAAAAAGAACTAATAGGCACTCAGAAAGCCGTGTATACAAACAAGGGTGGGGGTAAAAAAACGTGTAAGAAAAGAAATGCAATCAGTACACTACTTAACCCTTCACTGGTGAAAAATATTTATGTAGTCGTAATGAGGTAAGCACAATATTGATTTAAGCAAAAGTTGTAAAACTACTGGGAGCAGGGAAGAGAAGTGGAAGAGGTGTGCAAATGTTTGGCTTTCTTCTCCCATGGTAGAAAGTCAACACTCTTTTTGTGGGTAAGTCAAGAAAATAGCGCCATGAGCACATTATTTAGAAGCATGTAAGTACATTGTCTGCCAAAAAAGCTAAACAAGTTGAAGGGGATTTCTTCTAGAGAAGACCTAGGCTGGGGAGATCGGATAGGCGACTGCTGTTTTTGTTCTTTGATATTTATCATAGACATACCTTGCGGTGGAATATCAGGATACCCTGGCTGCAAATAACAGCTCAAGTCAAACGAACCATGTAAGGAACCTATTACCTCACATAAGTTCAGAAGTGGAGCGTTTCCAAGGTTGGTTGTTAGCAAGAATGCAAATTCTTTCCATTCTTCTGCTCTGCCAATCTTCATCTTGTCAGCCTCAAGTTCACAAGATTCCTATAATCAGTAAATGATCACGTCACACTCAACTATGTCCAAGGGAAAAGAGAGTGTTTCTTTGTCTGTGGTCCTTTTTATTAATGATCACACACATACCCGCAAACACGCACTTTCTGAGAAGCCACACATCACGTGTTACCGGCCGGAATTTCATGATGTGCCCATATGCCTAAAACAGTCGCTAGCAGGAGAAATGGGATCACCACCAACGGGCGCAATCATGCTTCGCTGCCTGTGGGGCTGGGGATGGCACATACGCTTCTGAAGCACACGGGTCCAGGGAAAGATCCAAAAAGTAGGTTAGAGTGAATGAGTAGTTGTTGAGAAGGTGGCCAACAGTGTCTCCTATAGGGACTACTTGACTTCAGTCACGTGGATGATTTCTTCAAAATATTTCTCATTTGAACATCGATCAAATAAAAGTAAGATATTTGGGAGGCAATAATTAGCCCGCAACGTTTTACTTTTTTCATCAGCATGCATTAAATGCAAACTATTCTACCTTTATTGGGTGTTTAGAGGAGAGGGAGACGTTTAACAAATTTAAGAGGAGAAATTGAAAAATGTGTCAGATGATATTTGTTGCCCTTTTGGCAAATTTTATACAATCTTCTGCCACTGCAGTCAGCAATGTCATATTGAATCAATTTGCTCTTCAATTACTGACCCATTTTACTAATTCCTCTCTCAGATCCACAAACCAACTCAATTATCCAGCTTTGAGATTGCTCATACATTATGTCTTCTGCTCTTCAGTGCCGCCTGGGTTTTGTGCATTACACCCCCCATTATCTTTTCAATCATGTCAAGTGTCAGAATTAAAACCATCTAACTTTGTAGCCCATCATCCTTCACTCTTCCCACTTTACGTTGCATGCGTAAGCAGAACACACACACATGCACGTGCACCCCAAAACAAAAGAACAAAACCTGCTTGAAATCCTTGATGCATCATGAAAAATGCAGCCCCCTTTGCATTGGTGTCACTGTCTGAAAACTGGTGATAAGAGCAGGTGCAGAAACTCCTGTCTCCCATTACCTGTTCTTCCTTTCCATAGTTATCAAACTCCAAATCATAAATGGGGATGTAATATCCAGAATAAAAACTATTTCCCAGAATATTTTACAAGTGTTTGTGGTTATAAGACTATGTTGGGGCAATGGGATATATGTGGAAACTTCTAAGAATTTGCATAAAATGACCACTGTTGAGTTCCCTGTGCCCCCTCTCCTGCTGTCTGGAGTGTGGATGTGATGGCTGGAGCTCTACCCAACATCTTGGACTGTGAGGATAAAGGCTGTGACTAGC
The DNA here is from genome assembly GCF_024610735.1 of Ursus americanus. Lineage (NCBI taxonomy): Eukaryota > Metazoa > Chordata > Mammalia > Carnivora > Ursidae > Ursus > Ursus americanus. The sequence goes on along the minus strand of NC_142152.1, from coordinate 10,456,161 downwards.
TCTAGTCTAGTTGGCTTAAAGGAGTCTGGGACCCTGAGGTTTTGTGGAGAAAGAAAGAAATTGCTCTATTGCTTAGCTACTGTTACTTCAAGTCTCTGTTAAAAGCAGTGGAATCTAAAGGATAACACTGTACAAACTTTTTAAGATGGTTGGCAATACTACACGAGCTGGTATATGTAAAAGCTCTGAGAAGAATGTCTGGGAGTTGGGGTGCCTGGGTGTCTTAGTACCTCTGCTGTTACCTGCCTTTTGCTCAGGTCAGGATCTCAAGGTTCTGCTCAGTGGGGAGTTGGCTTCCCCCCTGCCCCTCCCCCCACTTATGCTTTCTCTTTCTCTCTCTCAAATAAATAAATAAAATCTTAAAAAAAAAAAGGACAGTGTCTGGGAGTAGAGTAAGCACAAAGTAATATTTATAATGTTATACTCTTTTCATGCTTGGGTAGGGTTGTTCCCTCTGCCTGGTCGTTTGTTTGACAAACGCCTATTTGTCCTTATGACCCAGCTCAATCATTTCCTCCTCTGCCAAACTTTTTCTGATCTCCATCTCGGGAGTTAATCCTCCCTTCGCTTTATACTAGCTCGTAATCTGATGTGTACTTTTATAGTAACTTGGATATTTTTGTTTACATATTTGTCTCCCTACTAAACCGCTTTTCTCATAAAAAAAAAAAAAAAAAGCTAGAGTTCCCCCCCTTTTTTTTTAAAGATTTTATTTTAAGTAATCTCTATACCCTGCTTGGGGCTCAAACTTAGAACCCCGAGATCAAGAACCACACGCTCCTTTGACTGAGCCAGGCAGGTGCCTCTGAGTTCTCTTCCAACAAACATAAAAATTTCATGGTTCATGTAGATTCTGATATGGCCCCTAAACCTACGACAATATTCAATCATGTCATTCTGGCAAACCACCCACCTCCCAACCGCACCCCGAAGATCCCGTTGCATCATTTCTAGAAGAGACATACCCTTCCTCCCCTCTTCTGGTCCACTCAGCAGATCAGCTGAGCTAAATATCTGTTGGGCTGGGCACTGTCGTGAATGATGCTGGGGAAGGAGGTCTGGTCTCTGTGCTCAGAGAGCCTGCCATGCGCCAGGGGAGACGGAGTTTCAACTAATAATAAAAAGAAGATGTACAGAGTGCAAAAGTAGGGGGGAGGTGGGAACGATTCATTCTGTTCTCAGGCACAGGTTAGGAGAAGACGATGCCTGGCATGTGTTTTGAAAGAAAAATAGTTTACCCGATAGGCTGGAGAAAGGGGAGAAAAGAGCAACAGACGATAAAATGGGCAGAAGGAACAACATGTGCAAAGGCGTGGAGGCATAAAATACGTGGTTAATTTTAGTCATGAGCACGGGACTCAGGTCTTCCCAAGTTCCTCTGCGAACACATTCAGGAAACATTTCTTGGGGGGATTTACCTCTGCAGATGGCTCGTTGCATCTATGATGCCTCGATTTCTCACTGTTTTAATTCTGAGGACAGTGTTTCCCTGCGCTGTTTTCTAGACTCAATATCACTATGGCCGAAGTTGTTAATATTATTAGTCTGAAGAAGTGTTCCTCAGTGCCATCTCAAGCCCCCCCACCCCCGACTCCCCCTGCAGTGTGTGTGGTCAGGAGCTCTTCCTTCTAAAGGCTCACTCCTTGCTCTGACATTCAGAGCATTTGCAAGACTGCCTTGGAAAAACTTCCTGGTTACTTTGTAGCTATTCATTTCTAGTTAACGGCAGATTTGTCGGTTTCCTACCTTCTGTCTGTAGTACCTAGCCTAGGGGCAATGCTGCATTAATTTGAGTCTCTCTCTCTTTTTGGTTCCAGTAACTTCCTCGCTGAAGAAACTAGACTGTATGTATGAAGTTGCCATCTGTGCCTTCATTTCTCTTCTCTAGGACAGAATAAAGGCTCCATATTTCCCTAGGGGTTGACAAATAATGTCGCTTGGCCCAGGAGTTGAATGAGATCCCAGCAGGGGGGTTAACCAGGTGCTCTCTCCCTGGAGGCCCTCGGTAGCTACAACTCCCACAGGGTCCTGAGCCTGGTGTGAGCGCACCGGCCCTCGGCTCCTGGATGGAGCCATAGCACTCCGCCTGGCAATTCCTTTGGAGGTTGGATTGAGTTTTCCACAAGCCTCGAAGGCTGTTCCAGATCCAAGCACCATCTGTAAGCACCTGCCAGGGCAGTTTTCTCCCTGCTTCCACGGTACGTAACACACGTACCCCTGCTGTCACGTGCATGACATGCTGTAGAGTTCCGCTTCCAGTTCTGGTCTATCGGGTGTGGGTAGCCATCAGCCGTCACTGCCATTAGTATGGACTGAAGCCAAAGAACCGAATTACTAAGAAGTGAGGGTCCCGTCTTGTGAATGCTCTTTCTCTTCCCGGGAGCCTGATTACTTGGCTACCGAGTCTTTGGCCGAAAGGCCCGCGTTAGTGGCTAGTTCTCGGCACCTGCCAGCAAACGCACTTGTCCATGGCACTGAGCTCCTCCGAGCTGACGGTTACTGCTCGTCGCACCGAGGTGGTCTTTCCGTTTTCCTTTCCCGCTGCTCTGCTGCAGTGTGATCCTGGCTCCAGGCTCCAGGTGTGGGCTCTAGGTTTGACCCCCTTCCTGGCTTGGCTACCTGGGGCAGAGTTGGAGGTATTCCTCACAAATAACTTTGTAAGACAGGGGCTATTACGATACCCATTTTACATGTGAGGAAACAAAGGATGACAGAGGGAGAGGTGCTTTTGACTCTAAAACTAGATTCAGAAGCAGTGTGAGAATGGGAAGTAACTGGCTCCTGTTAGGACTTCGGGCTTGTATGTAGGAGGCAGCCAAGCCATGGGGCTGAGTGCGGATCCAGACTTGAGATTCTCTGGGGTCAATCCTGGCTGTATTACTCATTACCTCCGTGGGGTTGGAGGGGAAGTTACATAGCTTTCTGTACCTTGACTTCCTCATCTGAAAAAAAAATGGGGCAATTAATAGTCCTCACCTTTTAGGTTCTTATAATAATTAAATGAGTTAATACAGGTAAAGCACTTAGGACAGTGCTTCAGACATGAAAAGTGCTCAACGAGTGTTAGCTATTATTATTATTATTTTTTTTTTATCATCAGCATCAGCATCTTTGAAACCAAGAAGCCAGGTAAAGTGAAGTCCAGGGTCATTAGTGTACTCGCATGATGCTTTCCAGTGTTCAGAGAACTTTCACTGTCATTATCCTGCATGACTCCATCATCATAGCATACAGCTGGTGGTACAGCCAGCAGCCAGTTATGTCATCTTCGTTTGATAGATTCACTCGTTTAGCTCTGTTTATTTATTTTTTTAAAAGATTTATTTATTTTATTATTTAAAGATGTATTTATTTATTTTAGAGAGGGCAAGGGGGAGAGGGGCATTGGGAGAGGGAGAAAGAATCTTTTTTTTTTTTTTTAAAGATTATTTATTTATTTATTCAACAGAGATAGAGACAGCCAGCGAGAGAGGGAACACAAGCAGGGGGAGTGGGAGAGGAAGAAGCAGGCTCATAGCGGAGGAGCCTGATGTGGGGCTCGATTTCACAACGCCGGGATCACGCCCTGAGCTGAAGGCAGACGTTTAACCGCTGTGCCACCCAGGCGCCCCAGGGAGAAAGAATCTTAAGCAGACTCCCCACAGAGCATGGAGCCCAACACAGGCTCCATCCCGCAACCCTGAGACCATGACCTGAGCTGAAACCAAGAGTTGGAGGCCCAACAACCCGAGCCTCCCAGGCACCCCGAGTTTTTTTGTTTTTGTTTTTGTTTTAGAAAGAGAGTACGTGGGTGCAGGGGGAGGGACAGAGGGAGAGAATCTTCAAGGAGACTCCCACTGACCATGGAGCCCCAGGCAGGGCTCACTTCTACGACCCATGAGATCGTGACCTGAGCCCAAACCAAGAGTTGGAAGCTCAACTGACTGAGCCACCCAGGTGCCCCCGTTTAGCTCTGTTTATGGAGGCCTCTTATGTACCAGGCACTGCTATGTTCTGAAAATTCAAAGGAAACTTATGGTTTCCTGCTCTGAGTTAATAAGAACTGCCTTTGGGAGTGGGTTTTGAAGGGGCATTTTACTTTCTACACTTTGTTTAAATTTATATGTTAAAAAGATATCACTTTTATGGTCGTGGGGGAAGAGTATAATGGGAAGGCAGGCATGCAAGTTACAGATTACAATACAATTGTCATTATGGCAGTATAAACAAGGGTCAAGAGGAAAGTCAGAGTAGTGGCACCTAGGCGTGTTGAATAGAAGCCAAATAAAACAAGGGAGAAGAGTGTTTAAGCAGAGAAAGCATGAACAAGTGTAGTTTATCTTGAGGAAATTAACGTATTGTTCAGTACTGCTTGACATGGATTGAGGGGCAAATGATAGAAGTTAAGCTATTTGGGTAAATCGGAGTGAGATAATGAATTTACCAGGCAGAAGTGTTCTGAATTTGCCTACAGGTGACAGGTACCCATGAAGAATTTTATGTTGGGGAGTAACATGCTCAGGTTTGTATCATTCTTTTGGAAGTATAGGCAATGAAAACTGATAATTTTCTGAAAAGCCAATGTGTTCAAAGCAATACTAGTGTAAGAACTCAAGTCTTTTGACCTTTGTTTAGCATTTTCCAATTAAACCATGCTGTCTTCTCTATTAAGCAATATATTTTAAAAATCCCACTGTTTACTATATTGCTCTGCTAGTGTGAATTTAAATTCACAACTAAGAGGGGCGCCTGGGTGGCTCAGTCAGTTAAAGTCTGCCTTTGGCTCAGGTCATGATCCCGGGTTCTGGGATCCAGCCCCACGCCCCGCATCGGGCTCCCTGCTAGACAGGGGAGTCTGCTTCTCCCTTTCCCTCTGCTGCTGCCCCAGCTTGTTCTCTCTCTCTGTTTTCTCTCTCTCTTAAACAAATAAATAAAATCTTCAAAACAATAATAAATTCATGACTAAGAGAATGGGAAAAGATTTCATATAATCACCAAGCAACCTTACCTCGTCTTTTATCTCTTTGGGGGAACATGCCTATTAGAAGATACTTTTCGCTTGAATTCCATCTCCTCATTTGAATGGAAGAGAGCTACAATTCATTCGTTCCTCAGACATGTGCAGAGCATAAATTTCTACTGAATGATTTGTTCTAGGGCTTCTATCCTTTAAAAATGCATGCAATTTTTGTTAGGTCTAGCTTTAAGTTTTGCTGATACACTGTAATCCCATTTCCTCCAGTCCCTTTCATACGGTGTATATCAAGTCCAAAGATGTGTGGCCAGCAGCCGTCAGCAGGAGTGCTTGCTCTCTTTATGAGACAATAACTGCCCTCAGTTTGTTTAATCCTCTCTTTGCTCCCACACCCCTGTCCTCATTACAGGGCATCAGTCAGCCTAATACACAGCAAGCTGGCCAGCAGGGAATCTTCCACTTGGTGTGACAATGCTTTTGCTGCCAATGCTCTCTAACCACGGTCCATGCCGTCTGGCAGAAGGGAAGAGAAATACAGTCCTGCGCTATTAGCACCCTCTCTTGGCTTTTTCTACCTAGAGCTCTGTGCTATTAATCCAGCAGGACCTTCTTAGAATTCCAAGGGTTTCCCAAGCTCTCCAAATCCTCATGGTTGGTATGATCCTGTGTTACCATCAGAGCTTTAGTCTGAATTTATCCTAGAGATAAATTCCTCATTCTGGTAAAATTTTGCCCTTGAATGTCTCTTTGCCATATGCGTTTTACTTCTTGCTTGCTAGAACAAGAAGTGCTGAACTATTCTCTCTTACCAACGACAACACCCATTTTGGGGGATAAGTTCAATTTTTTTGACCATACCCAGCAACATAGGTTTTTATTCATGCACTCATAATTCTTTTTTTTGAATTTTATTTATTTGTCAGATAGAGATTTTTTTAAAGATTTTATTTATTTATTTGAAAGAGCGCTAGCAGGAAGGGCAGAGGGAGCGGGAGAAGTAGGCTCCCAGCCAAGAGGGAAGCTTAATGTGAGGCTGGATCCCAGGACCCTGAGATCATGACCCCAGCCGAAGGCTGAGCCACCCAGGCACCCCCACTCAGTAATTCATTTAACCATTTTTTGAATGCTTATTATATGCCAGCCACTGTGCTAGTTACTTGAGGTGTAGAATTTCATCATGAATCTTCTCATCTAGTGCCCCTAATATAGGGGGTGGGGGGTGGGGGTGGCGGTAAAAGTGAAGAAGAGCGTGTTAACTGAGACTGGGAGGAAACGGAAGCATCTACAGTTGCCCAAGTTATAAATGATACATCTTAAGTAAGAAGTTTAAACATATTTTAATGGTTATAGAAAAGCATGATTGCTGTTTTCAATTTAATTAGAGGGAAGGTGATATGCTCTTCTTAACATAATACAGTCGAGTCTTTGAGAATGGGGATATCTGTTTAAAAGTTAACACAGTTCCTCAAAAAATTGAATGCAGAATTATCATGTGATCCATCCATCCCATTCTGGGTATATATGCAAAAGAATCAAAAGCAGGATCTCAGAGATATTTGCACATCCATGTTCATTGCAACATTACACAATTGCCAAGAGGTAGAAGCAGCCCAAGTGTCCATTGACAAATGAACAGATAAGGAAAGTGTGGTATATATATATATATAGAGAGAGAGAGAGGACTATTATTCCGCCTTAAAAAAGAGGAAATTCTGACACGTGCTACCATATGGATGAACCTGAGTGAACTAAGCCAGTCACAGAAGGACAAATACTGTACGATTCCACTTATCTGAGATACCTAGAGTGATCGGTATCATGGAAACAGAAAGTAGCAAGGCGGTTGCCAGGGGCTGGGGGAAGGGAGAAATGGGGAACAGTTGTTCATATCTATAGAATTGCAGTTTTCCAAGATGAAAAAATTCTTGAGAGTCAGCATAGAACGATGTCAATATAGTTAACGTTATTGGGGCGCCTGGGTGGCTCAGTCGTTAAGTGTCTGCCTTCGGCTCAGGGCATGATTCCAGGGTCCTGGGATCGAGTCCCGCATCGGGCTCCCTGCTCCGCTAGGAGCCTGCTTCTTCCTCTCCCACTCCCCCTGCTTGTGTTCCCTCTCTCGCTGGCTGTCTCTCTCTGTCAAATAAATAAATAAAATCTGTAAAGAAACAAATGTATATAGTTAACATTATTAACTGAACACTTAAAAATGGTTGAGGGACATTTCATATTATGTGGGATTTTTTTTTGCCACAAAAATAAAATTAAAAACTTTTGAAGTTAACATGGAAGCAACTGTGAGTTTGAGTGATGAATTGGGGTCATTCATAAGGTTGGAGTTACAGAACTGCCACGGCCAATTCCTAGCTGTGTGACTTTTAACCTCTAATCCTCAGGGACCTCTCTGGTAAAATGGAGATACGTGACCGACTTCAAAGTTTTGCAAGGGTTAAATGAGATGATATGTGTGCAAATTAGCAAGCCCTAAAGTACTATTCAAATGCAAAGCGTTTTGCTGCTGCTGATGCTGGATTTCTCTGTTATCTGGCTTCACTACTGTTTTCTGGTCCTATGAGGGCATGGTGGGATGTTGAGGCACCAGCTTCAGCTTCTCTCTTCCATTTATCCTGCTCTTTTCTCCACTTCGAGGTTACAGATGTTAGAAGTGGAATGCCTAAAGTGGCTGCTGATTTTCGTACCAGCAGCTCCAGGCAAGCTCGTCTTGTCTCCATTGTCTTATTTTAGTTCACTCAATCACAGAATTGGAGAGATTAAATACAGGCATGTCAGAAGATTGAATAGCAATGCAAGATAGTGGGCTAACGGCTGACTAGGACTCTACCCCTAGCTAGGACCCCAGCTGGCCCTTGAAGGAAGGAAAAGGTTTAAATAAACAAAACGAAGGGAACGGAAGAAAGGGTTGGCATTCTTGACTGGAGGGAACTTCATGAGCAAAGTTTGTAGGAAAAAAATAAATAAGGAAAGCTTAGTGGACGAGGAAAACACTGGCCTGCTGGAAGTGATGAGCCTGAAAGATGAAAACAGGTACAAATAATAGGGGATTTTAGTAGCAGGCTAAAGGTACTCAATTTTATGCAGCGAGGAGTTCAGTTATTTCAGTTTGAGAGTAGAGGTACGAGCTGTTGAATGCGAGTTTTAGACCCAAATAATTCATGGGCCTAATGCAATTACAATAAAATCTCAATAGGTTATTTAGGATACTCTACAAAAATGATACTGAAATTCAACCAGATGAATCATCAGATGAGAATAAATAAGACAAAGATTTAAAAGTATAATGAAAAAGGACTTGCCTTGTCAATGAACAACGGTGGGAAAATCGGTTATTTGTTAAAAAAAAAAGTCAATTTAGGTTCCCATTTCACACCTTATAGCAAAATTAATTCAAGCTCAATTAAAGAGTGTACTGTAAGAGGCAAATAAAACAAAAATGAGAAGATAATATATAGAGATAAATGTCTGCTCTCTGAGTGAGTAAGGAGTTTTTAGCACAACAGAATCTCTGATATGTGCTGGTGGGTCTGTACATTGGTACAATCATTAAGGAAAGCAATCTGTCCCTATCTCGTGAGGTTGAGGAAGCACACACCCTACGACCTGATTCCACTGCTAGATACACACGTGAACTTGAGACACCATACACGTGGAGATGGGACTAGGAATGTTCACAGCACCACTGTTCAAAGCAAAATGCTGGAAACCAACCATCACAAAGCAACATGAACAAATGCGGAACATTTATAAATCGAATACTATATAGCAGCGAAAGGGAATGATCTAAAGTATCTGTATTAACATGGTTAAATTAAAAGCACATCATGGGCTTGGGAGGCTCAGTTGGTTAAGCATCTGCCTTCGGCTCAGGTCATGATCCTGGGGTCCCGGGTTCGAGCCCCGCATCAAGCTCCCTACTCAGCGGGGAGTCTGCTTCTCCCTCTGCCCCTCCCCCCTGCTCATGATTTCTCTCTTTCTCTCTCTCAAATAAATAAATAAATACAATCTTAAAAAAATAAAAGCATATCATGTTGAGTGAAAAAATTAGTTACAGAAGATAACATATCAATTATATACATAATGTCAATTATATCCATAATACAAATTATTTACAATCCTAAAATGTGTAAAAAATATTACATGCTATTTAGGAAGATCTACAAAAGTATGACATTATGGGAATAAAAAGCACCTGATTTAGGGGCATAGTAACCTCTGAGGCAGAAGGGATATGATGGAAAAGTTACACAAGCGGCTTCCACTGTGCTGGTATTTATTTCTAGAACTATGTGGTAGGTACGTGGTTATGTTATATTATTCATTCTGGTGGTTTGTAAGTATAAGATGTTTCGTGAAATAAGATTAAAAAAAAAGATTTAATTAATTTATTTTTTTTGAAGAGGGGGGAAGGGGCAGAGGGAGAGGCAAGCAGACTCCCTGCTGAGCAGGGACCCTGACCTGGGGCTCGATCTCGGGATCTGAGTTCATGACCTGAGCCAAAGTCAGACACTTAACGGACTGAGCCACCTGGGCACCCCGTGAAATAAAGTTTAAAGGTAATAAATATTCCTTATGAAAAATTAAAACTGAGTGGTGCAGTCCATTAAGTGTCTGACTCTTGGTTTCAGCTCAGGTCATGATCTCAGGGTTGTGAGACTGAGCCCCCCATCTGGCTCCGTACTGAGCATGGTGCCTGCTTGAGATTCTGTCTCCTTCTCCCTCTGCCCCTCCCACTTGTGCTCTCTCTCTAAAAATAAATAAATAAATATTTTTAAAAAATTAAAACAATATCTAAATATGTAATTTAATCATTAACTCCAACCCATGCCCAAAGGAATTCAGCATTCACGATTCCAAGTATATCCTTCCAGACTTTTTCTGGATATTTACCTTCTCTGGATAGCTATATATCTCATACATCATGTTTTTCCTGATATGAACAAGGTACTGTTTTACATAGGATTCTGTAATTCTTGCTTTTTTTCACTTAATATCATAGACACCTCTCCATGTAAATATATATACGTCTCTCTCTTATTTAATGGCTATATAATATTCCATGGAATGAATATGCCATAATTTTACTATCCCTCAACTGATACATACTTAGGTTGTTTCTACTCTTTGTTATTAAAATTCTGCAATAAATACCCCTGGTGAATCTTAGGGGTATTTTTGTCTGAAAGGTTTTCAGGAGGAGAAATTTTTAAGGGAAAGACTTTTTAAAGAATTTTGGTTAGCAACGAAAGAAATCTCTAAGGAATTATGGTATACTTCTCTATGTAAAATCAATATATTAAAAAATGCATGTAAATAACTCACAAAAGCACTAAAACTATGATAGAAGCAAAGAACACCAATAGATAATTTGCAGAAAAATAAATATAAATGACTATCAAATATGTGGAAAATATTTTAGCTATTCTAGCTCTGTGATTGAAAAAGATGAAAGTGAGAATCAGTTTCAAAATTTTGGCCTATAAATTTAGACAAGATGAGAAAGGAAGTAATCGTGTTGGCAAAGTGGCAGAATAATCAAGAACTTAAAAATGAGGGGTGCCTGGGACTCTGCTTCTCCCTCTACCCCTCCCCCTGCTCATGATTTTTCCCTCTTTCTCTCTCTCTCTCTCTCTCTCTCGGGGAAAATAAATTAAAAAATCTTTAATAAAATTTTTTTTAATTAAAAATAACTTAAAAACGTTTGGGGCACTTGGGTGGCTCAGTTGGTTAAGCTTCCCACTCTTGATTTTGACTCAGGTCATTATGTCAGGGTCTTGGGATCGAGCCCCACGTGGGACTCTGATTTTCTCCCTCTGCCCCTCCCTGCATGCTGGCATGCACATGCTCTCTCTCTCTCAAATAAATAAAATCTTAAAAAAAAAAGAACTTAAAAATGTTAATACTCTTAGTTCATCGATTCTACTATTATAAATTTAGTTTGAAAAATTAAGGTGTTGCAAGTAGACAATCATTGCATGTTATTTTGGGGCAATGGCTCCTTTCCTACTTTCTCTTCCCCAGCACACATGGGAACAGCAGAGAGCCCCCAACACTCATTTTGTGCAACATTACTGATATCCTGACCACGGCTGACTGGACTACCATAGGTACCTGACCTAAGCTGGGCCAGGGCCCCCTTCCAGGGGTCCCCACTGAACTCTTGGCTGCTCTCTGGAATCAAGACAATGCAAACGGGAGCGCTTCATCTGCCATTTTGTACCACATGACCTGGCCCTCAGAAAAAGCCCCACTTTGGCTTGACCAAAAAATTGGAGCACAATGACAGCAAGAGACAGAGACAAAAGAAGACCCCAGAGTTTTCTTGGCATGCTGCGAGTCCCTGCTTGCTGACGTGAAGCGCATCCCTGCCCAGAATTCTGACAATTCCCCTACTTTGCTTACACTTGTTCCCATAAGTCCCTGGTAAGGCTCCTGCTGCTGTGACTCAAGAGAGAGAACCATGGGTTCTGCCCTGTTCCTCAATATCCCAGCTCTAAGAGGAGGAGGGGAATATCCTAATTTCTGACCCTGACTCTGGAGGTGTAATGGGGAAGATGAAAAGGGATGGAAGGAAGAATTTTTTTTTTCAAGATTTTTATTTGAGAGAGAGAGAGAGAAAGAGAGTGTGCACAAGAGAGGGAGGGGGCAGAGGGACAGGGAGAAGCAGACTCCCCCACGAAGCAGGGAGCCCAATGCAGGGCTCAGTCCCAGGTCCCTGGGATCACGACCTGAGCTGAAGGCAGATGTTTAAATGACTGAGCCACCCAGGCGCCCCCGGAAGGAAGAATTTAACATTGGTTGAGCACTTATTAATTAAATGAAGATAATCTATGTGACTCACTTTGGATAGTTCCCGGCCCATAGTAAAGAATATCCTGAAACAAACAAAAACAAACAGGGTGCCAAGCCAGGAGTGAATGAGAGTTCTGAGTGTCACAAGGTTCAGCTTAAATATCATCTCCTCTTTTTCCCTTATTTTTTTCTATTTTCCCCTCCTGGTCACAAGATTTTACACTGGGCTCCGGGCTTTCATAACAATTAGCCCTTGATCATAACATCTTATAAATACACCAGGGAGATAGTACTTATGTCTTAGTCAGATTTGAATTTCCCCAGGGCACAGGGTAGGTACTTAAATGCTTGGAATGAATGCATGAGGGAACGATTAAATAAAATAATGAAGATTTGGTTAGGAAAGTTCTCCTATATTAAGTGTTTGAAAGGCTTACTGAAATGTGCTGACCATTGCGATGAGGATTTCTCTTGGGTGGAGCACTGGTCACAGTCAGCCTCTGAAACCAGCGACTTGTAGTTCATTATAAGGTTTTTTCCTCGAAAGGTCAAGACAGCTAGAATTTTGTACTTTGACTGAACCTCTTCCAATGCTTGTTTTTCAAAACTCCTTTTTCGTAAGTATTGTGTTCCAGGCGCCCACTGGTTTCTTAACTGGGTCACTAACCTTCCAAATCTGAGACTATAAGCTTTCTTGACTTAGAAGAGCCATCAAACAAAACAGTTTCAAATACTTGAGGTGACTATGGCCGTTATCCTTGTTTTCAAAGCTCTTTAAACCTCAATTCTCAACAACAACAAAATGTCTTTTGAAAAAGAAAGTTGACTTGGACCCATACTGCAACCCAACTCTACCAGCAAAGCGTGCTTCTCACCAAGACGAAATGTGGGTTCTTTGTTATTTTGGAGAGAGACAAATATCAAGGGAAATGAGTGGAGAGCCTTCAGGTTTTCTATACATTCTACACAGCACCATATACAAACCTGATTGTGTAGATTTCCAGTGGGACAGGAAGTAAAATAGTTTAGAATTTCAGTGCCTTCTAGTCTTAACTCCTGCCCAGCTTCTGCCACTTACTAGATGCATAATGCTGGAAAAGAAACTAAACTTTCAGTATCTTGGTTTCTGCACCTGTAAAATGGGACAAAAGTTCTTACACCAATGCGTTATTGTGAGGAGAACACGTACAAAATGTCTGCCATAGTTTCTGGCTCATTGTGTTCAATGAATGGGAGACCATGTTGATGAGGATGGAATCCTTGGCCCCTTGTTTCTACTTTCTTTTCCTTATGACCTTGTATAAGACATTTAACTTCTGTATCTTATTAGTCTCTCCTTCTATGAGATGGGGAAAATAGTAGCTTTATCTTCAACTACTTGGACATATTGTTAGCAAACAAAGATTTAAAGACAGAGACAACTTGGTACAGTGTAAAGATGTCTGGCCCATGGGGTGTCTGGGTGGCTCAGTGGTTTAAGTATCTGCCTTAAGCTCAGCTCATGATCTCAGGGTCCTGGGATCAAGTCCTTCACTAGGCTCCCTGCTCAGCATGGAGTCTCCTTCTACCTCTGCCTCTGCCCCACCCCCCACCCCGCTCATGCTCTCTCTCTCTTTCTCACAAATAAATAAAACCTTAAAAAAAAAAAAAGAGGTCTGGCCTTGGAAGAACTGGGTTCAAATTGTGGTTCTACTAGTTACTAGCTGCGTGACACTGGATGACTTCTCTGATCCTCACGTTTTTTATTTATAAATTAGAAATACTATGTATCTCCAGGGGCACATGGGTGGCTCCGTCAGTTAAGTGTCGGACTCTTGATTTCAGCTCAGGTCACGATTTAGGGGTCATCAGATTGAACTCCGCATTGGGCTCTCAGCTCAGCAGGGAATCTGCTGGAGATTCTCTCTCTTTCCCTCTGCCCTCCCCCTACTCGCTCTTGCGCACGCTCTCTCTCTCTCAAATAAATCAATCTTTTTTTTTAAAGATTGATTGATTGATTTGTCAGAGAGAGAGAGAGGGAGAGAGCACAAGCGGGGCGTGGGGCAGAGGGAGAAGCAGGCTCCATGCTGACCAAAGAGCCCGATATGGGACTTGATCCCAGGACACTGGGATCATGACCTGAGCTGAAGACAGACACTTAACCAACTGAGCCACCCAGGTGTCCCAATAAATAAATCCTGAAAAAAAGAAACACTATGTATCTACAGAGTTAAGGTTCCAATTAAATAGTGAATATGAAAGTGAACTAAATTGATATAGAGGTTTGTAGATACTACTGCCGGTCCTAAACAAGATTGTGTATGTTGTCCTTATTGGTTTATTTTGTTTTGTTTTTAAAGATTTTATTTATTTATTTATTTATTTGACAAAGAGAGAGAGACAGCCCCCGAGAGAGGGAACACAAGCAGGGGGAGTGGGAGAGGAAGCAGGCTCCCAGTGGAGGAGCCTGATGCGGGGCTCGATCCCAGAACCCCGGGAGTGAGCTGAAGGCAGATGCTTAATGACTCAGCCACCCAGGCGACCCGGTTTGTCTTGTTTTGATAACAGCATGCTCAGATTTAAGTTTTCACCCTTTCTTGGTTGTCTTGCCCTTTTAGAACATTTTCGCAGTAATTTACCCTACGTTCATAGATTTTACTCTATTGATACCTTAAAAGCAATGTTCTCTCTCTATGATGGAGAGATGAGAATCCTGGATGCAACATTCAACCATAGGCCGCATTTCCGGAAACCTGGCCTTGGTGTTTTAAGCGACACAGTAAACAACCTATTGAACAGCAGCAGTTTGTGAAGAATACAGCTCGTTTTCATGTTTGGTAGATGACTGCGCTGTCTTTCCTCATGTCGGCGTATTCTAGGGACCCTTAATTCTAAAAGTATAATTCTTAAGAATATCTGCTTTGAGTCTTAAAAATAAAAGTCAACAATACATTAGACTTGTTGAATTACATTAGAAAAGAATTCCCGGCAGGGTCACTTTAAATGATTGCTTTTCAGTTTAAGATTAGATTTCATCTAAAGATTTCTTTTAGTGCAACTCCTAGAAAACCCCGGATCCAGGGTCTAAGAGTAAACTGAGGCTTGGTGAGGTTAAGTGACTTGCCTGTGTATTGTAAGTCAGGATTCTCTTGGGCATAAGTTATAGAAATTCAACTCCAAAGTAGCTTAAACAAAAAAGGGAATTTACTGGCTCATATAATTGAAACTACCTTCGAACAGAACTGAATCCAGCAGTTCCAGCTGTGTTGTTAAAACTTGGCATTTGCCAAAGTTACCTCTACAGTGCTGGATTCCTCCAAGATGAAGGAGGAGGAGGGAGATGGTGCCAGGTAGCCTCAATTTATATCCCTTCTGTGGTTTTGTTCTGTGGAAGAGAGGTATCCTTCTCTCAGCATTTGCAGAACAAATCTTGGGGAAGACCCAGTTGATCTCCTTGGGTCCTGTACCCATCTCTCTGTAGGGAGGAAAGAGAGAAGCAGCATGTCCACCAGGATCACACGAAGTAAGGGGTGTGGTCCTCCAAGGAAATGCAGGGGTGGGTGGGAAGCAGATATCTACCACATCAAGTCTAGGCCATTACTAAGGGCAGGGCTAGGACAGAAATCAGGACCTTGTTTCCAGTGCAATTCTGGAGGTTACAGAGAGGAAGAGAAATAGCTAAGTTTAGAGCGAAAATAGTTTGGGCCTCTTTTAAAGGATTGTCAATTAGAAATGAAGATAAAGCTCTGAAATGATGTTAAGTCAAATGACCATTTTTTCACTTTTAGAACTATATGGATATTGTAAGATGCAAATTGTTGTTATTGCTAATGAATACTTTCACACACAGTCTATAATTTAGCATGGAAGTGGATTGAAAGGCGTGCCTGGTTTCCTTGCTTCTTGTTTTCTTCCTATCACAATGGGGCACGCCGGAATAAAATTTCAAGGAAAAAAAAACTTTTTGGAAGTTTCTAGATGGATAAAAACTATGAAAATACAAAGTGGATGATTATGGTCAGAACTAGTGTTTGCTGAGCAGTGAACATGTGCAGACACGTGTCATGTAGTAAATGGTCGACCTCATGTAAGTCTGATGACTACCCTATGAGTTAGGAAGTCTTAGTCTGTCCATTTACATGCCAGGAAACAAAGGCTGTGACTAGTGAATAATTTGCCCCAGCTCCTGACTGTCTGAGCTGGGATTCCACCTCAGGTACCTTGGATTCCAGAGTCTGTGTTATCAGCAATGTGCTTATAATTAATTTTAGCTTTAGTTCATTTAATTGCGTAATTTAACTATTTTAAAAGCAAAATTGTGGCTTGTGGTGCATTCTTTTGTTTTATCCCATGCAAAGCAGAGTGCACTTGAAGCCAGCTTTCTCTCTCCCCATCAGTGACGTAGGGCCGCTCTACCTGTCTTGATTCATCGATGACCCAGGATCTCTCGCTGGTAGGTAGGAAACTGGAATACCTACACGTTTTAAATCTCAAGCAATAGTTATACTCGTTAATCACACGGAAAGCCGTGAATAACCTATAACCCAGACGCACATCTGAAAACGCAACTGTGGTATTTACAGTGTGACCCAAGGGGGGCGCCTGGGTGGTGCAGTCGGTTAAGTGCTGACTCTTGGTTTCAGCTTAGGTCATGATCTTGGGGTTGTGGGATTGAGCCCTGCATCGGCTTCTGTGCCCATCGTGGAGTCTGCTTGAAATTCTCTCTCCCTCTACGTTCTCTCTCTTTAAAAAAAAAAAAAAAATCCTTAAACTGTGACCCAAGAAAATGTCACTGCTGAGGGTGTTGCCATTGTAGATAAATGTGGCTCAAAGAAATATAACAGCAGAGTTCCCTGTTTACACTAGCTGAGTAATTTTGTTTTTCCAGAGAGCGGCGCTTGCCTCAGCCCAAACCCCACTTCCCCAACACACACATACTGGGCTAGTTCACCTCTATGATGATGTCTTATCAGGATAGGTCTTTTCCTCCTCTGCTGGTTGGTAATTGGTTTCATGATGTTTCTGCTTATTATCTGACCCTTCTTAAGTTCACCAGTCAGCCACCATTTGATAGTCTCTGCCTTCTGGTCTCATCATGTGACTAGCCCGCCAGTAGATTCATGATAAGCTCCGCCTTGATATCTGGCAAGTGAGTGCTTTTATCTGATAGCAATGAATAGTGTTTTGTCACTTGATAATGGCTTCCCAGATGACTATAATGTGTTTCTTTTTGTACTATCCAGAGTAAGAAGTCTCCAAACTTTTTTGATCATTCATTCCCATCAGTATATTTTTTGGAAGCAGTTCCTAACCAAAGATATGTATATTTATTTATAAAGTACAAACATATTCTTTCATTTATAACTCAGTCACAAATATATGCTTAGGGTGAAATGCACTGTTAATGACAGTGGATATAAATCTTCAAATAATCTCCTTGATGAATTTGACATTTTTAAAGAAAATTTGGTTAGATTTGTTAGATTGTTATTTTAACTTTGAAATGTGGCTGAAAAGATCTAGTATTAAAAGTGTCAGTTCTGTGGTGTTCGTTTCCTGTGGTTGCTTTGCAAAGGACCCTGGTGAAGTTGCTTGTCTGTTTTCTACGGGTTAGTTTAATTAAGCCTAGACGAAACCATCAGTAAATCCACTTAGCTGGATTTAGCAGTAAGTCACTACCTGTTGACTGGGACTGACTGGGTGGGATTGCCACTGTCCACCCCTGGAAATGGGTAACTGCCACTTTTCCTTTAGGACATCTCCTATGCTGTTCCAGGTCAAGAGAGGATTTCATGGACTGAGTGCAGGGTCACTTATTCTATATATAAAATATTAATTGATCTTAATGACTACTTTTCATTTAGAATTAAGCATAAGCAGATGTCCTCATATTTTATTCTTCTGCATTCCAAATGGATTGGCTTGTACTATTCCTGGAACATATACAACCCTGGCTTGTGTGGACCTCCTTTAGAAAATATTGTCCAAGGAATAATTTCTCACATAGGCAAGGATGTTCCCATTTTAAAAGACCTGCTCATTTCAGTTACTCAGCCATTTTATAGAAAATGGAAGAGTTTTGAAATGAATTCTTTATAGAGATCCATAATTTTCAAGCAAAATCCCCACTCTGCAAAATGTGAAATGTTCTAAGCAACAGCTGTGAGCATTTCAAACGTGCACTACTCTTTGACGGTCCAACTGTTGCCAAGGGAAATGAAGTTGGCTTTAAAATCTTCCTTGGTTTTAATTCTGCATTTCCCTCAATCAGAGATTGAACAAAAAAGTTTTGCATGGCTGGGACACTGAACTTTTCATGAAGACTGGCATATGAAATCAAGATGCAAAAATGTTTTTTGAAGGTAGGAAGGAGAATGGAGAACTCCAGTTTTATAAGGCCTAGTAACGAACTTCGCAGGGCAAAAATGGGCACTACCATACAGTGGCCAACCATCCGGAGTCAGTAGGAGGAGACTGCTTCTACCTAAGAAAGTCATCTTTTCCTGTTTCCCATTTGTTCAAAACCGATTTTTTTTTTTAATCTTTCAGGGCACAAAACTTTTTTTCCACTCAAGGCCCATTTATGGGAGCGTGAATAAAAATTTGCAGCACCTGAATGTTAACACAAACAAGAAATGCATTTCTTTTGTTGTTGTTGTTACTTGTACATATGGTACATAGTTTATTTCTTAACTGCATAGAAAACATGATCGAATGCTGAGGGGGAAAAACTAGGCTACAGAAGAACACATACAAAATTAAAGAAAAAAAATACTGGAGGGAAGTACATCAAAATGCCAACAGGGGTTATCTCTGGGTTGAGGGATTGTAAGTTAAAAATTTTTTTTCTGTCTTCCAAGTTTTTAACAACTGGTGATCTGACATTGGTAGTTAGCACTAAGAATTTCTTTCTTCCTCCCCCAAGCCCACCCCATCCCACCCCCCAAAAAAGATGGACCTAGCGTGCATTCAAATGGAACGAGAGTCCTAATAACATCATCTGGAATTGCACCATTTGGCTTTGGGCTCACCAAGGATGGAAACACATCTCTAAATATTTTATTACTTGATCAAGCTAGAGTTGAGTGAAGTCTTCTCCATAAACTCTTTCGGATCCAATTTGCCCATTAAAATCTCGCAAGCCCCTGCAGTCTGGAGCTGGGTTTCCCTGAGCTCTGTGCGGCGGAGGGCCCGTGCAGTTGATCCGGATAAATGATCGCAGAGCACAGGGACAGCGTTCCCACCTGCATGAACTACGCTGGGCTGGCTTCTATCAAGGCTTGCAGGAGTTTCAGGGAGCTGATACTCAAAACAGAGGTTTAGGGAAAAGGAGACGACGAGGTGAGACAGAATTCGAAGCGATACCCAGCCCTTGGCCCAGGCCCAGAGGTTCAGATTTCGGTGCCAGGTCTCCCACAAGGTTCAAGGCAGAGCGACTGCTGGGGGTTTCACATCGTGCTGCAAGGGGCCCATTTACACAGTGGCGCACAGGCGCGGGCGGGAGATCTTATTTCTTTCTGCGCTTATTTCAGCGGGGGTACCCGTCCTGAGTGGGACTCCTCCAGCCCAGAAGGGCCAGCCTAGCCGCTGAAGGGGGCGGATCCAAGGCCCCGGGGGCTCCCGCACCCTTAGCCGACCCTTGCCCTTGGAATTCTTCGGCTGAAGACGACCGCCGCCCAAAGAAGCCGCATTGCGTGGAAACCCACCCATCCCATTGATTTATCGGTCGCACACCTCCCGGGTTTCAGGAGCTCCTCAAAGGCCTAGCGGCTGCGGCGTTCCCCTGCTTCAGCCTACCCACCCGCCTGGCGGAAGCTGCAGTAGCGCGGCCTGAGAGCGCGGCTGCATCCGGGTCCTTCTTGCCTCAGCCCAATCCTCGGCCTTGTCTCTTCCCACCCTCCAGTTTCTCCGCCCCCCCGCCGCCAATCCCTGATCGGCTCTCAGTCGAACCTGCTGGCATGGGAGTGAAGGCGGACGCGGGCCAATGAGGCCTCGCTTCCCGTTTGAAGCCTCCAGTGAGTGGGCGCCGGAGGCGGGCGCTGCTGGCCAGAAGGTTCGGTTGCGCGTGTGCCATGGACTCAGCCGCCCGGTGATATTGACAATAGGAGAGAGAAAGGGGCATTGACGGGGACCCACCGCGGGTACCAAAGGGCGGCTCTGGCAGCGGCGGCTCCAGCTCCAGCGGCTCCTCCTCCTTCTCCTTCCTTCTCCTGCTGCCGCTGCGGATCCAGTCTTCCTCCCTCCCTTCCCCCCCTCCCCACGTCGTCGTCGCCGCCGCCGCCGCCGCCGCCGCCGGGTCCGGGGCAACGAGCAGAGGCGCCGCCCGCCGGGAATGTGAGCGAGGAGCCACCGGCGGAGCCGCAACGGGGTCGGTGCCGATTTGATGGGACGGGCCCGCGGGGGAGGATCGTGAGGCTGCCGCCGCCGTCGCCGCCGCGGGAGCGCTGAGGTTCAGGTCCGGCCGTGAGGCCTAGAGGCGCCGCCGCCGCGGAACCGGAGGGACGCCGCGCCGGACAGCCGTCGCCCCGGGCTCCCTGCCGCTGTCCGGACCTCCCCCCCGCACGTCCCGGTCCCGCCACCCGCCCCCGCTGCGGCCCTCACGCCGGTCTCCCGCCCCTCGAAACCACAGATCATCTTCGGATTCTTCCCCAGAAGCTTCAAGGTAACTTCGTCCCTCCAGTACCTCGGCTCTCCCGCTTGCTTCCCTTCCTCTTCCCCGTCTTCCTCAGGAATCTGCAGGACACCGGCCTCGGAAAGGCCTGGCCGGGGCAGGCGAGGGGTGCGGTGGGGTGGGGTGTGGGAGAGGGAGCGCCCGTCCCACTTGTCTGATTTACCTGCAAACGCTTCTGACGATGCCTTCCATTTACTCTGCCCCCCTCGCTCCTTTTCCCCCCACCTTCCGGCATTGGAGGCATATTCTTGTCCCCCTTTATCCACTGACGTGGGGCGGGGGGAAACCGGGGGGGATTGGTGTAGTGAGGAGGATTCTGTAACAGCTTATCTTCTCCAGGGCTTGTGGAGGGGGAGGTGGGAGCAAAGGGAGTATGTCAGCATCCCTACAGACCAGCCCCTTCCCTGTCTTTCTCCTCCACCCCAGCACCCCCCCTTGGATTATCCTGAACCTTGGAAATGCCCCGTGCCCGCTGCTTAGACGATGATAAAGCTTCGGGCGTCCTGGTTCTGGGCGAAACCTGTTTCCTTGGGCTTTGCACGGACCCACTGCTACTGCAAGTTCAGTTCTGCAGCGCTTTAGGGTTGAGATCCTTGACGTTTATTCTGGGCCGCGGGCAGAAGGGGCAAATGATTAAAAAAAAAATGCTAGCAATAAATTATCTTTAGAGATGGGAGATGAGGAATAAAGAAGAGACAAAAAGAGTAATGGAGGAACAGGATTTACCGAAATCTTTCATTGTTATCTAAATAATTCACATACCACGTTGGAAAAGCTGCCCCTAAATTTACAACATACAAATGAGATGTGAATCTTAAGAGCTGATGCAGTCATTGTGAAAAATTTTAACTGATCTTACTTCTTCCGTAGTCATTCATAGTTTGCAATTCCATTTTGAATCTGTCACATTTTATTTAAGGCTAAATTAGGTAGATTTCTAAAAACTTTTTTTTTTTTTTTTTTAAGAGAACCAAACAAAGCTTCAAAATTGCAAACCTCAAGATCCTGGGTTTTGTTTGTTTTTTGTTTATATATTTGTTATTTTTTTACTTTGTTAAAATCCAGATAATCCAGGTAACTTTTTATTGCATGTTCAGGAAGGAACTCCCTTAACTTTTAATTTAGAGGTTAAAAAACACTTATCTTATGTATTGGAATGACCTGTATTTGTAAGTGCATTTCAGTATTTGTGAGTGAGTAATTGCATTTTGGTATTGCCCCCATATGCATTATTTTTATTCAGGTCTGCCATTAATCTTGCATGGAGCCTCAGTGCCATGGAAATGATGGCATCTGTTTAAATTGGAGAATGAAATTGAGCTTAAGTCTTGTTACTTTTAGGAACTAACCTTCATTTTAATAATTTGAGAAGCTTAAAAAAAATCTAAAAGAACTGTTCCCATCAGTTCGATGGAATGAAAATTAATATCTGATGATGAACTTAAAGGGAATTCAACTTGGTTTTCTAAGTAGGGTGTGAATTTATGTTTTCAATTTTGGTGCACGATTTCATCATAATTTTGTTTATTAAGCTTTAATAACTTAAGATGGCTTCATTCAAAAAGAAGACTTCTTTGAAATGCTTTTAATTATGCCTCTTATGTATTCTGTGTAAAGTAATCTAACCTGTCCTCATACAGTTTATCATAGCTAACCCAGCACATTGAATTAAGTCATGCCTAGATAGTTTCAGTAGTTGTAAATTTCACCTTGCTGTGATACCTTGGTGGAGATTCTTGAAGTACAATCAGGGTTTTAACTCCAGAGCCCATTTGTAATATTAAATATCTTGAGAAAATGTATCGATGGAAGTTTTCCAGTGGCAGAATAGCTCCAAAATTACTTCAGGAATCTCAAGATGAGAAGAGCTGTGCAGTTAGAAAATGAGTAGATGGCTTAGAAGACTTCTTCAGGTGTCAGTGAACATCTTTAATGCTTACCGGAGTGGGGGCAGCCCGTGCATTAGAACTACAATATTGTTGGGGCGCCTGGGTGGCTCAGTCGTTAAGCGTCTGCCTTTGGCTCAGGGTGTGATCCCAGAGTCCTGGGATCGAGCCCCGCATCGGGCTCTTCCGCTATGAGCCTGCTTCTTCCTCTCCCACTCCCCCTGCCTGTGTTCCCTCTCTCGCTGGCTGTCTCTCTCTCTGTCAAATAAATAAAATCTTAAAAAAAAAAAAAAACTACAATATTGCTTATATGGTATTTAAATTCCTTCTGCTTACCATCAAATTTTCATGTTGCCCCATTGAGCATACGACTTTTCTGAGTTGATTTTATTTGCTTTCTTCGTCACATTCCAACTTTCATGCATATTATGGATGGGAATTTTAGAATTTGTGTGATTCACGTGTATGCTCCCACCTTGGGAATATGTTTATGATACCTCTTTCTCTTCAGTAGGGATATGTCCTCAGCACCAACTACTCCTCCATCAGTGGATAAAGTAGACGGATTTTCTCGGAAGTCCGTCAGAAAAGCCAGACAGAAGAGGTCGCAAAGTTCCTCACAGTTTAGGTCTCAAGGCAAGCCTATTGAGCTAACACCTCTGCCGCTGCTGAAAGGTAAGGCTCATGACCAGGTGATGGAGTCCTTGCCAGTTGATCTTTTTATATCTATATATAATTTTCTTTTTGTAGAATTTCTGTGTTGCACACTGAAGGGATGGGAGATTTCAGACGTGTTGAAGTTACTGCTATGTGGGCAGATATACCCACTTTCCTTTTTAAAGGGCTCAATTTAATATAAATAGCTGTGGACAAATGAAAAGAAACCTTATCAGGAATATCTCTCACATTGATAAAGAGAAGAACTGAATGCCAGAGGAACTTTAAGATGCCTAGGTCTGTGTTTTTCATTTTTTCTTCTGTTGACATTTAGAGATACCCATCGTATGTGATAACAGCTACACATTGTACGGTTTTAGTCACAGGAAGTAGACCTGGGAGAGGAGATGGTACCATTAACTTACATATAGAAAATGATGTTTGAAAGAATTCATTTTTAAAAATCAAGAAAAAATGGACAGGTAGTAATTGCGTTTTCAGATAATACGTGTAGAAAACATGATGATCATACTTGTTAATACTACTTTTCTCTTTCCTTTGGAATGAATTAAGGACAAGTTTTTCATATGAGATTTGCTTTTTCTAAAGTAGACCTTTCAACTTTTGTTTGGGTGTATGTGGATACTTCCTGTTCCTTTTAATTTTCATTTGTTTGCTCTATGTTTATGAACAGACATGGTTGAAATACGTCAGAATATACCATTTATAGCATGGAAACGATCAGAATTTGCCTTTGAAAGTAGATTTTCATCTGCTGAACACTTAAGAGTGAAGAGAAAGGGAACATGCACAAAACAGTGCCCTTTCGTAGCTCAGAGGACGTCAGAAAACCTGATTCGTTAATGAACATTTACTTCTGTAACAGTTTGTGAAATTAGAAGGTATTATATGAAAAACTGGAGTTTGACCAGAAAAGATCCTCAAAATTTAGCCTCGGATATTTCAGGCTTCTATTTTTCCCCTGTGAGCCTTTTTTTTTTTTTTTTAGGGAGTTAGAGTCATAAATGAGTCTCTGAGGTTTATACTTGAAATTGTGGAAACTAAATGGATTCTGATTACTATTAAGCTGATATATCTGTTGGTAAAGATGAGCTCTTATGAGTTTGTGGGGGAGAAAATTTTAGCTAAAGGTTTTGCTGATAAAAAGGAAAAAGCCTTTGTGAGGCTTTAGAAGAGAAGTGAAGGAAAAACTCTAGGGATAAAGCTAATCATGCTTGAAATACAAAGTTGAGCGGTGTATGGATTCTTCGGTAACTTTTCAGATTGGAGCTAGATGTGTAATAGTTTTAGCGTGTTTATCTGGCAAAGGACTCTCTTTTGAGGAAACCGATTAAACTTTTTTTAGGTTTAGAAAGAATTTTAAACTTTATCGTTATATTCATTTCTTGGGGGTCACAGTAAACATTTAAATTAGAACTGAACTGGCCACTCATTGTTTTTGTGGGTAGTGAAGGGGCATGGGTGAGAAGAATTTGGCACATTTTAAGATTTTGTTGTTCCTTATCTCATTTTTTTTTATCATGGTAAAATATACCTAACAGAAAGTTGACCATTTTAACTGTTTTTAAGTATGCTTAATTAAGTGTGACGTTAGATACGTTTACGTTGTTGTGCATGTCACCGCCATCCATCTCCAGAACGTCTTCATCTCCCCCAAATGAAACTGTATCCATTAAATACTAACTCTCCATTCTCCCCTCCCCTTAGCCCCTTGGTAAGTAACCACCATTCTACTTTCTGTCTTTATGAATTTGACTACTCTTAGGTCTTTCCGTGACTGGATTCTTTCCCTTAGCATAATGTCCTCAAGGTTCATCCATGTTGTAGCGTGTGTTAGAATTTCCTGCCTTTTAAGCCTGAATAATATTCTGCTTTGTGTATATACCATATATTATTTGTCCATCTGTCAGTGAGCACTTGGGTCGTTTCCACCTTTTGGTTATTGTGAATGCTGCTATGAACACGGGTGTACAAGTATCTCTTTGAGCCCCTGCTTTCACTTCTTTTGGATACATGCCCAGAAGTGCAATTGCTAGATCATATATTTAATTTTTTGAGGAATTGCCAGACTGTTTTCCACAGCAGCTGTACCATTTTACATACTTAACCATCAGTGCACAAGGGTTCCAATTTTTCCACATCCTCACCAACACTTGTTATTTTTTGTTCTTTTTTTTTTTTATAATAGCCATCATAATGTGTGTGAAGTGGTATTTCACTGTGGTTTTGATTTGCATTTCCCTTGTGACTAATGAATGATGTTAAGCATCTTTTCATGTGCTTATTGGCTAATTTGTATATCCTTTTCTTATTTTTTAAGTGAAGTCTGATAATATTGAAAAATTTCCAAGAACTCTGCTCTCCAGGAATATGATTTTTGTGAACTTGTGTATTTTGCCAGCGTGGGAGAATTGGAGAGTAACAGGACCATGTAGTACTAGATATAGCCACAGCTTAATTCCAGACAGACTGAAAGTGATTCTTGTGTAGTAAGCATGTCCTGGGAAAATATTCCGGAAAGCAGTCCATAAATTGGATTTCCCTATCTGTAGAATAACAAAGAAGTACAGTCAGATGTAGATTTCAGAAATGTTTATTTGCTCTTGATTTTTATGGGGAATATAAAACATTTGTTAAATGGCATTTGTTTTTCTTACAGTGGATTGAATTTTATTTGTGTGTTGTGTTTTCACTAACTATAGGAACTAATTTATGGAATATAAAGAAATTATTGGAGGAATTTCTTTATTTTATTTTATTTTTTACCGTACCCTTGGGAGAAACCAGAATACATTATGTGTGCATGCCAAAGGATAGTTATTGATGCAGTTTTCTGTAGTATTGCTTTGACCAGGTTGGTAAGTTTGAGTTAACTTTATTTGGCAGTATAATATAAGTGGCAGTTGAATTTTGTGATTGCATTAAAGAATAAAGTAAAATTGATGTCCTCAAGATTTTTAATTTTAGGGGAATTTGAAAACGGAAATTGTATAATTTTGCAACTCATCTTTTTAATATGTAATTTTTGGAAAATTCAAACATAAGGTATTGATTAATGATCACTTGTTTTGTATTTATGCATTATCAGAATGTTTATCATATGACTCATGATAGTTGACTGACTTATATGTAATAGGGCCATTAGCATTTTAAAAGTCTCTTCACTTGTAGAACTTAACGAAGTGAAAGGAAAGTTTCATCTTTTTTGCCTCTTTTCTAATAGGCGGGGTTTTGAAATTTCTATGAACTATGTTATTTTCTGCAGAAAGCAATGCCAGCGGGTCGTTCAGCGTCCATAGCTGGCTTTTCCTCAGCTACTTATAATGAAATAGAGACATTTGAATTTTCTCCATCTTTATGCACTTTTGAAAATGTTTTCAGAGAGTCCTAAGTTTTTGAGCTTGAAGGACTGTTACTCAAGGGGAATTTAGTAGAGGTTTGAGTGCTCGATGTGAAGACTTGGGTGTTTTCCGTGTGCCTGTGCACGGCATGACACGATCCAAGCTTTGACAGTTACCTACCTCGGTAAGGACAGTTAAACTAAACATTTAGGGAATAGACGCACGCATCTTTGTCATCCTCGTCATCCTCGTCATCATAGTAATAATAACTAGTAGTAGCAGTAGTAGTAGTACCAGGTTAGGTGACTAGTTCTCTCCCCACCCCATCCTCCCCTGCCCTGTTTCCTTCTTTCTTTGACTTTAAAAGCTTATGTAAGTTTAGATCTGAGTGAAGTGTTTTTGAAAAGTACCACCTCTTTGAAGATGGGATTATAATGAGAGCAGCATCATTATTTCTAGCCTCATAATTCATTATGTAAGTTTTTGAGGCATTTTGCTAATAGTTCGGACATTCAGTATTAAACATTCCAAAAACTGTGATGAGTGGAGGTACTCTTCAGCAGAAACCCTGCCCCTTGGTGTTAAAGCTTTTAGATCAGTAACACTGTGTTTCTATAAATTCCTTCTTTAATGAAAACTATTTTTTTTTAAGCTCTAAGCTTGTGATTCAGCTTACATTTTTATTTTTTAGGGTGATAGTTTGTGAGGATTTTAAAAATCCCAATTGAAAACTAGCGTTTATGTGTTTCTTTTTTATTTTTTTAAGATTTTATTTATTTATTTGACAGAGAGAGAGACAGCCAGCGAGAAAAGGAACATAAGCAGGGGGAGTGGGAGAGGAAGAAGCAGGCTCCCAGCGGAGGAGCCTGATGTGGGACTCGATCCCAGGACTCTGGGATCACGCCCTGGGCCGAAGGCAGACGCCTAACGACTGAGCCACCCAGGCACCCCTGTTTATGTGTTTCTAATTTGTGGATGGGATCATTCTTTTTCATCCATAACTGCTTTGTGTAGTGTGTAAAGAAGGAATATGCAGAAGTAATTCCCAATTTTTATAATGGGATAGTGCCCTAAAGTATATTTATAATGAGATTAGTTTCTTAAGGAATAATGTCCTTTATTTTAGTGTTTACCATCTTTCTTGTATGGTGCAGTGTCACATGGGGGGAAGCACATGGGCCTTGTTGCTTACAAGAGTCCTGGCTTACTAGTTGTGTTGTCTGGGTAAGAATGTTAACTCCTGACAGCCTTGGTTTTCTTGTCTATCAAATGGGGATGATAGTCAATAGATGTGGCAGTGCCACATTCGATAAATACTAGCTACTGTTATTTAACTGGGATTTGAGAAGTTAAAATATGAATAATGTGGAATTATTTCACTTTTTATATCTTTTCAGGAAAAAGGTGAAATTGGAAATTTCTCAAAAAACTATGTAACAAGACCATAGTTTTGGTAGGAATGAATCTTTTTCAACCAAAAAATTGGAAGAAACAGTTTGCAAATATATTGAATTTAGTAGACTAGTTATTTTAAAAACTGTTATTTGCAGATTTTCACCAAATACGTTGGTATCCTGCTACATTTTTTAGTGTATTTTATTTTTAAATTTATTTATTTTTTGAATAGATAATGTAGTTATATGGTTCAGATCTCAAAAAATACAAAAGGATGTATAGTGAAAAATCTTCTTCCTGACTTGGTTCTCTTACTTCCCCTTCCCAGAAGCAACCAGTTATGATACTCTTCTGTAGAAGATAAAGACTTCTTAAACCCTTCATTGAATTGGAAATTCATTTTGCAGCCTGAAATTATATGCACATTTTGTATGTGTATGTCCTTTTTTTAATTGGAAGAATTACATAGTATTTTTCAGATTCTCAAAGGGGTTTTGAATCAAAAAAGGTTAAGAACCATTGTTTTAGTTTGTACCGTAGATTAATGATGCATATTCTTTTTTTTTCTTTTTTTTTTTAAGATTATATTTATTTATGTGACAGAGAGAGACAGCCAGCGAGAGAGGGGACACAAGCAGGGGGAGTGGGAGAGGAAGAAGCAGGCTCCCAGCGGAGGAGCCTGATGTGCGGCTCGATCCCAGAACGCGGGGATCACGCCCTGAGCCGAAGGCAGACGCTTAACGACTGAGCCACCTAGGCGCCCCATGATGCATATTCTTTTGACAGTTAAATTGGCGTGTGTGTGGGGGGGGGGGTTAAGAAATAATCATAAGTTTTCCTTCTGAACTAGAAGAATATCTATAAGTTAATAGGTGTTAACATTCAGCTTTGCACCCTTTGCGACAATGTGGCAATATTTTTCTTTTTGGGAAGAAATTATAAGATCTTGCACAAAACCAAATGTCAGTTGCATTGTTTACATGTGTGAAAGATCATAGTTAGTTGTAGCGAGGAGGTATTTCATTTACTTTTAGGGGGAAATATTTTTTCTTTATATATCCTTACAGTTTATAGCATAGAGAAAATTCCCATACAGAGTCGTATGTGGGCCAAAGGTTATTGAGAGTAAGCATACCTGATTTATGGATCATTTAAAAGTAGGATAGCAACTTGCATTCATTTCCCATTCCATCTGAGTATGATAATTACTGCATAGTTCTTAACCTTGGGTTCATGGATTTCTGATTGGGAATAGGATATGGGCATTGTGGTTGGGCTTTCAGGTTCTAAGACCCTCCTAAAATTATATATAAAGTTTCTGTGAGTGGGCATTTTTGTTTTGGAGAACAGAGTTCACCGCTTACCTCAGATTTGGGAAGGTTTTTGCCCTACCATTCTTGCTCTTTCTCCGCAGTTAAGAGCTTTTGGATTAGACCAAAAGATGGGGAATTGTATTCTTATTTCTGAGTATCATGTTAGCTGTATGTATTCATGTAAGCATTGGACACTTAACAGTAAACATGGTAAGCTATAAACAGAATTCATTATAATGTGGGTCTCTCCAGGGTATGACTCAGCCCAGGCATAAAATATTGAGGTGCCAAATGAATCTTCTCAGAAGGCGAGGTGTCCTTTTCTACCTAGAACTTTCTTCCTCTGACTTAGTGTCATTTTTCAAGTTTCATCTCACCATGGGACTTTCTTAGGAACTGCCCCTCCTGACTTTTTTTAAAAAAATTATTTATTTATTTATTTATTTGACAGAGAGAGAGAGAGAGACAGAGACAGCCAGTGAGAGAGGGAACACAGCAGGGGGAGTGGGAGAGGAAGAAGCAGGCTCCCAGCGGAGCAGGGAGCCTGATGCCGGGCTCGATCCCAGAACCCTGGGATCACGCCCTGACCCGAAGACAGATGCTTAACGACTGAGCCACTCAGGCACCCCCACCCCTCCTGACTTTTAAAAATAGTCTTCGTTGAAGTTACTATCAGTCTGTTGTTTCTTGCATAATATTTGTGATCTGAAATTATTTACTCTTTGTTAGTCACTCGGGTGTTATCTGTTTCTCTTTCCCCATTAGAATATAATCTTCAGTGTAGAAACCTTTTTTTCTACCTCTAGGGCTTTGGTCAGTGCTTAGTACATAGTTGGCAATCAATCAATATTTGTTAGGCAATTAATTAACATTGTTAGTTGACATCTAAATTATTAGTAATAGTAATTTTCTTCCTAAGTACTTAAATTTTTTCCCCAAAAGCGAGGTCATGCAGGTGTTATTTTAATTTATATTTTACACAAAGTTACAAACTTGTTTAATGAAGACTTTTTATTTTTAAAGGATCAGATTGCTGAGTGTTCACTTAAAATCCTGAGTGAGGCCTTATGCTTTGGTAATTCTGCATGTTTCAGGTTAAGAACAGAGGAGAGAGGATGGAGTGGGTTTTATGTGTTATACACTAAGTGATTCCTGTTACTTAGGGACTCATCACGTGGAGTTTTGCAACAGATGTTAAATACAGTGAAACACCTTTTATCTGCTGATGTTTGAGGCCTGAATTGTGGGCTAATCAAATCACCAGACTTTCTTTCTTTACATAGTTTAAGAGGGAACAGCATATCTGAAAATTACAATGGGCTTTCAGAGCAGGGTTTTATGGTTAAGCTTTCTCATCTTTAAAACTTCTATTTTATAATGTTAGTTCTTAATACTAATTAGATTTTCTAGTGCTTGCAAAAGAACAGTGAAGTTTCTAGATATTTCTAAAATGCTGGGTAAGGTAGTTCTTTGGTTTGTTTGCAAATGATGGCATAACATCCTTTTTTACTACTTAAAAATACTTTTCTACCCTTTGTATTTGAAGATTTTCTGAAAACAAATATGGGATCTTATTTGTATGTTACAGCAGAATTAAACATATGATGAACATACTGATAGGACAATATGCTAATATTATTATGTTATTATATTTTTGCCTGATATATAACAGTATATAGCTAATATATATAACATGTGTTATCTAAGTGAGGCAGGTGGCCTCCCTGAGGTAAGAATGGAGGCCCTGGAGTCACACATCCTTAGCTTTGAATTTTGAGTCTATTCACAGCTGTGTGACTTCTAAGCAATGTTTTCTTTTATCTCCCAATTGGTAGAGTATTAGAACCCACCTCATATAGTCAGATTAAATGCCAAAAAGCAGACAAAACATTTATCTCAGTGTTGGATACATAGTAGGGGTTGAAGAATATTAACTGTTACAATTGCAGGAAAAACTGTATAATAGAAAAATGCTTACCTGTGTTTTTCATTTGATTTCTATTCTCTTAATACTTTACGTGGATTATTTCCATTTAAAGAAAAAAAACATGGAGCATGTAGAATGGTGCGAACCAGACTTTTAAAGCAAAAAGGAGAACTAGTTCTTACGGAACAGTCTCAGCGTTACTATTCAGTTAACATCATTTTCAGACTGGCTTCTCATTTCAGGAATTAGAACATAAAGTAGCTAATGTAATTATTTCCAAGGGAAGTTCCATTCGTGGAAGGTTACCAAGTAAAATTATGGTTTGATAAGCTTATTTTGGAAGTCATCTACTAGGACAGGATCTTAAATCTTTTTTTGTCATTGCTTACTCATAGTAGTAAAAATAACGCATGTAGTTGTTTATACGAATTGTATACATGTGCTGTTATACAAGTATAATGCATGTTAGGAAAGTACACAAATATAGAAAGTTAAAAAAGATGATATTGAAATGTAAAATGTATGGATGATCTAATATTTAATTTTGGTACCTCCTTTTCCTTTACCCGTCCCCCCTAACATGTTACATGCACTGGCCCTGAGCACATCTTTGTTTTGAGATTTTGCTTGGAAGAGAGAACCTCTTCAGCTTAGAGGCTTATTTCGTAGCATTTTGTTTTAAGCCAGAGAGATGTGAAGAGTGGAATGAGAAAACTTTTCTTTGTTCTTGAAGTTATTGTCCAGGTTTTTAAATTTGTTGCACCTTAAAGAAACAAAATCTGAATGGAAGATTTTGCCAGTTTAAGAAGTATCATAGATGGTTCTTTGTTGAGGGCTCTTATCTTGCTGTTGACGGGTGGGTTTCAGAGGGCCCTTGACTCTCTTGAAATTCCAGGCAATATTTTGTGTCTCTGGGCAGATTGTCATTTTTCTGGGGAATGGGTTCAGAGCTTTCATCAGGTTCTTAAAGGAGTTTCCCTGAAGGCTAGGAGCTACTGCTGTGGGTGGTGGTGTTGGTTTCCTCACTTGAGAGAATTTGTCATAGAGTCCCTTTCTGTGGAAGAGAGATCTCTTGACGAAAAACTTCCGCATGTTTCTCCTGACTTTCAGTTCTTTTTGATAACAGAATTTTTTTTTTTTTTGGTGGGGAGCAAAGCAAGGTTTATTGAGCGATAGCAAAGTGATAGTACACAGCTCCTGAGGAGGGAGGGGACCCGAGAGGGTTGCCCCCAGGCAGAATTTTTAAAGGTGTTTGAAGATAGAAGTTATTACATGACTCCAGTGTGGTTGTTTGGAACTTTTTTTATCAGTATCATTTGAAAAATTAAGCTGAGTAAATACTACCAATGATAAACTTAAATGTACCTATAAAAAAGCATTTATTCTAGAATAGCTGTGGGCCTGGAAGAAGCCAGAAGGAGAAACAGGTTATCTTTACTGGTGAAGAAATAATTTAGCAACCAACGAAGGAGAAGAGAAGCAGCGTCTGTAGGCTCCACTGTGTACCTGCTGATGTGCTACGTGATGTCACATTGAAGCTTCCCAACAAAACCAAGAACAAGGGATGTTTGTGCTTAACTGAGGGCTGTGTAACTTGCTCATCCCTTCAGAGAGAGCCGGGATGGGATCCCCAGGCCTGTCTGGTTCCAAAGCAAGTGCCTTCTCTATTTATGTACATGAACGTAGGTGACACTGGAGCTAACCACCATCTTGCTCGTGCTGTGCTAGGATGATTTACCAAGGGAACCATTTTACTACCTCTTGTAAGAACCTTGAAAACTGTGAGGAGACTGAAGTGATGAGAAGAGAAGTGGAGAAGAGAAGAGGGCTAGCAGCCAGGCCGGTAGCAGCACTGTGGGTGGTGGGTGGTGGTGGAGAGTCCTGGAGAGCAGCAGGCCTCAGAGATGGCTCCTTAGAAAGGCCAGGCGGTGCTGCCAAGAGGCAGGCGGGAAGGATAGCCAGTACTTCATGATGGGAAGGGAGGGGGGCGGGGGGTGAGGGGGAAGAAGCCACTCTGTATCCTGTGGGACTCTTGTGCTGTCATGATAAAGTCATGTCAGTCATGGAATGGTTTGGGTTTGGTAAACTGGTAGCAGTGTGGCAGTGGTTTTCTTTACCATTTATCTTTATATCTCTGGGAACTAGCTTAAAGAGGAAAGGGTGTGGGTTCAAGTCTAGGTGATAAGTCCTGGCTTTGTGAACTGAGCTTAGTTATTTAACATCTTTGGAGCTTTAATTTCTACTTTCGTTAAATGGGACTCACAATTCCCAAGGTGGTTGTGAGGAGTGAGATAATGTGGGTAGGTTGCCTAATGTATGATTGGTTGTGTAATAAATATTCCTTCCCTTATCTTTCTGTTTGTCATCGATCTTTCTTTGAGTCACTCCTAAGGACCTAGATCTTGTTTCAGATCTTGTGAGGGAAGATATCCGGCAAAAGTTCATCCATTTATGTAGGCATCATGAAAGACTTACCTTACGGTGATGTTACTTTTTAATTTAATTAATTCATGGTTGCTCATGCCTGGAACACTATTCAAAGTAAAATGGTAAAACATTAAAAAACATGGAGAAAATTGGGACTTGGCAGCATTTCAGGAAAAGTACTATCTTCTAATAAGGAAGATGTAGGCTTTGGAATTAGCCTTTTACCGGAGTGCTTCCAGAAGACAGTGTCTGGAAATGGAAGGAGATATCTCCTTTGCCATGTGTTATAAGGAATTCAGAGTGAGTTCAACCTCCTAAGGAGCTAGCTGTCTTATATTGGCAGTTTGGAAATCATAGCAAAAAACACTTTTCTTTTCAAATGAATGAGTATTTTGAAATCAAGGACATTGGTAGCAAAAAGGAAGTTCCTTTTGAGAGTCAGAAGCCTACTTTGTCTCATCAAGTTAATTTTTCAGAAAGACCGTGATGCATCTGAAGGACTGGTGTTTTTCCCTAATTTGTGAGCCAAAGTCAAAATGAAAGCAGATTTACACAAAGAACTTTTTAAAAGTAAAAGGAAGTGTCGGTACTCTGTTCTGCACTGTCTTCCATGCATCCTTCTAGCTTTGCCTCTTCAACTCCATCTACAACTGTTGTAACTAACTAGTATCCTTGATGGTAACCAGTCATCTAGAAATAATATTCATTTCACTTTAAGAAAACTTAAACACATCATTTTTATCAAAAACAGTTGAGTTGAAGTTCTGAAACTCAGTAGATGTAAAATTTATCTGGCATGTGGCTGGATCTAGGGGGAGATCTGTCTCTAAGATTTCAGGTATAAGTAACTTAGACGTAACCTTTAGTTGCTGAGGAAGCTTGTGCCTTACTATCTAGATTTAGTTATTCCATAAAGATGTTGGAGTTATATTTTGTGGTATTTAGATTTCTATCTTAGCATTGTTAAAGGCATTTCAACTAATGGTGGAATTTATTTAGGCTTTCCCAGTTCAGTGGGATGTTCTAGAACTGGTATATACTGTAGACAGCTTTGGGCTTAGGAGTGGTAGACCCTGTGCTCATACTCTCGAATTCTGATGAGGCTTCAGTGAAATGAATTGTGTGCAGATGTTTTTCAAAGTGTGTATGAAGCAAACAGCTCTAAAAGGAGTCTATATGTGACCTGGCTAAATAGTCTCCTCCAAGGGCCTTATATTCTCATTTTTGTAATTGTTCTGTGGGCTGTGTGATTCAGTTCATTCACTCATCAGATTTCTACGGAGCAGTATGATGCACCAGGCACTGCCCTGGCAACACAGTGGTGAGCAAAACAAGAAGGTTGATGTGGTTCTTCTTCTCAAAAGGCCGTTGTAGCTGGAGGTCAGAGATTGATGGGGCTGCTTAGGTTGTTGGAGCCAAATCATTCTGGCTGGGTTGAAGTTTGTCCTTGAGCCTAAGAACATTTGTACATATCTGTAAATATATGATCGCGGAATATATAAATCACCCTTAAATCCCTTACCCAGTCGTGGGGAATAGTATTTTCCCCTCATGTTTATATATTCTTGTGTTAAGCTTAAAATTGTTTTTGTTCTATAGGATACTTAATAGCGTTATAATTGCTTCTTATTGTTGGAGTTGGAATTTTAGGAAGTTCTCTTGTTACAGTAACATTGTGCTTGTTAAAATACTGAGGTTTCTTTGAAAACAACTTAATCATTGCTTGCTTAAAAAAGCATTACCAGTTTACTTTCAGGCTATAAACATGAAATATACAAAATGTAAAAAACATACCAAGTCCCTTTAAAACTAAGTAAAATCCATCTGTGGGTCCACCCATTTGCTCTGTAGATGGCACTCTGTTATTAAGTACATGATCTTAAGTTTTCATGTGTTTTAGTTCACTGTTTTATGAACTGCTGGTTGGAATAGTGGGGGACATAATACAATAGATCTAATTCATTAAGAGAATAAAAGTTTAGAAGATTAGAGCTGGAATTACTGTCAGCAGCAATTGATGTTCATTAAATGAGAATTCAGGCAACAGTAAAACCACAGTTAGGCAAAGCAATTAACATTGGTGGTGTGATGGTTTCTGTGAAGATTGGAAAAATAAATAATTGAAAGTATTTTAAATTTGGCAAATTGAATGAAGTTAAAAATTGAATCCACCTCCTTGTCACTTGCTAATTTTAAGTTTTCCTGAGCTATTATGATTTAAATTATTGAGCGTTATCTGTGCTGCATTCTGTGGGTGGTAAAAATTGAGTGGAGTGTGTGCTTTCAGAACCAGTGCTTGAAGCAGAACTGGATTTGTGATGGTTTACATAAAGAGGAAAGCTTCATCTAGGATTATCTCAAACTCTGACCTGTGGGAGAGTCCAACAAAATAAATAAAAGGACAATGCAGTCTGGAATTTTTGATAGTACTTAGAAGATCACTCTTCTACCTCAATGGTTAACGGATTTCAAAATGATTGTAGAATCATTTCATGGTTAGTCAAACAATGTGCATTCTTGTGAATGCAAATCTGTATTTAATATTAACAAAATCTTGGTAAAATCATCTTTCTTTACAGTTTTACTTAATGGAATATTATTTTTCTTTCTTTTTTTTTTTTTAAAGATTTTATTTTATTATTTGACAGAGATAGAGACAGCCAGCGAGAGAGGGAACACAAGCAGGGGGAGTGGGAGAGGAAGAAGCAGGCTCATAGCAGAAGAGCCTGATGTGGGGCTCGATCCCATAACGCCGGGATCACGCCCTGAGCCGAAGGCTGACGCTTAACCGCTGTGCCACCCAGGCGCCCCTAGGAATATTATTTTTCTTTCGTGTGTTAATGTAGATAGAGTGAAGTCATTCCCCCCCCCCCCCGCCATTTTTGAGCAAGGCTGTTTATAGTATTGTACTGTCTGTTAAGAGAATAATTTCTTCACATTAGGATATCATAGTTCATGAGTGATATTCTTCTCTCCATAAATGCCAGGATAATTGAGCTGTTATTTGCCTGTTTGTTGGTGAGATAGTCATGAAGTTTTGCTTGATTCATTTGGAGAAGAGAGATCAAGAACCTCTCAATAGGGTGGTTTTGAGGATTGAACAAGTTAATATAGCTAATGCTTAGAGAGGGACCTAGATCATGGTAAGTGTTATGTAAATGTTAGCTATCTTTGTCATTGCTGTTGCTGTTGTTATTATTTATAAATACTACTTAATCTGTATTTTATGACTTGGATTTCAAGTGGATCCTGTAAAGATGATCTATTTTTGTGTACTGTGTTTAGGAAAGTGGGTGTTTGTTTTTTAAAACCCATTAAGCTTATCCATAAACTAAATCTTTTAAGTAAAAGAACATATCACTATTTATTACATTTGCTAATGAATTTTAAAAAGCATTTAGAAAGAATTTTTGAGTGAAGAAACATTTGGAAGCTGTCAAAGTCAGTACATTGTTGAACCCAAGGACTAGTCTAGGCAAGTGTGATCTCTGTTGCTTTATGACAGATGTTAAAGCATTTCGCTCGCCTGTCTTCCCTGGCTGGTGTGTGTGGTGCATTGGGGAGATTGGGGAGTTGAATGTGTGTGAGGACATTGAGCATTGTCACTATGAAAATTGGGAAGGACTGTTGGTGGTTGCTAAATGTAGTTAAGAGGTTGGACAGGTAGGACATAGCCATTAACCTAACATCTTTGATTAAGTGGGAGCATTGAAAAATCTTTAAAAAAGAAAAAAAATTAGAGAGGTTGCTAGGAGTTTGCAAAAGTGTCTTTGGTGCACCTGGCTTATAATACGAATTTCATGCGTTAGAAATTTTTTCTTCATTTGTGATTTTTTTTTACCTAAAACTGTTTTTTATGAACTGAAATTATGGATTTGTTGTATACATGTAATTTTTGATGAGTAATGCAACCTGTATTTAGTCTTTTTCAGACCTAGAAAGGTTTTTTTTTTCCTTCTTTTTCTCTCTCACAGGAAGTTACAGTTATCACAGTGTCAAGCCACTCATTCTCATAGTTATCTCAAGATAATGAGTGTTGTCTTTGACACGTCTTCAGTTTCTGTTGAGATGAAAAAATGTATTCAGCCCTCGTGCATTTTTTTCTTTCATGATGAATTCAGATAAAATAACTCACCATGAGTTAATATGTTCACAAAAGCAACGTGTACATATATTTGATGTAGGTGTGTAACAAGGGAAACCCAAGTGCCAAGAAACCACTGGCAGGTCAGATTCAGTAAGTGCAGTTGAATTGGAATGTCAATCAGAATCCTTTCTTCCAAGGGATCTTCTTGAGCCAGTAGATGCTCATGTTTCTGTTCTACCTTGAGTTCTTACTTTTTATCCGAAAGATTTTAAATAAAGACTCAAAGATTGGACAGTGAAAGCTTCAGTCAGGGCAAGGCACTTCAGAGCGCATGAGTGGGGGGAGTGGTAGAGGGAGAGAATCTCCAGCAGTCCCCCCCCCCCCAAATCCAGTGGGTCTCAGGGCTTGATCCCAGGACCTTGTGATCATAACTTGAGCCGAAACCAAGAGTCAGATGCTCAACCAACTGAGCCACCCAGGTGCTCCTCCCCTCCCATCTATTTAACATTTTTTAAAAAATAAATTTTTGACATTTGTTTTTTCTTCTTTCTGTATAATAGCTCCCTTATCTGTGGGGGTTCCAGGACTCTCAGTGTTTGCCTGAAATGCAGATAGTACCTAATCCTCCATATACTATGGTTTCTCTTATACCTACATACCTGTGATAAAGTTTAATTCATAAATTAGGCACAATAAGAGATTACCAACAATGACAGTTACAATATTCTGTAATGAAAGTTACGTGACTGTGGTCTCTCTCTCAAAATATCTTTGTTCTGTACTCTCCCTTGCTATGATGATGTGAGATGATAAAATGCCTATGTAATGAGATGAAGTGAAGTGAATGATGTAGGCCTCGTGACCTAGGGTTAGGCTACTATAGATGTTCTGATGATAAGTCAGGAGGAGGGTCATCTGCTTCTGGCCCAGGGTTGACGGTGGGTGACTGTGGGTAACCACGGCAAGGGAGACCGTGGGTAAGTGGGGACTACTGTATTTTCCCTTCCCTTAGTTGTTTTGCAGGTAGGTTTGCTTAAGGCCATGTAGAGCTGTGGGCAGGTCAGAAATACAGAGGTAGCATGGGAAGCTAGGGAGACTGATGATTACAGTTCAAAGATGTTGCCTGTCCAGCAAGGTAAAGTTATAGAAAGAAGATAGATTTGTCAGCCAGCCAGCCAGTCTTAGAATTCCAGTCAATTTTCCTTGCAAGCTGGGTGACTTTGGACAAATGACCGTCTTAGAGCCTCAGTTTGCTCATCTGTAAAGTGATGATAATATCTGCCTTGCAGGATTAGTTTGAGAGATGATGTATGTGAAATGCCTAGACCAGTACCAACATGGCAGACACTGGGAAATTGATAGTCATCATAATATTTCTGTTCTTGAAGTCAGAGACCGTGTCCATTCATAACTGGATTCCCATTGTCCAGGATAGTGCCCCCCTCACATCTTGCTGCTCAGTGGGTACCTGTTGAGTACAACTGTCCTTTCAGGTAGAAAGGGAATTCTTCATGTATATGAAGCAGTGCTGACTCGTAATATTGCTTCTTACTCATTCCTTTCTCTTTTCTCATTTGTGTCTTAAATATTCTTTTAAGGAATGTATTTTTTTAAATGAGAGTTTTGTGTAATAAACTGAACGTAGCTTTAGAGACAAAGGTTTATGATTATGGCCTATACTGCTTAGGGGAAAAGGTGCTGCTTTGGACAGAGCACAGTCTCTGAAAGACCCATGATTATCGAAGGTCGCCAAGTCCTTTGAAAGGCTCTGGGTGTAGGTTTTTGTTTCTGGCATTAGCCTGGGTTTCTTCAGCAGTGATTGAGAGTTGTTAGAGCCTGGAGTGTAGGAGACATGGAATGAGTGTTTATTGAATGAATGAATGAATGAATGAATATGGTGATTATTCAGACATCAAAATTTAGTGAGGTCTTTATTGGAGAGCAGAAATAGTGTACAAACACTAAGTGAATTTTAGTGCAGACTAGACAGTGAAAACAAGTTGGTTTCCTGTCCCATCTTGGGTTTAGACAAGAGACTTGCTGGTTCGCAAAAATTTCTGCTGGCACTAACCTGGCACTTTGCTGTTCTCCTCGAGGTACATCATAGAAAGTCTTTCACTGGGCTGGAACCCAGGACTTGAAAATCAGCATTAACTTTGTGTTAAGTCTCCTTTGGGGGGGGGCGGAGGTTGTGTGGAGGGGATGTAAGTAAGCTGCGGGAGAGAGTGTGATAGTCTAGTCCTTTCGCTCTGGCCCCCCTTGCCTTATAGGGATTTATGTCAACTCAGAGGCTCATCATGATAATGAAAGATAAGTGCTATAAAAGTTACTGCTCTGGTCCTCTGTGTAGTTTCTCTTTCTTCTTAGGTGGACTTTTCACTCAGTCTGTCTTTACTTTTTTGTTTGATGTATATTCAGGAAATTAAAAAAAAAACTTATTTTAATTCTAGCCTTCAGCAAACATAATTAAAAAGGAAAAGTTTCTGTTTGCTGTTACAGGAAGTCTGCTCCCCTACTCCAGCCCCCCACATATTGGTACATTTTTTTAATACTCAGGAAGTAAGTGAATTTTAGGTTATCCACGTTTCTATCCCTTCATTAGTGAGTAGTAGTATAATTAAGAGGTGCAAGGATTTGATGTGGTTTGCTAAATTTTTAGGGAACACAAAAAGCACACTTAGTGGTTCATATTTTTGAAAATCTTTGTGCAGTATTTGGGAAGATTTTCTTTTACTAGAAACCTTATTTTCTGGGCTCTTTTGCTGTGCATATTTCAGTAAGACTGTATCTGTCTTTCCTTGTCCTGTCCTTGGTCCTTGAAGGATATGCAGTGTATATTCTGCATAGGCCAGTCATGACCCTGGAAGGCCTTTCTTTGGTGAGCATATCTTTGGAAACAGAGGCAATCAAGATCTGTCTCCAGGAATTTTCTTTCTTCCCGAAGCCTCATTCCCGGATGTCAAATGTAACATAGGCCCATAGACTCTGGCGAGCGCTTTCATCAACCATCCGAACAGTTTCTGTTTCAGTTCCAAAAAAGGCAATTCACCTCCCTTCCCCTCATTAAATACCTAGGTTCGTTTCTTTCTTCCTTTCTTTCTTGTTTCTTTTCTTTTCTTTTCTTTTTTCCTTCTTTCTTTCTTTCTCTCTTTCTCCCCCCCCTTTTTTTTTTCTTTTTGGAGGGAGACTGGAGTTATTCACTGGTGTTGAGTTCTCTTTGGTGTTTAATAGATGGGGTGTTTCAGAAACCAGTCCATTCATCGTATACAATAAATACCAATGTTAGATTTTTATGGAATTTGGAAAGCTGTGATAGAAAACGTATAGGTAGGAGTCTACTTGATTTATAGGGGTGGCTTGAAAGAATTATAAATGTTTTGGTTTTAAAAGTTACAGTGTCAAGACATACGACTTTTAAAAGACTAGAAAGAGATGCAAAGAAGCTGTTAATAGTGGTTATCTTTAGGGAACAGAAATAGAGGGTTTCACTTTCTACCTTGACATTATTAAAGAAATTTAATTAAAAAACAGAAGGGTAGTCATGTGTCTGTTTCCCAAACTAATGAAAGTAAGCAAACTACTGTGAATAAAAGGAGCCATCGACCATTGGTGGTCATTAGATTAAGCCTTTGTGTGATCATTTGTAACATGAGGAAATATATACGGGATTCTTTTCGTAGAGCATAAATGCTTAAATAATTAATAATCAAAGTATTATTTGATGGATGTATGTTTGTCCTCTCCTTCTATCTTCCATCCACCCATCATCCATCTCCCCATTTGTCTGTAATAGTCAAGAGAAGTTCAGCTTGTCATCTCTGTAATATTATTGGTTTCTTTGCTCATCTCTTTGGAAAACCTTGAAAAACTTTATTTTTGATGTTCAGCAGGAGGGTAAAGTACTCAGTAATTTTCAGAAACGGTGTGTGGGGCACTGAAAAGATAAATGCTGTTGGTGTGAAATCTTTTATTCTCACTGTTTTCTGAGATACTTACGTTGGTGATTTTACTGCACAAAGAACTCTGCTTCTTGGCTGTCCTACACCACACTTTAATGAGGTAGAGCTACACCGTGATTTGTGACTTGTGCCCTCTCCTTTTCTAATCAGCTCATCAACATCATGCCTATTCTGCATCAGTTTACTTTAGAATTTAATCAATCAGTTAATTAATTACTTTTGGTAATGCCATAAGAGAAACCAAGAGAGCTTACTGGCTTGCATTTGATTTGGGGGATAAAAAGATACTGAATTGGCTTTTGCTGCTTAACAAACCACTCCAAAACTTGGTGGCTTAAAACAGCAGCCATTTATTTAGCTCATCATCTTGTGGTTTGGCAGTTTGGACGGAGTTCAGCTGTGTGATTGTCCTGGTCTCTGCTGGATTCACTCACACACCTGCAGTCAGCTGGCAGCCGATGGTCTCATTCACATGTCTGATGGTTGGCTGATGGTTGGTTGGTTGTGGCTACATGGGGTGTCTGGGCTGTGTGAGTCTCAGCATCCAGCCGGTTAGCCTGCACTTCTTTACGTGGTGGGTTGTGGTATTCTCTAGAGCAATAAGAAAGGACCAGCTCAAATGCTTAAGTACCTTTCAGTTCTCTCCTGCATTGTGTGCAGTTATCCCATGGGCCAAAGCAAGTTACAAGCCCACTGAAATTTCAGGGGTGGAGAAAGACTCCATCTCTTTGTGGGTGGAGCTCCGGAAGTGTACTGCATGGCATGAATACAAGAAGGGGAAGAGTTTGTGGCCAGTTTTGCAACAGAATATCTGCCGCAGATGTTCTGAGGACTTCATATACCTTGGCTGAGTAGATATTGTCTCGATTTTGAATTGCATCTAGACCCCTGACTACTTCTCTAAGTCCAGACCGCTCAGCGTTTGCCTCCTGCTCACAGGCACCCTCTCCCTCCGTGCTCTACACAGCAGCCAGAGCAGACTTTTCAAAAGGGAAGTCAGAGCATGTTCAAACCCTTCCCCTGGCTTCCCATTTCATTCAGAATAAAATGTAAATTCCCTCCTGGGGCTGCAAGACTTTACCTCATGTGGCCCTTTCTCCGACCTCGTCTCACCCTGCCCCTCACTCCTCCTCCCGGCTGCGCTTGCCTCCGTGCTGCCAGCCGGACACACCGGAACATGCTCCGCCTCGGGGCTTTGCATTTGCCGTTCCCTCTGCCGGATGCTCGGTGGCTGCTTCCTTCGCTTCCTTCGCTTCCTTTGGGCCTCTTTATAAGTCACCTTCTCAGAAAGGCCTTCATTGATATCCCTACATAAAATAACATTCTTTCCGACCAATTTCTGGCTTGCTTTACTGTATCCAGGACACTTACCCACCACCTGACATTTGTTTATTTTCTGTCTCTTCCACGGGAGGCCACGACTTTGAGTGTTTATCCCCAGTGCCTACAGCAGGGCCTGGTGCAGGGTTTAGGCTCCCTGAGCTTCGGTAGAATGGCTCTAAAGTGAATTTTATCATCTGGTCTTCGTGGTGGCTC
This sequence comes from Ursus americanus, assembly GCF_024610735.1. Taxonomy (NCBI): domain Eukaryota; kingdom Metazoa; phylum Chordata; class Mammalia; order Carnivora; family Ursidae; genus Ursus; species Ursus americanus. The sequence goes on along the minus strand of NC_142152.1, from coordinate 10,413,204 downwards.
TTCTCTTCTCGAGCTGCTGAGGCCTGTGCTCCATCAGTCCTGGGCTGGAGGCAACCTCTTTTCCCCTTGCCTGATGCTCGGCTGGACTGGTGTGATGATAATTAATGAAATGTTCATTCTATTCCCCTTTAAAAAATTTAAGGCAGTTTTAATTTGATGATTTGGGGATCATTTTCCTTTATAAATACCTATCTTCCTGGACTTAGGAATACAGGATTCTGTTCTGTGCTGATGGTTTCTGTAAATGCACGGATAGACATATGCAGGTTGTTTGCAGAGCGTGGCGCACAGCAAGCCCTTCGGGCTGGGCATGGAGGCTCGCGTAGTTGTGGTTTTAATACCATCTTCGTGTGCTCTTGAAATTCCTTCAGTCCCCCAAGCCCCTTTTACTCAGACCCGTATACCAAATACCACCGGGCCAGACTTTCTCTGAGCTTTAACTAACCCAGGCAGAGAGCTGCTGTCCTTCAAGTGTAATTTGTCTCTCAGATGGCTTTCCTATAGCTGCTTCTCGGTCTTTGAATCTGAGTTCTGTTCGTCCACAGGAGTTTACCATTTGCAGGTATATGTTTGTAGCAGATAGCCAAACCTCTAATTTGGAATAATGAGATGGATCGGAAATGAGTAAGAGGAAGGGCAGTCTAGCTTAGTGAAACCTCTGAATCACAGAATATTTAAAAATAAAGACAATTATATGATATTTAAATTATAGTGCACATGATAGACTAATATATAACTGGGACGTAATGAGCCATGTAAGCGGCAGTAATGGAAATACTTACAATTCACAACAGGCATACAGAAGAAGCGAAGAAGTTAGAGCAGCAAAGTCTGGGTAAGGGCTATTTGACTCAGAATTCAAGGGCTAATCCAAAGAATGGGAGGAATCACTAATTTCTTGAACCCTTTGATTTGAAAATGTTAACTGATTTTTAGATTACATTTTCCCATTTGGTAAGGACCTAAAAATATGCAGGTATAGACTGACTTGTGCTTGATTAGAACCACATTCTTCAGGATTAAAATGGAAACAGGGAAGAGCTGAGACCTAAGGTTTCACTGCCTCGGCTTTCATCCTCTGGCTGTCCAGCTTATCATTTTAGAAACATCTTCTCCCATCTTAGCAAATGGGTGCATATGTGTTCATTTTTGTTGGCCCAATGCTGGTTGAGTTAGAAAGCTGGGAGACGAAACGACAGGGTTTCAAAGAATTTAGTGGCGAGAGAATGCTAATAAGTGACAGCAGGGATTGTGGGACCATTCTGGACTCTGGCTTCATGTGACGGGAAGGACCAGGGTTAAGAACATGCACTTTGTGGAGGCAGAGAGGCTAGGGTTTTAGTCTAGTTTTTGCCATTTACTATTTGAGTGAACTCAGATAAGTTATTTAACATCTCAGCTTCCTTTGTGATTAAAAAAAAAAAAAAAAAGAGGGTGGTGGGGGTGCCTGGCTGGCTCAGTCCATGGAGTGTGCGACTCTTGATCTCAGGGTTGTGAGTTCAAGTCCCATGTTGGGCATGGAGCCTCCTTAATTTAAAAAAAAAATAGATTGGGGGGATGCTGACAGAGCCTGTATCTTAGATTTTTTGTGAGGAATAAAGTTATGTAAGAGGGTTAGTACTAGAAAAGGCACATAGTTCATGCTCAGGAAATGTTAGCTAGTATGTTGGAGAAGGCATACCTTCCCAAGACTCTGGAAGAATGTTGATACCAGACGGGCTTACAGTCTTGTGTGGTGTTTTGGCCCCTATGAAAATAAATACATGCAGTTTGTGAGAGGAATGGGATGAAGGGTGACAGGCAGAGGGAAGGGGTTGCCATGGCATTCATAAGGATGGTAGCTGGGGTGGGTAGTGAGTGGGGTGGTTTGGTGAGGAATGGACTGGGCCTTTCACGTGTGCACAGTGGCTCCAAAGAGAGGAGTGTGAGGTGTGTGAGGAAGGAAAAGCACATCCCTGGTAGTGAGGGCAGAGAGCTACTGGAGCAGGAGGAGGACACTGGTGTGTATAGGAGTGTGTTGGGGACAGGGACGTGGGTGGGAGGGTGGAGTGAGGGCTTGCAAGTTTCAATCTGGCAATTACATTTGATTCCAGAGGCAATTAGGAGCCACTCAAGCTACGGTCTGCAAAGGTGAAGAATAGGGTTCTTCCTGTTGGTGTTCGGCAGATCCCTAAGATGAGGCTCAAGTTTATCCACTCTGGTGTCCCTACAAACAAGAGAATTGCTGAAATCCTGCAGTTTCTTTGAAGCTTGTTTTTTTTACTTTAAAAATTCACAGATTTTTGCATTTCATAATTTATTAGCTTCTTTTCATTCTAAAAATTGGGTGTTTTTAGTAAACTTAATGGCTCCATGGTTATCCTGTGGCGTCCAGAAGGTACTTGCACTTCTGTTCTCTGGTTAATCCAAGCGCAAGGTAATTAGCAAGCTGGGTGTTTGGACTGCCAGGACTGAAGGGCTTTAGAAGGTGCTTCCTCCTCACAGCTGGCAGACAGGCAGAAGGTGCCCCTCATTACTCTTCTCCCAGGCCTTGTCGAGCCCACAGCCTTTCTTTCTACAAGGCATCTCGGGAGTCTGTGAAAGCTCCATTAACAGTCCTTTAGTGCTCACAACTTCTCCATCTTATGTTCTCTCTTCCCATGGCCTGAAATACCCAACTTCTTTCTTCCTTTTTGTTGAAACAACTTCATTGAGATATATTTTACATACCATACCATTCTCCCTTTTAAAGTGTTTGGTACATTCACAGGGTTGTGCAACCATGACTGCTCTCTAATTTTAGAACATTTTTGTTCCTCCTACAAGAAACTCTACCCATTATTGGTTATTTCTCATTCTCTACCTCCACCCGTGTCACTCCTAGCCCTAGGCAACTGTAATCTGCTTTCTGTGTACTGATATGCCTATTCTGGACATTTCATATAAGTGGAATCCTATAATAAGTGACCCTTTGTGACTGACTTCTTTCACTTAATATGTTGTTTTCCAGGTTCATCAGTGGTGTAGCTTGTATCAGTACTTCGTCCTCTTCATGGTTGAATAATACTGCCTCGTACCACATTTTGTTTCTCCATTCATCAGTTGATGAACAGTCAGGTTGTTTCTGTTTTTTGGCTATTATGAATAGTGCTACTTTATTTTTGTGTGGACATGTTCTCAGGTATTTTGGGTAATACTTTAGGAGTGGAATGGCTGGGTCATATGGTAACTACATGTTTAACTTTTTGAGGAACTGCCTAGCTGTTTTTTTCCAAAGTGGCTACACTACTTTGCATTCCCACTGGCAATATAAGGGATCCAGTTTCTCTACATCCTTGCCAACACTTGTTATTTTTTGTCTTTTTGATTATAGCCATCCTGTTGGGTGTGATTTGCATTTCCCTCGTGGCTCATAGTGCTGAACATCTTTTCATGTGTTTATTGGCCATTTGGGTATATTCTTTGGAGAAAAGTCTGTTCAAATCATTTGCCCATTTTTGGTTTGTTTTTTTTGTTATCAAGTTGTAAGTGTTCTTTTTTATATTCCAAGTACAAGTCCCTTATCAGATATATGATTTATAAATATTTTCTCCCATTCAGTGCTTTGTCTTTTTACTTTCTCGATGGTGTTCTTAGAAGCAGAAATGTTTTTGATCTCGATGAAATTCTGTTTATTTTTTTCTTTTATTGCTCGTGGTTTTATTCCTGTTTTTTAATCCCTAGCTATTCTGTAGAATGTTGGGCTAGGAACCAGAGCCTCTGGGTTTTAGTCAGTTTTGCCACTAATGAGCTGGTTGACAGTGGGCAAGTAACTGATTGCCATGCCTACACCAGCCTGTCCTCCACAAAAGCGACCTTTTCCTCAAAAAATCCAAGCTGGTTATATCGCTTCCCTCTTCCTAAATGTTCATTGGTTTCCTGTTGTCCATAACTGATAGAATCTAAACACTGTTTGGCACTGAAAGCTCTCCTACAAGCTGGCCTGCTCTGTTTCTGTAGCATTCCTCTCTGGACTCCATCCATCTAAATCTCTCATACCCCTTTCTTAGTTCATGGTTCTGTATGTGCTTTCTTCTTGACTAAGAATGCCTTCCCTACCCCCTACTCCTGTTTATTTAGTAAGCTCCCCACTTGGTCTTTCAGAATCTAGGGCACATGTTCATTGTTGTGTCCATGCAGTGCCTGGTGGATAGTATGTGCACAGTAAATATTTGTTAAGTGATTGAAAGAAACACTACCTTTTCTTGATAGCCTTGCTGGACCTTTTATTATTACAAAGTTGTCATTTCTTCTCTTAGATTCCTACAGTGTATACTTTCTCATACTTGTTATAATACTCCTACCCTGTTTTGTAATTTATTTGTAATATCTTCCCCCCTGCCCCAGTAATACCTTGGGAGGCAGGTGCTATGTCCGTTATGTTCCAAGTGTGGTAGGATGGTATAAGGACGTCAGTAAATGTTGCCTGCGAATGGATGAGTTTCTTTGGGGAGCTCTTTAAAGTGAAAGAGGGGATGCATCTGGTCTAGATTATTGGTTCTCAGCTTTCATGAACCAGTTTAGATAAGAGTGTAGAGTATATGCAGAAGGATGTGGGGAGTTAAATCCTCAGAAAAATATATTTTCCAGCTTGCAGTCCCAGCTCTGACAGAGACTGGATAGGCTGGCTCCAAGAACACTGCCACCCTTGCCTGATGTTTTGAGTGTAGGACAGAGTAGGGAGAGCAGAGTGCATGGTGAAGGGTTGAGTGTGTGACCCGGTTGTTATTACTGTTTCATAATTACTGTCCATGTGGATTTCCTCCATGTTAAAGTAGTTACTACCAAGTTTAATTATCTTCTTAACCTCAACGGTGCAAAGCTGCTTTTGGCATCTTTGGAAATGTCCTTGGGAGTTAGCAGATTACATGATCCTACTGATTCTGTAGGATTTCTTTCAGCTCTAAGATTTCATGGTTCATGATTTTTGTCTTCCCCATGAAATATTTCTTGATTACTTTACCTAAGTGATTTCTGTTTTCTTAACTGAAGTTATGCAAGACATATTCATGTGTACTGCACCATTTCATTCATTCATTCAGCAAACTTTGTACTGGGAACCTGCGAATGCTGGAGTGACAAAGGCGATTACACCGGCATTTATTTAAGTGTTTAATGAACACATATTTTATGTTATGCCCTGAGGGTTAAAATGTGAAGAAGACAGGCAAGGCTCTTGCATTTTAATGGTTGTTGCTATTCGTGGGTTTTGGTTTTCTGTCCCTAATTAGACTGTCAGCTATGTTTTTTCTATCTTATTCCCCTGATCATCTTAATACTCCACATAAAGAGTTCTCAAGAATTACTGGATTGACTTCTTGGATGGGGTTTTTTTGATTGCCAAGGAAACATGAGGCCTATTCGGTGAAATCAGAACTCCAAAGTTTATAATCTATGCAGTGTACTCTCACAAGTGGTCACGCAAGGAAAGTGGTAGTGTGGCTGATTTTTTTTTTTTTGGAAGTAGTTGGGAGAGTTATTTAGAACTTCTCATACTCCCTCTTCGTTTCTGAATAATGAACTTAACATTTTCCAATTTTGGACTCAGGACACTGGCGTGTGATGGTGGTACTGCCTGCTCAGTCAGAACTTCAAAGAGGTTTTCTGTTTTGTTTTGCTTTGCTTTTGAAACCAGGGCTGTGCCCTCCCTAGTAGAGCAGAATTTTGTTTGTTTCAGTTGATAGGAGTTTTTTCCAAGGGGTTTTCTTCACATTCTGCCTTCTGAACCTTCTTAATAAAGGCGTTCAAAGCCCTCATACAATTCTCCTAGTTTCATTTTACCTAAGAAGAGTCAGACTATGATTTTTAGATGTGAAACCCATTAAAATACATAATACTTTAACGTGATTGGGGGAAGGAGAGTGGTAGGGAGTATTAAAACATCTTTGAAAACAGCTGTCTTCCTTGCCACATTTACAGTACGAATTAAAGGTACTGGTTTTTGCGCTTGCTGCTTTCATTACGTCACCTTCTTGCTGGGGAACAGTTGTTTTCAGACTTCAGTGTGCATAAGAATCACCTGAGGAGTTGGTTCCCGTTGTCAGGTCTCCCCAGGTCTCCCCAGTGGTTCTGATCAGTAGATCTTGTCTGGGGCCCTGCAGGCCAGATGGCTGGGGGGCTGCCGGCCACAGACTGGACAGTGATTTGGAAGTTTCACAAGGTTACTTTCTAACCTCTTTGCTTAGTACTTCCTCCACATAGGCCAGCTGGCCTGTCCCCAGCATGCCGTCCCATACCCCATGTTCTTCAACAGCCTCAGTGCCATTGCTCTATCATTGCTACTCAAGATGGAACTGCATATCCTGCCTCTCCGTCACCCTTTTTTTTGGGAGAGCATGTGCACAAGAGTGGGGGCGGGGCAGAGGGAGAAGGAGAGAGGGAATCTTTTTTCTTTTTTTTAAAGATTTTATTTATTTATTTGACAGAGATAGAGACAGCCAGCGAGAGAGGGAACACAAGCAGGGGGAGTGGGAGAGGAAGAAGCAGGCTCATAGCGGAAGAGCCTGATGTGGGGCTCGATCCCATAACGCTGGGATCACGCCCTGAGCCGAAGGCAGACGCTTAACCGCTGTGCTACCCAGGCGCCCCGGAGAGAGAGAATCTTAAGCAGGCTCCACTCCCAGTGCAGAGCCCAGTGCCGGGCTTGTGATCTCATGACTCTGAGATTATGACCTGAGCTGAAATCAAGAATCAGACGCTTAATTGACTGAGCCACCCAGGTATCCCTCTTTTTTTTTTTTTTTTAAAGATTTTATCTTAAGTAATCTCTGCACCCAGTGTGGGACTCGAACTCACAGCCTCAAGATCAAGAGTTGCGTGCCCCCTCCTGTCTCTTTAGAGCTCAACTCAAGAGGTGGGCTTCCCGAGAAGCTGTCTCTCCTAGTCTAGCCGACCTTGATAGTGCCTTCCTCCAGACTCCTCTGTGTATATGGTGGTTTTCAAAAATTTACCAGCATTTTGGGACACCTGGGTGGCTCAGTTGGTTAAGCATCCGACTGTTGATTTTAGCTCAGGTCGTGATCTTAGGGTCATGAGATTGAGCCCTGGGGTGGGCTCCATGTTAAGCGTGGAGCATGCTTAAGATTCTCTCGCGCGGGGCACCTGGGTGGCTCAGTCAGTTAAGCATCTGACTTTGGCTCTGGCCATGATCTCAGGGTCCTGGGATCGAGCCCCATCGGGCTCCGCACTCAGTGGGGGCCCGCTTCTCCCTCTCCCCCTGCCTTCCCTCTCTTTCTTCCTCTCATGTTCGCTCTCTCAAATAAATAAATAATATCTTAAAAAAAAAAAAGATTCTCTCTCCCTTTGCCCCTCCCTGCCTCTCTCCCTCTCTAAAAAAAGTAAATAAATAAAAAATAAAAACATAAAATAAAAAAAAATTGCCGACATTTAGACTTCAGGAGCTACTTACAGAAGTCTGGATTTTTAACTCCCGTGGGAACTACTGGTTGGAGCCGATCTGCAGCATTTATTAGTTTACAATTTGCAAGTCTCACTTGTTCCTGTTACCTCCTTAATTTTGGACAAGGGTCATTTGTTGTTTATCTTCACATTTGTGCTTCTACCTTATTTTCATTGAGCTAGTTTTACTCATAATCTTTCCTTATTTGGCTCTTGTGAATATTGAGTGTGTAATTTCTGATTTATGGTCTGTATTGCTCATTGCACCATTCTTGGGTATTTGCCTGCCTAACTTAGTATATCTTTCAGGGCTCCCATCGACAGCTTTACAGGTTGTACCCTGTGTAATATTGTGTGCTGACCCTTTGTCTTCCAGTGTAAAAATAGTCCAGTTCTCTCAAGGTTTTAAAGGCCTCAAAATAGTAATAATCTTAGGTTTTCATATTCTCTGTAGCACACAGTAACTATATTCAACTCATTTCTTCTAAATTTTTTGTATTAATTTCATATAACAGAATATGATGGTACTATTTTGTCTTTTATTTAGAAAGGAACTGTACTAACAGAAATGATATGATTAGCTACAGTCTTAAATTTAATGAATGTTCTTTTTTAATTTTTAGAGTTCTTTTTCCACCAGTGCTTTACTTTATAATTTAGTAAGTTTATGATAAGTAATTTTTTAAAAAAGATTATTTATTTCTTTGAGAGTGAGAGAGCACACATGAGCAGGGGGGAGAGGCAAAAGGAGCGGGAGAAGCAGATTCCCCACTGAGCAGGGATCCTGACATGGAGCTTGTTCCTGGGATCACGGGGCTTGATCATGTCCTGAGCAGAAGGCAGACGCTTAACTGACTGAGCCACCCCGGCGCCGTATAAATAGTATTTTAATAACCAATGAAATTAAAGCGCTATTGACTATTGTCTTATGGAATATACAGTTGCTAAAGGAGATTTTGATGTAAAGATTCCAGCTAGAAGCCTTGAGCTAAGTATTTTCTGAATGTTGCAAAAAAAAAAAAAAAAAAAACAAATTGCTCATATGTGAATGAGGGAATGTGTTTTTTTGGGTCTTTTTCTGAAAAAGAGAAAAGGAAAATTTTTCGAAGTCATAAAAGTCATGCATGTATTATTGTAGAAAATATAGATGAACATTACAAAAAATCATGCCTACTCTCAGTTCCAGAGATGATTACCATTTTAAACATTTTGGTGTATATTATTTAAGCTTTTTTTTTTTTTTTTTTTTTTTTTTTTTTTTTTTTTTAGGGGTGGTGGTAGTGGTGGCGGCTATATCTGTGTGGGCTCTTAGTTTTGAAAATAATTCTGAATTTATTTGCAAATAGTCCAAAGAATTTTTTTGGAAGGGCTTACTTAGTTCTTTCCTATCTGAGTATTATAACTAACCTGGTAAAAGTTTGACACGTCATCACTGTGAATAATTTATATTAATTTGCCTTTTTTTTTTTTTTTTACCAAGTCAGTTGTCTTGTCCAATTGTTATTACATTGCCTACTTGTCAAACCACAAGACTGAAATATAAAGAATGCAAAGCAGTGCTATTAGAGAATTAGGTAATATGTGCTTCTGCTTCAGTAAACTATGTACCTATTTGATTTGGGGAAACACTGATTTTTTTTGTTGTTGTTGTTTTTTTGTGGTGAAAACTGAGCCAGAATGTATTTGCTTATAATTTGAGAAGGGAGAGTATTCGTGTTCAGCTTCTCTGTATTTTGAAGAATGATGATTTATGACACAATGTGTATGTTTCTCCAATTCTCTTCTTATCCTTTACAGCTTCTAGGCAGAAGGAATCCAAATTATTGCTGGCTAGTGCCAGTAAAAAGATTTGTGTTCATAGAAGAAGTACGGTGTAGTGGAAGAGAACAAGCTCTTGAGATTTGCTGTTTTCTGCCTGTGTGACCTTTAGCAAGAATTAACCACTTTGAGTTACAGTTAGCTCATCTGTAAAATGGGAATAAACCCAAACTCAAAAGATTAATTTGGCGGAAAAGTCTCCAGTCTTACCCTGTTCCATTCCCCAATTCTTCTCCATACTCCACCATGAACATATTCCTTTGTGATGGCCATCAGACATGAATTGACCTGAACTTCCTGAACATTCTCCCCTGTCTCTCATCTTGTATGTGTCCAAATGTGTCCATCTTATTTCAGTGGAGAAGGTGTTCTTCCTGCTGCTCAGTAAATTCATTTTTCCATCTGTGCCCTGGATTTATCTCCCCTCTTCTAGTCCTTGCTCCATTGGTCATTCCTTCTGTTATCCTGGCTCTCTTCTTCCTCCTGCTTTTCTTCTTGGACGCCTCTCGATCTGACAAGGTGTAGCTCAGGTATCACCTGCAGGAGGCCTGTGACTTCCTGGCCTCATGGGGGTGCTCCCACTCTGTACTCTCACAGAGTCCCCAACATTCTTAGAGCACTTGGCATTTGGGTGTGTGTGCCTTGGTTTCCCCACTACAGGGTAAGTGCCCTGAGGGTCCCAGCTCTATCTTATTTGTCTGGGGTAGGAGTCCGCATGAATGAGTTGAATGTATAGGTGGTGAATGACTAGCTTTCAAAAACTGTTAATCCTGTTCATTTTAGGAGCAGTGTCCGTATTGGATTAGATCATGGACTTTGGGGCCAGTGTGCCTAAGTTCATAGCACGGCTCAGCCTCTTGTTAAGTCTGTGCGCTTGGGCGAGTGCCTCAGTAGCTGCTTCTCTCAAATGGGGCTTGATAATTTTACAGGCTTGTTGTGGAAATTAAGTGACCTGACAGATGAGTAGTGCTCCCAGCATTGTGGCATGAGTGCTTACTAAGAATTAACTGTTTATTGTTGTTACTATTACTATATTTCTTGAGCTTTCATCTGCCTTCTTTGGATAATTTTCTGATAATCTTCTGTGATAATTTTGATTTTATAAAATCTCAACATGGTAACATTTATCCTTCCTACAGATGGTACTTGAGTATTTTAGAAGCATTTTCATTGCATCATGTTTCATTTGGTCCTCTTGGCAAGTGAGGGAGTGAGGAGGATGAGTATTATCAACCTCATTATTTACATAATTTATAGAAGGGAAGTTATGGGTGGTAGGGCCAGTACTTCCTGCCTCTAAATCCAGTGCCCTCTACTTCTTGCTGTGTTGATGGTTCCATTAAAAAAACCCTGAAACTTCAAAAAAAATTTTTAGATTTAAAGTGGCAAAAATAGAAAATTCAGACTGCTTCCCCTAATACTGGCAAGTTACATAACCGTCATCTCCATTTTTTTTCTATTGAGTATGGTTCAGTTTTTGAGTATATCTCACCACTGTCTTTTTTTTTTAAACAACTTTTTTGAGATAGAATTCATATACCATGCAGTTTACCCATTTAAAGTGTACAATTCATTAGTTTCTAGTATATATCCACAGATTTGTGTAACCATAACTAGTCTAACTTAAAACATTTTTATCACCTCAGAAAGAAACCCCATACTCATTAATAGTCACTGCCCATTTCTCTCTCTGCTCCCCCGCCCCACTTCAGGCAACCACTAATCTACTTCCTCACTCTCTGGGTTTGCCTGTTCTGGACAGTCATGTAAAATTTCCACCATCTTTGTGTCTTGTTAGCATTTTCTATGTGGACTCTGGAGCTCCACCGTCTGGGTTTAGATCGTAGCTCTCTGGTGGTGCGCTTGTCATGTAATTTGTCTCTTTCTTAGTTTCCTGGATCGCAAAGTGGGGGATAATAATAGTATCTGCATGGGGGGTTGTAAGAATTAAATTGTCATGTGGAAAGCACTTAAAACTGTGTCTTTCCCCAGTAAGTCCTCTGTAAATTTTAGCTGTTGTTATTACGCTAAGATCATATTTTTAATTAATTCATTTTGTAGTTTTCCACATTGGTATTTATTATTTCTGCATTGTTCACAGCTAACCTTGTAAGTGTATAAAAATTATTTAGGTCAGTTTTAGTATTGTGTCCTGAATTCTGGGTTTAGAACTTAGTCATTATAAACTTTTTCCTCTCATAAAGACTTAGTTGGTGAAAAAAACTGCGGCATTTGGCAGTGTAATTATGCATCTCATTTGGCACCTTGGTGTGTATATTTGAATGAGAGATAATGCACCCATCTGATATAAAGTAAAAGTAAATCTAGGGCATTGGCTTCTGAAAACCAAGTTGTACTTTCGTTAAAGTAAGTGTGTGTCTTGAAAAGTTGCATTTGAAATTGATTTTTTAAAACACATTTATTTCTCATAGACTTCCAAGATCAAAGAAGAGATATATTCCTATAAGAAAAAAATCATAGTACCCAAAATATATCCACCACCACCACCGCCTCCATAGATGGGAAAACTCTGAGGATCTGTTTAAATGATCTGCAGGATAGTAAAATGAGGCGGGAGAAATGTCTGTTTAAAATAGTTGTGACTGTCAAAATAATTTTCAACAGAAACGCAGACCGCATCTAGATGAGGGCATATGAGAGGCGTTGTGAAATAGCAGGTAAGACGCTGGAGATGCCGGCTGGGACCCGGCAGTTCAGGACCCGGACTCTCGGTCAGCCGCATGACCAAATCATCAGCAGCACGCCACTCAGCTTCTTGGGGCTACAGTCTCCTCACCTGTAAAATGAGACAGCGGGACTCGAACGGGTAGATGGTCTCTTGGGGCTTTTCCAGAGTGGAAATTGTTCGGTTTATTTCTTATAACAACCAACAAGATGCTAACAAACATTGGCTGATTCTCTGTGCTTTAGTAAAGGAAGGCTGTGGAAGAGAAAAATCTTAAATTTGTCTTTCTGCTGCTCTTTTTCCTATTGTTGCATTACTGCCATGGCCCTTCTAGTTTCACAGTGAGGTGGCTATTTTACTATTTGTATTTTTGCATTTCTGCCGTGTGTATTCGTCTCTTGAAGGCAGCTCTGACCTGTGATGCCTTCAAAATCGTACTAAGATTTGAGTGCCAGACGCTCTGGCTGAGCTCAAGACTAAAATCAGCCTTCCCTCTGTGGTGGAAATGGAAGCTGGCATGTCCCGTGATCCAGTGTGTCTTGAGGCCTTTTTATGAGTAATTGCATTTCTTCAAAATTGCCTATGAAGTGAATGTTTATATATAAATGATTTTTGTGACTAATTTTGATTTTAAATTTGGTATTGTAGTCATAGGGGAAAACATACTGGCACCTGACACACAATAAATTTTCACTTGAGATTCCAAATATTTACTTTAAAGAGCCATTCTGTGTGTTAACTAGGCAGTTTTATAGTTCATCTTCTTTGCCAGTAGTTTACAACTGTGGGCTCTGAAAATTGGAGAGGTATATGAAGTTATTGTAAGGTGTTTAGTCAACTATATGAACCCCTAAGTCGTGGACTAGATAAATAATAGACCTTGGGCATAAATTTACTAGTGTTTTTCGAATGTATGTAGATGCTTGGGGTTAATAAAGCACAGATTTATTTAAACACATTTACTAAATTCATAAAAATCTTTCGTCATTGTATTTTCTTTAATGATATCAATGATAACAGTTACTAGCATGTAATCCAGGAACACTTAAAAACCTTCCAAAGATTCGTATATATGAAGCCTAGAAACATTCTTTCCTACAACCATGTCAAGAAGGTAGATTTCACTATCAGGTCAAGGGGGCTACCTGATATTATACTTTTGTTTAGATATATTAAGTACTTTCTGTTTTCAGTGAAACGTAAGGAATTTAAGCAATCTTTGCCTCTTCACTGAATAAAAACCACATTGTTTGCTTCTTTAATGAATTTAGGGCATTGGATCTCAAGGCAAAATGTCAAACACCTCCCCCTCCCCCCAAAAAACCCTCAAGATTTGGTTGATCGTAACTTAAGCGATTGAATTTATAAGGAAAAGACATTAACTTTATTTCTGAGAAGATGATTAGTTTTATTCACTAACTTGTCATCACGCTTAAAATAAGACTGAAGGTACAGAAACTGAATTCAGTTATTGCCAAAAGTTCACCTAATATATTATCTTCTCCTGTGAATAAGAAAATGAGCTTTATTGATATTTGTGACGAAAGAAATACTGAATGATAGAGGTGTGATACCAGGTGATGCCACTAGCATGAGTGTGCTTCTGGCCAGGACCAGAGTAGTGTTCTGTGATGGCTTGCGGCGGCCATTGATTCACCTTTTAGGTTTCTGGGTAAACTTGGAGCAGGCTCATGTGTTTACACCCAGTTCCTTACTCTGTACACTACTAGTTGGGCAGTTTGGAAAAGGCAGGGGGTGTGGTTTATTCAGAGGTGGTGCTTGTCAAGTGAAGGATTGTGGCTTTTTGATGTGTAGCCAAGTTTTATGAAATCCCATGGAGCCAGGCTTCAGATCCAGGGTTCTAATTGAATAAAGACCTTCAAGGTTCCTTTGTTGTATTGTTTCTTCAAAGGAAAGGAAATACTATCACATTCGCATTTATGCATCCTTATATAAAATGTTTAGAAATTGTATCGTATGGATATTGTTTATTTGTGATGACTGCCTGTATAACGGTTAAAATGTCATTGAAAAATGGGGAAACTGAAGCAGGAGGAAATAGATACGGTTTATTTTAGTAATTTAAAGTGTTCTGTTTAAAAGCAGTTCAACAGGCTAGAGCTGTGGGCAGGGGGAGGGGTGCTAGGGTGGTTTAAAGGCCATAGCTATTATGGTGAGTGTCTGACATTTTGTTTTGAAGTATGTCTGCTCATTTATTTAAGAACCAGAAAAATTTCTTGGAAAATTGCTTTATTCACTGTGCACCCAGATAAGATAGTTATTCCAAATCTAGAATTGAGATTTTAATTTTTATTAATTGTCAGGTCTGTCAGTCTTTCAGATGTTTGACTTCTTTGGTTATTCATGCAAGATTTAAGTAGGAGGGGAGAAGCCACATCAATAAGTTTTGATCATTTAGATCATTAAATTGAAAAGAAAAATTAGAATCATTTAAATTTGACTGTATATGATCAGATCCTGCTAAATTAAATAATTAAATATATTAAATATTTATTAAAAATAAATATTCTACTGGGTCGCCTGGGTGGCTCAGATGGTTGGTTGTCTGCCTTTGGCTCAGGTCTTGATCCCAGGTCCAGGGATCGAGCTCCTTGTCGGGCTCCCAGCTCAGCTGGGAGTCTGCTGCTCCCTCTCCCTCTGTCATCCCCCCCCCCCCCCCCGGTGCTCTCGCTCTCAAATGAATAAAAAAAAAAAAAAAACACCAACAACATTCTACTAACTTAAACTACTTCTCTCTGGATATGTTCTTAGTGGTTAATTGGTTATGGTTCCAGAGGCCAGCTGGGTCAGGTTTCCTACTTTGAAGTTTTTTGGCAAATTGAATTAATTAAGTCTTTTTATGTGACTCATTTGTAGGCTCACTAGTGTCAGTGTAGTGTTGGTGAACAAGTGGTAAGCACCAATACATCCCAGTGTGTGGTATAGAGATATCCACAAAACTGGATTTATAGAAGAGTGATATTTACAAAAGAAAGTTTTTAAGCCTTAAATTTGAGAAATGAAGATAGCTAAGTCTAATTTAAAATCCATGTCTTGAAAAATATTGTTAATTGGGTTAAAAAAAACCCATATACTTGTCAAAATAATGAAAATAAATCTATATATATTCCTTCAGACTTTTTTCTTTTTCTGTATCTACTTGTTTTATATATATATATATATGTATTTTTTTTTTTTTTTACAAAAATGGGACTATACTCTCACTATATATCTTTGAGCTTTTATTTCTTACTTTTTTTGGGTATACTGTTGCTTTTTTAATGACTGTACGGTCTTCCAAGGTGGGAATGTACAATAACTTATTTAAAAACATTTCTTTACTAATAACATTTGAAGTATTTCCAGTTTGTTGGTGTTACACATGTGCTGTGGGAACTATTTAATACATATCTCTCCTTATGCATAGGCGAGTATATTTGTAGAATATATTCCTCCAAGTGGAATTCTGAGTAAAAAATTAAAAGTTTGGTAGATGCTACCAAATTGCTTTACAAGGACCAGTTTACATTCCTAGCAAGGGTATCTGAGAATACCTGTTTACTTGCAGTCTGTGAAAGTTCTCAGTCTTGCTAATTTTTGCTAATTATATAGGTCAGAAGATGGTATTTTATTTTTACTTTAAAACTATATTTCTTAAAAATAACAATCTGAGGGCATCCGGGTGGCTCAATGTGTTAAGCGTCTGCCTTTGGCTCTGGTCACGATTCCAGGGTCCTTGAATTGAGTCCCGCATTGGGCTCCCTGCTTTCTGCTTCTCCCTCTCCCTCTGCCCCTCCCCCTCTGCTTGTGCTCTGTCTCTCACTTTCTCTCTCTCTCAAATAAATAAATAAAATTAAAAAAAAAAATCTGAGTTTAGGAGTTGTAACCTCCTGTCTTCTGAGCAGTTGGCCATCATTATTGGTTAATCTGTTGAAAAAAAAAAAAAGTTAACAAACTGTTAGTACCGAGCCAAGAAGTCTTGGCTTCCGCTATAGTTGAAGAACCTTGTATCGTAAGAAGTTTGGCTGGTTCAGTATCCCTAGAGTACTTCATTATATTGTTACCTTTATTGTTTGATAATATCAGAAACTTAGTGAGAAGTATTTCTACCTTAGGTGTGCGAGGCCAGCTGCTTGAATACAGCTTGCCACCCTGCATGTAGAGTGCCTCTGACTTGGCTGCTGCTGCAACTCTTTTCGGGTGCTTTTGCTCTGATTCTCAATCTGGAGCATTTTTGCCCCCTCCAAGGGGCATTTGGCAACATCTGGAGACCTATTTGGTTGTCAGAACGCTGGGGGTGGAAGTGGGGGACAGGAAGGGAGGGTGTTACTACTAGCATCTGGTGGGTAGAGAGGCCCAGGGTGCTGCTAGGGATCCTATAATTCACAGAACATCCTCCGATAATGGAGAATTATCTGGGCCAAAGTATCAGGAGTGCTGAGGTTGAGAAACCCAGCTCTATATAAAGAAAATTAGGGTGTTCAGCCTACAACTCTTTGATTCCTTTACTTAAACTTACTCTTCCCCATTTCTTGGAGCTACATACCAGGCATATCTTTAGTATATCAAGATTCCTTACCTAAAATGATTGGCAGGTGACTGTGGCTACCCTCGGTTACCTTTGGGGGACTTTGTTGTTAGAATGTCTAGCTTTTCTCACGTTTTGCTCAGAGGTAGAGATAGGCAGAGTCTGGCAAGGAAAGCCTGGTATAGAGATTCAAGTTCTGAGATCTGGTAAGGATTCTGGTAATCTTTGGACCAGAAGTGGCTATCATTATTTTGCTAGTAAGTACCTTTCCACTCAAATGGAGAAGTGATGCAAACACTTAACCTCCTTTCCCCCAAAACAAACAAACACCCACTCACCCACTCACCCACCAAAACAAAAAAACCTCCCAACAAACAGAAACAAAACACCTGGTGAACAGGAAGAACCTAAAGTAATTTGCCTGGTTCCACGCTTCAAGTTTGTACTTGACCTGGGCTAGCATAAGAGAACTAACTGGTATGACTGTCCTGAGTGCATTTCCAGTGAAGAGGCTGGGAGAGTCCAAAAGAATGTTTTGAGTCATCAGATCCTTTTAAAATGCCGGATTCTTTCCATGGGGTTAATTTAAACCTGTTGTAACCCTTTAAAAATCTCCACAAGAGGCTTTGAGAGCCTTAATGACAGGGAATACTGCGTGTTTAGTGGAAGTCTTTCTAAAGGGCACCTTTGTATTTGGCCATAATTCTTGTGTCATCAACTATCATGTAAGAGAAAAAAACAGATAGGAATTTTTGGGTCCTTAGCAGGAAAGAATAGCTGCTTGGGGCAGAGATTCTCATGAAGTAAGTTTCCTTTTGAATTAAGAAAAAACTCTTCAGGGGCGCCTGGGTGGCACAGCGGTTGATCGTCTGCCTTCGGCTCAGGGCGTGATCCCGGCGTTGCGGGATCGAGTCCCACATCAGGCTCCTCCGCTATGAGCCTGCTTCTTCCTCTCCCACGCCCCCTGCTTGTGTTCCCTCTCTCGCTGGCTGTCTCTCTCTGTCGAATAAATAAATAAAATCTTTAAAAAAAAAAACAAAAAAAAAAACCTCTTCATTGAAAGAGAAGGTATTATTCTTCTTTCTTTTCTTGACAATTTAGTAAGATTAGGCTAAACGTATGAATTGTATATTAAGCTGTAAGACTTCAGTGTGCTATTTAGTTAAGATATACCTATAATTCTTGTTCAGAGGTAGTAAGATGTAAGTCAGGTTTTTGAAGACTAGAGAATGACTGGGTTTCTTTTCTGACCACAGAGTAGAATGGTTCTGAACTATTCCAGGTATGAGGGAACCGGAGCTTCCTCCTTTGTTTTTGTTGTCTTCCTTCTTTTTGTTGTCCCCTTTGCTTCTTTTGTTGTCTTAGTTTAGTGCTCATGCTCCGAAATATAATGCAGACCACAGTGTAAGCCACATACGTAAAGTTTTCTAAATAACTAAATAAAGTTTTCCAGTAGCCAGATTTTTAAAAAAGTAAGAAGAAACAGATGAAATTAATTTTCATGTTTTCCTTAACTCAGTATATCTAAAATATAATTTCAATATGTAACCAATATAAAAATGAGTTATTTTATATTCTGTTTTCATACTAAGTCTTTGAAATCTTACATGTGTATTTTATATTTATAGCAAGTCTCAATTAGGACTAGTCATATTTCAGGTGCTAATAGTCACATGTGTGCTGGTGGCTACCATATTGACAGCACAGTCTTTTTTTTTTTCACCTTTATTGAAGTATGATTGACAAGTAAAAAATGTGTATATTTAAAGATTACAATACAATATTTTATGTATGCATTGTGAAATTACCGCAGTCAAGCTAATTAATGTATCCATCGTCTCACATTGTTACCATTTTGTGTGTGTGTGCGTGTGTGTGTGTGTGTGTGGTGAGAACACTTGAGATGTACTTTCTTAGTACATTTCAAGTATGTAATACATTTTTTAAAAAGATGTATTTATTTGAGAGAGAGATTGTGAACGGGGTAGGGGTGGTGGTGAGGGGCAGAGGGAGAGGGAGAGAGAAACTCAAGCGAGCTGTGCACTGAGCATGGAGCCCAACGCAGGGTCTCAATCTTACGACCCTGAAATCATGTTGTGAATCAAAACCAAGAGTCCGATGTTCAACCAACTTCACCACCCAGGCACCCCTTTCATACATTATTTTTAAACTATAGTCACCATACTCTATATCAGGTCTTCAGAGCTTACTCATTTTACAGCTGAAAGTTGGTTATCTTTGACCAACATCTCCCTATTTCCTCCACCCCTCTGGACATCACAGTCTTAATTGGTCTGTTTCAATTCTGCAGTACTTTTTATTACTTACTAGTTACAGGACAATCAGACAAAGATGTTCATATACTGGCACATATAATTTAAGAAAAAAACTTTCGTGGTTGGTAACCTCAACCAGTCTTGTTTAAAATCAAAATATGTCATGTTTCGGGGCGCCTGGGTGGCACAGCGGTTAAGCGTCTGCCTTCGGCTCAGGGCGTGATCCCAGCGTTATGGGATCGAGCCCCACATCAGGCTCCTCCGCTATGAGCCTGCTTCTTCCTCTCCCACTCCCCCTGCTTGTGTTCCCTCTCTCGCTGGCTGTCTCTATCTCTGTCGAATAAATAAATAAAATCTTTAAAAAAAATGTCATGTTTCAGTGTAGATTGGCCCAAACTTCATTGTGTTTGAGGCTATGCATATGCCAATTTTCCAGTGACATATACATATACATTCATATATATATATATATATATATTTTTTTTAGATTTTATTTATTTATTTGACAGAGAGACAGCCAGCGAGAGAGGGAATACAAGCAGGGGGAGTGGGAGAGGAAGAAACAGGCTTTCCGCAGAGGAGCCTGACATGGGGCTCACGCCCTGAGCTGAAGGCAGACCCTTAATGACTGAGCCACCCAGGCGCCCCTCCAGTGACATATATTTTTTAAAAACAGGCATATAGCTGAGAGAAGCGTCATCCAAGGAAAAAGAAAAGAACTTTGCTTACATTAAATTGTAATCTATTCTGATAGAAATATTCTAAACCTAAGTGTTATCAGGACTCTTACTGATAATTGAAGTGGAAAATTTTGGTACTTGGTGATCAACATTGAGTGTGGCTCTGTATAAGTCCACAAAGAAGAAAATGGGCTCTCTCTTCATTAAACTTTACAAATTGAGGAGGACTAAATGGGATTTAAATTTAAACTTAAGTAAATGAAACTCTGAGTTTTGAGACAAATACTTGTTTGTCTTGGGTGAGGGTATGTGAGAGACAGTGACACTTTAAAAATAATCAACAGGGGCGCCTGGGTGGCACAGCGGTTAAGCGTCTGCCTTCGGCTCAGGGCGTGATCCCGGCGTTATGGGATCGAGCCCCACATCAGGCTCCTCTGCTGGGAGCCTGCTTCTTCCTCTCCCACTCCCCCTGCTTGTGTTCCCTCTCTCTCTGGCTGTCTCTATGTCTGTCAAATAAATAAATAAAATCTTTAAAAAAAAAAATCAACAGGTAATCGCCTGGCTGGCTCAGTTAATGGGACTTTTGCTCTTGGGGTTGGGTATAGAGATCACTTAAAAATAAAATCTTAAAAAAAAAAAAAAAGACACCACTATTTCTTAAAAAAAAAAAAAAACCCAAAAACAAAAGTGAATCAACAATGTTTTATACTCACTTTTTACTTTACAAATATCTTGCAGTGACCCAGTACTATTTTTGTAATCAGAAATAAACTCCCCCCAAAAGATTAAAGGAAAAAAACTAAAAGAAAAGAGCAGAAAACCAACAAGCCAAACTCACAGTAGTATACAAAGGCCTGGATTCTAATCCTGGTCTGTCATTAACCATCTTTATGATTTTGGGCAAGTCTGGGTCCCCATTTCTTCATCTGTAGAACCAGAGATTATAGTTGATTAGGCTCTTTGGGTCTTTTGGTCATATGGTAATACGGTTTCATGATAGCATTCCGCATAAAACTTTTGGAGAAGCTTTTAGAAGGAATATATAGCTTGCAGAGAGTCTAGGAGCTTCTCCTGAAATCACACGCTGATTATTTATTAGATGCCTGCTGAGTGTCAAGCAGTGTCCCCTAGCTCTAAATAATTTGGAAGAAATTGTCCTAAGAAAGGGTAGAGGTTGAAATGAGGATAGAAAAAAGGAATGAAGCACAAAGATGAGAGTGAATAATAGCAACACAGTGAGTCTGTACATAGTACTGTACGATTTAAAAGTGCTTTCCTGTTCAGTGTCTCATTTAACACCATTTAATATTTGGAGATACGAGTGAGTATGTAAGAAAATAGTTGGGATGACGTGAAAGATAAATAAGAAGAGGAAGTTAACAAAACATTGAGAGTACTGTAGTAAAGCAGTATTTAGGAGAAAAGGATATTTGGACTAAGTCTGAGAGAATAATTAAAATGTGATTGTGTTGAGGTGACTGTGAGTATGGCACCCTGAAATTAAACTCGAGTGTTAGAAACAGCAGGAAGGATTCTCTGACATAGTAAATTTATAGAGGGCATACAGTTGAATTTATTGCTGGGTTTAAAGTCATTTTGAAAGCAGAGTGACCAGTCTGTAAAGTAGAAAAGATTATAAATTTGTGAAGACCCTCAAAGCATAGATATTCTCCTAGGTTTATATAGTAGTCTCTGAAATGTTTTTCAGAAACTATCGGATTGATTTCCAAATGCTCACGTCATTGGCCTGGACCCTGTCTGTTTCTCCATACTTACTCCTGTCCTTCCCTTCTGCTTTTGAACAGTTTTCAAGCTCCTTTTCTTCTGCAAATGACTAAGCTGAAGAAGAAAAACATCTGTTGCCTCTGGAGAAAGACCAAACAGAGGAATTTAAAAGAGAGACAGGATAAATTGTTGTAATTGTTCAGTTCTTTTAATTTTTAAATCTGATTTCCTAGTGGAATATACTTTTCTGTTGTTTTAAAATATCTTGACAACTTGAGCTAATGCTTGTTTTCATTTTCAAGTAATTTGTTTAGTTGGTGGCATTATGGAAACCCAGGCAACATGTTAAAATACTAGGAGACTGGTTTTGTATTCCTTTTCTGGACTAGTAACTTCCTCTGATTCTTTCTGAGGTAAAAACTGTGCTTGTTAAAGGGCTTGAGTACAGGTGGGCAGCTGTATTTATTTATATTAAATTATTTGTTAGAGAAATGTCGGTTTGAGACAGCTCAGCTCTATTCATGTTAGGTGCTGGTCTCTTAGGTGCTGCAGGAACACAAATATAATTAAATAAAATTCCAAGAGGGCAGATATTATGGGGTTAGGAAGTCTAGTTAAGTGTAGTGAGCGAGGTATAAGCAAGGGACGCTTGCAGCCCACAGGTAGGGAGAGCTATCAGGTTGAGAGGATCACCAGGAAAGGCTTCATGGAAGAATTGCCATTTGAGAGGGAACTCTAAGAATGGAAGGGGAAGGGGTATTTGAGGTGGCCAGAATGGGGAGAGGAAAGGTGTGCATAGCTTTGTTTGTTTTGAGAGAGAAAGGAGAGAGAGAGTGTGAGTGGGTGTGCACACAGGGGAGGAGGAGGGGCAGAAGGAGAGGGGGCAAGAGAATCTCAAGCTGTGTGTAGAGCCTGATGTGGGGCTCGATCTCATGACCCTGAGATCATGCCCTGAGCTGAAATCAAGAGTTGGAGGCTAAACCGACCCAGCCACCAAGGTGCCCCATTGCATAGATCTTTTTTAGCTGAACTACAGGTACCAGTTTGGTTGGGGCTTAGAGTATATATGGGGTGGTGGGGAGGGAGGAGGCAAGAAAGCAGAAATAGGTAGGAAAGAAAATGGACAGGGAGGGAAATGGTGGAGTACTCTGGATCTCATGCTTTTTTGCAGTTTTATATTCTGATATGACCCAAGTGGTGGTGTTGGGAAGGACTCTATGATGAGAACCTGCAGTGTGCAATACAGTATACATCTCAACATAAGAATAGTGGGTACGTACATAATAGGTCTTTATGTATGAGTGCAGGTGTGTCTGTAACTTACTCTGGAAAAGAGTGTTTCTTTGGGGATTTGTAGAGAACCTGTCATTTGTGCAAATGTTTCCACTTAGGAGCATCATGGAAAAAAATAGCTTCGTGGCGGAAGAATCATTGTGCGCATGTGCGTGCACGTGTGTGTATGAAACAGGGAAATAGAGGGGAGGAGAGGAGAGAAGTGAAAAGCAGTGGGAAGAGCAGAGCTACAACTAAATGTAATTAGGGCTCATGGTTTAGAGGAAATGCCTTTGGGGGGGTGGTTCTCCATCACAAATGTTTGTCAGTATGTGTACACACAACCACTCAGACTGCAACAAATTAATTCCAAGTTACATTTTACTAAAAATGAAAATGCCTGTAGATTTTTATGTCTTTTTTCCCTACCTTAAAAAAAGAAAAACATGGAAGAGGGCATACATATTTCATTGTTCATCTTGTTGCCAGTATGTTTTTATTTGAATACCTGGCAGAACTAGCTCCCCTGT
This sequence comes from Ursus americanus, assembly GCF_024610735.1. Lineage (NCBI taxonomy): Eukaryota > Metazoa > Chordata > Mammalia > Carnivora > Ursidae > Ursus > Ursus americanus. The sequence goes on along the minus strand of NC_142152.1, from coordinate 10,390,273 downwards.
GAATCAGAGCGGTATCAGGCCAGAAATCTACAAAAGGAATTGATGCTTCATTTGTATAGAACATTTACTTTTGTAAAAACAAAGCAGGTGAGAAAGCTATTTAAAGACATGAACTGTTGAGTTATGATATAATAATTGCTTCAGGAGAAAGTTTTTCTTTTCCCTTTTCTTTAAATGCTGAAAAGTTATTTATTTTTAAAATAAGAAGCATTATTCCTTCATGTTGTGAGTATTGTCAAAAGTGCACCCTGTGAGGAGAGATGAGCAAACTTGCTTGGTTGGCTGTGAACAGCTTTTCTTTGCTGCCTCGGTCTTCTATGGATTTAAAAGGAATCATTGGTTTATATGTTTTCATTGTGAATTATTGAAATATGAGGCTGTAAAAGTTGAACTTTGTGGGGCCCTGGTAGTGTTTTTAAACTTCTCTTGTATCTTTTACTACCCTGAGAAAACTGTGAAGGACTTAACAAATATGCTTGGCCTACGTTTAGAACCTTACTGTGTCTGGCCTTCCAGATCTTTTGAGTAGGTTCTGAATAACTTCTCTTTGGTTTGAATTATAACATTGTTGCTCGTGGCTCTGAAAACTATCTGTAATTGCTTCATTCTTGTCATTGTCTCACTCTTAAGAAGCTGCTTTTTGCTTTTGGGTAATTGTGGGCATTTGGTGCAGTACCTGCTTGGGACATAGGAAAGATATTAATAGTAGTGTTGATGCAGGCTAGTTCTTTCTGGAAAGGAGAATGATTAGAAGTTCTCAGTGCCTGCCTGCCTGCCTGCCTTTCTCTCTTTCTCTTCCTTTCTGTTTTCTCTCCCTCTTTTCTTTTCTTTTTCTTTCTTTCTCTTTCTTTGTCCGTCCGTCCTTCCTCTTATTTAAAGATTTTATTTATTGGGGTGCCTGGGTGGCTCAGTCATTAAGCATCTGCCTTCGGCTCGGGGCATGATCCCAGAGTCCTGGGATCGAGCCCCACATCAGGCTCCTCTGCTGGGAGCCTGCTTCTTCCTCTCCCACTCCCCTGCTTGTGTTCCCTCTCTCAATGGCTGTCTCTCTCTCTCTCTGTCAAAGAAATAAATAAAAATCTTAAAAAAAAAAAAAAAAAGATTTTATTTATTTATTTATTTGTCAGAGAGAGAGAGAGAGATCCCAGACCCAGGGATCATGACCTGAGCCGAAAGCAGACACTTAAGTGACTGAGCCACCCAGGCGTCCCAGTGCTGTTCTTCATACTTCATGTCATCGTGTGTGTGTGTGTGTATGTGTGTGGGTGGGTGGGTGTCTCAGAGAGAGAGAGAGAGAGAAATCTTATCCATTCTGATGCCTTTTGCCGTCTCTCTTCAGACTTTTTTTTTTTTTTTAAGATTTATTTATTTATTTGACAGAGAGAGAGAGAGCACAAGCAGGGGGAGCAGGAGAGGGAGAAGCAGGCTCCCCGCTGAGCAGGGAGCCCCATGCGGGGCTTGATCCCAGGACCCTGGGATCATGACCTGAGCTGAAGGCAGACGCTTAACCGACTGAGCCATTCAGGCACCCCAACATCTCCCTCTCAGACTCTTCAGTCTATATTTTCAGGCTAGAATTTTCTCCAATCCATACCTGCATTTCTAGCTATTCCTTCATTGCTCTCACAAGCACTTCAAATTCAGCATGCCCCAAATCTCTCTAGGATCTCTTCTTTTTGAGTTTCCCCATTTTAGTGAGTGGCACCAGCATCTCCTTTGCAGCCCGAGCCCTGTCTGTTGGAGCTCTGAGTCTTTCTGCCTCCAGCCACATGATAGCATTTTCAGTCTGTCTTGCCTTCTCTTTTCCCCATCACTGTTCTGGTCTTTTATTTCTTGCCTGTCAAGAAATAAAATATGTTTATTTCAGAGCTGCCTGTGTGAGCTTTCTGTTTCACAGCTCTGTGGTAGAAAGCTCCATTGGGTCCCCCCGCACCCCCACAGAAAATGGAAACCCTCTGCTCTGACTCCTGTCTGCCTCTCTCCTGGCTGCCTCCTCCCCTCACATATCTAGGTTCTAGCCTGTTCCCAGTGCCCTGGGCTCTTGCTCCTCTCCATGCCCAGAGATGCACTCTTCTCTGGACATGGAAAGCCCTTAGTTGTCTTATGCTTCTGGCCAGCTTCTCTTGCTCTCTCAGCCATTGGCTCAGACATCACTTCCTCCAAGAGGCAGAATTAAGTGCCTCCTCCTCCACATTCTCAGTAGCCTTGATCAAATCTGAGGTAGTGCTTATCACCTTGAAGTCATAATCAGGTAAATGGCTATCTCCCACTCCCTCCCCATTTCCCTTTCCTTGCTTTGCTTTTTCTTTTTCCTATTGCTACCTATCCCGTTTTAACATACTGTAATGTTCTTATTTATAATATTAACCGTGCCCCCATGCTGGAGTGGAAACTCCACTAGGGCAGGGATCTTTGTCTCTATCATTCACTTCTGTGCCATCACTGCCTAGAATAGTGTCAGGTACATAGAAAATACTGAGAAATATTTGTTGAAGAATTGTGTACTTGCATGTCAGGGCCCAGCTCACAGCAGGCATTGGATAAATTAAACTGTTGATGAGCAGTTTATTCTGTGAGACTTTCTAGGGGGTGTATGCCTGTGCCTTCATCTGGTACGTAGAAGTAAATTTAATTAAATACGTTTTAGGATTTTCATGTGTTCAAATAAATTTGTCCTTTCATGAAAGGTTGGTTTACTCTATTAGTTTCAGATGTCCTAGTCGGCTAGATGTGTTTTGTGCCCATTTATATTACTCCCCTTTCTTAGATAAGCCAATGCTCAACAACTGAATAATTTAGAAAATATTTCACCATGAAATAAGTCAAGCAGAGAAAGACAAATATCATATGATTTCTCTCATCTATGGAACATAAGAAATAGGATGATCGGTAGGGGAAGAAAGGGATAAAGAAAGGGGGGGTAATCAGAAGGGGGAATGAAACATGAGAGACTATGGACTATGAGAAACAAACTGAGGGCTTCAGAGGGGAGGGGGGTGGGGGAATGGGATAGACCGGTGATGGGTAATAAGGAGGGCACGTATTGCATGGTGGACTGGGTGTTATACACAACTAATGAATCATCGAACTTTATATCGGAAACCGGGGATGTACTGTATGGTGACTAACATAATAAAAAATCATTAAAAAAAAAAAGAAAATATTTCACCAAAGTTCAAGCTTTCGGAATACCATTCATATAGGGTCCAAAGTCATACATGTCCTAAGGCAGCAGTTTTCAAACATTTTTGGTTGTATAGGCTTGAAAGAACTTTGTAAGATAATGAATTTTTGCACTGATTCAAGGAAGTTTTTCTTGTATGTTTAGATAATTACACAGCATGTAACTTCAGGATATTGTAGATATTGACATTTAGAGAATGTCAGGAGCTGGGTGATGGGTACATGGGGGTTCATTATACTGTTCTTTCTACTTTTTAGTGTATTTTAATATTTACACAACAAAAAGTAAAACAAGACAAAGCAAAAATTCTTTGTGGAAAGTGTTCCCATGTGTGTATTCTGGTTTGAGACCACTGTCCTTTGATGTTACTAATACCATTACTCTTGGTGTTATTAGCAAAATAAGGCATTCTCTTAGGTTGAACCAAGTGACTTTGCCAATATTTGACCATCTTTGACCTGTAAAAATGACATTCTCATATGATTTAACCTAACAATATTTGATTGGATGTATTTCGTTTCCCCTGCACATCAGTTTCATTTCACTAAGTGTAACAGAGCTTGATGGCTCAAGGAGAATTTTTTTCAGGCTGTTAATCCTCAAACACTATCTTTTTTAGGTAAGATTTGTCAAAAAGCATTTTTATTTGCTGTCAGTACAGTGTCAGGTGCTATTTAGACTGTGTTAAACATGCGGCCACTTCTTCCTTTATTGTACCAAAGACTTAAGTTTCGGTTTGTTCAGTTCTTTATTCTTAAGTGTGGGCAAACAGACTGGTCAGTTAATTTAGTGAGGTGTTGCGTGAACAGAAGAGAATGTTCGGGCCAGACAGATGAAGCTGTCACCTGAATAGTACCTGACAAGTTGACTTTAGAGAGAAATTAATCTTCTAAAGAGCTCAGAGTGTGTCTCTGTGTTTTTGTCTTTGTTGTGAAGTACGGGAATAACAGCCTGGAGACAGATACTGTTCTTAATGTTTTCTTTAGCAGAAGGAGATTGGGATCTAGAGAAGTGAAGTGATTTAATCTGCCATCGTAGCAAGTCAGAGTACGGTCGGGTTCTCATGGATTCTCATTGCATGCCACATACCCTAAAGTAGTTGGTCTCAAAATGTGCTGCCCTGGCCACTTTGGCTTTTGTCACCCAGAGTTTCCTGTCCCTCTAGTTAACATGTGTTACTTTTATATTTTTTAAAATTTAACAGAGGATATTAAGCATTTAATGTACTTTTTGCCAAGTTAGTCATCACGTGTCATAAATTACAAAAAAACTCTGGCTTTTGTGTTAAATAGATCTAACCTCTGCATTTTCTTTTTGGAGAACACAATGAAGAGCTTTGTCTGGGGTACAATTTGCTCTGATACTTCAGCCTCAGTATAGAGAGTCTCATATATATCATATGATTATTTTGTGGTAACTCACAAAAGAATTAGGATGCTCAGAAATGACCTTGAAATGATAGTAATTTCTATGTTTTGAATGGGGGGAAAAGCTGCCGTGGTTTATAACTACTAAGCTATGTGATTTTAGTTTCACCTGAGTTTGGTAGGATGACTTCCTTGGTGCAGTTCTGGATCTATGTTTCAGGCTATGGGTTTCATAGAGGTACCATACCAATAGATGCAGCTTAGGGCTGGGCAAAGGTGTTTTTTCCATGATTTTCGATACACACATTTTCTCTTTTCTCTTTTCTTTTTTTTTTTTTTTTGAAGATTTTATTTACTATTTATTAGAGAGAGAGAGAGCACATGAGAGAGTACAAGCAGGTGGTGTGGCAGAGGGAGAGAGAGAGAGGGAGAAGCAGACTCCTTGCTGAGCAGGGAGCTCAATGTGGGGCTCCATCCCTCATGATCTGAGCCAAAGGCAGGTGCCTAACCGACTGAGCCATCCAAGCTCTCTTCTATTTTTGATATACCTGTGTAAATCTCAGATCCCACTTAATATACTTCATTTCATGTTTATCAAAAAATGCAAGATCACCTAAAGGTAGAATTGACCTGGATATTCTAGGATGGCATTTTTCTGACTTTGGTGCTACTTGTAGCAGTAAATAATTCATTTTACATCCTGACCCCAGTACACCACACACACATTAATGCAAGAGTGTACATGTGGGGCACCTGGGTGGCACAGTTGGTTAAGCATCTAGCTCTTGAGTTCGGCTCAGGTCATGATATCAGGGGCATGAGATCAAGCCTCACATTGGGCTCCATGCTGAGTGCACAGTTGGTTTAAGACTCTCTCAGGGTGCCTGGGTGGCTCAGTCAGTTAAGCAGTTGACTCTTGATTTCAGCCCAGGTCATGATCTTGGGGCCCTGGGATCTAGCCCCATGTCAGGCTCCATGCTCAGCAGGGAGTCTGCTTCAGGATTCTCTCTCTTCCTCTGCCTCTCCCCCATCAAATAAATAACTAAATCTTAAAAAAAAAAAAAAGTCTCTCTCCCCCTCTCTCTCTGCCCCCAATGCATGTGTGCACATGCTCTCTCAAACAAACCTAAAAAAAAAAAAGTGTACATGTAACCAGTATTAAAGTTAAATGAAGAAAAAGAACTTACACTTACTATGTTAGATCCACTTGTTTCTATTATGTTGTATTCTGTCCTACCTCATTTAAAAAAATATGGTGTTAGAGCTCCTAAATGAGTTTGAAAAAACAATAAAATAGAACATATTGTTAGTTTGCATATGGTGTAAGTGCCTTCTAAAAGAAATTTTGGAGAACTGTGTTGAATATCAATTCTTCTGCTGATTCCTTGTGTAATTTTTCTTTTGCTCTTCCCTGTCTCCTGTATTTCAGGGCTACTCTGTGCCAGCCCCTATACTCACTGCCTGAGGCAGATAGTCCTTGTTCCCTAGAAGGTTGTATTCATAATAGTAACAGTGATAAATGTCACCCACTGAGCCACCCACAAGGAGATTATGGTAACATTAATACCAATAGCTGCCACTTACTAAGTGCCTATTACTTGCTAAATGTTGAACATTCTGGGTTTTTGTTTTTGATTTTGTTCTTTTAAGTATGCTCCACGGCCCACCACGGGGCTTGAACTCACGACCCTGAGATCAAGAGTCAGATGCTTAACCGACCGAGCCACCTAGGCGCCCCCGTACATTGTTTTATTTCTCACCACAGCTTGCTGGGAGAGTGGTGTAATTCTCCCATTGGTGGGGAAATGGAGGCCACATTTAGTCAGTGAGGGAACCAAGATTCTATTCCAAGTATGTCTGAGTTCAGTATGCATTCACTTTCCACTGGACTGTTCTGCTTCCATGTTGAACTTGACCTCTGTGGGTTTCAGTTATGTCATTCTTAAAAAAAGAGAGATTGGGTGTTGGATATTAGGTTGCCAAGGACCAGAAGTTTTCATTTGATGTGTAACAAGTTGTTTGAAAACAGTAGTCTCAGCGTACTCTCAGCACTACAGGGTAGGTATCCACATCTTTGGTTTCCTATTAGTAGTTTCAACAGAGGGCGAAGTATAAATGAACCAAGTATTAAATGAAACTGAGCTGTGTCTTTTTTTGGTCGCTATTATTTTCACGTTTGAGGGAGGAAAACAGCCTAAAGTGAACATTTGAAGGATCCCACAGTTAAATCATATTGATTCGTTTGACGTTGTTTTGCTTAAGAGCAATACTAATTGGAATTCATTGTTTCTCTTACATAGATTTTTAGGTTTTTAACTGTAATGTATGTGTTTATGAAGCGCTTTTTCAGAAGGATCTAGTCGTGGATAGATTAGAGACTCATAACCTATGGCTGTCCTGCATTTATACTTTGGAAGGGCCTGCCTTAAAATGAGGATTTACATTTATTTGGCAGTTGATTTTTACAGAGAATGTGTTAACTTCTCTTTCTCTTTCTTCCCTTATTCTTCTCCTTTCCCATCTTCTTTTCCTGTCACTCTATTTTTTATTAAAACATAAACGAATCAGTAAAATGATAGAAAAAGAAACACGAAGACTGTAAGACAAACCTTTGGGTAGACATCATTTAAGTTGCTCATTTCTGAAAGCTTTGGCTTTCTTTTTCTTTTGGAAGTATTGTCTGTTGATCTATTTCCTCCTGTCTTCCCAGTTTCCTTTTGCTTTCTTCATTCCATTTTCCGCTATTTTCATTTTACTGGATTGTTGTGAAGATTGAATAATACTGTCAGTATTACTAGTACTGGTACTTATGGAGTGTCTGTCATGTGTCAGCCATTGTTCTGAGCGGTTTACTTAAATTAGCCCATTCCACCAGCAAGCGGTGAAGAAAGCCTGGTGCTGGGTTTCTCCCTAACTGCCACTGTGACTTTGGGCAGAATACTTAGGCTTGGTGTATCTTAGTTCCTTCACTTGTAAAGTGTGGTGCTATGGGATAACTTCTGTAAACCACATAAAACATTGCCTGGCACACCGTACAGGCTCAATAAATGTTAGCAGCCATTATGTGTTTTGTTGTTGTTACCATTGAAGCAGATTGGCAGTTCCTGGAATGTATTGAGTGCTCAGTAAGTGGTAGTTATTCATATTATTTAGTAATACCGCATTGCGTATTTGCTTTTAGGTGGTGCATTGAGTTTGGCTGAGAAAGATGTGAAGTAGTGATATTCTTATAGCTGTCTTAATTTCTAATGATGATGGTTTTCTTTTTTATGAAGTGATACTAGTGCTGATATTCCATGGCTCTGACCCAGATATGTAGTAGATATTGTGGACTTTCATAAAGGATACTCTGAGAATAGCCCATTGAATTACTTGGGGAGTGGGGAGAAGATTTGGTGCTTGTAAATAAGCATTCTATGTATTTATTTTTAAAACATTTAAAAAAATTTTAAAAAGATTTTATTTGTTTATTTGATGGAGAGAGAAAGAGAGCACAAGCAGGGGGAGTGGCAGGCAGAGGGAACAGGAGAAACAGGCTCCCCGCTGAGCAGGGAGCCTGATGCGGGGCTCGATCCCAGGACCCTGGGATCAGGACCTGAGCCAAAGGCAGACTCTTAACCGACTGAGCCATCCAGGCGCCCCTAAAAGTTTTTATTTTTAATCTCTACACTAAATGTGGGGCTTGAACTCACAATCCTGAGATCAGGAGTCTTGTGTTTTACCTACTGAGCCAACATTGGTGCCCCTAAGTAAGCATTTTAAAAAGGAGCTGTATTGGAGTCATTTTTGGTGTATGTAGTAAAGTCAAAACTGTTTAATACTTTGCAGTCTAGATCCATTCACCTTGTACTTTACTTTTTAGCTCTTAGTGGAAAATGGTCAAGTATAGTAAAGTTCCTTTTTATTCATTTAGGTTAATGTTAAATACATGATCTTATGAATGTCATGAGTAAGTAAATTATGGTTTGCTTTATGGCTGCTAATTGTTAATAGGTTTGACATCAGTGGAATTTCTGAGAAAGGATGGAAACACAGTGACCACTAGCAGTCTTATAACAGGTTCTGTGTACTCATTAAGGAAAATAAAAACAGTAACGTAATGAATGAACTGTCAAAATTGGTTTTCTAGTAATACATCAGTATAATAGGGCATCAGATGCCTTAGAACTGATAATCATAATGCTTAATATATTGAGTGAGTAGTTGAGTCTATTTTAGAAGTCCAAATATGATATGTGATATTTGAACCAATTCCAGCAGGGACTTGAAGCCCTTATTAAAGGCTTCATTAATATAAATGTTAGTGGAAGGAGCAGTGGGCTTCTTGTAGTCTATGAAACATAGATTTGAATGTGGTCCCTGTTACTTACTGTATGTGTGATTTTGAGGAACTCGTGTATCAGTTGCAAAATGAGTATCAGACCTAGCCAGCCTCGCTCATAGGTTTGTTTGAAATAATACCTTGGAGAATGCCTTGAAAAACTTTCGAGTACTCTACAAATGTAAATTAGAATCAGTTCTACTTTCAAATGTAAGGGCATTGTTCGTGGAGTGTTCTGGCTCCGGCTCGTGTTATGGTTTTAATTTTTTGTTTAGGTTCATCAGTGGTAAGTACAAGCTTTAAGAATCCTAATCCTCAATGTTTTTGACCACTAACTAAAATGAATAATTTATGTATTTGTGTCTAGCTGTGTAGTCATATGCATATGATAGCAGTGCTGTTCTTGACACTATGCTCGAGCATTTGTCAGAGTTTCCACTGTAAACATCCTTTTGGATGTTTTTTCATTTTAGCTTGGTTTTCCTGTGGGATAAAATTATAGGGCCTGAATGGTTTTGGATGGAAACTTTTTTCTTTTTTTAATAGGGAATGAATGCATGTTATTCAAAACGGTGTGTGTTTTCTTGTATTTTATAACATTTTATCATAAAAGTTTTAAAAATACTTATATGTATTTTTCTTTCTTTAATGATTAAAAAATAGATACTGTGACTCCATACTTATAAAGTTTTTCTTTGCTGTTGTGGTAGTTTTTTCTCTGAAAACTGTCATCAGTGTATTTATCCAAGGTCAAAGAATGTAAATCGTTTTTATAAGCTATTAGAAGATACAAAGAGCAATGATATCTTGACTGAACACCTGGATACCTATTCCAAGTAAAGAAAGAATTAACTGCTTATAATTTATAAACTTAACCTTTAGACCTTCATCAGTAAATGTATTCATTGGTATTTGTTATAAATTTTAGTAAAGTGAGTTTAGACACAGGCCAAGACTTAGAATACCCCCTTATATCCACTGACCGCCTTCTAATGGATGACTGGTCTCTTGTGCTGTGGTCTCAGATGACTGGATTGAGTGGCTACTTGACCCAAGACCATCTAATCAGTAGGCAGGCCTTTGGTCTAGGCAGTAATTTAGCCCAGAGGTTCTGCTCACCAGAGATGAGGGTGACTTGGTACACCAATCAAAACCTTTAAATTTGAACTTGGCATGGAGCAGTCGAAGGCAGGAATAGAAGCTGAAGACACAAGAAAAAGAGGTGTGTTAATGGTGGGGCCATAACTTAAGATTCCATAAATCCTCGCTGTTACGTGGTTCTGCCTTTATCAGTGCTTCATTGAAGTTACCCTCATCAGGGTCACCTCCAAATCTGATGGACTCATGTCTGTCAGTGGCATTTGATACTTGTCTACATTCTCTTTGTGGAAACATATTCTTTGGCTTCTGTGACACCACTCAGGTTTTCTTTCTGCCTCTGTTTCTTCTCATTTTCTTTGCTGGGTCTTCCTCCTCTACTCAACTTGTATGTGTCGGATTTTTTCAGGGCTCTTTGAGCTTCACTTTCTCCTGTTGGCTCGTTTCTGTCTCTAGTTCAGACTTTGGTCTTGTATACGCAGTTGCTGACTGGACATCTCCAGGTATATGTTTTCCAAACTTCTCCAACTTAACACATTCTCAGTGGAATACTTGATTTCCCCACCAAACTATTTCTTCTTTCTTTCTTTCACTTAATAACTCTTGTATTTACCTAGTTGTTAAAACCAGACAAAGATAACCAGATAATTATCTTTGATTCTTTTCTGTTTCTTGCCTTCTATTCACTTTCACATTTCTCCCCCAGAATAGTTACTATCAGTAGGTACTCCTGTATCTGCCTCCAGTATTTCTCTCTAATTTGTCCACTTTGTCATTGTCATGACTCTAACAGTAGTCTCCTTACTGGTTTCCCTACTTCTTCTCTTGCGTCTTTTCCATTCGTTGAACTCATACTGAGCAGAGTGATCTTCTTAAAAATACAAATCATATGCTGTCTCTCCTTCAAGCTTTAACATTGCAGTGGTTTTTCACTATCTCTGGAATTAAATCCAAACTCCTTACCTTTGCCTTTTGATATTCTCTTCACTTGGACTTTTTTTTTCCACCCAGTTTTCCTGACATTGCTAATTAAACTTTAATATTAAAATCAAATGCGTGTGGGTTAAAACTCTTGAGTTTCTAAAAGCTAGAATGGACTTGATTCCCCCCCCCCTTATCTTATCCCCTTTTCCTCTTATTCTTTCTCTTAATTTGATAAAATCACACCAGATTCAAATCACAACTAGCCTTGTCTCAGTCCCCCAGGTCTCTGATTTGATTTGGTATCTCTTAGGCCCCTTTGAGAACTGTTTGGGTTGTTTCATTAGCATCAGGGGAATTTCTTTAAGGCTACCAGAGAAGTTTTTCCGCTTATTTATCTGTCATACACTGTTACCATTGGAAGAAGCTTGGAACTTTACTTCTTGTTTTTGGTGACACTTCATCTTCTCGGTTCTCTGTTCCATCCCACACTGAGCTTTCTGCCTCATTGTCAGGTTTTCTTTATTTTGTTTCTAGCTGCCCTATGGTTCCATTTTTAACCTCTGTTCACCGTTCTCCATTTGCTCTGTTATTGAGCTCATCTCTTACTCTGACTTTCACCTTTATGGGAGACCTCTAAAACCTCTGTTCTCTAGGGTAGCCCCATGTTTCCAAAACTCTCTTGAATCTTTCTTCCCTTGGATGGCTGGGAGTTACTCCATTGTCCCCAACACTAACCTGCATGAACTTCCTTGATAAACCAACTTCTTGTCTTGTGATTCCATTTTTACCAGTGGCATTATCATTCTCTAAACCTGGAAACATTAATAATTTTTGACTGTCTTTCCTTTTCATTATATCTGATATGACAAAAAAATCCTTTTGTTTTCATCTTCTAAATGTCTCTCGGACTGCCTTTTCTTCTGTTCTTCCACTGACATCGGCTTAGGATAGGCCCTTTTAACTCTTCATGCTTGGTTTCGGTGATTGTGCTTTGGCTGATGTGACTGCCTCCCTCTGAACCCCTAAAGCACATATTTATTGTGTTTGCTATAGGCCAACATGTCTTTGTGGTCAGTACACGACACCCAGATTACCCTGCATTTTTTCAAGTCCTTCACAGCCAGGTTTCTTCCCATTCTTCACTCTCATCTCCGGTTCCTCCCAGGCCACTGTCTCCTCTGCCTCGTCATGTGTATCTTCTCACATTTCACCATGCAGTGTGCTCACTCTTAACCTCCAAGCTCTTCCTGCCTAAGATGTCTTCTTACCGATCCTGTGTTTCTCTGTTGCCCTGTTCATGCTTCCCTTTGTTCCCATTGCCATCTGGGAGCAGTTCAGCCTACCGCATGTCTTCTTGACCTTAAGCTGTGCCAGTGATAACACTGGGTTGAACACTCGATTTGACTCATGCTATCTAAACGTAGCCGGGATCAACAAATGTCAGGTGTTCCAAAACACTGAAACAGCTAAACCTCTGTGTCATTACATTTCCTTAAATTAAATCCGAACAGAAAGAATGTTGAAGTCTTTAAAGTATGGCAGCTTAGGTACAAAGAAAAATGTTGGAAGGCCACAGAAGACTTGAAATCATCTTTTGAGAGACTTACCACCACCAGAAAGGGTCCCTTTAAATATTAACAGAAATAACAAGCCAGATAGAGAACCCGTATAACCCATGCAGGTTGCATTTACTTGGTACAAAGTGGAGGGAGATGACTGAACTCATGTCTGCTTCTGTTTGTGTTGAAGAATCTATTAGGAAGATTAACCCTTCCAGGGGTCCCGCCTAGTGTATGTTGTAGGCATTAAATGAGAAAATAACAGTGGTCTAGTGGTAAGGAAACTCATGTTACCCTTGAGCAGAAGTGATATATGTAGTGTACAGGTTCCAGATTGCCTGGGTCTGAGGCTCAGCAAGGCCCCTTTCTAGCTATGTGAAAGTCGCTAAATACCTCTGGGCCTCAGTTTACCATATGTAAAATAAGGATGATAATATCCACTTCATGGCATTGTGGAGAGGGTTAAATGAGTTAATACACATAAACTGCTTAGAACAGTGACTGCCTCAGAGTATGTGCTTACTAAGTTTTTACTATTATTATGTATACATGATATGATTGGGAAAAGATGACTCACTCCAGATTTTCAGAAAGAACTATTTATTGTGAAACAGGAAACGGCTCTTCAGAATGTGTATCTTCTTTTTTTTTTTTTAATACCTGATCTGTCCTGGGTGACCCTTGTTTAATTTGGCTTATTCATTCGTTAACAAATATCTTTTAACATTGTTTATAGTGTTGCAGATCCTTCGAAGGGCAGGTTGTAGGAGATCATGATGTTTTCAGTAGTTTCCGAAAAAGACTCCAGTGAGGGTTGTGTGAATAAGGGTCTCGTGGTCCATCTGGATCTCTGAAGAATCTGCAGATAAAGCATCTCATTTCTTCAGAAGGTTGAAGCATACACATTTTTGTATGTGTCTTCCATTTCCACAGAGAGCCTGGTGAATATTTTTCTAGATTTATGTAATATGAGCATTTCTGAGACCTAGATGAATGTCATTCAAAACAATTTCTGTTGAGCTTGCTGCACTTGGCCCTTTTCAAAGAGACATTGTTATATATTTGCATGTGATACTTGGGAACTCTCAAGTCTTTGGATTTAAGGGAATGGCAAGAAGTGGCCCAGAAGCTGCTGCTTGGTCAGCTTTGTGGTATCAGCATGCACTAATTGTACAAGCAAGCAGTGCAAATTGTTAAAACTTCAGAATAAGATATTTTTTCTTTTTATCAAGATTTTGTTTTTCTGTGATCTGTTGATAAAGGTTGCCTTCTGATTCTGTGAAAGTAGAGTAGTTGTGGCTTGAGGGGCTCTCAGTAGTTTACCCATTTGTGTCTGAAATTCTCATTGTTAAATTTGGCCACTGGATGAAGCTGTTTTGTTATTGTTCCTATGAAGTCTTAGCAATAATGTACATGTTTCTTTGCAGGGGTAAACTCGTTGTCCCTTTAGCAGCATAGTCTCAGAGGACAAAGGCAGATTTTTGTAGGTGTGGAAAGGTCATGAGCACAGGGTGTGATTGTGGTGAAAATACTGTGTGCCGTGACAGGTGGGGGTGGGGGGTTGGAGGTGGGCTGTAAAAAGGGAGGTAGAGGATGAGGGGGATGTCCATATTCCTGCTGCCACCTACATCTGTCCAAATTAATGTCAAAGAATTATTCTATTGGTATTAAATTTATCATACTTTCTGGTTCTATGTAATGAAGCCGTTTCTACAACTGAATGTTGTACAGCCTCAGTTTTCTTACCTGTAAAATGAGAATATTAATGCCTACTTTGCAGGATTTTTATAGGGCTTCAGTGGGAGAACACATGGGAAGACCCTAGCTGGAATATTGTAGGCCCTCGCCAAGTGCTTTTTCCTTTCCTCTCACCTTGGTCCATGACATTTACTTAATAGCATTTTCTTGCTCTTATTTATATATGTTAGTCTAACTGCCCACCAGACTGTAAATTTTTTTGTGGATAAATACCATTTTTTTCATTCTCTGCATTATAGTATCTTGTACCTTTCCCTTCATAGTGTAACCTGTTTTACATTTGTTTATATGACCATTTAATTAAGTATTTCTTCACTTTTGGTCTGTAAGCTTCATGAAGGCTAGGACCTTATTTGATTTTGCTGAGAAATGTAAATTTAAGGCCTAGACTAGTGCCTGGCATGCAAGAAGTATTCTGTAAATATTTGTGGAATAAATGAATGGATGATTGAATAGTAAGTTAAACATAGTAGGTTCTAAGCAAATACTTGTTCTGGGAAGGTTGAAACTACCTATCATATTTCTTCCAGACATAACCTAAAGCCTTGTAGGGGGCTATAAAAAGATTTGCAGAATTTTAGCTAATGCCTTAGATCTTTAAATAACAGGGTGTGTGGAAAAGAGAAAAGGTTTACAAAATACTTTGAAGTGGTTCAGTACTTAATGTTATTTTAGTGGGAGATCAGTAATGTTTGTTACGAATATGTTATTATGAAGAGCTCTTTAGGTATAAATTACTGTTATTGCTTTTAGCTAATATTTGTAAGTATTAACATCTGTGAATACTAATATTAACTTAAAAATATAGATGGGAAGGGCAAAGCTGTCAAACACTGCTTGTTTTCTTTCCTTTGCCAACTTTGCATAAACCTGATCATACCTGAGGGGAGCTTTGAGGCCGTGTGAGAACTGAGCGTGTCCTGGTCTTGGCAGAGTGCTTCTCCAGATTGTTGAATTCTTCATAAATTCTTGCTTTTCTGTCCCAAAAGCTCTGTTAGTGCGTCATCCATTCATCCAAATGCCAACTCCCTTCCTCCTCCAGGATTTGGGCACTTTGCTGATGCCTGGCCTGCTAGCTGAATCATTTCACACATCAGACTGAGTCAGCTTCTTTACCTTTCCTCTAATCAAATTACGATTTTACTTTGAAGTAATCTCACTGGGTATTAGTAGATTGAGCTCAATACTGTTGCACAACTGGATACATGCGGAAGAAGGGAAGAAGCCCTGTGCGTTTCAGCAATTTGTGTTATTCGTTTGAGAAGTGTTTTTTTTTTTGAAAGCTGACATTTATTGAACTTTTTTCACGTACCAGGCACTACGTGAAGCTTTTTATGTATTCTCTCATGAAGTTCTCAGGCTATCACTGTGACAGAGCTGCTATTCTTAGACTCATTTTGCAAAGGACACAAAGGCCCAGCAGTACTTTTGAACAGTAATTAGCAGCTGAAGTTTATTGAGCACTTACTGTGTTCTGGACATTGTTCTGTGCGTTTTTATTTTTATTCACTCACATGACCTTTAAGTCAGCCATATGAGGCAGGTATTATGCCCTCATTTGTATATGAGGAAACTGAGGCACAGACACACTCACCTCTGGCTTCCCAGGTACGGAGTGGCAAAGCCAGGCTTGGAATCCAGGCAGTCTGATTTTGTAGCCCATCATCTTAACTGCCACACCACACACCCCAAATTGTCTAGCTGGTGCGTGGTAGAGAGTGATTAGAGCCTAGGCTCCCTGACTTCAAAGTGTGGGTGTATGTGGCCCAAAGAACAACCTCAACCATCTGGAAGAATGCAGAATGAGTTTACTTTTTTTTTTTCCCAGTTCCCAGTTGTGCCAAAAGAAATTGACTTAATTTGTAGATGTTTCTAAGATGTTCGTCCAGAATAAAAACTGGCAGACTTTTGAGATAGTGGACTTAGTTGCCCAGCTTAGTTTTCATTTTATTACTTCTTAATAATGCCAGATCCTATTTCTTATATTTGGCCTGGCTCCTTAAGTGGCAGATACAGTTATGGAATATGTTTTCTGAAAGGGAAAGTCATTATAGTATAACTGAAGAGAAAATGTTTGTACTACCTGATGGCATGTTTAGCCAAGCTCTAGGGTACCACATTGGGCGTAGAATGCTGAATTATATCAAGATTCAGAAAAAAGGCATGTGCTTAGAATTGCATCATCAGCATGTGTATCTTTAGGTTTCAGTGACTTTTTCTACCCTTGCTGACAACCGTTTGTGGCTAGGAAGTCATTAGCAAAGGGACTTAAGTTGTAAATATCCTGGCTTATACTGGTATCCTGTCTTACCAGTCAGTGTTTTATTTATTTATTTATTTAAAAAAGATTTTATTTATTTATTTGACAGAGAGAGAGAGAGAGAGAGAGAGAGAAACAGAGTAAGCACTCCCCAGCACGAGCAGGGGGATTGGCTGGCAGAGGGAAAGGGAGAAGCCAGGCTCCCCGCTGAGCCCTGTGCCAGGCTCCATCCCAGACCCTGGGATTATGACCTGAGCTAAAAAGACAGATGCTTAACCGACTGAGTCCCCCAGGTGCCCCCCCCCCATTCAGTTTTTTAAAATGCTTCTATGCTCTGAAAGTGTTAAGCTTTCAGACATAATCTTTGTGTTTTATAAAATCTTTGTGTTACTGTTCTTGAAGCTTTAATTTTGGAGTCATGCACTCACAATTATGCATACCTGTATATAGACATCCATAAATACATACCTGTAAGTTTCTCTGTATTGTTCTGTGCTTGACAGCACTATTTTCATACAGCCTAAAAAATAAGGTTTTAAAATGGATTTCATTTTTCTTAGTATGATGTTTCAAATGTGAATTGTGGATTTCCTCAGTGATTATAGTATAAATAAATGTGCACTCTTTATTACCCTTGGGATTTGAGGCCATTCTACCACTGTATTCACTCAGTCCTGTCCCTCTCAGGAGCTTAAGGTCTCATATTTAAAACTCCCAACTGAGGTTCAGAAATAGCATCTCTAAGCTGGCATTGCAACATTGGATTGACTCTTTTTTATACTTTAAATCTTTTTTTAAAAGAAGTTTAAAGATACCTTTGGTGTCAGCTGTAAGTTGTGAAATAACAGTGGGCTTAATTGATGTTAATGTGGTATCTATCTGCGTATGTATGTATCTAATTTGTTTTTAAACCTTATATCATACTGTTAAAATAGCAGCAGATTCATCCCATCCTGAGCTGATTCACGTCGATGTTGATCCTCAAAACAAATGGAAAATAGGCCATTTTTTATCCCTTGTAGAAGTAATCTCTGGGGGAGGGGAAACCCTCAATTAACTGACTTGAAAGTAATGTGATCTTTTATTGTTGGGTTTTTTTTTTTTTTTTTTTGATGGAGGATCAAATGAAGGGGAAGTGCTTGCTAAAAGTTTGTAATTCCATTAATTTACTTCTTTACCTTATAACTGCAACGTAAGTAAAAGTAGTCTTTTGGAAGGTTTTTGTTTCTTATACGTTTGAACCCAGCTAAAAATTGGGCTTCCACAATGTTGACCCTCAAACACATCTTGGAACTTTGTCTTATGAATTCCTTTTTATCAGATTATGATTTTATGGTTTGCTCTGTGTTTTATTTTTATTCTTTATTTTTTTTAAGGATTTTATTTATTTATTTATTTGACAGACAGAAAGACAGCCAGCGAGAGAGGGAACACAAGCAGGGGGAGTGGGAGAGGAAGAAGCAGGCTCCCAGCGGAGGAGCCTGATGCGGGGCTCGATCCCAGAACTCCGCGATCACGCCCTGAGCCGAAGGCAGATACTTAATGACTGAGCCACCCAGGCACCCCTGCTTTGTGTTTTAAAAGCCAAGTACAGAAGAGAAGAGAAATTATGGTATTTGAGGGTTTTAAATACTGTAGATGGCCTCAGTTTAATTGAAGTTTGATATTATTAGAATAAAATTTCAACAAAAATTTAATATTTCTAGGAATGCTTTAGAATTTATTTTTTTGGTTGAATGTCCAACTCTTGATTTCCGCTTGGGTCCTTATCCCAGGGTCATGGGATCAAGCCCTGCCTCTGGCTCCGTGCTGCCTGCGGAGCTTGCTTGGGATTCTCTTTCTCCCTGTCCCTCTGCCCCACCCCACCTTCTGTAAATAAATAAACAGATAGATAGATAGATAGTTAGTTTTAAAAGAACTTTGAAGCTATGCCGAAGTCAAGCCCCAGATTGGGGAGCCTGCTTCTCCCTCTGCCTGCCGTTCCTCCTGCTTGTGCGCTCTCTCTCTGACAAATAATAAAATCTTAAAAAGAAAAGAAAATAGTTTTAATGGGAACTGTAAAATAAGGAATTGAATCCATGCTGTATGTTTAGATACTTGATAGATGTTTGTCAAATGAATGATAACTTTGTGAAAAGCACTTTCCATCTTACAAACGGCTTTTTCACTGAATCCTCACTCAACCCTGTGAAGTATTTTCTCGGTTTTATAGATGAGGAGACTAATGCCCAGAGAAGTAGGGGGCTTGTCTGGTGTCTCCTAGTAAACAATAAAGGTGTGATTCCAGTTCAGAACCAGAGTCAAGGCCAAAGTCAAAGTGTTTCACAAGGCCCAAGATGATCTCCTACAGCTCCTCACACCTTACTCTTCTGATCCACCTCCCCCACTTTCCATTCAGACTCCAGCCTCGTTTTCTTCTTTGCTGATGCCCAGATTCACCAGCACACTCCCTGCTGCATAGGACCTTTGTACTTAACTATCCCTGTGCTTGGGCCACTTTCCCCCCAGACGCCTCTTGGCTAACTACCTCACTTCCTGCAAGCGTTTGCTCAGCTGCTGTCTTCTAGGTAGAGTACTCTGTTGAAAACGTTACCCTCCAACCCAGCATACTACTGCTCTGCATACTATTTTCCCCTTATATGTATACCATGTAATGTATTTATTTATTATTTTTAGTTGCAGTTATTTGTCTTCTTATGCTAGAATGTAAAGCTCTGTGAGGGAAAGGATTTTGTGTCTTCCGTGTTGTGGTATCCCAGTAGTGCTGGGCTCTCAGTGGGAGTTCAGTGAATATTTGGCGAATGACTGACTGACAGACTGACTGAATGAGTGTAAAGCCGATGCCATTTGCACTAAACCTTCTGACTTTTCACTTATTAATGGCACACTTGGCAAAATCATCAGGTTATTTTGACTGTGGAGGGCATTCCAAATTATAGTACTTCATTAATGTACATTCATCTTCATTTTGACTCTTTGTCTCTGCTGTATTTTTCTCTCATCCTTGAAGATAAACCATTTTGTTTATTTAAGAAATCTAAACTAGATTTTTTCAATGAAGTTTTAGAAAATAAGGCATTATTTTATTAGATATTAGTAGGGGAAGGTGATACTTCAAGAAACTAAGGAGCTGCATTTTTTTAGTTAGGTTTTTGTCAAGTAAGGTGGCCTTTTCTTTTTACATTAATAAATACTGTTATCATTAAAACCATCTGTGTCTGTCTGTCTTGTCTTCCCTCCCCTCCCCCTCCCCTTCCTTCCTCCCTCCCTCCCTTCCTTCCTCCCTCCCTCCCTTCCTTCCTTCCTTCCTTCCATCCATCCATCCATCCATCCATCCATCCATCCATCCATCCATCTTTTTTGAAATATAACTGACATATAGTTGTGTAAGAAGTACAACATGTTGCTAAGACCTCCATCTGGTCACATAATTACCATTTCTTTTTTGTGGTGAGAACATTTAAGGTCTACTCTCTAAGTAACTTTCAAGTCTGTATTATTAACTATAATCACCATGCTGTACATTAGGTCCCTGAAACTTACTCATTTTATATCTGGAAGTTTGTACTGGATGTTTGACCAACATCTCTCCATTTCTCCCACCCTTGAGAACCCTGATAGCCATCATTCTAGTCTCTGTTTCTGTGGGTTTGGCTTTTTTAGATTTCACATATAAGTGAAATAATATAATATCTGTCTTTTACTGTCTGACTTATTTTGGTTAGCCCATTTTTAATTTGCATTTTATGACTTGGTATTATTCAAATATTAGGAAATAATTAATTTACTTTAATATTAATGTTAAACCTTTCCCTCTGTTCTTCAGTGTGATTTTATTTCCAGAGGAATAAAGTTCTAATTTAGAATTAGAAACTTGGAGAAAGAAGATTCAATATGTAGAATTTTTAAAAAAATTTTTTAGTATGTTATGTTAGTCACCATAAGTACATCCTTTGTTTTTGATGCAGTGTTCCCATGATTCATTGTTTGCATATAACACCAAGTGCTCCATGCAATACGTGCCCTCCTTAATACCCATCACTGGCCTATCCCAGTCCCCCAACTCCCTCCCCTCTGAAGCCCTCAGTTTGTTTCCCAGAGTCCACAGTCTCTCGTGGTTCGTTCCCCCTTCTGTTTACCCCCCCTTTATTCTTCCCTTCCTTCTCCTACCGATCTCCCTGCTGTTTCTTATGTTCCATAAATGAGTGAAACCATATGATAATTGTCTTTCTCTGCTTGATTTATTTCACTTAGCATAATCTCCTCCAGTCCGGTCCATGTTGCTGCAAATGTTGGGTAATCGTTCTTTCTGATGGCTGAGGAATATTCCATTGTATATATGGACCACATCTTCTTTATCCATTTGTCTGTTGAAGGGCATCTCGGCTCCTTCCACAATTTAGCTATTGTGGACAATGCCGCTATGAACATTGGGGTGCATATGGCCCTTCTCTTCACTACGTCTGTATCTTTGGGGTAAATACCCAGTAGTGCAATTGCTGGATCATAGGGTAGCTCTATTTTTAACTTTTTAAGGGATCTCCACACTGTTTTCCAAAGTGGCTGTACCAACTTGCATTCCCATCAACAGTGTAAAAGAGTTTCCCTTTCTCCACATCCTCTCCAACATTTGTTTTTTCTTGCCTTGTCAATGTTTGCCGTTCTAACTGGCGTAAGGTGGTATCTCAATATGTAGAATTTATCCACTGAACCTGTATCTGTTGTGTATTTACCGTATTCTAGAAACTTCTCTTTGGGGCTGGGTATAAAAAGATGAACAAAACATGTGTTTGATTTATTGGTTAAAAAAGTCCCAATATAATGTAGCAAGTACTTCAACGGAGGTATGTGTAAAGTTTATGCCATTTGCACAAGTTAGTTTCTAAGGACTACATGGCTGCTGTAAAGTGAAAAGCTCCCGTACTGTTGTAGGGCATAGGATTATCTTCTCAGCTTTTATGGTCATCTAAACACAATTGAAATTGGAATGCCATTACAGCTAGAACTCAGTCATCTATGCTACTAGACAAATGTGGGAACAAAGGAGTGATATGGTCTCAAATTCTCAGATACAGGCCTCTGGAAAAGTTGTTCCTGGTGCTGGACAAAGTGATCACTAGGAAGGAAGGTCGGTCAAGGGCGGAAGAGTGCACGATGATTGTGTGTGTGTGTGTGTGTGTGTGTGTGTGTGTGTGTGTGTGTGTAGGCATGTGCGCACGCCATCTTCCTTCTTTGGGAAGGATTGTCTTTTATTCTGGGATTGCCTTTTCTCTTCTTTTATTATTCAAAAGGCCCCCCTTTTTTTAAAAAAATGAAATTATAGTGAAAGTAAGTGGTGTCTACTTACTATTTTAATGACTTTATCTGGAAAAAAAAAAGTCAACGTGGTCTTTTTGTAATTTCCCTGATAGCTAAATTCCTCAAAACAGGGAATCACTGACAAAGATACTTTAGAACACTGTGTAATTCTTGCAGCCCTCTGTTCGGGGGGATAGCCCAGCATGCTTCAGGAATTTTTTGTGTTCAAAGGCCCTGGTTCCATCTCTGGAAGTAAGCCCTTAGGTGATGGATTAATAATAGAGAGATTGACTCTGTCAGCCAGAGGCTTTGGTGGCTTCTGTCCTGTGGGTGAGTTTGGTGACAGGATAGTAATCTACACCTATAATTAGGAATTGATCTATTTTAGAATGTTTATTTCTTGTCCTGACAAGTTTCAGTGACTGCCATGGCATTAGAAGATAAAGTGTGAGGGATAGCTAATATGAAGTGTTGGAAACAGAAGTATTTATTAGAAGTTGTGTGTGTGTGTGTGTGTGCATGCAGTGTGTACATGTGTGCATGCACGTGTGTGTTTCTCTATTCTGTTAGGAACATAGTGTCAGAATAATGGGAAAGCCTTGAATCCTGTAATTTTGCTGCTGCAGCCACTACTTTGCAGCATTGGTGATATTTGAGTTTTGCTTATAAAGTGGAAAGCATGGATTTGTCAGCTTTTGGGAAAGGAAAACTGGAGAGATCCATGAAAGAGTGATAACAAATAGGTGTTGATTGTCCAAGCTGGGTAGAATAATTAATGTATTGTTATTTAATAAGACTTTAAGTTATCTGTCTACCATTTTTCACTAGTTTAGGGCTGATTTTATGTTGTTTAAGTTTTAAAATATGTAAATGCTTGTAGAAAAGTCAGTCACATTTTCCTTTGCTTTTAGATTATTTCTTAACCAAACAGCTAACCGTGCCAGTTTACCCATAGCTCCAGTGGCGGTGCTGGTTGTTGGTTGCTGTGATTTAGCACCATCACCGTCACCATCACCGTCGTCGTTGGGATTGGCGCCGGCTCTGGGATAAGACCACCTGGGTTCCGATACCAGCTGCAGCTCTTAGTAGTGGGTGATGTTGGGCGAGTGACTTAGCTGTTCTGTGCCCCAGTCCTTTCTTCTGAAAAACTGGGATATTAATAGTGGCCACTCATAAGGTATTCTGTGGATTAACGGGGGCTGATGTACGTAAGGAGCTTAGTCCAGTGCTTTGCAGTAGTCAGTGTTCATTATCATTGTCATTCTTTTACCTTGAAATATCAGCACTGGCCTTTTCTGCCTTTCAGTTGATTGTTTAAACTTGTTTAATACTCACATCTTGGTCTCATATTTTTGGATGCTGTTTTATCTGTGTAGCCATTCTATGAGACATGTTTTGAACCTGCGGTAAAAAGTGTACGCTAATAATCAGCAAAGTATTTTCTGATCTTCCTAATAGATCGGAAAGAGTTCTAAAAGCAGCCACCTGTCTGTTCACTTCTTTCCAGCCCAGGCAAAGAAGGACGCTTTCACTGTTGTAGATGTTCCCAGGAACCTTCCTTTGCATGGAAATGGAAAGTTTTCACAGTTAGTTTTAAACTAAAAGAAAGAATTTCAAAGGTGAAGAAGATGAAAGAAGGATTTAATAGTTACTACTCTAAAAACAGTAGTTTTCAAGTGTGGCTTCACATTGAAATCACTTGAGATGCTTTTAAAAAATACGTAGTTGTGGAAACCATGTTACCACCACCATTGTTGTCAACAGCAACACACGTTTTTTAACCCACTGCTTTGAATACTGTAATAAAGTAATTAGAATGGTCAAGTCTTTCATACTTATTTTAGCTAACATGTTAGTTTTGGGGTAGTTTCTTATTTATTTACATGAAGTAATTTGTGAAATCAACATGTTATATTTAGGTCTAGTTCATGGGACATGAAGCCTAATATTATTACTTGATTCGTTAGAAAGATTTATAGTTTTGTCTCCCTGTTTTGATGAAATATTGCTGGTTGTATTTGTAACTTTGGGGGTGTTGAAAACAATTCCTAATTTAAGCATAGTTCACTAATAAAAATAGGATTCCATTCAATTTTCCTGAAATACGTGCTACAAAAAGAATGCTTCTTACATCTGTGTTTAAAAGTGAACTCAGTGGCAAGGATTTGGACAAACCACATGGTCAGTCACTTAGGCATTTTACCTCTTGTACCAGCATGCCATGCCTCAGTTCTTCAAGGCTAAGTCAACTTCATATTTTAGTGCTAAGCTTTCATTACTACTATGAAACTAGTTTTCTGTAAATATAGGTTCATATGTTTTATGCAAGTAAGAGTCTCATTGACTTCGTTGGATTTTAGAGGGTTGTGTGTGAGGGACTGATGGCATACATGGATGGGGATTTATACACCTTAGGGAAAGTTCTGAGAAATGAGATGGCGGGGGGGAGATCAAAGACCATGTTTATATTCCCATCTGTGCTGGTACCTTCATTTTTTGTGAGAGTTGGAGAAATGCACGTGAAAGGGCCAAGTAATAGCTTAGGACATTTTCAGGTGAAAAACATTGTTAATTTAGTAGGATTTTATTTCATATCTTTTGAATTGAAATAATTAGTTACAAATATTGTTCATTAGGAGCCCAAATGTTACTGCTTAGCTTCCAGCGCAAGCATCATTTTATAGAAATGTTTATTCACTATATTTCCACATTCATTTTAATAGCCTATGTGTGAATAAGTTACCAGCCACATCATTTTTTTTTCTGAATCAGTTTGCATTTTTTCCTGTGATGACATAGCTAATAAATGTTATAATGATGTGGGCCTTCTTTATTTATTTGGTTGGCCTATTTGCAAGTGTGAATTTAATATTCTGATTTTCAACGACTTAAGTTGAATGGAGTCTTAGAACACCAGACCCAAAGGACACCTAGCTTATGTTTTATTTCTTCTACGTTTGCTACTTTTTGCTTTGCAAAGTCCTGACTGAGTCAGGCCCCGAGGGAAGATGGGACAATATTGAATCTATGATCCTGTGCCCCAAACAGATGGGATGGAATGATGGAAGTTGTTAACTAGGGAGGAATGAGCTGCTTTTGCCAATTATAGACAAACATCTAATAAACAACCAGCCCTTGAAATCCTAGTAAGGATGAGGAGAGGTGTATGTGTGTGCATGTGTGCATTATGTGGGGGGGGGGGGGTTGGGCTGTGGCTAAAATGTATATAGCTCCTATTGACTCTTCTTTGGACACAAAGAGAATCTTTGTCTCTCTCCCTCTCTCTTCCTCAAAAGAGGGAGAGGGAGAGAGAGGATCTTACCTAGTGTGGAGCCTGATGTGGGGCTTGATCTCACAACCCTGAGATCATGACCTGAGCTGAATGAAATCAAAAGTCCGATGTTTAACCAACTGAGCCTCCCAGGTGCCCTGAGAATCTTTGTCTCTTGCCCTGAGAATCTTTGTCTCTTAATTAGAACTTTCATCCTCCCTCTGCTGTTGAATTCTATGCCCATGTTCCCATCCCTTCTTGTACTTGTAAATTTTAAAATTATTTGAGTATGAACACCTTGGAAGTGGGAGTAGTCATTTTCCCCAGCTTATTGATGAGAATTGATAAGAGGATGCTGGGAGATGGTAATAGAAAAGACATATGGGAGGGACGCCTGGGTGGCTCAGTCGGTTAAGGGGCTGCCTTCAGCTGGTCATGGTCTCAAGGATCATGGGATCAAGCTTGCATCGGGCTCACTGCTCAGTGGGGAATCTGCTTCTCCCTCTGCCCCTCCCCCCACTTGTGCACACTCGCTCTCTCAAATGAATAAATCATATCTTTCCAAAAAAAAAAAAAAGGCATATGGGAGAAAATACCTAATGCTACAAAGGAAAAAGATGGAAAGTACGGTGAGAAATGTAACTGCCAAGTGGATTGACCACTTAGCTGGTTACTACGTTATTTTCTTAGGTGAGAAACATATTCTGGAAATCAGCTTAATTTTAAGAGTTGTTCCAGAGCAGCAGAATCTGACCTTATGAATCTTACCAAGCTATGACAGATAGTTGGATCAGCTCTCTCCCCTTTAAATAAATACTAACATTGGATGGATGGTTTGCTGTGCTAATGACCTTCATGGTATTACATAACCACTTATTGATTCCTCATTATTTATGGTTATGATTCTATGGAATTCTTCTCCTGGGGGCAGGGATGGCCTGTGTAGACCAGAGGTTTCCATTAGAAGAGAGACGACACAAGCATCACTGCCTGGTCTCCTTTGAGATTCTAAGATGACCTTTAATTTTTCTAATTTGCATTTATTTCTAAATGTCTGTAATCCCCCCCCCCTTCCATCTAAGTTACTTTAGAAGTGTTTAGATTTTCAGGTGGCTTGGATTTGGGAGGTGGGTCATTTTGAATTGTTAAAATCTAGTGTTAGTGCTTCATGTTCAAAATGTATTGCCTATCTAATTTCTTCTTTTCATCACTTATGGTATTTTCTTTATGACCTGTTACCTGATACTTTTTATGAATGTTTCTTTTAAAAGATTTTTATTATCTGCTTCTGGGACTGGTTCCATAGACATTAAACTTACATCATTGAAACATTCCGGACTACTCCAGGTGTTTCTTCTCTGATCCTGGCCTGTTGTACATTTCCACATTACCCCTTTACATATCTCACTAGGATTAGGGAGACGAAGGCAAGGGGTTTGGGAACAGCATAGCTATTCGAGGCAATCCGGGGCCAGATATTACAGGAAGAGCCCTTTGCTCAGACTGATTTATATCCCTGTTCAGTGAGAATGAAAAAACTTTTTTGAAATTGTTGACGTAATGGAATTGGCTCTTTGAGGAGCACTTCCCACTCTTTTTCTTTCAGTCAGTCTTGATTACTAATCTTCAGTTCTTTAATTTAAGGAGAGGAGATCATCTTAGAAGAATTTTGTCTATCATAAAGGATAAAGAATAGCTTATTGTTGTATGTGTTAATCTTGGGAATGGGCTAGAGGGGAGATAGAGAAGGCATTCAGCCTGATTCTTTATGAATGGGGCATGTTGGAGATTAATTAGTTGATTTCTTTCTGTGTTCATCCTCTTCTTATCTCTGCACACACCCAGTTTTATGAAATATGGTATTCCTCTTGCCTTATATTGAGTTTGACTGTTGCATAGTGGTGAAGAGTCCTGGCTCTGGAGCCAGTCTGCCTGGGTTTGAATCCTGTCTCCACTGCTTGTTAGATGTATGATTCTGGGCAAGTCACTGAATTTCTTTGTGTCTTGATTTTTTCATCTGTTAAATTGGAAATAGTACTTACTGCATAGAATTGCTGGTGGGATTAAATGAGATATAATATGTGAAAATGCTTAGAATGGTGCATAATAAATGTACCCAATAGTGCTTAGTAAATGTAAGCTATTACCATTATTCCATTAGGCACATGGATAGCCTGCTTCACATTTACCTATGACATTACATCAATTTTGATAAAGAATAAATTTCAGCTGCCTAACATTTAAAAAAAGGACTAAATGTTAATTGCCTGAATTTTTAAAATAGCCAAATATATGAGTCTCTTGAGGATTATTGCAGTGACCACAAAGATTAATCATTGTTGTCACTACTTAAATGATGGTTTGCTTTCTGGAGGAAAGGCTGTCATTTATAGATGCTTTCATAATTTATATGTGCTGTGTTATGCAGTTCTTCATGTAGGTGGTCTGGTTTTTAAGCTTTACTAAAGTTACTGTAACAAAAATAGGATTAATTACAATTTCCCTTAATGATTTTAACCTTAGTGTTACATTAATAAGATTGTTTTTCCCTATGCAGCATCAAAACTTTCATTCAGCTTTGAGGTATGGGGTCTGATTCAGAACTTAAAAGACTTCAATAATTAACCGTAATGGTCCTGTGCATGTAGCTAGTCGTTGGTTAAGGATATATAGCTATGTTCATAAGCAGCCTCCTTTAGTATTTTTTTTTAGTTTATTTATTTTGAACACCTGAAGCAGGTAGCAATTAAAGAGAAAGCATGTTCTAACTAAATTGAGTTCTTATAGTCTAAAGATAGATTTTTTTTTTTTAAGTGATTACGTGTAGGGGCATAGATATATAAGACATCTCACAGCTTAACTCAAATCCCAAAGTCTTTTACTCTAAGATACATTAGGTTTTTGGGGGTGGTGGTAGAAGGGAAACATACTGTTTAAGAATAATTTCTAAATTTACATCTCATTTTTAGTAGTGATGTTCTGTATACCTTTAAAAATATTTACTATTTCTTGTTCCCTTGTATCTGGTAGAGAAATCCTATGTTTTTGGGTGTCCTGTCCACTCTCATCTAGGCTTACCTTAAAGTTGATGTCAGTAGGCAGTGTTTTGGGGGAATTATCTGTGAGGTCCTGGGTACTTAGGCTAGCGCTTGGGTTGTGGGATGTGAGCAGGGGAAGAGGGCTGTGGAAAGGAGTCATGTGGACCCTTTGAATAGGAGCCTGGCTCTCACTCCCTTCTGCTGCGGCTGCTGGTGGTTGTAAGGTGGGTGCTGTTAATGGTTGCGCTTACCTCCAGAGCCTGGGCAGCCCACACTTGATGGCTGCTGTAAAGCATTCACCGGGAGGCTGGCAGCTGAGGGTGGTTGCTAGTGACTGGCCAGACATTGTTAGAGTCCTTCTTGAGTGGTACACCCGGGATGTGGACATGTGGTTAGAGACCTGGGCACGGTGCCCAGCTCCGTAACTCATTCATTGTGGGACCTCAGTGACTACCTCTAATTTTCTTTTTGGAAAAATGGAGAATAATAATATAATGCCTCTAAGAGTGTTTTGAGGATTAATGAGTTCATCACCTTGGAGGAAGGCAGAAGCCTACTCTGGTCATAATTCCATTGATTTTGCAGAGAAGTTCCAGTTCGGGGAATAAAGTAGTGAAGATAAAACAGGAATGGAATGGGCTCTCCACAGCTCGGTGTGTTTCAAGTCCAGCTGTAGATCAGGTTTTCATTCTAACTGGGGAATTTTAACCTAAATTTTTTATCTAGTTTTTAGAAATGACACCAAACCAAAATGTCTGATGTGCCGTTTGTGGGAAAAGAACAGATGTTTATTCTGAGCACATATTAATGAAGATGCTAGTGGTTTTCTCCCACTGTAAGGGAGTAAGGTGGGTCAAAAGGGAGAGCACAGATTTAAGTCGAGTTTGTTCTTATTGTCCTATTACTGGTGTGTTCTTTTTGAGAGAATTGATGTTACTTCATTTTGTTGGTTTTTCAAGTTTCTTTGACAAAGAAACTTCATAGATGTCAAGCCAAAACAAAACAAAAAATATAAACACACACACAACAGTTGCTTTAAATACCAAGGATGTCAGCATGAAATTAAAATGAATTTACTGACATTTCTGCTTTGAATTTTTTTTTTTAGTAAAACTAATTTAAACCAGCAGTGAACGCTTCTGGCTTTACCTTATAATGGGAAGTTTGACCTTTTTCAGTGTTTTTGGCTCGGGGTTTTGACATGGGGGTGTTTTTGGTTAAAATTTGCTTCAACTTTCTAATGGCTCTTGGGATTTTGGTCAATCTTTGGTTGTGGAATAGCAAATGCTGTCCCTTGTGTTGGTACCATGTAGTTTTCAAAGACAAGGTCTTTGGAGTAGTGGCTGTGGTATCCCCTCCCGCCCATGTGTCATTGTTAAAAAGAACACTGTTGTCATGTGAATTCTTATTTTTTTGAGCTTGCTTTTGAAGTAACTTTCACAGAGAATTCCTGTTACCTAGAAATTGATGACAGACTTACACCATTTCCTTTTTTTTTCTTAGACGTTCCATCCTCAGAGCAGCCTGAACTGTTCCTAAAGAAACTTCAGCAGTGCTGTGTCATTTTTGACTTCATGGACACGCTATCTGATCTTAAAATGAAAGAATACAAGCGCTCCACTCTTAATGAACTGGTGGACTACATTACAATAAGCAGAGGCTGTTTGACAGAGCAGACTTACCCTGAAGTAGTTAGAATGGTGAGTTTCTTTTTTTCGCCGCGGACACTTTTCAGCACCTTCCATAGCGACTCACAGGTGTATTTATTGCAGAGTCAGGTCACTGGAGGTCACCTCCACAAATGTGAGCCAGCCTTCTGAGAGCTAAGCTAAAGTAGTCGGAACAATACTAGAATTTGAAGAGTGTGATTTCAGGAGAATGAGATCCAGAACTTTTCACCTACAACAGTACTGGAGGAATCAATGACTTCAAAATATGAAGCCAAGATGGCCAGGTATTCTTGGATTTCTGGCACTGAGAAAAGAAAAGCCACAGGAGAATCAACATGAGTTTTAGATCTGTGTTTGAAAAGTATTCAAGCCTGTTGGATGTCTTGATTTTTTTTTCCCCCTCCCTGTTCATTGTGGTAAATTAGAAATGGCTTTAACCGTAATAAAATTGTGATTTGTAGAATCTAGTTAAGGCCTGTGCTGGCTTTATAAACTAATCATTGTCTTTATAATCTTGAAATCAGGGCTGATGTCTTTCATTATTTTTGAACAGTGTCTTGCACTTTGTGTGGTCATTAGGAGTCATGAGGAGAAACATGATTAACATAGTGGAAGTAACTGTGTTCTTACTGGTCAATAATTATATTAGTTTTAAAAAAAAGCTGAGCCAAAATATGGTTTTCTGATAGATTTCTGTGGGAAGATCGCCTTCTTTGGCATCCCAGAAGATCTTGGCTCTAGAGAGTACGTGCTCTGGGGGGGGGGGTGGGGGGGTGGAGCTCTTCTACTAACTGGTAAAATCATGCTGCAGAGATCCAGAAGGGCCAGTGCACCACTGGGAAGCCCTTTGGAGAATCTGGCCCATGCTCTCTGTACTGCCGAAAATCTGTCTAGATTTTCAGTTCAACTTTTATCATTTGTATTCAAATAAAAGAGACATCTGTGATGGAGTAGACGAGGTTAAAAGTGAATAGTTCAGATGTGGGAAGGGATACGAATTACCATAACTTGAGAAACAATGACTGATGTATGAAGATCATTTCAAAACAATGTCCAGTGTATTCCTCAGATCTGTATCTGAGTGTATATTGCATTTGTTGTTAATTTACAAGAATATCTTAGCAGAATGTTTTGTAGATGAACTTTAACATTGTAGCTCTTGAGCAGTGGTTCTCAACCAGGGGTGATTTTGCTTCCCTATGTACTTTGGTGATGTCTAGAGAGATGTTTTTGGCAGTCACAACCAGGGGTGGAAGGGGCGTGCTACCAGCTTCCGGTGGAGAGAGGCCGGAATGCAGCTAAGCGTCTTATGCTGCACAGGACAGTCCCCCAACAAAGAATTTTCTGGCCCTAAATGTCAATAGTACTGAGGTTGAGAAGCCCTGCTCTAGAGTTTGCATGCTGTCTAAACTTCTTAACCTGGTATTTAGGGTTTTCTCTAGTCCATCTAGTTTCTGCAGAGCAAAGCCCGTTGGTTTGAATCTACCCGGGTCCTCAGCCAACAGAGGTATCCACTGTTTGTAACTTCTTCTTCTGTATCATTCCATGGGTAGTCCACGAATATATAAGCATATGCGAGCATATACGTATAAATACACAAGTGGTGGCATAGTATACAAACGTACCTGTACCTTCTTTTTTTGCTTATCAAAATATAATACATATCAGTACACATAAAGGTGTCTTACTCAGTTTTACAGCTACATAATTTTTCACCGTTGGAGACACCATAATTTATTTAACCCCTATCCTATAAATATCCTTATAATATATACATGTCAGTTTGCCCTTGTGTGAGAACATCTGTATATTTACTGATTTGTTTTTTTTTTTTTTTTTTAATAGCCTTTCATTTCCCCCTGTTTCTGGACCTTCATGTGTGTCCCGGCCCCCGCCTCTAGTTCTGATTCTCCCCTTCCTTTCCAGACTTGGCTTAAAGTGCTACCACTGCTGCCCGAAAAGCCCCAAGTTGTCTCCTTCCTTCAGTTCCTCCACTTCTTGGCAATCTACCCTTTTGGAATTTGTTCATTTGCTGCTTTTAAGTTTTTCACATGTGTTAATCCAAGTTTTCTAATTAGACTACAGGCACTTCTAGGCAGGAACTGTATCCTGCTCATCTCGTGGCCTCCGGAATACCTCCTGGCACAGGCCTACCTGGAATTTGTTGAATGAGTGAATGAATTCTCCCTTAAATGTGAGCATTCCAGGCTCTCGAATTATGATTAAGATATTGAATGTCATTGGATTATATTCAGTTTTTAAATTCAGTATTTGGCATAATCAACATTTTTTTAAATTCTTATGAAACCAGCTTGGTTCTAAACCAGCTTTGGTCTTTTTTTCTTTTTTTTTTTTTTTTTTTAAAGATTTTATTTATTTATTCGACAGAGATAGAGACAGCCAGTGAGAGAGGGAACACAAGCAGGGGGAGTGGGAGAGGAAGAAGCAGGCTCCCAGCGGAGGAGCCTGATGTGGGGCTCGATCCCATAACGCCGGGATCACGCCCTGAGCCGAAGGCAGACGCTTAACCGCTGTGCCACCCAGGCGCCCCCCAGCTTTGGTCTTTTAAAGGAGAATATTTTCCCTTCTCTGCTACCCTCTCCCAGTCCCCTACCAAAAAAAAATTTTTTTTAAGTCTCCTGTCAGTTGTGTGTGAATGTGTGTTTTAAAATATACTTGAGCCCTGCCTTAGGAGCTATTAAATCTGTAGCACACATGCTATTCTAGGGCATTAGAAACTTTACTTTCCAGATGGTAGTTTAGGGTTCTCATAGGTGTAATTTATTTTTCATATCTCATGATTTGTGAAATTGTAGCTATTATTTTTATATGGTTCTTAAGCAACCTGGGGCATTTACAGAGCAGGAGCTGGTGGGGGAGAGTAGAAAGAGAAAGGACTTTGCAACCACACAAACCTGGGTTCAGTAGCCAGCTCTGGCCAAGCTTTAACTTGCTCCATCACTTTGGACAGAGCCCTCCATCCTTGGGGCCCTTGGTTTTTGTGTGGTGCTGAGAGGTACATAGGATCAGGGGAAGGGTGGCCATAGTCCTTCCTCCCCTACTCCGTAAATAACTCTGCCTAAATAAAATTGTTATGCTTTGCTTGTACATCAAGGTTCTCACCACCTCAGATACACATACACTAGCAAGCGGGCGCTCACTGCTCTGTAAGAAGGATTGGAACCAAGGCCCACTTGGTGTCCTCTCCTCGCTTCCATTTTGCCACCTCTTAGGCTCCTTGTATATTTGGTGCCGCCACTGCCCACTTTCCTCATCTGTATCACCCTGCCCTTTTGGGCTTTTTGGGAGGGTTGGCACTAATGATGTGTATAGAGCTCTTAAAATAGCCCCTAACACATGGCAAGCATTCAGTCAATAATATTATTATTCTATTTTGATAATTCTGTTATTATGTACTTGATTTTACAATCATTGGTGGAACCCAGAGTTCCCATTTGTGGACTTAAGATGCTGTCAACTGGGTGTGTTGTAGTCCTTTGCCTCGGTGGTCCTCAAATTCTGCATTTCCAAGATGATCCTGTCTGAGGAACGAATGTCACTGTCCCCCCCTAGTCTGCCTTGTTACTGTAAAATGTAACTGCTTCACTAGGATTAGTGAAGGAGATGGTGTGGTGCTTTTAGTGAAATATCACTGACATGATAGCGAGGTTTTTAAACTAGGATGAGTCGTGACTTATGATGACATGGTCTGGTGTCAGCACTGTTAGGAGAAGCCTTTAATTTAACCTGATGGGACCTATCCTTTGAGAGTTCTAACCCTGTTAGGGCAAGAAAAGAGGGACAGATAAAAAAGTAATCCTTGAGTTGTAGAAGCCATTTTTAGCATTTAAATGAAGTCTGGATGCTACCTTCAGGCTGTTAGAATTAGGCAAGCAAAACAGCTCTTTGTGTGTAAATAAAACAAAACAATGTGGCACCTAACTTACCTGCGGAAGAGGAGTGTGGGGTAGTAGAGACAGCCCCAGACAGAAAATGTGGAAGTCACGGTCCTCGTTTCTCATCTTCCACTTGACTGCCGGGGAGATCTTGGGCAAGTAATTTCTCTCAAGCCCCAGTTTCTCCTGTTGTAAATGGAGAGGGTTGATGACGATCGCCCCCACCTTCCAGCTCTGAAGACTATCAGCTCTTCTGGTCAATATAGTCTAAGAAAGTTAGAATGGATTCTGCATCCAAAATAGTTGCTTAGGTATGTATTTCGCATGAGGGCATGTCTGATGGAAAAACCAGAATCACGGCTTGTAGTTCTTTCAGGCTTTGGCGCATTCTGCTTTGTATCCTCTCAAGTGTCAGGCTTCTGTCCTTGAGGCAGTATTTTTACATTATGCTAATGTTTTCTTTTTGGTTCTGTTGCCATGCATCCATTTGAAAGACTTTTTAGAATTTCTGGCTCTCCCAGTAATCTTGTGTGCCCCCCCCCCATGAAACTCGAATTCTCTGTATTTTATACTCTTTATATATGCACATCTTCCTTTTCAAAAATGTCTCTTTTGGGTATAGTTCAAGTATCAGATGAAATCTCATTGGTGACATTATTTAATGAACTCCAGATAAAGTTTACTGAATGATTTAGAATGGCACTTTTTCATTTTGATGATAAAAAAAGGCAGGGCCCTGTTTTGTCAACAAACTCAAAATCAGGTAGAAGGGATACTCGGGAACAAATAATAAGAAAAATGTTAATGTGCATTAACAGAAGTATGTACAAGGCAAGAAAGGAGTAAAGAGAGGGGCGATTAGTCAGAGGTAAGTAGAGATGGTCAAGGAAGACTTCTACAAAGTGAGTAACGCCTCTGTAGGGTGTTAAAAGGTGAATGTGTGCTTCGAAGTGGCTGAAATAGTGTTGAAATGAAAAAGAGAATTACATGATGCAAGGGAATTTCCAAACTCCATAATATATTTAGAGAAACACGGTAGTGCTGTGTTGTTATAGCATTGTGTGTGTGTGTGTGTGTGTGTGTGTGTGTGTGTGTGTGTGTTGGGGAGTGGGAGGAGGTGAATGGTGGCAGTGGAAGCCATAGATGTGGGCCAGGTCCTGAAAGAACCTCACAGACAGTGGCTAACCATTGAGAAGTTTGGAGCAGTTGAGTGACATGGTGAGGTTTATATTGCGATGGCAGTGGGCCAGAGATCGGAGGTGGCTGAAATTGAAGGTAGAGAGGAGTCGATTGGGGAACCGTTGTTGTAGAGAAGTTGTGGAGGGCCTAAAGCAAGCACAGGTGTGGAAGTAGAGAAGGAGAGGAAAGGATGGCATTTGAGACTCATTTAGCAGATAAAATTGAAGCCACTTGGCATTTGTGTGGGTGTTTGGAGTGTGAGAGAGAGGAAGGGGTCTAGGATAGCTTTGCAGTTTAGGGGGTTTGTTGTGCTGTTGTTTGAGAAAGGTATAGCAGGAGGATGAGCAGGGTGTAGACAGAAGCCGAGGAGTTGACTTTTGATGTGTGAACTTGGAGGTTATGGGAGACCTAGATGTGGAAAGCTGGAGATGAAGATCGGTAATCATCAGTGTGGGAGGAGGGCAGGAGAGACGAAGAATGATGCTGGAATTCCAGGTGGTACGGGGGAATCCTTGTGCTCTCGTGCAGTGCAGGTGGGACCTAGTGAGTTGAGGAGAGCGTGAAGTAGAAGGAAGTTGAGATGATAACTGTGGATAGTGATTGCTTGTACGGTGGGAGGATCTTCATTAGAATAAAATCCTATCATTTCTCTCCTGCAGAAAGTATACCTTGTTGCACTGGCTGTTTGCTGTTATTATTCTCATATTTTGTCCTTAAGACTTGGCTTTTATTGGTTTCAATGTCTGTCCCACTCCTAATCTGTGGTTAAATTTCTGCATACCTCAATTTGTAGAATATGTGATTTTTCCAAAGGTAGTATAGTTTCGAGAAATATTTTGGACAGTTTTTTCTTCTTTTCTCTTGAAGTCTTTCCTTGAGTCCTAATTATTGTTTCTTGGCCACCATTAGCTTTGTTTTTCCTACTCTCAAATTATATCCTGTCATTTGGTTATCCTAAGTGTTTTATCTTTTATATATCCTTTGACTTAACCGGAAGTCACAGCTCTGGCTCGCCTCTTAATAGAAAACTATAGTTTTGTAGAAAATTATGGAGTTGCAATTAAAGGTCTCAGAGTCTGCCTACACAGACTTTTAGGAGTGCCTTGTTAACTTCACTATATACTTTATTGGCTGAAGGACAGAGAGTTTCTTTTCATAAAATAACAACTATCTAAAAGTAGCCTTGGGAATGATAACTACCAGAGGGAATATGAAATTTCCATCTTTCTTCTTCTGGTATTTGATAAGGAATGTAACCATACATTCTAGCCAGAATTTGCCTTGGAGGTGACTCTTCAGACACAAGGGAGATAAGATCTGACCCATGTGGTGGTGGGGGTGGGGGTGATGTGGTGGAGATCGGCTGTTTACACTATTGAAAGTATAAGTAATGGAAGAGAATTGAATGATATCTCAGAAAGGCATCTAGGAACTGAAAGTATTGGCTATTTTTGAGGATAGGGTAAGTCTAAAAGATAGGACTTGAGAACTAAATTAGAAAGTAAAGAATTCTTGGTACTTAGAAAAGAATTTAAGATTATGGTAATGAAGATGATCCAAAGACATTTTTAGAATGAGATCAGGAAGAATTCCCTGCTCAAGGTTAGGAGCAGATTGTTACCATTTGTAATTTTTCAGAGGGTAGAGAAACCGGCAGGCACTTTGTCCTTTCTTTAATGTCCTTTCCTTAAACAATAGTATTGCATTTCTTTGGTTAATGCTCACTTACTAGTATTCATTTAGCATCTTAGGATGTCTATAGATTGGTTTTATAGGATTAGTGGATCTTCTGATGTTGACTGCAGAATTTTGAGTGTTTTGTGTATTTTTGTGGTAGAAGATCCATAGCTTTTGATGGAATATTCAAAGACATACCTGATCCAGAATGGTTTAAGCTTGATTTTACCACACATACAGCTCTGTTAAATGCTGCTCTCTTGAAAAATATAAGATAATATTGGAAAGGAGCAGGGTCTTCCCATTTATGGCAGTAACTAAAGATGAAATGAAGTTGTTAGAATGATTTCACCAATCTGGGCCTGTGGTTTTCTCTGTTGGAAGGTTTCTTCTGATAGTGAATTCAATTTCTTAATTATGTGCCTGACTCTATAGATTTTCTGTTTCATCTTGTGTCAGTTTTGGTAGAGTTTCACAGTTTACAGTTTGTAGTCAAATACTTAATTTTTAGAGCTTCTTCGAAAAGGTGGGTACTGATAGAAGATCACTAGCACCTGTACAACTTCCACGGTTAACAGCATAATTATCTGCAGCAGCTACAACATAGGAGTTAATTCAGTCTTCATAACACCTCTGTGATGTAGATGGTAGTAAAATATATGTTATTTTATAGATGATTTAAAAGAAGTAGAGAGAGGTTAAGAAACTTGCCCAAAGTAGGGGCTCCTGGGTGACACAGCAGTTAAGCGTCTGCCTTCGGCTCAGGGCGTGATCCTGGCGTTATGGGATCAAGCCCCACATCAGGCTCCTCTGCTAGGAGCCTGCTTCTTCCTCTCCCACTCCCCCTGCTTGTGTTCCCTCTTTCGCTGGCTCTTTCTATCTCTGTCAAATAAATAAATAAAATCTTAAAAAAAAAAAAAAAGAAACTTGCCCAAAGCTACTCACCAGGGTAACTAACTGGCAGAGCTGATTTGATCTGGGCTGTCTGGCTCCAGAGCCAGTACTCTTTAACTGCTATGCCTATTGCTTTCCTGGAATCATTCTTTACAATACGAATGAGGACTAAAACCCAAAGATTGGACTCCTTCCTCTGTACTGTGTTCTTTTCATTGAATTCTTCTAAATAAACAGGTAGTAAGGGTTTTGGGCTTCAGGATTAAATGTTCATTTTTGGTTAAGAAACAGCTTCCCTTTCACTCTCTCCCCTCACCACTTCACTACTCTGCCTTTGTGTTATTCTTAAAGTAAGAGTGCTTCTTAACCTTGTTGGAGCTCAGGAGGAGGGCCAGGTAGTTCAAAACTCTCCTCTTTTCCACCCAAAGTATAGTTCTTGAGATGATCCTATTTTCTGAGTTCCTGTGCGCCCCCCCCCCCCCATCTTCTCTAGAAGCAGGCAAGCTTTACTAGTGGCCAAGGCATCCTTACGTTGCTTGTTTAGCTTGAATTTGGAGCAAGGGAGTTAGGTGATTTGAACATCCCTCCATCTCCATGATGGCCCCTAATCCTTGGAAGCACTTACATTTGTACAGCCTACTTTTTGTTGTCTTTCCTGGGTGAGTGGTGTAGAGGGACAGACTTGGGCCCAGTCCTACCACTTACTTAGCGGGGATCTTAGACGAATCTTCACCTTTTTAAGCTTGTTTCCCTACCGTGACTTTATAAGGTTGTTGTGATGTCATTATTGCTATCATTAGTCATGGTACTACCTCTGCCACCTGTGCTAGACTTTCCTTTTTCTTTAGATGGCTTAATCAGGTTTTCTGGTTACAATGAAGTCTTGATAGCCTGAAAGGTTT
Organism: Ursus americanus; assembly: GCF_024610735.1. NCBI lineage: Eukaryota > Metazoa > Chordata > Mammalia > Carnivora > Ursidae > Ursus > Ursus americanus. The sequence goes on along the minus strand of NC_142152.1, from coordinate 10,351,977 downwards.
TTTGGGTGTTTGTTTGTTTGGGTTTTTTTTTTTGGTCTCTTTAAGGTGACTTCCCACATTTTTGCTCTGTTGACTTAAAATTTTAATTCTCTTTGCGAAATTTCATTTTCAAGTCTTTTTTTATTTTCTTGGAGGACCCTGTAAATCTGCATGTGCCCGTGTGTGTATAATTATACATACATGTGTATATATACCACCCTTAAGTTACCTAAATAAAAATTTTCCTGATATACTTGCATATTCATGTGTATATTAATAATTTACCATTTCTGTCCTGCACACATTCTCTCTTAAGGAATCTGACAGGGATTTTAATGTGTTTAGTTTTAATTTAAATGTGCTAAGGAGTGGGTTTTTACTCAGGAAGCAGCTGAGCTACTCATGATTGCTATTTGCTTCATTTACAAGCTGTAGTCCTTCTGGCTTAACTGCTTTACAGATTGTTCAGAGTTTTCAATATACTTAAAATTGTTTGACAGCTGTGACTTGTCTAGCGCTGATATATCCAATACTATCCTCTCACTCTGAGAATGCTCCCCCTCTTTTTTTCCCTCTCCCCTGAAGCTGGCAGCAGAATTTTGCAGGATGAGTTACAGTACTGCATTCACGCTTTGGTTTCTCTTTTCTCCTACCTTTTAATTTAACCTCGAAACTGAAAATGTGGTTAGAAGTATAAGGAATACTTCTGGAAAAATCTACTAAGGAAAATGTATGATAAAATGATTTGGTAATATTGCCTGTGGTTTCTATATATACGTGGGTCTTGGCTAATTCTAGCAACTTGCTGTTAGTTTATGTAGTTCATTCAGCCGTCTCTCTACCAAGGACAGAAATGAAAGAGGGGGATTTATTACTTGATTCTCTAAGGAGAAAGCTGGTTGTACCACTGTGATGTGTACAAGCAGGAAAAGCCAGAGAAAATGAGTGTCCTCAATGTGGAATGCTCAGAGACGATAATGCCTGAGGCCAGAATTTGGCAAGAAAACAACGAGCAGGTCATTTCCAGGAGGTAGTTGGCTTCTGACCAATATTAAAAGCCAAACTTGATCTGTAGATGAAAACAAGAAGTATGCTATCCAGTGACTTCTGTGGAGGAAGTTGCCTCTGGAAAGTGAGGATGAGATGAGGGACTTCTAGAGTTAAAATGCAGTTACAGTGATGAATAGGGAAAGGTGTGGGTTGGCTGAGCAGTGAGGGAAACAACCAGAGCCCAAGGCAGCTGCAGGTCCTGGGCAAGGAGAAGCAGTGCCAGGAGGGCAAGGGGTGACACATAGTGGACAGGTTGTTCCGGAATAAAACTAGGACTGGTTATAACTATTTAGGAAGTTGGAGAGCAAGTTTATCTTTTAATAAAATGGATAAACAAGCTATGTTGGAGAATATGATGTTTGACTCTTCAGAAATGTAGGTCACGACCAGGGAGTGGGGGCTGGGCAGATAGTGTTAGCTACTAAATGAGCTCCTTTGAAATGCTGTGGAATTTCCCTTCCTGAAGAAGTTAAGGCCTCTATGAGAGTAGGGTAGAACACTCTGGAATAATGCATGCCTCTCTCTTCCTTTTGTGGGACTTTTGGCCTTCTCTAGAGAAGTAGAAGAATGTGTTGAGTTTAGACAATAGAGAAGGTGCTGGAAAATTGAGTTTGTATTTCTGCTGCTGGCAGATACAAACTGGGGAATCTATTGTGCCCTGTTCTGGAAAGTAAGAATAGTCATTTGAGGGGTAAATAATCAGAAGGCAGTGATCTTTAAATCCACATTTAAAATGGCGGCTAACAGGGGTAGTGGGCAGTTCCTGACCCTAGAGCCCTTTCTTGGTTTCTTTCTGAGGCACTTACATCCGCACTCCAGCCTCCTCTCTAAGATGAGGCCAACATGTGTCCGTGAGGTCCTTGAGGGAGGGTTGTCTGTCTTGCCCTCCCTTGGAGTGGCCTGACTCAATTTGTTATGAAGCTGTATGGGTAAAGAGTGATGTTAATCTGTGATCATATTTAGTCAGGTGCAGTTTTGTTTTCATAATTCACCAGCTAGCCCAAGGTTTGTTTTACAAATGAAGGGTCACAGAGACAGAGACCCATACAGAATAAGGGACAGTGACAGTTTGGGCAGTTTCCTGTTTATTTTTCATGATTTCAAATAAGGACACATACTCAGTTGCCGGAAATGAACATCAGAAGCCTCAAGTGCTTTGTGGGTTTTTTAAAATTCAGTATTTAAGAGGTTTCATTTTTCTTTTAGCGTTAGCTGATTTTGAACCATAGTGTTCAAAGCAGATGTTAGAATATATATGTCCTCAAAAAAGCCCCATGTTGTTACTGTTTTATCAACTTGTGCACTTTGGTTCTTACAGAAATCACTTAATTTAGCAGCTTTAGTACCTTTCTAGGATTGAAGACCCAAAGTCCCTGCACAATGAAATGTGGCAAAAACCTGGTATTGCATGGCTAGCCTCCGTGTGGGGCGTGCGTGCTTGGACTGCGAACACCAGCCAGTACGAGGGCCTGCTCTGTATTTATACACAGTAAGCACTATGACTATTGCAGTGTTTACACCTCTATTTTTGGATTCTAAGATTTAATATCAACAATCTTCACTTTTGGATTCACTGCTACATTTCCAATTTTGGAGACAGCGTAATATAGTTGTCTCTGTGTGTGAAATACCATTTCCCTGTGATAATTTTGTGTGGGGCTAGCAGACTGTAGAGAGAATTAATTTAACGTTACCGTCAGCCCTGCAGCAGGTAAAAAGTTGCTTCTTGTTTTGAGCAAGTTAAGTCTTGCAATAGAAGCCTGTGGGAGTGGAGGGTTCATGGTAAGAATTTGTTAGTGGTAAGGGGAGAGGTGGGGACGGGTCTGTATTACAGAGGCCTTGGCAAGCTAAGTAGAGGAGATTAGACTTAATCTTATAGACAGCAACAGGGAGCTGCTGAGGTTTTTGAAGGGAGATGATATGTAAGTGATATTCTTACTTTCCTTTCTCCAGCCCCACCTCGAATGTCCATACCCTTCTGTCAGCTTCTTTAAGGAGGTTTAAGGCTGGCAGCTTTAACCCAGGATGGCTGATGGCAGAGGGCTGTTGTCCTACTCTAGTCCTTGGTGGCAAAGAAAGAGGAAATGGAATATATAAGAATATATAAAGGAACTCCCCATCTCTTAACGTTTTTCTTCTGTGCTCATAAAAGAAGATTTAAAACCAGAGGACAGAAAATTATCTATGGTTTCATTATTTAAATGTAATCATTGTTCACATTTTAGCCAATTTCCGTCTAGCCTGTTTTTAAAATGAGGCTTTCCCTTAAATTAAAAAAAAAATTCAGATATACTTAACATGCAGCACAGATTTTAAGAACAGGTCTTAGGCAGTGAATGTTCAATGAATTTAATAATTCTCTGTGCTTGTATAGCCATAACTGCAGATTTAGAAGATTGCCATCACTCAGGAAAATCTCCTAGTACTCCTTTCCTTTTTCTTCTTGTTAAACTTTTCCCCCCAGTCTTACTATATATATAAATTGTATCATACTGAGCTTACTACATATGTATTATTATTTTTGTTACTTGGCATATATAATTATATGATTTTAATTAAACAGATTTTTCTTTAGCATTGTGATGTAAACATGCTTTCACATAATTAAGTAAATTTAAAAAACGTCATTCTAATGGCTACCCAGTATTCCATTATGGGAATATATGATTGTCTACTTAACTGTTTTGGGACATTTAAACTGTTTCCAAATTTGCACTATTAAAAATAACACCACCAGTAGCACCGAAGAGCCATTGTGAAGGATAAATAAAATGACTTAAAGCAGATACAGGAGAGGAAGAGTTAAAGAAAATTCTAAAGGCTTAGAATGAGGAAGGTGAGAAGAGAATTCTAGAGGGAAGTGGAGGTCAATGAGGATGAGATTGGTTTTGACTAGATTGAATTTGAGATCCAGGGAGATGTCAGAACTGCTCTGTATATAACTGGAAAAAGTGAAATTAAGGACATCCTAGTGCCCTGGAAACAGAAGTCCTAGTAGAAGAGGGGACAGAGCAGTGATGATATCGAGAGAAGAGCATTGTGCCGTGGATTCAGTTTTGTGCTACCTTGAGTTCTAATGCTGACTTTTTCGGGGTAAGGATTTGTGTTGTTCATTGGGTGAAATGATGACTTTCAGGCATTCGTCTGACTTCTGTATTCATGATCTCAAGATTCAGAATGTGCTTTACTTTCTCTTTTGCTTCACGCTAGGACCTATTAATGTGGTTGGTGTTAATTCTGAGAAAAACTGGTGATGGTATCACTTTGCCTTGGCTAAGCTTAGAGCAGCTGCCATTTGGTTTTCTTGCGGTTCTACTGGATTCTTTCCCACTAAAAGGGATTGACATGTTCGCATAAGAAAATTAAATTACTTGAATTAGTAGAAGTTACTGGAGAATGGAAGATGTAATTTAATAGGAAATAATTGCTAACTTTTGAGTAAATAGGGGGAATTGAATACATGCGTATATTTACTTCCTTTACCTCCTGAAATCAAACAAAAATTACTGAAAAGAAATAAAACCCAGAAGAACAATGCAAAATGGAGAGGAGATCTCAGAATTCAGTGTTTTGGAAACTAGAAAGCGAACGAACGGGTGGTCACTATTTTGGCAGATGAGAAAAAGCCGAGCTGTAAGCAGCCACAGGGCAAGTCCGGAAGTAGCCAGCTCACACCCCATTAACTGCAGGAAGGTTCAGAAAGATGCCTTTCAAACAAGGAAGGGCACACAGAGGCAAAAAGAGGAGACTTGGTGGAAAGTCTGTGTAAGAAGTAGCTAGAAACTCCTGATCCCACCTTACTCCCCCAAAACCAGGCAGCAAAAGACTGAAGGTTGACTCTCTGCAGAGGGTACACTGGCGGGAATCTGGTTTGGGGGCGTTAGGCACTGCTGAGAGCAGTGGGTACCTTTCTGAAAGCGGAGCACGTTGAATGGGGATATCCTCAGCCCTCTTGCCGCTTGGCTCTCAGATCCCTTGTGCCTCTAGTTGCAAGATAGATGATTCTTTGGAGAATCAGACAAACCTAAAGGCACCAATTAAAGGAGAGTTCTTAGGGGAATGGTAGGAAGGAAATAGGCCAGCCAGTCTCACCCCAGACAAGCCCACTCCTCAGTAACTCTGTGCCACCATCTCATCCAGAGCTCCCATTTTAAATATGCCTGCATGTGCGACTGTGATAAGGGCACAGATTTGAATTATCTCTTCTGACACTATCCTGACATTAATACTGTTAATTAGTTTTGTATGATTTTGACCTTTATATAGAATGTACATGGAGGGCACTCAACTCAGATGTCTCCCTCTTTCCCTTACATCTTCAACCCCCCCGCCCCCCAATCTCTTTTCCTGCCCTTGTGGCATCTCTCTCTCATCTGATGGCCATGCCAGCAGGTCAAAGAGAGTAGAACAAAAGACAGAGTACTTTCTTTCACACATTTTTCTCCTTATAGCTAAATGTTGATGTATTCCTCAAAACTACCTTATATTTACTTTGATCTGTATTCAAATTCTATTGCCTCTCTGTTCTTGAGCTCTCACGGACAGATTCCTTTCTTCCATACAGTTGTCAGTGCTCTAATCCTTCTAGAAACTGAACATCTAAAGGGATCAAATTATTTTCAGAAACAATCAGTGTATGTTAAATACAGTTACTCCAATTGATGATAACTGTTACCAGCTAAACCAACAGCAGCAGCAGCGCCAGTAACAATGAAAACAGATTTTTTTTAGTCTGTATAAATCTGAATGGTGTGCATACCTAGTAGATTTGGAAAGAAATACTTGCTAAAGGAAATATAAATAAAAATGACATCTCCGTGAGTTAGGAAAATAGTCCATGCCCAAGATTTCTATTACTTTAATCTTGTCTTTTAAATTTGGCTTTATATTTGAAAATTCTGTTGGGCAATATAAGTTTTTAAACTTCTTTTTTTGTTTGATTTTTCCCTTTCTCCAGCTGACTGTTAAGCTACTTTTATCATTTTAAGATGTTCTCTCTGCCTCATTTCAGAAATCAGGTTTCACAGAGCAGTTGCGAAGTCCTAGAAAGCCCTGGTAATACAGGTTAACGGTATGACCATGAATGTGTAACTATAACACGGTTGAAATCATTGACTTTAGAAATCTTTTAAATCCTCTTCTAGATTTCCGGATGTTGTAAAACAAATCTAACAGCTGTCACAAGTGCATATTTCTTAGTCACATGTAAACAGTGTACGCTGTCTTTGGTTCCGGTTCACTGACTGTTTCCTTAGAAGTGTAGAGCTTTGTCCACAAAGGTGGCTTTATGGTAAAAATGTGGACACCCCTGGTGAAGTGGCTCGACCACACCCATGCATCACAGTGTTTTAGCCCCTCTTGTGTTCCTGAGATCTCTTCTTGTGGCAAACAAGAGCATTGAGGGGATTATTTTAGCTCAGGGAATTACGTTTAACTCAAGTGAACATGTTTGTAATAACGTCTGGAAATTCTTGCCTGAAATTTTTAATTATATTGATAACATTACATAGTAGTGACAGTTTTACATATTTAATATGTTACAGAATAAAGGTAGACTGCAGTGGGTGGCTCATAATATAGGACGGTGTCATACTGATTTAATTAAATTTCCCCTCTTTAGATTTAGTGCTAAAGGCATGTCTTTATGTTAGAATAAGGGATTTTAATGGTTTCACAAGTTCAGATAACTTTTAAACAGCTCTGTTCATTCACATCAATGGTGAGGTTTAAAAAGAGACTTTATATCTAGTCTGAAGTTAAAACTACAGTAAACTTACTATGGTAATTAAAAGACATGGTTTGGCTTTAGAAACAAATTACTGATTGAAGAACTTGCTGTGAATTAAATTAAGTGCTAATTGAGAGTTTTAAAATTTTGCCATTTGTTTCCTAATCAAAGTCCCAGCTTAAAAGATACATATCTGCTCTGATTCTAAGTTTCTTGAGCATAATTACAAATGCTTTGGGATTTTTCTCCTTGGTTTTATATATCCATAATGATTAATAATTACTTTAAAAGGGGCTGAGAGTCAGGTTTGAAAGGTTCTTTATCACTGGGACTATTAAGAATTCTTAAATTTGGTGTTACCAGAGGTAACTTGACATTATATGTATGTTTATTATTTATTACTTTTATGTTCTAAACATAAATAGTATAGCGAGGTATCTAGGCAAATTCTGTTCAAATTTTAGTTCTTATTCTTAGAGTTTGAATATTTAATATAAATCCTGATATGTTTGGAAATAGTTTTCTCTGTTCAGATGTCTGATTTAGAGATTTAAAATGACTTTGCTTACTTTAATATGTTTTATCATATTTATTTAAATGCGTTTTTTTGGGCTAACACAAAATACTGTGAGAATGATGCATGATGACGTAGTTTCAACATTGCAATTACTGGGTCCTCCCTCTGGTTCTAAATGCTTGATTAAATAATTTTGTTTCTTTTCAGTACATGATGGATTATAGAATGAACGGATGAGTGGATGAACTTGATGAAAAAACTGAGGGATATCATTGAAATTGTTACTTGCTTGAGATCTTAATACAAATAGTGCTAGAGGAATAATGGCACTTTTTAATTTGCTTGGATGTTCTCTATTTAACATTCATATTGTCCCTTTTTTGTTAGAAAATTTACTTTGTAGATGTAATCTCAGAATTCATTTTACAGCTATGATGTCATTGTTTTTATATTTATAGTCAATATATGCAGTATTGCATAGTTGTATGAAATTTTTTTTTTTAAAGATTTTATTTATTTATGTGACAGAGAGACAGCCAGCGAGAGAGGGAACACAGCAGGGGAGTGGGACAGGAAGAAGCAGGCTCATAGCGGAGGAGCCCGATGTGGGACTCGATCGCGGAATGCCGGGATCACGCCCTGAGCCGAAGGCAGACACTTAACGACTGCGCTACCCAGGCGCCCCATAGTTGTATGAAATTATAGTGTCACAGATAACAGAGAGAGAAATGTTCTTGAGGTCAACTAGTTCATGCTTTTATACAAGAGAAGATAATACCTACTCATCTAGAAAGTAGTATTGTAAAACAGAGATGATTTAAGTTGCTTATACTGTAGTTAAAAGAGGTTTCCTGAGAAGATAATATGCCCGATTTTAGCCAAGCCTTAAATATTAATAGTGCTGACAAATATATAGCTAAAAGGAATTGAAAGTATTCATTAGTTGTTATTTTTAATAACTCTTTATATTGTTCTTACCTTCTGTTTTATTCATTGTTAATCTGAGCAGATGTTTAGTTAGTAGTTACTAAGCGCTAGCCACATTCTGTTCTTTTATAATGTGCTAGTCATTTTCCTTAAACAACAGTAAAATATCAACCAAAATTATAGTATAAAATTAGTAGTTTCTATGGAGATAAAGGGATTGGGGAAAGGGAGGGGTTTTCTCCTTGCAGTAACTTAAATAACTATTTAAAAATATTAATAGCCGTGGAGTATCTCGGTGACTCAGTCGTTTAAGTGTCTGACTTCAGCTCAGATCATGATCTCAGGGTCCTGGGATCAAGCCTCAGGTTGGGCTCTGCACTGAGCGGGGAGTTTGCTTGCCCGCTCTCTCTCTCTCTGCCTGGCCCCCTGCTTGTGCACTTGCGTGCGCGCTCTCTCTTTCTCTCTCTCTCTCTCAAGTAAATAAACAAAATCTTTTAAAAATATAGTAATAGTTGTATTTTGATATTGTAAGTCAGAAAATAGTTAACTTATTTGTTTAATCAAAACCTGATTAAAGTATACCTAAACACTTCTTCCTCTTTACTTATGGAGCTGTGTACTTGGGATCCTGCTAAATTGTCTCTTTCACATTTGGCCAAGACTTTGAATTTTATTTTTTGCACCGTAGTTCACAGTAATCAGCGGTAAACCCAAGAGCTGAAAAATAGCCGCCGGTTCCTCCAAGCAGGTAGCTGTTGGTTCTCGGCCTCACCTGCGACAGTGCTACCGTCTGTGTCACAGCGGAGTTGCAACCAGAAGGGGTTCTTAGTATTAGTGTTAGAATTGTCAGTTTTAGCAAATAAAAATACGGGGCACCTAGTTAAATTTGAATTTCAAATAAATAATGAATAATTTTTTTTTTAGTCTTGACTATGTCCCATGTAAGTTGTAGGACATACTTGAACTAAAAATTATTTGTTTATGTGAAATTTAGATTTAAATGGTGTCCTGTATTTTATCAGGCAACCTTGTTATTTCTGCTTTTTGTATATGAAGGTGCTAGGCATTCAGAAATTAGTAAGAAGCTCTTGAGGGGCTCAGAGTCTTTTGGGGGAGATGGAGCAGAAGGGATGTGGGGAATAGGAACACCAGAGAGGAATCTTGGCAGCAATCAAGATGTTTGAAGATGGAGGTCTGGACGAGACAGTGGGGATGAAGAGATTGTTATATTTTTCTGTTAATGCTGAGCAAGGTCATTGTAGCTCTGAATGCTTGCAGGTAGGAAAACAGTGTCCGTGGGTGCCATTGAGGGCCACTGGCAGGCCAGTAATGGAGGAGGGTGGTGGTGGGAAAGGAGACATGAGAAAATGAGAGGGTTAAACAACTGATAAAAAGAAATGTGGTGGGGGAATCAGAGGAGAAGGAAAAAGAGAGACAAAAAAGTCAGGTCCATGCATGGTCTCCCATGGATGGCATGGAGGTGGTGTGCCAGAGAGGGGACCCTGAGAACCCTCCGTGCATATCATGGTGCTGTGTTACCTTGAGAAACTCACAAGCTCTTGGGACTTTTGTTATTTGTAAGAGGGGGGAGCTAGATGAGAGAGTCTCTAATGTGATCTGATTCTAGAAGCAACTCAGTGGAATCCCTAATCCTAAATTTTCTATCTTTGAGGAGGGGTTATTTAGATTTTAACACGTGTTCCTCCTAATTCCTCAGCCTTGCTTTCTGTCCTTATAGCCACTTTTCTGGAGGCCAGCCCAGGGCCTTCAAACCTTTAGTTTGATCCCAACATTCAGAGTTTATTATAATGCCTTTGGAATGAAAATGAATGAGACTTATTTCTTAAACTTCTTTTTCTTTGCATTGATACCAGTGTAGATGAAAATAAAACAGTTGGAAAATAAATCCTTGTAATTTACTTAAATAATTTCTTTTGTTCATTTTGGATAATCCATTCCTGAATGAATAAAATAGATGGTTTAGGACTAGAGCCTCATATATTTAAATATATTATAGAGACAGTTCTTGTGACTTTAGAAATACCTCGGTGCATTTTAATCTAGCCACATAGACGCTGTAGAACTGCGCCGTGGTGAGGATTGATGCTGGTGGCTACTTGGAGTCATGATATGTTTGCATAAGCCTACAACTGCTATTACCAATTTAATAATGTTACCTATTTAATAATCCCTTTAAAACTTGGACTATGGGGTGCCTGGGTGGCTTAGTCGGGTAAGTGTCTGCCTTCAGCTCTCGTCATGATCCCAGGGTCCTGGGATTAAACCCTGTGTTGGGCTCCCTGCTCAGTGGGGAGCCTGCTTCTCCCTCTCACTCTGCCCCTCCCCCCTGCTCGTGCTCTCTCTCTCTCTCTCACAAATAAAGGCTTAAAAAAATAAAACCTGGACTATAAATCAGAAATGGTTGCCAGTGATAAAGAAAGATTTAATGGAAGCAAATCTACCATTTTGGATAGTGGTTTTTAGGACATTTTTAGATCTTGGAAATCTTCTGAAAATCTGACCAAAGCAACTGGATCTTTTCCCAAATTGGACTCACCATACAGAATTGTTGCAGAAAAGTCAGGGGATTTGGAGGACTGCCTCCCCCCACCCCCCCATCCATGGATATAGCCCAGTTTTTAATTCATGATTTAACTGTATAGTTAAACTGGTCCATTCATTGAATCTTACAACCATGCATTCATGAGCTAGGCTCTAGGCATTGTAGGAAGCTCTGATTTTTAACTCTCTCCTGACAGTAATAATCTTATTCAAACAAATTCAAAAGCCCATTTTCATATTGAAATTAAAGGCATAACTTATATACTGTATGTCTCTAACTTAAGCTTTTTATAGATTTAGGACTTACTTTGTATGCCCCAAGACATAACAGTAACTACCTAGTTTATCATCCATATTCCTCTTGCTTTACTACAGCTTTTAAAAATTTCCCTTTAGCTGTCCATTTCCATCCCTTATAGGTAGAGTCATATCATTTTCTCTTGTCTTTCCCCCTAAATCTTTATTCATAAACATTTCTTTGTGCTTCCACATAGCCGTCGTCTTTTTTTTTTTTTTTTAAGATTTTATTTATTTATTTGAGTGAGAGCTTGCAGGGAGGAGGGGGGGAGAAGGAGACTCCCTGCTGAGCAGGGAGCCCAATGTGGGACTCGATCCCAGGACCCTGGAATCATGATCTGAGCCGAAGGCAGACACTTAACCGACTGAGCCACCCAGGCACCCTGGCCATCATCTTTAATGCTGCACAATATTCTAGTAAGTTGATGTACCTCTTAAATGTTGAACGTAGTGGTTATTTCCAGTTTTACACTTTTTGGAGAATGTTGCAAATGACTGCTTTAAGTAGTTTTTTCAGACTTGGATTAGTTTTTTTTTAGACTAGATTCTTAAGGATGGGAGCAATGATTCATTCATTCGTGGCATTTTTATTAAGTACCTACTATGTCCCTGGCTGGTTCAGAAGCTTGGCCATTTCCATGACACTTGATATGCTTTGACAGTCTTTCCAAATTTGCTAGAGAACTACTTAACCAATTGAGTCAGCTCTTCATTGTCTAGCCCAATAGATCTGTGCTTCCTCATTACTCATCTGGTGACTATTTGAAAGTAAGCTAAATAAAGCATTATAAGGAAGGCACATCTGAAGAAATGGCAGTGTGTGGCTGAGTGAGAAGTGCATGCCTTTAGAACTACTTGCTGTGTGGATAATTTACACAACTTGACATTCTTTTGAAGTGATAATTGAGAGATGAAGCTTTGACCAAATCAGAGTTAACATGAACAGAGTTAAAATAGATTAATTTAAATCACTCAGAAGACTTTAACTTGAAATTTTAAAAAGCAAAACCAAAATACACAGTTTTGTAAATGTGTCCAAATTTTTATTTTGTGAACATTTGTTGGGTGCCTTGTATGCGCTAGGAAAACAGATGTGAATGTGACATTGCGTATTCTTGATTAGTGGGCGAGACAGGCAGATACGTACACAAATAATTGCTGTGGCACACGGTGGGCACTGAAAGAGGGTTTGTACGACCAGGAGGATCAGAGAACAGAAGTTTCCATGTCCTTCTATCCAGATTTTTTACTATACAGGAGCACCCCGCCCCCCCCCCCTTTTTTTTAACTTCCATGGTTTACTTTTACATCTTGGGAGAGGAAAGAAAGTTGTTACAGATCACGGTAAATACACATGATTTAGTTGGAATGAAAACTCAGTTTTTGAAATATATGTCTAGTTTCAAAAGCAAATAACTAAAAGACTCTTGCCTTTTTGATTACAGTGTGGCTGGCTGGTTGAAGAGAAGTCATGGGTTAATGGTTTCCTGAAAAGTCACTAGTTTCTTTGTAAACGGAATTTCTAATAATCATCAGAAGGGACAAAAATAACATAATGGACGGGTGCATGCTGTCATTAGCCATGGCAAAAGCATTCTAATATAATGATCCTCCCCCCCCCCCCCCCAGTCATCTAAGCTAAAGTAGAGCAAAAGAAGTGGTCTACCTACTTTCTTAGAACACTGTGGTTGAGCCTGACAGCCTGCGTTCAGTTTTAACTGCTGGTTACTAAGTGTAACTTCAGATCTTAACACCTGTGCTTCCATTTCCTCAATGGTAAATTGGAGATCCTGATAGTATCCACTTCATAAGGCTGTAGAATCCAGTAGATACTGCTCTGTGTGCATCTTAGTCAACCTCAGAGTAGCATTTACTGCTGTTGACCTCTTTGTCCTTCTTAATACACTCTTCCCACTTAGCTCCCGAGACCCCAATTTCTAGTTCTTTTCTTCTCCTACCTTCTACTCCTTTTCATTTGTGTTGTTTGGTGGTTCTTTTTCTGATTTCTAAATGTTGGATGCCTGTGGGTCCTGTCCTTTCTTCCTATTTACTCCTTTCCTAGGTGATCCATTAGTCTCATGGCTTTAAAACCATCTGTATGCCAAGGAGTCCTTATATGTCTCTAGTCCTGACCTGTCCAGCTCTGAGGTCCAGATTCATATGTCTGATTCCCTCCTGGATATTGCTTCTTTAACACATTCCTGACTGGATCTCTGGACCTCCCCACCTCCAAACAAGTAAACAAAGTTTTCCCTTTCCCAGCCATCTCCATCTTGGGTAAATGGCCGTAAATCTCTGACTCATCCTTGATTCTTTCCTTTTCTTTACCCCACATATCCAGGCCAGCAGCAGATATTACTTCCAGAGTAGATTTTGAATCAATCTACTTCTGTCTCCTCTGCCACCATCCCAGTCCAAGCCATCACCATTGCGTGCCACCTCCATAGGCTTCTAACTTGTTCTCTCCCTGTCTGTTCAGTACAGAGAGCTACAAGGATGATTTTTTTTTAAGCAAAAATAAAATCCTGTCACATTTCTGTTTAAGATCAACTAATGGCTTCCTATGACACTTAAAATAAAATCAAATCTCTCCTTTTCATAGCTTATACATCTGGGCTCAGTTTCCGTAGTGAGAAAGTTAGGGTTCTTGTGAATCTAACTAAAATATAAGCTCCTGAAGGGCACAGACTTTCTTCTGCTTTGTGCATTGTTACTTTCCCAATGCCTGGAATAGTGTGTGAATATAATGAGCATTTAATAAATATTTGTTAAGTGAATAAACACATATAGATTGTATGGGACCCCAAAAGCCTTTCTTCTTTCCTCTTTTAGAGCAGCATATTATACTTCATTATTTTCTGCATTATCTAGAAAGTCCAGCAAAGGCTTCTGGTGCAGTCTCCTTTCTTTTCCCCTCTTGCCTTCTACACATTTAGCCCCTGCTCCCTACCCCCCCCCCCCAGTTTTATTCTTCATATCTGAGGACATATTTGGGTCATTGGGAGAGGATAGATGATAAGTAGGACGAGAAACAGAATAGAAATTGAAAAGGAACCCTGAGAATAGTAGCAACCACATTTAAAAAAATAGGCATTTTCTGCAGAAATCTTGGAATATATGCAGAAATAGTAGAATAGAATAATGAATCCTCATCTCTAAATCTCCCAGTTTCAACAGTTATCAACTCCTGGACATTCTTTGCACAACCAGCATTTAATCTGGAAATTGCCTATGGTAAAGGACTGCCTCATTAGTTTATAGACATTTGTATCACAGATACATCTTATCCTTGGCATCGCTACTGTTTTTTTAAAGTTTATTTATTTTTAAATAATCTCTACACCCACTGTGGGGCTTGAACTCATGACCCCAAGATCAAGAGTTGTGTGCTTTTCCGACTGAGCCAGCCAGGCACCCCGGTATTTTGTAAACCAACGAGAACAGACTAGATGTGGTTTCAAGGGTGTTAGGTTCGGAAATATCTTTTCTGATTTGCTTTTCGTAAATGTCTGAAATTTTACCATTAGTTCAACTGTACATTTGCAAATTGTGAGTAAACCTGAGAAGGGAAATACATAAAGCCCATTAGCAGTTATTTATATCTTAGTGTAAATTGGTTAATTAGAAGCACGCTTGACCGGTAAGTAACCAAGAGCAGGCTTTGGTGGGAGGTCTAAGATCAAAGGGACCAGGGGTGAGGATGGCCGTATGAGGACAAGGAGTGCTGTTCAAGAGGGCACGAGGTGCAGCTCCGTCTCTTTCCACCTTTGTCTAGAGGTGGTCCTGGCCTCAAAGCCTGTAGAAGGAGGTCCCCGTTCCAGTTTGGTGGTGTTCTGTCATCTGTCATTTGGGTTCCCTTCGGCTGGCTGCAAACCTTGTGTAAGGCTGCCCAGGAGGTACTTCCAGCTAACTCTGCTGCTTGTTTATTTTTAGGTATCTTGCAATATATTCAGAACTCTCCCTCCTAGTGACAGCAATGAATTTGATCCAGAAGAAGATGAACCTACCCTTGAGGCATCGTGGCCACACTTACAGGTACTTTGAACTACCATTTGTTATAAAAGCAAGCTCCATTAACTCATTAGCTGATTAGCATGGGAATTTCTTAAAGGCCTTGATTCACCCAGAAATCAAATTAGAGAAACATTAATGGAAAGCCAGAGAATGCTCTCTGTGTTTCTCTTGGTAATTAGGATGCCAAAAGAATAAAACGATAAGTTGCGGTGTAATGCTTTAGTGTGTCTCCTCCCAGGTTGTGGAGCCAGCCAGCAGTTCTTCCTCTTTTGTCAGAGCTTCTGTGTGAGCCTGCCTGCTGGAGCCTCCAACAGGAACTGGACTATTTTCACATTAATATTAGTTAGATGTGATTAGGTCACAGAGTTTATATCTCATTTTCATCAGCCGGTAGGGACCTTGAATGCCTGTCTTCGTGATAGCCACAAATGTGTTTCTGTAGCCTGCAAAGGCAAAAACAAATTGCAGTGGTTATTTCGTAGTGTTGTAGGGAAGAGCGACAGCTGATAGAGAGCTTGTGTAAAGGCCAGTTTTGTTCTCTTGCACGGAGAAGGCCATGTTTTCCAGTCATACGCATGTGTCAGGACAAATCACAGCCATCCCTGCAGCTCCTTTGCCGACACTAGGCCCATCTGTACTGTATGTACTTGCCCATTCCGGTCATTTTCCGTCTTCCCTTCGTGGCTGCTTGTGCTGCAGGCCAACATTTCTCAAAGGACTAGAACAAGGAAATGGGAATGTAATGCTCTCCCAAGCTATCTTTCCATTGAGTTAGAATGTCCTCAGAGGCCGGATGACAACCAGCCAAGAGGGAAGGGATGGTAGAGAGGGACTAAAACCTTGTGTAGTTTCAGCCAGAGGCAGAAGCCATTGTAATCTTTGAAGTGTGCTCATGGCTACTAGCTGGCTTTCGAAAGAGCAGAAAACTGTGCCACAGCGAGATGAGGCCTAGAGATTAGTCTAAAAGTTTCTATTTTCCCCATTTCAGAATTTTTGACATCAGTTTGCAGCTTTCCCTGTCCTGCTTTGGCATTTCCAGGTTGCCACAGATATACATGTGTGCTGTTTCCCCTAGTTATGGAGAGAGCTTTCTGGGCCTCTGTTTCCTCAGCTCTTCCCCAGGCGTGTTATACATATGTATTCCTGCTGCCAATGCCAGGATTGAGTAAATTAGTTAAAGTGCTGTGGCTGATTTCCTATTTTAGCTGCTTGATTTTTTTTTTAAAGGTGTCAGACATACTATCTGCAATCTAAAAAATTTAGAAAATTATTTGTGCTTTTCATGGTGTATCCCAGATTGTGACAAAAATTAAAATGAAAAAAATGATTCCTTTGAATAGGTGGACTTCTTATCATGTCTGATTTCTCATGTTTGGCACCAGTTCGTAAAGTGCAGTGCAGTCTGGAGAAATATAAAATACAAAACAAACAAGGTAATCTCCTCAGGAAGTCCCACATCTCACAGTGGAAAGGCCAGGAAGAAAGCTGTCTTCAGAGCTTCAACTTGTCTTCTCCACATCCCAGAGACAGCAGACTACTCTTGCCATTTGCAAGAGCGTTTTGAATCCTCTAAATCATGATCACCAGAGATACAAATTTCCCCTAAAGCACAGTAAAGTTGAACTGAGTATTTCAGTTAATCCTTCCTAAGCTTAATGACTCTATAAAATACAGACCAAATTAATTTCTAAAGCTATGAAACTAAATTCTGTCACCAAAAATCTCTAGCTTACACTGTGTCATTACTCCAGGAGCATTCACTGTTAGTTCCCCCGAAACTCTAAACCAAAGTGACAATGAGGCGTGATGATGAGACCTATATACCCTTACGATGTAAAGTCACAAACTGTATTCCAGAACGGGCTGGCTTCATCTGTGTTGACACCCTGTTCAAGCCTATAATCCTCTGATCCCTGCTTTAGCTTAGGGGGAAATACGACTTCGACTGATCAGGTAAAGGAAACCTACTTTTAAAATTCACAAATTAACCTTCATTTGTAATAAAGGTCAAGTCAGTAGGCACACTGTTGCCTTCAACTATTCCTTTCTGGAGGTCTTTGTACTCAAGATTCCTGTGTTTCTCTTATGTATTCTGACTATACAAATTAGTCACCTTTGCATTTTCACTGATAGGTGGTTTTAGTACTAACAAGAACACTCACTGAGCATTCAAAAAATCTCCTTTTCTGTTCATGACAGGTCATTCATGTTATAGTGAGTTATTACTGAATTTAACATTTTACTTTTTAATTGATCCAATAATGTTTTCGTGACCCAAACATAGCACTTTCTTAGACCTTTTCATTTTTTATTAACTCCAGCATTAGCAGTGTGCTGCTTCGTGTAGATCACATTTTTATAAGAAAGCACAGTGTTTATTACCAAATATCTGATAATGGTACAAAACAACAAAATTGCATTGAGATATGGTTATTGGATGATGGGCTAGGCAGTGAGCCTAGCCAGTTGACTGTTTCTTCACATCTCTTGTCTGATTTAAATTTGTGGCCCATACAAAACTCCTAACAAATCATGGATCTTTGGAGATATTTAAAAATAGAAAGAAGTTTGTGGGGCCTGGGTAGCTCAGTCAGTTAAGCATCTGAGTCTTGATTTCAGTTCAGGTCATGATCTCAGGGTTGTGAGCTCGAGCCCTGAGCACCACGTCTGGGGCTCCATGCTCAGCGGGAAGTCTGCTGGAGATTCTCTCTCTCCCTCTCCCTTTGCTCGCTCGCTGTCTCTCTCAAATAAATAAATAAACCTTTAAGAAAAATAGAAAAAAAGTTTAAATCCACAAGTTTTTAGTTTAAATAGATCAAAGGTTCTGTATGTGTGTTATTTGCTCTTTTCTATTATCTGTTTTGGTATCTTTTAAATTGGTGTTCCATAGTTACCATGGTTATTCTTTGTGTATTTTCTCTATTTGGATCTGTAGTTCCAGTAGAATATGATTTTGTAGGACTTCCATTTACAATCAGGGGAATGTTTTTAGTGCTTTACACTTCAGACTGAAAAACAGAAATGCTGAAGTCTTTTTAACTCATGTTCCTTGGCGAGTTCACTGATGTGATCTTGAAAAGTAAATTATTCTCAGTCCCCAGTCTTTCCTTCCCTTTAAGGGTTCAAGGGAGATTTTTGATTTTGAGCAAAAATCTGTCTTGTAAGTGTAGAGAACATTTATGCTTATTAATAAATGTGTCTAAAGTGTTTCCACCAAACTGTTTTAAACCATAACTGCTTTTAAGGGACCACAAGGGAGAGAGTACTTTGCCAGTCCCGCTAGAAAGCCCTGCCAGTCCACAAATCAGGCCTGCAAGATGAGGATCTGTCCACTTTGTGGGAACTAAACCTCCTTTTATGGGTCGTTTGAATAGGGCTGACATTCTCTTTGTAAAAGAAAGAGTTGAAAAATTAGCATATTGAAAAAAAGAATAATTCTTCTAGAGGGTATTGGGGGCTCAGTCATATTATCATGCCTAGAAGTACAGCTTGACAATGTTCAGATCATTGGGCAAGAAGTTTTTCTGAATTCAGAGTTTCAAAGAGAAAAACGGTTTTTTTACCTTAAAGTAAAATCCTAATGTGAATACCCAGTTTAAGTGTGAAGTTAGAGTCTGAAGTCAAAAGGTCACTGTATGATGCATTTAGGTTAGAGGTAACAGCAGACTCTTGGGGGACCCTGAGACCTGATTTTCAGACCTGCAAAGTCAAAACTAGTTTGATGATAATACTATGCTATCTGCTGTTTTCACTGTGTTGACATTGGAAACGGATAGTTGTAAAAGCATTGGTGGTTGAAATTGCTGCTGCCTTAGCACAAATCAAGACGTTTGTGGCAAATTGGCTTTGTGATCCTATTCATCACTGCCATGTGCTGACAATTAAGAAAACAAAAGCCAGGGGTGCCTGGGTGGCTCAGTCGTTAAGCGGTTGCCAGTGATCCTAGGGTCCTAGGATCCAGCCCCGGGTCAGGCTCCCTGCTCTGCTGGGAGCCTGCTTCTTCCTCTCCCACTCCCCCTGCTTGTGTTCCCTCTCTTTGCTGGCTGTCTCTCTCTCTGTCAAATGAATAAATAAAATCTTTAAAAAAAAAAGCCAATTTCAATTAAAAATGTTCTTGGAAAAGCAGCAAAAATTATGAAATTAAATATTATTAAATCTTGACCTTTGAGTACACATTTAAAAACATTCTTCGTGACAAAGACGGAAGCCGAAGTATGCACAAAGCCCCGTGACTCATACTGAAATACACTGATGGTCTTGTGCTAAAGCACTTATTTGACTGTTTGAGCTACAAGCTAAACTAGCTGGTTTTTCATGAAATGTTATTTTTACTGGTAGGACTGTCTGGCACACTGTAGTTCCATCTTGGGTATTTGGTGGATGTTTTCTTGAAAATAGACAAAACAGCTGTTACCACTGATAAAATTAGAGCATTTAAGCAAAATTTAGAATTAGAATTTTGGAAAACTTTTATCTTTCTGCTGTCACCTTGAACTTTATAGCTTGTCAAAACTTAGACTTTTTGATTAAATTGGAGATATTAAGGAATATGACTTTTGATACTGTATAATAAAACTTGTTGGCATTTGAAAAATCTGCATAACTCAGTGAAGCAGTATTTTCCAGTTGGCCGATGAGTGTTGTTAGGAAACCGTGGATGGGTAAAAAGCCATTCAAAGTGCAAGACAGATGATTGGAATTTAGTGTAACAGTATGAAAAATTCATTGATCTTGGCTTCAGATTGCAACTCCTATTTAAGAAACTCAAGTTTTGGTGTAATATCAAAGAAGAGTTTCCACAATTTATGTGAAAAGACTATGAAAATACTCATCCTTTTTCATACTACTGGATCTGCATGAGGCTTGATTTCTTTATATACTTCAACCAAAACAGTGTATTCGCAACAGATTGAATATGGAAGCAGATAATAATAATCTGTTTTCTAATATTCAATTAAAGAGATTTTTCAAAAATAAAAAAATAATGCTTCTGAGTAATTTTTTGGAAAATAATTTCCAACCTTAACTTAGGTTAATGTGTAATATATTTTATTACTTTAAAATGAAATAACAAATAGGTATTTTAAATTTTCTCAGTTTGTATTTCTGACTTTACGTATGTAAGTATATGCATTTTCATATATATATCATCTAAGCAAAAGGTTTGGAGTCTTCAACCGTTTTTAAATGTAAAGGAGCAAGATTGAAAAGTTTGAGAATGCTATTTTAGGCAATAGTGATAATGGTGATACGTGTTAGTCACTATGCATAGCACTTTATATATATTATCACATTTAATCTTAGGGGTTATCATCCCCATTATTCAGTTGAAGAAACAAACTTTTAGAGAAATGAACTTGCCTAGGGTTGCACAGTTGGTAAAGGACAGGGCTAGACTTCCAACCCAGTGCCTGTCTGTCTCTTGTTAAAAGTTCCATTTTTTATATACTGTAGCTGTATACTCTGCCAGGATCTAATGTATACTTTAACATAGATTTATTTTGCAAAAGAGCATGAACAATGATCTTCTACTGCTTATTGGAACAGTTATTTGAGATTGACTCTACAAATGAGGATATTTTTATTTCTTGCAGATGAGAGTATTCTGCTAAACTATCATATATTGCTTAGAGGAGTGTAAATTGCCATAAATTTTCTGAAAGGAAATTTAGTAATGAGTGTTAAAAATCCTGAAATGTTTAGATATGTTTTGCTCTAACATTTCCACTTGTAGAAATATTTCCTCGTGAAATAACTGAGCAAATGCACCTTGATGTATATTATATAACATACATTGTGGCATAATTTGATAGAGAAGTAATTCAGAAACTACTTAGATGTCCAAGCATAGGAGATTGGTTAAATTGATTATGAATAATGGAATTATTCATTGTAAATTATGTATGATGGAGTACTTGTAGCTGCTAAGAATGATGGCTTAGATATTATTGCATAAATTGTATAAAATATATCATTTAGATGGTAAAAGTAGTTTGAAAGCTATATAAAAATTATTTATAGTTCATTGATATGTTGTAGGAATATAGAGAAAAATCAAGAGGTTTATACATTAAATTGTTAACAGTGGTTATCGCTAAATGGTGATGCTATGGGGGATTTTTATTTGCTTTGTTTGGCTGTATTTTCGGATTTTTAATTTAAAAAGTTAAAAAACATAATAGCAACTGTGAGCCACAAGAAGGGCTAGCATAGCTTGTAGTTGATATTAAAACTCAATTTTCTAAGCCCTGTCAGTTTTAGTGTTACAGGCTTTTTATGGTTTTTGATACTATGCTCAGTGAATTATAATTTGAAACTAACTATAATCTGTTTGTTGCAGCTTGTATATGAATTTTTCATACGATTTTTGGAAAGCCAAGAATTCCAACCCAGCATTGCCAAAAAATACATAGATCAGAAATTTGTATTACAGGTAAGCAGAATTTTACGGTTGCATGTATTTGTTATTCAGTTGATAACACTTTACCTTATTTTCTCTTAATCGTTTAAAAATCTTTCAGTGACAGTTATATCACCTTTTAAACAAAACTGTGTACATAAGTTAGTTTCCGTTATTGCCCAGTAAAAGTAATAGGTACCTCTTTATTGTTTAGTTTATTGCTGGAAATTAATTTCGTTTTAAACAACAAGGAATGCTAATGCCTAAATCCCTGCAGTTTTCTTTCTTAATATTTAATTATAAAAGCATTTCATTTATAGGACCTCTAGTTTGTGGGAATCTTTGCTTTAGCTGGAAAACTCCTATTTGCATAAGGCTTCTTAAGGAACTATTGCAGAGATTCGTTGAAACTGAATAAGCATGGTCTACAGCATGAATAACCTTCAACAAATCATCAGAATCAGTTACTGCTGAGCTTCCACAGCTAGGAAACAGCACTGCTTAACACTTTAAAATTCCTCTAAAGTGATTAACTCTCAACCTATTCGTTTGGAGCTTCTCAGGGTGTATATTCTTCTTGATTTGCCATTTTACATTTTATGACTATAGACCACATCTTCCTTTTTACCTGGGACTTGGGAATGTTCATGACATTGAATTTTTGGGTAACATCTTCTTGCTCCTGTTGTTGACATGCATCTGTAAAAATGGGTACTGGATAATGATGTACTGTATGGTGACTAACATAATAAAAATTTTTAAAAAAAATGGGTACTGAAGCAAACTGGTGTATGGACTATTGTAGCTCCTTTCTAAGTGATTAATGAGCACCTCACGTCAAAAAGAATAAATATCTCCTAGTGAGCCAGTAAGCAGAACTTCAAATTTAAAACATTATTTTGGCAGGAAGTTGATCTTCTGTGCCTTATTACCTGGATAAAGGTTGATAGCCTTTGTGATGACCTCATTTCCCCTCCTTAATTCAATTAATACATTCAGAATTTTGGATATATTAGGTTGAGAGGCTTTGGAAGAGTGAGGTTTTGGAAAAGAGGCTTTGGAAAAAGAGGTAGGTAAATAGATGGATACATGGAGCATTGGGTAAACAGGTCCACTGATCCAGATTCTTATACCAAGGAGGCAAAACGCATTTCAGACAAAAAAGCAACATGTAACAGGTCTGTGTTTTGTATTGGAAAGTCCTCATGTTTATATAGCACTGTATAATTGTCAGAGCATCTTTACATGCATTATTTAATTTAATTCATACCATAATCTAAAACAGACACAGCTAAATTTCAGGCCTATTCTGTAGATGAATAAACTGAGGTCTAGAAACTTTATCAAGTTTTCCCAAGCACATTTCCTATTCTGGTTTTCTGTCCATTATGTCATGAAGCCTCCCTGTGATTTCCCTCACTATAACTTGGAATGACTTCAAGGCAGGAATAACCCTCACTTCTCAACACTAATGAAATATTAAGGTTCCCTTATATTTATGGTAAATGAAAATACCCAAGAAGATCAGATAGTGAAGCCTGTGTTTAGTTGACATGGAAACAGTATGAACTAGGATCTTACGATGCAGCCAGTGCTTTTTTTTTTTTTTTTTTTTTTTTACATGAAAAGCACGCAAGACCCAGCTCACTGTGTTCTTCTTGGTAGATGGGTACTGATGATAATAAAGCTCATAAGATTAAAACATCAGAGAAACCCAGACTTGAAAGGGATGTTTTGGGGTTATCTGTTCCAGTTCTTTACCCAGTGAGTTAGTTTCCTTTGAGACCCGAGAAGGGGTCACTCCAATTTACCCTTTTTTAATGAGGAAGGACCATATACCTGGGCAGATTGTTAGAAAGTTCTTTATGTTGAACCTCCCTATTCCTTGTGCCGTTTGGCCTTATTTCCCGCTCAGACATAACGTTTCAGGTCTTAGAACACAGTGCTTGTGTTTACCTCTTGGCTCTAGGAACAGGAGTAGCCGCTCAAATGCTTGTAGGTTCATTTATAACAAGTTGATGACCAGATGTCAGACAATAGGAGGTAGACAGGTTTCTATTAAAGGGAGCTTTGGCTGCCCCTCTTCTTTCAGTTATTGTTAGACTTTTTTTTTTTTTTTCTCCCTCAAGAGAAACAAATCCAGATTTTTATGTGAAGTGTTCTGATGAACTAAACCCACCTGCCTTCTGGATCTAGCTTAGCAGCTGTCAGTGTGCATTCTCTGCTCTAGACTGCGTCCTTACTTCTGTCAACCCTGTCTCATTCGTCTGTTTTGGAAGTCTTCAACACGTGTCCATTTGTCTTTAAAAATGATATCTGTGTCTGAACATAGTGCCTTGAGCCTGGTCGGTCCAGCACAGCCTAGAATTGGATTCTCCATTCCCTTGTGTGGGTCTCTTAAAGGGGGAGTCTCATTAGCTATTCTTGCTGCTCCATGGCACTGTTAACTTAGGTCAAGCTTGTGGTCTTTAACTGGTTTCTAATTCAGTTTTATGCATGATGGTGTAAAGCCATGTTTTCCCTTGTTTTTGTTCATTGTACAGTTTGCCTTTTAATCTACGTGTAGGATTTGACATATATTCCTGCAGAGTATCATTTCTTCCCAGCCTTTTGAAGTCTTTCTGGATCTGAGTCTGTCACCCACTGTATTCATTGTGCCTTCCGTCTTTATCACAGCTGTGACTTTCTTAACTGTGCTAGTAGCTATTGGCTTCGTCTTAGGTCATTGATTAAAATTGTTAGAAGAGCCAGCACTGGTGACAGAGGCCTTTGGCATGTCTTTAGCAACTTTCCTCTATTTTAACACAAGTTCATTAATCAGCAGTCTTTGGATTCCATCCTTGAACCTGTTAGACATTTACTCTAGAATAGTATCATCCTTCTTACATTTTAAAATTTTGTTCAGAGTGCCT
This sequence comes from Ursus americanus, assembly GCF_024610735.1. Lineage (NCBI taxonomy): Eukaryota > Metazoa > Chordata > Mammalia > Carnivora > Ursidae > Ursus > Ursus americanus. The sequence goes on along the minus strand of NC_142152.1, from coordinate 10,327,591 downwards.
GGGTGGCTCAGTTAGTTGAGTGTCTTGACTCTTGGTTTCGGCTCAGGTCGTGATCTCAGGCTTGTGAGCTCAGGCCCCGCATCGGGCTCCATGCTCAGTGCAGGGTCTGCTTGGGACTCTCTTCCTCTCCCTCTGCTTCCCGCCCCTAAAATAAATAAATAAATCTTTTAAAAAAATGCTTAAAAATTGTTTTGTTGTTGTTCATAAGGAGGCTGTAGGGACTCTGTCAGATGCTGTGGTAGAAGCCGGGACTTTGTCTTTACAGCAACCCCCCATCTATGGGCCTTGAGACTTTATCATAAAAAGGAATGCTCGAATGCAGTTCTTCTGCCTTGGGACATTAGTGAGCTTCTAGGGACTACTGGTATTCATTGGTAATGTTGCCCGCAGTACTTACAACCCATGTGATTGCTCATCTATCATCTGTCTCTGAATTTTGCCAGAGACAAGAAATCAAGTATACATAGTGAGTCCACCTACTTATACTTAATGTTTTCAGCCCTTGCCTCATTTTTATAACCTTTGCCTCCGTTACCTTCCCTGTGCTGGATCTGTTGATGAACTCCGCCTTTACACCAGGGCTCTCAGCAGTTCCTAAATCAGTCAGGAAGGGACAGGCAGGGTATTGGCAAAATCAATAACGCCACTGGGTGGTACTTGGATGTAATCGTATGACTAACCAGAGTATTACCTATCATATTGGGGATAAACCCTGGGTGCCGATTAGCTGCCATTTTCCAGAATTCACTGTTCATTCATGTTGGTAACCTATAAGGTTGGTCTCCTGCCCCTTTTCCTATCCTCTAGTCTACTGATGACTTACCTGGGATCCCAGCCCCTCCTAGGAGTGGGCTCTCAATCCCCTACGTAATTTTCCTAAGCTCCCTTCCTGGGAGATTTGATTCCGACTTGGGACCTGCTTGGCCTTTTGGAGCTTAAGGCATTGTTGCTACAATTCTGTGCCGCCTTTCCCCACCCTCCTTTTCCCTCTGCCACCAGGCCTTACCTGTCTCTGAGCTGGTAGCTCCTTCATTTGTGTACCTCGTAGTCAGCTCCTTCATTATTTATACCCCCACTTTCCCCCTGCTTGTTTCTCTCCCCGCAGCCTTCCATGGTGCCACTTAGTCCTGGTGTGCTTTGTGCCCAAGCTTGGTTTTCTTCTGACATGGGAACCCTCATACCTTCCCCTCTTGCAAATCGGGATGACATTGACCACATTCTTTTTCTTTGAGCAGATTTTTTATTCTCTGTGGATTCTCAAAAGGAATTTTGGTGATGTCAACTTAAAACTTTTTAGTTAGACATAATTTATTCTAGCCACGAGATTTAAACCTTATTTTCTATAGCAGCTAGCTGTATTCTTCCCAGTCTATTCTGACTCTCATTTTTCCTGTCAGTAAAGACAAAAGCAAAATAAGAATTGAGCTATTTCAACATGATGTAGTGGAAAGAAAGTTAACAAGCTGTGGATTTGCATCCTGACCCCTCTGTGTACTCTAAGTAGTATATATGATAGGAGCTAAGACTATGTGCTGTGGGGTAAGAAGGAGCTGCATTGAAACCCTGGCTTTTCCACTTTCCACCTACTTGGCAGCGGAATTTGCAGCCAGTTAATATACTCGCTGTCTGAGCTTGAGTCTCCTCATTTGCAACATGAGGTAACAGGAAAATAGGATGTACCCCCAAACTGACAGTTGTTAAATCTGCTTAATTGAGTTGGCACTATGGGTGCAAAGACAGACTCCCTCCCTTCATTTGTAAACAAGTACTTGAAAACGTGGGTAGATTTTTGACTCTTCTGAGCCTCAGTGTTTTCTTCTGTAAAATGGCTATAATGGTGACTTCTCTGTCTTACAAGTTACAACAAGTAGGCTTGTTACGGTGATAAAATGATATGACTTCTAGAAACGTCTGCTGGTATCATGCATGGATTATAATAGTTGCTCATTAAGTATTAATTCCTTTTTTATACACTCCCCATACTACATTATCTACCCATATTAGTAGGATATCTTATTTTTCTTGATTCCAGTATTAATTTTAAAAAGTCCACCTTTTGGAATGAAATGTAAAAGTTTATGTGAAACTTATAAGAAATTTTTACATAGAAGTCTTGAATAAATAACATATTCCTAGATGGGAAATTTGCCATCATAAGGTTATCCATAGAATTTCAAGTTAATTTATACATCTGATGCAATTCTAATTAAAATTTCAGTAGTTTTGGGGCACCTGGGTGGCTCAGTTAAGCATCTGCCTTCAGCTCAGGTCATGATCCCAGGACCCTGGGATCGAACCCCATGTCGGGTTCCCTCCTTAACAGGAGAGTCTGCTTCTCCCGCTCCCCCACCCCCAATTCATGCTCTCTCTCTCAAATAAATAAATAAAATCTTTTTTAAAAGTAGTTTTTTTATTTGAAAACTTCAAAAGTTCATGAAGTAAAAGACATTTTTGAAAAAGAAAATAATACAATCCCTTGCCTATTAGATATTAAAACATAAATATACTGAATTAAAACTATAAAGGTACATGAATGAAAACAGTGTGGCATATGGGCGCCTGGATGGCTCAGTAGGTTAAGCGTCCAACTCTTGATTTTGGCTCAGGTCATGATCTCAGGGGCGTGAGATTGAGCCCTGTGTTGGGTTCTGCAGTCAGCGCAGAGTCTGCTGGAGATTCTCTCTGCCTCTCCCTCTGCCCCTCCCCCCACCCGTTACTCTCTAAATAAATAAATAAATAAATAAATAAAATCTTAAAAAAAAAAAAAAAAAAAACAAAAACCTAACAGCAACAGTGTGGCATGGGTACAGGAGGGAGACTGGGACATAGCAGAGGCTCGGGTAGAAAACACCCTTCTTAGTATGCCAAAAACTCACAGAAAATGTACCTACACACAGATAAATAGACATGTGTGTTGTACATACATGTATATTAACTTGGTATAATCCTCTGAAGACAAAAATTGATAGTTATCTATCAACTTAAATTCTGTCAACTTAAATTTTATCCACTGAGCAATTCCTTGAGAAGTAGATAAGTACACAAAGATATATGTACAAGGCTATTGAATGCATCATTGTTAATAATTATTAGAAAATTGGAAACAACTTAAAAGTTCCTCAGTAGGGGGTTGGTTGACTAAACCGTGGACATTCATATAATGGAATATTCAGGTTGTAAAGAGAGTGAGATAGAGCTACACATCATCTGTTTTTAAGTGACGCATGCACATTCTGGAACAGTATGATTTTTTTGAACCTGAGTTTTATTTTAGGGAAAAGGAGTGTTTGTGTATGCACTAAACATTTTGGAAGGCAATACACCAAATTGTTAATTGTGTGGTAGAATGTGATTATGTGTGACGATCATCACTTTCTGATTTTTGTATTTCTCTATTTTTTACATTTAAAAATAATGAACATATATGTTATAATCAGTAAGAGGAGTAAAAATATTTAGATTACAAGTACATTCTCATTTTGTTGCCTGGCATTTTTCATAAACCTCAGCTGATTTTGTGCCTGAGCCTTCCTGAGACTGTTTTTGTAGGACTGCACCATTCATTTATACTTCACATTTGTTGTGTTTCCTTCCTTTCGTCACTTGTATATGTCCTTCTAAAATCTGAAGTTCATGGGGCGCCTGGGTGGCTCAGTCGTTAAGCGTCTGCCTTCGGCTCAGGGCGTGATCCTGGGTCCTGGGATCGAGCCCTGCATCTGGCTCCTCTGCTGGGAGCCTGCTTATTCCTCTCCCACTCCCCCTGCTTGTGTTGCCTGTCTCGCTGGCTGTCTGTCTCTCTGTCAAATAAATAAATAAAATCTTTAAAAAAATAAAATAAAACAAAATCTGAAGTTCAGTGGAAAGCTGCCAGTGTTGCCTCAAGAGCCCTTTTCAATACTGCTCATTTTCATCCTCATCAGGAGCAGTATAGATTGGTGGTTAAGTGTTTATACACTGGTTTGAATTCAGACTCTGGCATTTTTTTAGGGCATGACCCTGGGCAGGTTATATGACTGCGTTGCCTCAGTTTCCTCATCTGGAAATATATATAATTGTAATTTTGCTGAAAGGTTGTTGTGGCAATTTAATAAGCGAACACGTACATGAGCCCTTGGAACAATTCCTGACAAGAGGCAGTGGTCAGCAAATGTTATGTTGCTGCTGTCCCTACTATTTCGATTAGGACCAGTTCTTGTTTTTGAGAATCTGCTTTCGTCATATTTTCTAGAATAGCCTCAGTCCACGAAGTCATATGGTGTTGGTCTATCAGCATCTTAACCAGCATGTTATGAATTTTTTGAAATCTGGCTTTTACCGTTCTGAAAATCAAAGGAAGCCTTTGGACTTCTACGTATATGGCTCCTCTCTGGCTGCTGAGATTTTTTCAGATGTTAAATTCATATGTCCTTGCATTCATTTCACCATTGGTTTCTTCCGGTGTTAGAGGTGAATGTTTATTAGTGCCAGGAGCATATACTTTTAATAGGTGAGAAGCAGGGATAGCACGTTCAAATCTTTACAGAGGCCAGACGAGTGGTAGGTAATGAAGTAGTCTAGGTGTGACAGGGAGTGATGGAAACAGTGGTAAACTAGAGAGGTCAAGAGAACCTGGAAATCCAGATTTTTGTATGGGCCAGACAAAACTCTCTGGGAGTTGTACCTTTGAAGAGTTTGCTGTTTTTTAATTCAAGAATGGTATCCCTGACTGACTTGCTTGAATTTCATTGTAATTTTTGTGAAATCTAGATTTACAGAACCTTTAGCATTTCGTATGTCCTTAATCTAAGTCTACACGAGAAAGCGGTCAGAGATTCATCAAGGATAGTTGGTTGGTGACATAGTGCATCATGTCTGTGGTAATGTTGTTGATTTTAGACATAGTAGCTGCCTTCTGCAGCCATAAGTGTGCAGGCTGGCTTAGGCTTATGGAACGTGTGTCTTCCCAGTAAAGATCGTTTTCATCTGGGTTAGGACTGTTGGGAAAATGGTTTCTTCATGATCTCTGCCCCCCCCCCCCCCGCCCCCCGCCTCTCCCCTGCCACCCCCACCCAAAGATGGGTTGCCGAACCTTGAATTATTTCCTTGGGTGTATTATTGTGGCAAGAGTTTAGTAGCATATTTCTAAAGACTGCTTTCAACCACTCTGCAAATCTGAAAAGCAGTCAGTGGTTGCTAAGAGACATACTATTCAAGCGTCCCCATAAACATATGTACTGCTGGAGATTGCGATTTAGCAATTTGTAGTTCACATTTGCAGTTATATTTAGCTGAAAGGTGCCATGATTATCATGCAAATTATGCAAATCATTTACCGTGTCCTTAAAAGTGACCTTTCCTTATTGTGTTTTAAAAACTAAAGACAAATTGGGCAAGACACAAACCAACTGGTTAAAAAATTTTAAGTCCTAAACTGAAATAAATTTCGTGAGGCCTTGAATCTCAGCTCTAATACAAAGAGCTATTTTCCAAACAAGTTCCTTGAGTATGTCAAAACGTTTACATTTCTGTCTCAGAGTCCATAGCAAATAAAACTTGAGAGAACTTATTCGATCAGGAATTTTATCAGATAGCCATTACCAGTGAAGAAAGCACCTCTCCACCTCATCCCATCCAGCCTAGCCCGTAACTCAGCAACCTTGGAGAAGGGCCGGAGCGCTGAGGCTCCTGCGTCCAGGCCAGCTCTGTGGGTGTGTGGCTTGGGCCGTGACGCGGGGCCGCGTGGAGAAGGGCCCTGCTCTTGCTTTCATGCTTTGCTGTTGCTGTCTTGAAATTGTTCCTAGTTCGTGAACAAGGAGCACTGCATTTTCATTTTGCATGGGGCCCCACAAATTACATAGCTAGTCCCCGCCTGCATCCAACTAAATGCATCCTTAGGTGGAATAACCACTCTTTCTTGAAATGCTGACCAAACCGATTGTCGTAAAGTCTTAAATTGCCAGCTTTTGTTGAATCGGTCAAAACGAAAGCTTAACGGAGAAAAGAATGGACTTCTCTAGTTTGTGGAAGGAATGCCTGAAATTAGGAAGAAAATAAAAGCATGCAGCTTGGCAGATTTGTTCATATTTGGAGGACTTACACCTTTGAAATATTTATACTGAATTTCCAGAGGAGTCTTGAAGTCAGAGTTGCTGGAAGCTTATAATGTGTAACCTTTTGATCCTTGATCCCCACCGTGCTTTCTCAGTGGTGCCGTAGATGAGCTCGTTTGATGTGTTGGTCCTCTTCAGTTCTGATTCAGTGGAGTCAGGCTGCTGTTGGCTCTTGCTACTTGGGTTCCGGGCTGTTTTCTCCATGTGCAGAGGTGTTTGGAAGGTATCATTTCTCAGGTGGTAGAATAGCTAAAGTTAAAAACAAAGCCAGAAATGTGGAGAGCTGATTTTAGTTTGGATGAAAACAGCGTGGACGTGAACACATGCAGAATACCAGTTTCATTGGATGGTCTTCAGAATCTTCTGTATATGGAATGGGGCGTGGTAGTTGCTTCTTTATCATAGCAGAGGGCAGTTGGGCTTTTTGTTTCAAGCCTCTTGCTCTTAATTGGGGCGCCTGGGGTGGTGCAGTTGGTTAAGTGTCTGACTCTTGGTTTCAGCTCAGGTCGTGATCTCAGCGTGGTAAGATTGAGTCCTGCATCAGGCTCTGTGATCAGTTATGGCCTCTGCTTGAGATTCTCTCTCCCCCTCTCTCTGCCCCTTCTGCTCATGCTTTCTCTCTCTCTCTCTCTCAAATAAATAAATAGATCTTTGACAAATTTTTTTAATTGATAAAGTAATGTCTGTTTAAAAAAATTCAAATATATTTATACGGTTTATAGAGACAAATAGCAGTCTCTTGCCTCAGTCCTTCCCCAGCCGAGTCTCACTCCCTAGAGGTAACCACATTCAAGTCTTTTAGCTGTTTGCTTGTATGTGTCTCCATATCTCTAAATAGCATTCTTATACTTCAGTTTCTTGATTTTTAAAATCTTTTCCTACTGTAAATCATCGTATGTCTCTCTATCTCCTGCCTCTCTTATCTTAACAATGTAGTTAGTTATGTCACAAAGTCTAATGAAGCGAAGTGTAGTGTTGCATTAGTAGGACTGTGTACATGTTGTTCATAGCTGAGGCACGTATTATGCTAGAATTGCATTTTTTCTCTTGTAGAGCTTTTTTTAAAAACCCCTGGAATGAATAATTGCCTTATTTTTCACATGCTTGCTTTCCTATGTATGGGTTACTAGTTCACCCCTCAGTTCTTCTCCAACAGCACCATACAACTCTTCTCAGTCTGGCCCACGCATCAGCCAGTCTCTCAGTTCCATTGTTCTCCTCGAAGGCCTCCTTCCTGGAGCTGGAACCCCATCATCCTGCTCTGGTCGGCACTGGTGGCTTCCCCTAGGCTGTATCCACAGTGGTTGTCCTGGGACTTCCCTTTGCCACTCTTCTGCACTGTGTCTTTGCTGGCTTATCTCCCTTTCTTTCATTTTGGCAGAATACATCCTCTAGATGCTTTCCAAGAAAGTATGAATGAGATATAAATTTTTCAAGACCTGGTTCTCTGAACATGTCTTTTATTCTACCCACATACTTGATTGACATTTTGGCCGGGTATAGATTTATATGTTAGAACCCATATTCCCTCAGAAGTTTTAGGGAATTCTGGGTTGTCTTCTATTTCCAGTGTTGGAATTGAGGAGGCCTGCACCAGCTGAACTCCTTATCCTTTATAGTGACCTATTTTCTCCCTAAGCTTTTGAGATCTACTCTTTGTCCCCAATGTCCAGATAATTCAAAGTGGTGTGCTTTGGTGCAGGTCTTTGTTTACTAATTGTGCAGAGAACATAATGGCCCTTATATATATTGAAACTCATGTCCTTTTTTTTTTTTAATTGCATTGAATTCTTGCCCCAATAATTTCATTTTCTTTGTTTTTGTGTCTCTGTACCTCTTCTCTGTGCGTTTTTGGAATGCGTTGGACCTTCTGGATTGATCCTCTAGTTATCTTCTTCTATACACTGTCGTCTTCTTTTGGTTATACTTTCAGCATACATTTGCTCATTTTAATGTTCCAGTTCTTCTGAAATTTTTATTTCTGTTACATCTTGAATTTCTAAAAGTTTTTTTATTTTCTGAATATTCATCTGTAACAGCTCTGCTTTTGTTTCAGGGATCCAGTAGATATGTTTATTTCTGAGGACAAGTTGTTTTCTTCAGTTTGTTTGTTTACTTTTTACTTGCATTGTGGCTGTTTCCTCTGAGTTATGATTGTTTGTTTTGGTTTCTGTCTTTTATGTTAGGATGTCTGGTGATCCTTGGCTTCATAGTTACATGTTAGTCATCAGAGAGGCTTCTTAGGGCCATCTGAGAGCCTTCTTAGAACTTCTGTGTGTGTGTGTGTGTGTGTGTGTGTGTGTGTGTGTGCGCACACACGCAAATGGGAGACAGTTAGTACATTGAGCAGAGACCTTGCTCTTTCATTAAGAAACCCTCCAATATTAGTGTATTAATAGGTGTTTCCTCTTGAGGCTGTCAAGGGGCTGAGGCTGAGGTCCCTCAAAAGGGACCTTCCTATCCCCTGCCTCATCCAGAATTTGGGGGGCTTAGTCCGGGAAGGGTGCCAGCAAAGGTCTCATTCTTTAGCATGCAGAGTTTTATTTAATCCTTTTATTTTCAATTAAATTTTCACTTTACTGTGTCCAGTGTCTTGAAGACTAGAGACTTGTGTGTTTATGCTCTCCAGACTTTGATTGGAAATCTTCAGTCCACTGCTTGGGACGTGGATTTGGGAGGTCTTGTTACTCTTCCCACAAACTTTGAACCGGCCCTCCTGTGTTTAGCTCCCCACACCCTTGCCATCAGATATATCTGGCGTCTTCAATTCTTAAGCCTTTTAAGGGTTCTCTGGTGTGAACTGGCTGCTTCTTGTTTGGCTTCCGTCCCTGCTGGCAGAATGGAAAAACAGTTAGCAGAGTGGAGAAAGAGGAAACCTAAGATAGTTACCCCTTGCCATCCACTTTCCATCTTTGAAAAATGTGCAAATTTGTCTCATCTGCTCTCTACTCCTCTCTGCCCCATGTGTTTCTGCCTTTTTTATTCCTTTATTCTCATCTCAGGGAGGGCTCAGGAGGAGAAAGTTTCTGTCTCTCATGTCTGATTGGGAGACCCTAACTGCCTTTTTCATTCTGCCCTTCTCATTTCACTGTAGATTTTTTATGAGGTTCAAAGGAGGGTTCTTTGGCTAAATCACTCCATGGTTCATCCCTGTTTGTTAGCTTCAGGAAGCCTGGTTTTGTAAACTAGGAGTCAGCATGTTGACAGGTCTGTCTTTGCTCTGTAATCACCTTGGAAGCTCTCCAGGTTCTTTTCTCTGACAACAAGGTGCTGCTCTATCGTAGGGAATATAGTCCACTAGGCATTTACAGATGCTGGGTTATATTTCTCATTGCTTCTTTGTGGGGAGTATATATATGACTAAATACAAACATATTTTGTTTTGGAGATCAGAGCTCATCCTATGCCCCCCTTTTTGGGCCTGTGCATTATTATACTTTTTCTTTTGTCTTTTACACCATAAAATCATCAAAAATGTGTTCTATAGAGCAGCAGCAAAGTAATTTATATGCTGTAATTTTTCTTTCTCATAGGACGTTTTATATATATTTTAACATACATATTAATATATATATATTAATATATATATATATTTTTGGCTTTGTAAATGACTTAAGTTAGATGCCTGGCAATGCATGTTTTTTGAGGCCCTAATAACATTAACATAACTAATTTAACATTAGTTAAATAATTTTTGCTTAATTATTAAATTTTCGTTAAACTCTTAAGATTAACAGTACATACATAAGCATGGTTGATTCAGGTTTTGCTAACAGTACACCCCCTCAAACGTTTTCTTATTTATGTTGGTTGCAAATTACTCATTAAATCCTTTTACAGCATTTAAAAATAGAAACCAAATTAAAAAAGAGAATTTAAAAGGTTTATTATTTCCATTAACAAGGACTAGGATGAGTAGATTAGAGATCTTATGTCATTTTGTGTGTGTGGTTGAGAAGAGATACTTACCCCTTGGGGCCTTTTTTTACTTATAAGGGCCACAGACCTTTCTTTCTTAGACTGTTTCCTGTGGAAACGCATAGTTGACTTTCTCATTGCTTTCCCGATGGGCTCCAAGTTTGTTGAGTAGTGTGTGTGCGTGCAGCAACAAGGACAGTTCCTGGCATATGCAGAAATTGATTGGTCGATTGATTGCGTGGCTAAGTGGGCAGAGAGATGGCAGTTCTTTTAACATCATCTTCAGTTCTGATAGGCTGCTGGTGAAGGTATGTGCTGTTGGACCTGCCATGAGCACTCTCCTTCCACTTCAGCCTTCTAATTTCTTCATAGGTCAGCTTGGATGTCACTTCCTCCAGAAGCCTTCCCTATCACTCTGCTTCTCCCAGACAGATTTGTGTGCTATGTATTTAGCACCCTAAACCACTTATGCTGTACCCCTCATTTACCTGTACCCCTCATTTAGACTATGCTCCGTGAAAGCTGATTGTGTCTGTCTTGCCGTCTTCGTGCCCTTGACACCTTGCCCAGTGGCTGACTCTTAATAGGCGTATTTATTTGAGGTATTCATTTTTTGGATGGATGGGTGGGTGGATGGATGACATTGTGTAGCCAAAAATCACATCTGTCTCACTGCCCAGTTTTGAAGATTCTCCTTCAGTTGGTACTTCCTGCCATTATTTGAAGGGCCATTCTTTGTCTCTGATTTTGTCTTCCGTTCAAAGAAAAGCAGCAAGCAAAAGTAGATAATTTATTTGATTACTGCCCACTGAGTTACTCTTCTGCTCTCGGCCGAATGTCTTCATCACCTGATTCACGCTTGTGTATGTCTTGATAGCGTTTTTGGTAGTTAGGTAGTCTGTGTTCATTTGCATACTGTCTATATGCTCTTGAAATGTTTTACTATAAAGTCAGCTTCAGTATAAACAATGAGTCTTGCTTTGTTGTGATGATAATGAATGTATGAGGCACACAGTAAAATTCAAACCAGTCTCCAAGTTTGTTCTTCCGCTAGAGAAGAACCTGCCCTCTGTCATTTAAAAAAAAATAAAGCCTTATTGAGATATAATTCATATACCATAAAATTCACCCTTTTAAAGTTTATAATTCAGTGTTTTTAGTGTATTCACCAACTTATGCAACCATCACTGCTGTGTAATCGCAGAGTACTTTTTATCAGCCCCCAAACACCATATTCCTTAGCAGACATTCTGCATTCTGCTGTCTGTGTGGATTGGTGTGTTCCAGAAATTTCACAGAAATGGAATCATACAGTAATTGGCCCTTTCTGTCTCGCGTGTCTCAGCAAGATGTTTGAGGGGCTCATCCGTGTGGTAGCATGTATCCGTATTTGTTCCTTTTTACGGCCGAATACTAGTCCATTGGAGCATGTTTTGCTCATCCCCGATTGGCTGATGGGCGTTAGGGTTGTCTCTGCTTTTGGCTGTTGTGAGTCGTGCTGCTGTGGACGTTCATGTGCAAGTTTTTGTGTTGACATGTTGATGTCAGGCTTCAGTTTTTAACTTTAGATTAGAAATGAGTAGAAACTTAACAGATGTTATTCGTGTGTAGCATATCTACAGAAACTGTAAAGTTCATCTCAGTGAATGTTACAGAGTGAGCACACCTGCTTAACAAGAACCGCGCTCTACAGAGAGAACATTTTCGGTATCTCTGGGGACGTTCAGATGTTGGCTTTGGTTTAGGTTGTTCCATTTACCTGCATGCTCGAGTAGAGCTGAAGGCTTCGTCCTAACTGTATGTTTGGAACATAAGCCGCGGAGCTAGTTTATGTTATGGTCGTGCAGCAGCTGAGCTCACAGGCGCTAGGGCCTCGGCTGCTGGGGTTCAGATCCCAGCTCTGCCATATGTGTGAATCCGTGGGCAAATTGCCTGACATCTCTGTGCTCCGATTTCCTCATCTGTAAAATGGGGATAAGGGGGGGCGTCTGTCTGGGTGGTTCGGGTGATTAAGTGTCCAACTTTTGATCTCAGCTCAGGTCTTGGTCTCAGGGTCATGAGTTCAAGCCCCGCATTGGAGTAGAGCCTACTTAAACAAAAAGCTACCTCATAGGGAGGTTTAATACAAGTAGATGGCTTAGAAAATTGTGTGAAGGTCCTACTAAGTGCTGTCTATGTGTTCTCTTATTATTGTTGGAATGATCATTGTTACTGTGCCTATCTCTTCATCAGAATGTAAGCCCCTTATCTGACTTATGTATCACTGTGTGTCCAAAGACTAGCACTGTACCTGGCACATGATAGATACTGAATAAATTTTTGAAGTGAAGGACGGAGGGATTTTAAATGATGAGCGGCAGAGCTCCTAAATCGTTTCCTGAACCCACTTTGACAGCTACACTGTCTTTCATTTACAACAGCTTTTGGAGCTATTTGACAGCGAAGATCCTCGGGAACGGGACTACTTAAAAACAGTCTTACACAGAATTTATGGCAAATTTCTTGGTCTTAGAGCATTTATCCGAAAACAGATTAACAATATTTTTCTAAGGTAAGCGGAGGGTGGGGAGAGAAGGAGAAGCAAAATTGGTGGTTTTATAGAAGTCTTAAATAAACTTCAAATATTTGAACATTGTGTACTGACTTTATTCTTTCTTTTCTTTTTTAAAAAAGGTTTGTTTATGAAACAGAACACTTCAATGGTGTAGCTGAACTGCTGGAAATATTAGGAAGGTAAGCACATTTTTAGCTAATTGCTAATCTCAGGTGAATAGCATTTTGAAAATTAGATTCAAGCGGCACAGGGAAATGCTGACCTAGATCTCTTGCTGTATGTACATTGGGTACTCTGATTTGTGCTTTTGTATGTTTCCCAACTGACTCTACAAGACACGATTTCTTGTTCCTCCTTGTTGCACCATTCTGCATTGCTAATTCTACTGGAATGACTGAAAGAGCTAACAGTTTGTTCATTGCTGCAGAGACAATACATCTAATTGCAGTTGAGCCTGTTACTCCACAACATCTTGTTAGTTTCTGGGCTACCTGTCCTTTGCCATATCTTTTGAAAGCAAGTTAAAATAAATTGGAAAGATTGCCATTTTCAAAGGAACTATGTACCCAGGTGTAGTTCTTGAACAGCTGCTGCCGGGAGAAGTGGAATGAATTGGAAAGAGACAGCTGTTGTGTAGGGTTTTATACACAAGGGAGGTTAATGTGACTGGACAATGTGATTACTTAGTTTGCCCTCCTAATGTCAGGAGAAAAAGAAGGTGGAGTCACATGGTTTTTTCTGTGACTTCCCCAGGCGGGGGCTCTATGTCTATGGTATTCTTGGTTGGAGAAGATATTTTAGGAATAATGTCTGCAAATGGAAAGGGTCATAAGTGAGGAGGGCAAGCGATTGTGGGGGGAAGGAAAAAGAAAGAGTTATTGATTACAGAAGCTTTCGGGAATCATCCCACTAGGTGTTAAGAGCATAAAAGCCTGTGCTAGGTTATCATAAGCAACTTTCTTAATTTCTTTCCTACTTAAATGTACTCTTTGAAGTAACTCAGAGATCTTGAATGTCACCGGGTGGGGTTTGGGTTGTTTTGGACCAAACGTAAACTGATTCAGATGTAGCCTGGTCTTCCGGGAGCGGGTTGTCTCAGTTTAGCTGGTTGTGATCATGCTGCTAATTCATGTTTCTTTTTCTTTTTCCTAGTATTATCAATGGCTTTGCTTTACCTCTTAAGGCAGAACACAAACAGTTTCTGGTGAAAGTGTTGATCCCTTTACACACTGTCAGGAGCTTATCACTCTTCCACGCTCAGGTAGAATTTTATGCAACTACTTTTGGAAGCAAAATTAAAAGCTTACAAACTCAGTGTTTCTTTGATATTGATATTTCAATATAAAATGCTTCCCAAGAAAAATTAAAATGTATGCTGTTTTTTCTTGTGCATGGAAGAATCATGGGAATATTTTTCAAGTGGGAGGAGCATTTCTTCAGTCATTTTACAGAGAACTTTGAGGAGTTGCCTAGTTCACAAAATTATATATTAAACATGTTGCGTTCAATCAAATGTATGTGGGTTTTCCAGATTTAGAGCTTTGGACATGTGTAATCATTTTGGAGTATTCTGGAATATTTTACCTCATCCTCATTTGCGTTAGTCTATCAGTTGCTCTTTGCCCCCTCTTCTAGTTAATTTACTATTTCCTTCTCACTTTCTACACACAAATAAACATACTCACAAGTCAACAAATCAGTATTTTCACATCTTTTTATTTTTTGTCTCCATTACTTTAAAAAGCATACTCTGTCTTGTCCCAAATCTGGTTTCCGTGCTAACACTGCCTTGTGTGGTGAGCATGTCACTGGGGGACAGATAAATGATGTAGTGGCATTTTAATTTTAGTATTCCAAACCAATGGGAATGTTTTGAGTTTGCATAAAAATGTCACACATTTTTCTGAGCAATGTTCCTCTTTAAATGTGAAATTCTGTGTTTCAAGGAAAAATTAGTCCATATGTTTCTAATTTAGAACACCGTCAAAATGTTGTTTCGCAAGGGTGGATTTCTTGTCCAAAAATCTTTACGAGCCCTTTTACAAATCTTGCCTGTAGTTTTTGAAATAGGCTATCACATTTCATGAGCGTGTAAAAGAATTCTTACCTCGGTGAGCTAGCATCACATGTAAAACTCTTCCTCTTCCAGCTGTGGCAGGCACAACCTTTTATGTCTTCATGAAATGGCTTCATTTCACATGGGCCACTTTAGGCAATCAGCAGGGTGTTTAGTAAGTGCTGCCTGCGTTTCGTCTAGGACTCTTCTGGAGCCGCAGTAAAACCCACTACTGTCAAGATTGGCAAAGAGAGAAAGAAAGGAAGCCCATGAGGGGTGTAGCTTAGATTGTATGTAGATAAGATACTTTCAGAATATACTGAATGTGATAGTTCTGCTTTTCATTAGCTGGAAACTTCATGTCTCAGTATTCTTTTAAATAAAATTCCCCTGGGGTATTGTTAGTGTCAATCTTTGGCTTGAGAAAGTAGCTTTTTATTTTGCTTTATATGTATTTTATTTTTAAAATGAATTGAACATGAAGTTACTAAAACCAGAGTCTAGAAACTTTTTAGGAAGTTTTAATACGTCTTTTGAGCCCTTTGGAGTGTATAGCATTTCCAGTGTTGTCTTTCATTTTTCTGTTTCTCCAGCTGGCATATTGCATAGTACAGTTTCTGGAGAAAGATCCATCACTCACAGAACCAGTAAGTATTTTTTCTATAATTTAAAAAACCCTCAAAATGACTACCTTTCATGGAGTATATATGGAAAATTAAGTGCCATTGTCTTTCTCCTTTTCGTTTTAGGTTATTAGGGGGTTAATGAAATTTTGGCCTAAAACATGTAGTCAAAAAGAGGTAAGTGCTTCATGTTGGTGTGTTAGGAACTTACAAGATACTCTGCAGTGTGTCAGGCTCTGAGCCAGTTATTGTGTGTAAAAATACATTATTTCATCCGATCTTCATTTTATCTCTGTAAAGTAGGACTGTAAATATTCACATTTTACTAGTTTTCAAATTGAAGCACAGAGAACTTAGGTAGCCTGCCTGAGTATGCTAAGTATAAGTGAGTAGGCCAGAATCCACCACCCTGATTCCTGAACCCTGGACTTTATCACGCTCTGCTCCATCCCAGGGAAACCCTAGTCAGGCTCTGGTCATGTGTCTCACTGTCTAGCTTTATCAAAGTCAGATAGTGACCACCTTCATGGCATGGAGGCTCTGGTGTTTCTTTAGATGCTACAGCAGCCTGCCCACATACCCCACGTTAAAATATAATAGAGATGGGATCTTACGACGTATAATTTAAAAGTATATTACAGACCTTTAGTTTCAGCTGTTCAGAAGTGGCGCTGGAAATTTCTGACCTACGATTATTTGTACTTTTGCCAAGACCTAACCAGGCACGTGCCATGTGAGGTCGTGGGGAAGTCAGTCTCTTAGCTTAGAGACGAGCCTAGCCAGGTGCCACAGCTGCACTCACTCTTCTGTAGAAACCAGGCGAAAAATGTCCAGCAAGAAAGGTCAGCTGTTAGTTTGACATTTGGGGAGAATCTTGGGAGAACTTCTCTATGTATTTTGGCAAATGGCAAGGGTCTGCTGCATACTATGTATTACTTTTAACAGAAATATGCGCCTTCTCAAATCAGTTTCAATTCTCCAAAACGCTACTTTACACAATTTCAGAAAGTCATCTAATTTTTTTTAATACCTATTTGACAAAATTAAGGTATATATTGCTACCCAGATGCACCTCAAGATATGAAAACATGGTCATTTTTCATATTTTAATTGCATAGTTAATTGTTTTCTAAGGTAATTATTTTTTTATGCCTAAATAGGTAACTGGTTTTTAGTTCTCTGTCAGTTTTCCATTACAGTTAAAACAATTGACTGTGCTTTTAATTTGGTTCCATTTTGTGATCTAAAAGCTGGGTTTCGGGGCGCCTGGGTGGCTCAGTCGGTTAGGCGTCCAGCTCTTGATTTTGGCTCAGGTCCTGATCTCAGGGTCCTGGGATCAGCCGCGTCAGGCTCCCTGCTCAGCGGGGAGTCTGCCTGTCTCCTTCTCCCTCTGACCCCCCCTGCACTCACTCTCCCTCTCTCTAAAATAAATCTTAAAAAGAAAAAGCTCTGTTTCTTGAGACCCAGAGTGCTGAGCCTGGGAGTCATCGTGCTTTATAGTGAGCAGTTGTGCACGCTTGCACGTGCACGTACGCGTGCACATTGGGTCAGGTGTGCTCGTGGGTTTAAAGTGGTACCTGTGTGTGGTGAGCCTATTCATTTGTGTCTCTCTGGCTCTCTGTGTTCTGTTAACTAGCGTGTCCTAGAGGAACACCCAGCACACGGCAGGGGCTGTAAACACTTAGCGGTAGCTTCCTGTGCCACTGTGAACTTTTGTCCATCCGTGCAGAAGGCTGTTCTCCCATTGTTTGAAAAGTAAGAGTTGGGGGGGGGCAGGTGCCAGGTAGAAAGCAATAGAGAGGTGAGCCCCGCGGAGACATTGCTGTTTCCCAGGGGCCCTGCTGCAATGTGTAAGTGCCCCTTGTTCTGGGTTATAGATGGTAGCACATAGAGGATTTTTTCCAAAGTCGACAGAATCATACTTTCAAAGCTATCGGGAATTTGCTCTTAACACGTGCCCTCTGCTGAATTCTTTGTGACATGAACATCTAACATAAGACAATGCCTAATGTGTTCCTGTTTGTTTTTCTGTGTAAATTTTTCTTAAAACAGCACACACTCTCATTGATCCTCACCATTCATTTGGATTTTTAAATGAAGTACCTGACATTTTGTGTTTTGTATGTACTTACAGGTCATGTTCCTTGGGGAGCTGGAAGAAATATTGGATGTGATCGAGCCATCACAATTTGTTAAAATTCAAGAACCTTTGTTTAAACAAATTGCCAAGTGTGTATCTAGCCCCCATTTTCAGGTTAGTAGTAAAGAGAGGATGAGCCGGAGTGGCCTGTGCAACATACGTTATTTGGTTAAATTTTATTTATATTGAAAGACAGGTAATGGGCACTAGCTACCTGTTGTTTTTTATTTGCTGTTTTCTCATCCGATAGTATTTTCATCGTAGCCTCGTGTATCCTGAACACGTGCAGTGTGACAGCTCCTTTGATGGTGCCCTCGGCCTAGTAACTTCAGTTCTCACTCTACAGGGAGGGTGTATGATTTTTACAGATGTGAACACTGAAGTTTGAAGTGGTAAAATAACTTGTCTCAAATAAAATGGCCCAGTAAGAGGCGGACTGGCCGGGTTCCTGTACAGCGTAAGAGAGAGTGCGAAATAAAGCTCAAGAGGCAAAGAGAACACGCATACGTACTGTGCTAGATGCTTTACATACGTTATTCGTAAACTTCACATTATCCTCTGAGGCTCTACCCTCCCTGCTGTTTTCTAG
The DNA here is from genome assembly GCF_024610735.1 of Ursus americanus. Lineage (NCBI taxonomy): Eukaryota > Metazoa > Chordata > Mammalia > Carnivora > Ursidae > Ursus > Ursus americanus. The sequence continues at coordinate 10,309,622 of NC_142152.1, read as the reverse complement.
ATGAAAACATTGAGACTCAGAATGATTTGCTTAAGGCCCCGGAGTTCCGAAGGAGTGGAGTCAGTTAGGTGTAACTTCTTGTGAAAGCTCGTCACCTTCCCACGGCACCGCTCTGCCTCCTTGTGGCCACTGCGGGGATCACAGGGAAGCGAACCCGGCAACCTTTTTCTCTACTGGGGCTGTTGCTGCAGCGCTGCGGAGCCCGCAGGAGGAAAGGGGGTGATCAGGAGCCAGGACATGTCAGGCTTTAGATACTTTCGCTGCCTCACCAAAGGGCCATATCACAGACCTTGACGATGAACTCTTCATATACCGCCCGTCGATTTGGAGAGATTGTTCAGATTGTCGTCGGTAGCGCAGAACCCCACAGCCAGTGTGGTAGACTCCGCGGTGGACTTTTTCCCTGGGCGCTCCTTTTCCCGAATAGTTAGACACGTTGGCTGTAGTAGTTCTAGTTTTTTATTCAAAGACATGTTAGTGTATCAAGGCAGTGATCTTATGACAGTCAGAGATTGTACCGCAAAGCCCCCCTTCACAAAAAGTGGAAAGCATTATATGAACCATTAGGTTGCATGAAGATGATACGACACATGTCTAGATAAACAAAAAACAATCGCAGGATACTGTGTGGGCGTTTTGCACATTATACATGGTCTGAGTGCTCAGGTGTCTGGATTGCCTACCTTATATTCCAGTTTTCATCAGGAGGTTTGATGTTGTGGAAAGCAAGGAGCAGAAATCTCTCTCTCTCTCTCTCTTTCCCTCCCTCCCTCCTTTCAGAACTCTCTTTTAAGATAACCAGGAAGGCTTAAGTGATGCTCAGAAGCTTAGAAAGGAGACAGAGTGTCTAGTCAGCTGTGGCCGTGTCCATTCAGGCTGCTGTCACAAAATACCACAGGCCGGGTGGCTTATAAACAGCAGAAATTTATTCTCTTGTTTCTGGAGGCTGGGAGTTTGAGATCGGGGTGCTAGCACAATTGAGTGAGGCCTCTCTTCTGAGTTGTGGGTTTCTTGTATCCTTACTTGGCAGAAGGGCTAATGATCTCCCTGGAGCCTATTTTATAAGCACTAATCCCATTCGTTATGAATGCTTATGACTTCAGTACCTTCCAGAGGCCCCCCTACTAATGCCATCATCTTTGGAAATTAGGATCTCCACATACGAGTTTTGTGGGGACACAAGCACTCACATCACAGCAGGCTTCTATAACAAAACACCACAGACCATGTGGCTTAAACCACAGAAATTTATTTCTCACGATTCTGGAGGCTGGAAGTCTGAGATCAGAGTGCCAGCCTGGTCTGCTTCTGGTGAGGGCTCTCTCTCTGGCTTGCAGATGGCTGGCTGCCTTCTCACTGTGTCCTCACATGGCCTTCCTTGGTATGTGCATGAGGAAAGAGAAGATCTCTCTCTTCCTCCTGTTGAGACCACCAGGCCTATTGGATTAGGATCCTGCCCTTATGACTTCATTTAACCTTAATTACCTCCTGAAAGTCCTATCTCCAAATACACTCACATTGGGGGTTAGGGCTTCAGCATATGAATTTGCGGGGACAATTTAGTCCATAGCAGAAAGAAAAGAGAATTTAAAATTATTTGACAGAAGTGAAATTTAGAGCAAAAGAAAAGACAGTAAAGAGGTTCTTCGTTATTCCATTTGTTGGGTTCGTTGGTGCATCCAGCAGACATTTTTTGAGTGCCACTCTGTGTAGCCACATGCCTTTCACTCCTCACCCCCCTGGTGTGGCCTCGGGGTCAGAGGGCTTCAGCTGGAGACCACATCAATGTGCAAGCAGGACGGTGGGTCCCAGGAAAGTAATGATTCTGTCCTAGTGTTAGACATGCTAATTTTTACTTTGCGTAAGCAGTGTCTTTCCTCTTGAAGGGGCTTTGCTGGCCACTGACTACTTTCTTTAAGCGATTTTGCATAGCGGCAAACAGATAACGTTGATAAAATACTTGTTAGCGTTAAGTAGCAAGTAAACATTAGACTCCTAATTAGATGTAGGAAAATCCTAGGTTTCTCCTTTACCAGCATCCTCCTGTGGTCTCTTTAAAACTTCCTCCTTTCGGTTGTGAGTTTCAGAACAACTTCACCCCCATTCCTCCTCTTGTCCCTCTTTTTCCTTGGGCTCTACCTGCCTTGGCCACACCACGTGCTGCATGGTTTTCAGTCCCTGTGGGCACCTCTGCCCTCCTTTCCTGTTACTCCCTCCGCCTGGAATGCCTTTTCCTTCTTCGTTTCATCCTTCAGAGCTGGCTTAGATGCTACTTCCTGTGTGGTCCTCTTCTCCCCCAGGTCATCCAGATTGTTCATTCTGCTCTTTTCCTCTTTCCACCAGCACTTTGTTTCTTCTGTCTCGGTAACAGGTAACAGCATCTGTGTAACAGGTAACAGCATCTGTCGCAGTTTCCGTGGATAGGCTCACAGATGCCCGTTTCCCCACAGGCACAGGAGTGCCAAAGGAATAACAAAATTAAGTAGTTAAGAGCAGTGACTTTGGAATCTTGTCACTTGCTAATCATGTGGCCCCGAGGCGATGGTTTACCAACTCTGGGCTCATTTTCCTCATTTGCAAAATGGAAATAATGGTATTTGCTGTGTGTTGGTTGTGAGGATTAAATGAGGTCATAAGTATGTGAAACACTTAGCACGGTGCCTGGCATAGAGTAAACATTCAATAATGATTGTTTTCTTTGTGCTCTCAGGGTCTAGTGCCTCATGAGTCCCAGGATTTTTTTTTTTTTTTCTTTTGAAGCAAGTTGAATAATGTAAATGGAAAGGCTTAATTCCTCAGTCTGTTGGTGGGTACATCTTGTACCATCTCATTAAATTAAATTATTAAATCTAAGTTTAACTTAAATTTAATTTATTAAATTAGAATATAATTTCTTAATCTGGATGAATGAAAGAAGCCACTCTTTTCTTTTTCCCTTCTAAAAACTACCCTTTTTAGAGATTTTAGCTTTTTTTGAGATTTTTGGTTTGATTACTTCTTAGATTGTTTAGGTTATTTTTTTGAGGCCTGCCTTTGAATTCATGGAGTCAGTTGGATAGCATGGGGGCCAGAGAAGAAGGGATCGGAGCTGGCAAGCAGGCGTGTGTACATCAGTGTGTCTAAGTCCAGAAACCGAGCGACTTCCTCCTGGCTTAGCCAGTTCAAAGGAAGGGACCGGAAATAAACTTTGGAAAGAGTCTGGTCACTAGACTAGAGTCCCAGCTTTCACCATTTACTAGCAATGTGACCTTGTGAGGGTCTTAATCTCTCTGAGCCTCAGTGTCTTCATCTGTACAATGAACCCAATGGTACCGAGTCCCGGCTGGCGGTAAGGACGGCACATTCTCCCTGCGCTAGGCCCAGCGGCTGGCCAGAGGGGGTGCTCAGCAAATGGGACTGCTCTGCAGAGATGAGCAGCTGGGTTTTTCTCAGCAGCTGTTGCCCGAATACCAGCTGTGTGCCGCGCCCTCAGGTTGATTTGAAGTGTATGGGATGAAACAAGTGAGTCAGAAGAGGGTTAAAGACACAGGGTCAGCGGTGTGCATCTGGAAATACAGGAAAGGTGTTTGGAGTTTGGGGGCTGGGTGGGGAAAATGTGGAATCAGATGAAATGGGCAGTATTACAGGAGAACATAAAGAAATAGGGGAACTTTTTTCCTTCCCCAAATTGATGAACCACTTTGGAACTTTATAAAATTTAAATCCACAAAAATGTAAAGAAAGTGTGATTAATATTTAATTTCACATTTGATTGAATGATATAAAAATAATCTTAAAATATTTTTGTTTGGAGAGATTTTAGTTTTGTTTTATCTGTCTTTTTCTCTCTTAATATTTTTTCTTTTTTTCTTTAAGGTGGCAGAAAGGGCACTGTATTATTGGAATAATGAATACATCATGAGTTTGATAGAAGAAAACTCTAATGTCATCCTTCCCATCATGTTTTCCAGTCTTTATAGGATTTCAAAAGAACATTGGAATCCGTAGGTTTTCAGTTTCTCCCCTCTCCCCGCTTCTCTCCCTCCCTTCCCTTTCCCACTCTCCTTCCCTTCCTCTTCCCACTCTCCTGCCTCCCCCTTCCCTCTCTCCCTCCCTCCTTCTCTGTTGCTTAATAAAATGTCTTGAATGCTTGGGATGCTGTGCCTGTTGGGGAAGACAGATACATGAAAATGCCTATCTTTTAGAAATTTACTGACCTGGTTAGGGAGACTCACAAGTAAATAGACGCTTTACAAAACAGTGTTTTTTAAATGCTGTTATGTTAAAATATCTGCTTACTTGAGGGGTTCCTGATTTGTCTGAGAACGTAGCAGAACTATTTTGGGGATGCTCTGGAGTGAGAGGAGGGGTTTGCGGATATTGACGAGGTGGTGGTGCTCAAACTTGAGTCTTACAGGATTGTGGCAGGTGAATGGGATGGGGGAGGCCGCTTGGTAGTGTGGGTTCTCTTCTTCACATTTAAAAGCCCCAAAATGTAAAAAGCACCTGTCAGGTTCTGAAACCTGTGAGTTTGGGAGGGCTAAAGTACCCAGTCTTTTGGGGAGGATGCTGGAAGATGGGGTTAAAAAGGAGAGTGCAGCCCACATGAAACTTCACCAGTAGAAAATAAGGAAACACTAAGGAGTCGTAAAGAGGAAAGTGCTTGAATCGATTTGCATTTTAGCATGATCCATTTCTTAAAAAGCAACATTGTTCATGTTCTCTAGGAAAAAACAAGTTTAAAACCTTGAAAGGAAATGTTTAACGTCTAGTCCTATGAAAGTTAAGCATTCTGCATTTGAATGGCTTTACCTGTTACTCAATGGAATAGAAAGAAAAGTTAGTGTGGTATTAGATATTAGTGGATGTAATTAAGTATAGTCACAGTATGTGTTTTAAAGTTTTGCATACAACTAAAATATCACATTTCTCATTTTTCAAATTTGCCGAATTTTGTTACTAAAACTTGTAAAAATAAACAGCTGGTAAACGGTGAAGTCTTATCATGCGGGTAGTCTCTTGAGGACCTAGAGAGTGGTTCCTGCGAGTGTCTGTCACTGCTCAATGGGCTGTATGTGGCCCTTCTCCATCCCTGCTCATTGTACATGAGAAGGCCCTTCACCTCAGCAGAAGGGAGCTGAAGGTTTCCTTTTAATGGGCACAGGGCAGAGCAGCACAGCAAGTACACTTATTTTTTGGAAACAGCAAACCCCTAGCTTATTTAACCAGGGCCTAACTTACCAACGCCTTCCTCAGGGGTATTGGTAGCAGGTTTGTTGCAAAGCAGGCATACCATACATTTTTGCGAAGGGCGGCGCTATTTCGAGTCTAGTCTGAAGATACCAAGCCTGTCATGGGCGTAGTCCTCACGTTGTCAAGAGCTTATTCTTCCTCTTGATAAAGATATGCTGCCATTTTGGCCATTTAGCTGTTCCACAGCTAACAGCAGCCATCACCAGCTTGCCAGTCACCTAACCACGGTATGTGTTAGGTCAGCAAGGAGACTTAGCAGGAGCGAATGGACTGAAACAAATCACAACTAGAAACTTAACTCCTGTTAAACTACCCAACTTTCAGGGGTTTGGTATCATATCTTTGAATTTGAATAATATATACATTATTTGTCTCCATGAGAACAGCTTTTGATTTTGATGAATTGTGTATATTATCACTTTAAAAATGAAATTCTGGGGACTCCTCGGTGGCTCAGTCAGTTAAGCATCCAGCTTTTGATTTTGGCTCAGGTCATGGTCTCAGGGTTGTGAGATCGAGCCCTGCATCAGTCTCCAAGCTGGGCGTAGAGCCTGCTTAAGATTCTCTCTCTTTGCCCCTCCCCCCACCCCTCTCTCTCTCTCTCTCACTCCCTCCCCCCCCAAATAAATAAATAAATAAATAAATAAATAAATAAATAAATGTAACATTCTGTGCAAATTCAAGTCTCTAAGGTTAGTCCTAGCACAGGTGCTCCTTTTTAGGGTGAAGTGGATTTATTTTTATACTTGTCTTTTTATTAAATGAAGTTAACAAGTGCCCACAGGCAAGTCTATTCTGGGTACCAATAATTAGAAGGGCAAAATTAGATTTTTTCTTTTTCAATCCTGCCAGCCCCTCAGAAAGATATCTTGCCTAGAATAGTAAAGAATGGAACTCTCTTGATGTGGAAATGAACTGTAGGTCCTTTCCAGTTGTTTCCGCTAGGAAGGGATGGAGATTCTGCAGTACAAGGAACTCATTCAGACGCAGGTTGTGCTCTTGCCTTCTCCATGCAGCTCCCAGTACGTGAGACTAACCGACACGTTCTCTTTCTCTGTGCTTCCCAGGGCTATCGTGGCGCTGGTGTACAATGTGTTGAAGGCATTTATGGAGATGAACAGCACCATGTTTGATGAGCTGACAGCCACATACAAGTCAGATCGTCAGCGGTAACTTTTTAAAGCTTTTTTGTCAGCTGTGCAAAAAACTGTTGAGTTCTTTCCTTGCTCTTTGCCGCAGTGGCCTGACTGCACCCGAAATCATAAAGCAGCACAGTTTTATTTATTTATATGTTCATTTCTGCATGCTCGTTAGCTGTGTCTTCATTAGTACGTCACTAGGTAACGAAGTACGATTTTAGGAAAGGCTGCTTTCCTCCTTCCCTTCAGTAATGTTTCTCTTCTGCCTCAGGGTGAAGGGCCTGGCACATCGCTGATATTTCAGGCCCATGGAAGGGGACTGTCGGGTAGTTTGCCATCTGGGTTCATGCCCATTCTGCACTCATTTGAACCACAGTCGAGCAGCTCTTGTGCACTTGACTCCAGCAGCAGGAAGGATGAGGCGCCATTTTTGTTCAGCTCTTTGGCCCAGAACGTACTGCTCTAGAACACAAGTTCATTAGTATTTAAAGGACAGGGAACAGAATATGGAGGTGAAGAGTCTGGTATTATACAAATCTTAAAATGTCTGAGACCAAAAAGGAGGAAAAACCAGTTGAACTCTTTACATAAACGCTTGTGGCTTAGTAAAGCCTTTCTTGATTTCATGTACATGATTTTTCAACTTTGCTATTTCTCGTTCAACATGTCTGGCTTTCCAAAAGATGTTGTCTTGGTCCGTTTGGGCTGCTTTAACAAAATGCCACCAAGCTCTGGGTAGCTTATAAACAACAGAAATTTCTATCTCTGAGTTCTGGGGGCAGGAAGCCAAGGTCGTGGTGCCAGCATGGTTGAATAAGGGCCCTCTTCCTGATTCATAGCCAGCACCTTCTCACTGTGTCCTCGCATGATAGACAAGGACAAGGAATCTCTGTGGGATCTCTTTTATAAGGTCACTAATGCCATTCATCAGGTCACTAATGCCATTCATCAGGGCCCCAACTTTATGACCTAATCATCTCCCAAAGGTGCAGCTACTGAGTGCATCACCTTTGAGGGTGAGGATCTCAACATAAGAATTTTGGGCAGGATGGGACACAAATATTCAGACCATGGGATTGATATAGTTGGTGAACTTCAGGAAAGTCTAGAGAGTTTGTTAGTAGTTGGGCTTCTGGTTTGGCTTGGATCTGGAAGCAAATGTCAGCTTTATGTATTATAAACCCATGGACTTGAGAAGAGCCCAGGGATGTGTACGAATGTTCATACCCAAGACCCTGCCGAACCTCCTGAACAAAACTATCTCTGTTTCCCTTGCTTCTTTGCTTGGCCTGATTTTGCATGTGTTACTTGCATTTTACTGATAAAAAGAGCAATGAGGGAAAAGATTTGGTGGCGGGGTTAAGGACTGTCACAGTGATTTAAAAAAAAATTACCAGGATGTGGTTATATTAAAGAGCAGTTTAATTATGGAATATGGCAAGTGTTTAACCATACACAGAAAAGGCTGGGATATTTTATACAATATTGGAATAAACATCCGTTATTTGTGCCATACTTGTAATTGAAAGAAATTTTAATTTAAGTATTTACAGTTGTTATAAATCATTACATTTGTAACCCTCCTTGTCTCAAACTTCAAGTCTTTAAAAATGTTATCTAAGTAGAGGAAATAAAGGGCACATTCTCATACCGTGGCACACCATTAAAGAGCGTGCTGTACATAATATCCTTTCTTTTTATAGCAACGGAAAACCCATAATTATTATCCTCGTTCAATAAGGATTAAATAAAAATCTAAAGATCCCATTAAGAGAAATGAAGCCCTTATTTCAAAAATATTCAAATTGAATTAAATTAATATTTGTTGAATTTTGGTAGCAAAACTGTTTTCTGATCATTTATCATTTAAGCTAAATAGACCAAATTCTTGGAAAAGATACCTATTAACCAAGGGGTCCAAGAATAGACACAGCAAAGTCAATTGTGAAGATCTGGTGTATTAGAGTGACTTATCCTGAGCAGACTTTCTTAATGAGAGAAGGATGTTTTTTAAAGTAAGGGTAGTATTTTGTCGAATGAGTAATGGAAGATTGTGCTGAATAGATGGAAACATGGGCTTCTCCCTGGATGTGGGAGTAGGAAAAGAGAAAAGAGAGATTTATTTGGTGCTATTAGAGAAGAGCTCCCTGTAGGAGTTCATTTCTGGATGGCACCAAATTGGTGTTTCGGTGCAGATCAAATTTTTATACAAATCCGAAGACGGTGAGTGGAGTAACTAACTAGCCCTGTTAGATACATCTGCCATCATATGTGTTATGTGCAGCCGAGACTGGAAGAGAATTGACAGTATCCCTATCCCTAACATGACAGCAGGGTTAAGCTTTGCAATTTCCACCTACAGGGAGAGAGAAAAGTAGGAAAGAGTGGGACGACAGTAACTATTTCAGAAATATTTAGAATTTTTGAAGATAAAGTTGTCAGTAGAAAAGATGTGTAATAACTCAGCATAAAGTTCATCTGGAAGAAAAGTGCCACAGATAAATTGCATTGAATGCCGTAAGACTCTTGAGCAAAGATGTGAGCGAAATGCTTCAGTAGCAAGATGAGTGTTTTAATGCTGTCAGCACTTAATTTAAGCTTCAGATTAGGGCCTTATGAACCTAACATATGTTTAACCTGTGTTATAGTTGAAAAAAATTCCTAAGCCCTTGCTTACCACCTTCTTTTCCATCCAAATGAAAAGGTTATCGATGTTCTATGATAACATTTATTTAGACCTAATATTATTCCTATACTGAGAAACCAAAAATGATTAATTTACCAAACAGCTTACAATTAAGAAACTGGAATTCATAATGACTGGAGGATCATCTAATTTTGTCCCTATTAAATTACCCAATAGATAATCGTTTCAGAAATTGTTATGCCCTTTGAAATTCATATTGTTTTCCAGATAGCTGAAACTAGTTCCTGTATACAAGGCCTAAATTGCCAAAATATTAATTATGAAATGATAATATAATTAGTATATTACATAATTAAATATTTCCTCAAGACTTGTGGAATGAGGATATAAAATTGTTAGGTATTTCTAGAGTTTTTTTTCAGGAGGGGGAAGAGTTAATTTGTGTTGGTACAGATACCAAATAATTTTTTTAAAAATTGGTGATTGCATTAAAAAATATGAGGCTTAGGAATTAAATACAAGTTTCACTTAACCTATGTGGACTTCCCTAAGTAAATATTGCATTGTAACCGAAGTTAAATCCTTGCTTGGTGAAGTGGCACGAAGACCATATCCCCCATGCCTGAGATGGCAGAAGCCCCATTTTCAGGAATTATATGAATTTATGGATTTATAAATATTATCTGACTGTTGTTTATCGGTTTGTCACAGTATGAGAAAGCTAGGGACAGCAGTGAATTATTTTTAATAGGAATTGACTTAATTTACAGCATAGTCATATATTCTTCTATTTTATACTTCTTGCCTGGTTGATGTTAAAACTAACATCCTTTCTTTTATAAAAATATGGTGATCTAAAATGTCCTTGGCAAGTAAAATTTGTTGACCCTATTTTGGACATCTAGTTTTTTAGTCAAATTTACTAAACAGTGAAATCTGAAAATCTGGAAATTACTGGTCAACCTGATATTGAGCCAAATTTGAGGACTTGGAACATTAAAAATTTGATTCATATTAATGTCAATGAAGTTCTTTCCAGATCATTAAGACTGAAATCACAAAAGAAAGAAAATTCCATTTGGTCATATATATATATAGGTATAAAATAAGTTAATAACTTGGATTTTGTGGTTTACTAATAAGAACAAGATTCCGCTAAAGAGTTTAATACACTTAATAGAGGGGAAATAGATAATACTAAAGGGGAAGTATATTTTCTTGACTTACTGCTTTGTCTGCATCAGTATAATCTCTAGCATTCCCTTTTGAGAAACTATTTGGAGGCAAAGAGAAAATTAAATTTAAACTAGACCCCACGTAAAAATTACTTAACGTATCTTTGGGTCTTTAGGATAACAGATACATAGAGACGATTCCCATTTTTGTTTTAAAGTTAACTTTCTTTATTAAGCTAAGTATAAAGGAATATTAATGTGAAATCTTAAAATAGTCTCGTCATCTCTTGCTCAATACATTAATACTACTTTTCTGTGCATGTAAGTGTCAAGGAAAAAAAAAAAAAAAAAGCAAGAGAAGAACCGAAAGAGAAGACGCCCACAAGCTAATGCCAAAGCTTTCAAAGACTACTTGTAAAACCTACATGGGGGAAAGTACAGCAGAGGGGCGGTTGTTGTTAGATCATCTTTTCAGACTTTCTTAGTTGTTTACCTTATATTCTGTTTTCTCCCCAGTGAGAAAAAGAAAGAAAAAGAGCGTGAAGAACTGTGGAAAAAACTGGAGGATCTGGAATTAAAGAGAGGGCTTAGACGTGATGGCATAATTCCAACTTAACAGAAATAATGACAGCAACATCACTAACCTGTGGAGTCACACATTTATGTAGTAGAAGATGGAGCAACAGTTTTCTGTATTGTGCAACTTTGCAGTAGATTTCACATTTGTTTCATTATTACAACAGCACTGTATATACCTGTCTCTAAGTAAAGGAAAAAAAATAAGGACTTCAATCCAAAGTTTGGACAGTAGATGGACTTCTCAGAACTTTGCAAACATAATCATTGTTCTAACCCTCTTTAAAAAACAAAAAGCAGTCTTCAAAGATCTGTTGATGAAATTGCTATGTTAAAATTCTATTATCAGGCGTTCCTTATTTATCCTTAGCAGAGAGTATGAAACAGTTTTTAAATGTGAACAATCTTAAATTTAGCTTGTCTTTCTGCTAAGCTGTTAAATGTATTTATAGTAACGGAAGAAAAAAAAAAAGACTGTCATTTCCTTATAAGTTTGTATAACATCCTCCTCTGGATAACTTGACCGTAACTTAACATCTTTTCCTTTTGCACATCTTCATGAGTTGAATGTCCATGTGGAAGGGGGCCAGGAATTTTAAAGGTCCCTGATAAAAGTTTTGTTGACTGGAGTGAACATCTTTCCAGTAACCAGGTAGCCCTGGTACTCCTTTAGTTTTAAAATTAGGAGTAAAAGAGAAGAGGTGATAAACATAGTAGGGAAGGGAATTTTGGATTCATGCATCAGTTTATGGTGAATCCAAATCAATGTCTTGAATCCTTTGAAAACAGGCACTGGGACATCACAGGCTTCAGTACCTGACCAGTATTAGTTGCATACATCATTGAACACACATACCAGAGATGTTCGAGAAATGTCAGAAAACATCCTTTTGGACCATTTTGTAATAAGAAAGACAAACACTAAACAGTACAACCATGAAATTGATCGCCAGGATTGCGAATCTAATTGGGAAGAGAGTTGAGCAAACAGCTTGGACTGTTTGGAGTTGTTGCCTTACTTTTTAATATGTATTTATAAAGTATTCCAGCAAAAGAGGATGTAGCCTCTGGGAAAAAACAAACATATTACAGTGTTTTTTGTAGATTCTCGTTCTATATCTCATCACAGCGCCAGCCCTGTTTTTAGCCAGAAAGGATTCAGGATAAACATTACTATGCATTCTGAATTGGATGCGTATTCCTAACTACTGTATTTGTTACCAAAAGTGGTTCTACAAATGCTACTGAAAAAAAAATCTGGAAATCCCTAATGTCCTGAGTATTAATAATAAAGTTTAAAAATGCTTTTATATCAAAGGTGCATTGTGACCAAATTGTTTAAGAAAAAAAAACGGAAAACAAAACAAAATGTAGGGCTGTATTATACGTATATCTTATTGGCTCTCTGCTCTGTATTTCAAAGAGGAATCTTACATCTTGGGGGAGATAAAATGCCGATGAAATTTGTGTCCAGTATGTACTTACCTGATGCGGTTGCATTGTTCTGTACTGAAAGATACGTGTTTTGGAATTTATTTTCAGGATGCTTTTGCTTGTTCTGGACGTGGCGGCAGTGAGTTGATAATCCTAAACCATCCCCTCCAGCAGTATTCGTGGCATCGAGCTGATTTGTGTTCATGTACTGACTTGTGATATTAGCAAACATGAACATACAAACTGTTGTTGCTCTTAGTAGAAATATAATATCAATATGGACTTGTATATTCTCTTCCTTCCACTTAAATATAAAGTAGAAAATGCAGTTTTATTGTTTCCAAGAAAAAAGGAAAAAAAAAAGCCGCGGACCTTTCTCCCCTATGAAGTGTTTCAGGATTATCAGGTCACAGTTTGTGCATAAAAGTCTGCTAATTATGGATATTGTCATCTCAGTAACTTTGTAAAACAAAAACAAAACTTGGCTGTGTTAATTCTGAAAAAGAAACAGCAGTAAAAGAGGGATATGCAACACCCAACACAACATGGTTTAATGGAATGAAGAGATTTTTTTTTTTTTTTTAAGAACGTTAATGGGGATTCAATGTAAAGCTGGCAGAGGCTGCCAAAATGAGACAAGTTACTTTAAAAGTGCTGGAGCAAAGGTGCAAGTTCAAACACTAAAGATAAAAAATAAATTTGTAACAAAGCATCTCCTTTAGCCCTTTTGATTTGAGCCCGTTAGCTTTGAGTCTGCATTACATTTGCTGTTGATAGTGTAAACTTGTGTTTGCCGTCAACTCATCCTTTCAGATAGAAGACATGAAAACCACAGGTTTATGAACTGTCTCTGCCCAGTACAATGAAATGCAGTCATTTGAAATGAGAAAGACGAGGATCCTGTTCTGCACCTTTCCCTGACCTCCGAGTTACGGTGAGGACTGCCCAGATACCCTTGCTGTTAATTCTGTATGTCAGTCATTCCAAACTGAAAAGAACAAAGCCTGATTTTAGACATATTTACAGAAGCAATTATAAATATATGTCTAAAATGTATAGGGCAACTTCTGAGAAGAAACACTGTCTTTTCTTTTTTAACCGAAAGTGACAATGTGACATTTGTCATGTTGTGTCCGGTGACGCAGAGTACCTGAGGTAATCTGACTGTTGCACTATGTGACATAGTTAAGGCCGTACTTGCTGCGTTTACAGCAGCCCTCTCTCTCTCTGTCCTTTCCCACATTTCTGCTGTTGCTGCAACTTGAGTTCCTTGTGACAAATGCATCTTTGTGTTATATTTTGTTCGCTTCATCATTTCCAGAACTATATATAAATATATTTTTTAAATAGCAAATATCGTAGTTAGTGATCACTCCAGCCTCATCCCTACCATATTGGTTTCAGGGGTAGGATAAAGAGTGTGTTTGGAAGAACCGAACCAAACCCAACCCAACCCTGTGGTTTAGAATGATGCTGGGGCCTGGGTTGTGGGCCCAGAACAACCATGTGAGTGAATTGACCCATCTCATACTTTGAATCAAGCATGCATTCCTTTTCTCATTGTGCAAGTGTCCCCAGTTGTTGCCCTTCAGTGTTTAGTTTTTGTTCTTTTAAATTTTATTATATTTTGCTCTCCCTGACATCTGATTTTTATAAAATAAAAGAAAAAAGAAAAAAAAAGTAAGAAATAAATAATACCCTCGATGCCGCTGGATACTCACGAGCAGGGTTATGCTCCTTCATCTTGGGCTTGCTTGCCTGAATGGAAGGGTTTAATTTATTTTGTACCTCCTTCTATGCGTGGGACAGTCCAGGGTGCAGAGCCAGGATCGCTTGTGATTGCACCTGCTGTACTTACATGTATAGCCCTAGGCTCAATCACACTATGGAAAGAAAAAAAAAGTATATTTAGAGCTTTAAAAGCTTTTTTATTTTTTTGTGGGGATCGGGGTGGGGTGGGAAAGGGAAGATGTGTGGATGTTACCGGCATTTTTAAGTGTTCAGAGTTTTTTGTGTTGTTTCTCTCTCTCTCCCTCCCTCTCTCTCTCTCTCTCTCTCTCTCTCTCTCGTTTTGTTCTTTCCCTTTAATTAGGTGCACTGAGCTGGCCCAGGAATTGAAGAGAGTCTCTCTTTTGATGCTATAACCAATGTTATCACAAGGTTACGTCACCTGTAGCAAAAAGGTGGCACCAGACACGAGCAGTGGTGTTCTATTTGCACATCGATATTTTTATTTTTCTATTCTGGCTCAGCTGCTTCTCTGAGTGAAGTTAAGGAGTGACCCACAAAGGATTTTTGTAGTTGGCATATTGGCAATGCGTTTTATATTTCTCGGTATTTAGTTTTGAAAATCTAAAAGGATTGTGCATCTTGAGAGAAAGTTGAGCAAATTTTGACCTAGTGGAATGTTAACTTGTGCTGCTGCTTGTGCACGATAGCGGCGGTAGTGTCTCTTGGAAATAAACATCCCATTTGATGATGTCTATGAATATAGGTTTCCTTTTCTTCCCTGCCTCCTTCCCAGCCTCTTTTTTCCCCTCCCTCCTTCCTTCCTCCCCTCCCTGCCACCCTCCCCTTCCTTTCCCTTCCCTTACTTTGCTTTTTTTTTTTGAAATCACTTATTGTAAATAAGTTGTAATCCAGACCTCATGTATCAATGGGGAACTTTCAAATATAAATATTACCAATACATTTTCTGGTTGTTGTCTGGTTTTTGATCGAGGTATAATGAGAATGACATATCCATTGCTTTTGGTTTGAGAATTTCCCTTTAGCTTCATAAATCTTTCGGTGTTTTAGTATTTCATTGTTTTAGCAGGAGAGGGCAGCAAAAGTTTATTTTCCCTGTTAGAAATGCTGTGGTTCATATTGGTTTTAAGTTTCATTTGTGTGTGTGTGTGTGTGTGTGTGTGTGTGTACGTGTGCGTGCGTGTTTAAAACAGCATCTATTTGTGGGTAGAGGTAAAAATGAAACATTTTTGATATGAAAAGTTGCATATGAAAACATAGACTGGTTGAGCCAGACAGTGAAGACTTCTGGTCCACGTCAAAGTTACAACGCCACAAAGCAGTCTTCCAGCTCTGGCTAAAATATGCTACTTCCTTTTCAAACAGGACAAAATGCAAGCTGGGTCTTAAGTGCTTGGAATTGAAAATGTCTTTCTTTGAAAATGATTTACTTTCTTTGAAGTGGTAACAAACAAAAATGCAGGTGCCCCCAAAGAGGAATGTAACCTTCCCCTTTCACAGACATGTGAGAGGCTCTGTACTGTGGGTGCATCGTAATAAAGGAGCAGAGAAGAGTTTTCAGGCGCCTGGCTGTGTCTGTCTGTTTGTTTGTTTGTCTCTGACCCCCATGGCCTTTTGAACCATATGAATAATAGATTTGATCAACTTAGCTATGAGGCAACGGGGATTTTATGTTCCGGCTTTCATCTGGAGAAAATCCGTTTATGATTGGGGGATGTCATGTTGGGGAGCGATCCAGTGTCTTTTGCTGTGTGACAAACTACTCCAAAACTTAGTGGCACGACCCAGCAGTTAATTGTTTTGTTCACAAATAGAGAGTTTGGGCGGGCTTGGCAAGAACGTCTCTGCTCTTCAAGTGTCAACTTGGGTGTGTCAAGTGGAGCAGGAGAATTCACTTCCAACGTGGCTCACTCACAGGGCTGGCAAGTGGGTGCTGGTTGTTGCCTTGGGGTTCAGCCAGAGGCCTCAGTTCTTCAGACATGGGTCTTCCTCTGGGGCTTCCTCGGGCTTCCTCATAGTGTGGCAGCTGGGTTCTAAGAAGGATTGTTCTGAGAGAGACTGGAAGGGGAAATTGCCAATTCGTTGAAGCGTAGGCCCAGAGACTTTCATGGCATCACTCTGTCCTATTTTATTGGTCAAGCAGTCACAGGGTCTGCTCAGATGCAAGTGGAGGGGACGTAGACCTCAGTGTAATGTGACAAGAGAAGTGTCATCTTTATACAGTGCCTTAAAGCGTTTGATTTCGGTGTGATCTCTCTTGGCTAATTAAATCACATCAGATTTGGAACTATGTAGAGTTCATCAGCCAATGTTTCATGCTCAGTTAAACTCTTGAGTTGGGAGGGGGAAGTCCTTGTACATTCAGCAAGTTTGTATTTCAAAACGTAACCATATGTAACGTCTGAAGATCACCCTGTAGGCAAGTTGTAAGAAGAAACTGGTAACGATTTTAGGGGTCAAAGAAATCTAAGTTGATTTCAGTGGAATATCTAACTATAATTTTGCCTCTGGCCTAAAAATAAGTATTTATAATAACGGAGGCAAAGTAAATGTACAGTCCAATTCCTGTTTCCCAGATTTTTATATAATAGTATATCCTGTTGGTTTCTATTAGATCAAGTCACTCTCGATTTTTTTTTAAATTGAGACTAAACTATGGGATAGCCACGAGGAATTAAAATTTAATTTTTTTTGTGATAACGTGTTCATTATATTATTCCTTAAAAAGGCAGATGTAAAAAAAAAAAAAAAAGTTGTGTAGCTCCATGCTGCTCCCCAAACCTGAAAGTCCGTGTAAGATACGTGCGTTTATTGGTGGATTGGACCAGTGTTCATTGATTGGCTCTGTTCATGGTCTTGCCCATACTTCTTTTTCTTTCTTCTTTAATTTAGTTCACCTCTTCTGAGATCATACTGTGAATTAATCATGTAATTTGAGCCAGGCTTTGCCGCTACTAGATGGTGTAAGACCTCAGAACCAGGATGAATGTCAGGCACAGCCCCCTTCATCCTCACCAAAGCTCACGGGCAAGATGTCTCTGGCTGGATCGAGAAGGCAGTGGACTTGGGAATCAGAGCCCCTTGTGATCATTTGGGTTCTACTAACTTTCAGCGTGTGACTTTGGAAAGTTCTTGATCGAAGCCTCAGTTCCATTAGTAAAATGCAGGCAAGATGGTGCTTATTTTCTAGTGTTGTATTACCTTAGATAATATGTATAAAGCACGTAGCCCAAAGCTTGGCACATGGTAACCTGGAATTATTACCTGCAACAAATGTTTGTTAGTGTTATTTACAGTAGTGACAAGTATGAACGAATAATCACAATAGCTGGCTTTTATTAAATCTATATGCGTTATATTGTGCCGAGAATTTTGTATCCATCATTAGGTTTTCATAACAATCCTGGGGTAGAAGTTATGCCCATTTTATGGATAAGGATAAGACAACTGAGGCTTTGAGATGTTAAGTAATCTTTCTGAGCTCACACAACTACGAAGGATTGAAGGAAGAGTCTGACTCCAAATTGCTCTGAACAGTGATCTCTGTACAGTAAGATGCTTTATTCTGAGGACCTACATCAAATTTTATGCCCCATAACTTAAAAACAGAAATTTACTCTTTTGCAAGACCCGTATTTCATTCATCCTTGCATTTCCACTTACCACCCTGTCTGTTCTGGCAGCTACCCCAGACTTCTGTATCTCTCTTCAAGTTCTTTATCCCAACCCATCCACTTACTTGAGTAGAAGATGAGATTTTCAACTACAAGCTTCTTCAATTTTTTACTCTGACTCATGAACTTAGCTGTTCTAGTACCTGTCCCCACAGGCTTCTCCCCAACACCCTAGTCTAATCTTGGCCAACACCTCTTCCCAGGGCCCTGCATTCCACTCCTTTTTTTCTGTTGCACTGTCAGTTGTTTTCTCTTAAAATTATTGTTTGAA
This sequence comes from Ursus americanus, assembly GCF_024610735.1. Taxonomy (NCBI): domain Eukaryota; kingdom Metazoa; phylum Chordata; class Mammalia; order Carnivora; family Ursidae; genus Ursus; species Ursus americanus. The sequence continues at coordinate 10,291,725 of NC_142152.1, read as the reverse complement.
AAACAATATTATATTCTCATGGAAAATATTCAGACATTCTCTAAAGGCATAAAATAAAAGTCCATTCTGAAATCCTTAGCCTCTCCCCTACGGTAATCACTACTCAAAATCTTTTTTGTTTTCGTTTTTGGAAAACCCAACTTTAGTGAGATACAGTTCACATACTGTAAAATTTGCCCACTTAGAGTAAATGAGTCAGTGTTTTTAGTGTATTCACAGTTCTGCAATCACTACCACTAATTTTATTTATTTTTATTTATTTGATTTTTTATTAACATAGAATGTATAATTTGTGTCGGGGTACAGGTCTGTGATTCATTAGTCTTACACAATACACAGCGCTCACCACAGCACACACCCTCCCCCGGGTCTACCCCCACTACTACTAATTGTAGAAACCTTTCATCACCTAAAGAGAAACCCTTCAAACTCATTACAGTCACTCTCCAGTCCTATGTAGTCCCTGCCCCCAGCCCTGGGCAACCACTGCCTGTCGTCTCAATAGATTCGCCAATCTGTATGTTTCCTATAGATGCGATCATACACTACGTGGTCTTTTGTGACTGGCTTCTTTCACTTGACATCATGTTTGCAGGGTTCATGGAGCATGTATCAGGGCTTCATTTCTTTTTATTATGAAATAATACTCCATTTTGTGGATTTACCATATTTTGTTTTAAAGTTTTTTTTGTAGTCAAGAAAACTTCTAATGTATGTCTCAGCATAATTATACTCTTAAAATCCTAAAATTTTATACTGATGGGATCACACATGTTCTGCCTTTGTTCCCCCTTCATCAGATTTTATTACAAAAAACTTTAATCATACAGCCAAGATGAAAGAATCTTAGAATGAACGCCATATAGTCACGATTACCATTTCACCATGTTTGTATTTAGCACCTTTGTATCCGTTTATCTTTTACCCATCCATTAACCCATCCATTAACCCATCCATTTTAAAAATGCTTTTCAAGGGCATCTGGGCGGCTCAGTCAGTTAAGCATCTGCCTTGGGCTCAGGTCATGATCCCAGGGTCCTGGGACTGAGTCCCGCATCGGGCTCCCTGCTCGGTGGAGTCTGCTTCTCCCTCTCCCTCGGCCTCTCCCCCAGCTCATGCACTCGTGCTCTCTCTCACTGCTCTCTCTCTGTCAAATAAATAAAAATCTTGAAAAAAATGCATTTCAAGGTAAATGATAGACCTAAAGAAACTTTCTTCCTAAATACTGTAACGTACATCAACCAGAATTTAATATTTGTTTACAGTTGTATTGTTTGGGGGTATAATTTACATACAGTGAAATGAGTTTAACAAATCCATACACCTGTATGCTTACCAAGATATTGAACACTACCATCGTCCTGGAAAGTTCGTTATGCACCTTCCCAGTTAATTCCCAATACTCCCTGACATGAGAGAACTATTGTGATTTTTTCTCACAGCAGATTAGTGTTGCTGGTTCAGAATGTCATAAAAATGGAATCATGCAGTGTGTATTCTTTTGTGTAAGGCTTCTTTTACACATATTTTTAAGATTAACCCACGTCGATGCACATGTCAGCTTCATATGGTTGAGCAGCATTCCATTATACAAATACACCACAGTTTGTTTACCCAGTCTCCTGTTAATGGTTGCATGTCTGTTGACAATTTTTGGCTTCTTTCAATGAAGGTGCTATGAACATTCTTGTACAAGTGTTTTCGTAGATGTGTTTGTAATTTTCTTGCAGATATATCTAAGGTGGAATTTTAGGGTCAGATGGCAGTGTACATTTCGTTTTATAAGACAGTAGGCTCTGGGATGATGGCAGAGTACGAAGCACCAGGAATCTGTCTCCTCACCTAGACAACAATTGCATTGGCAAAATCTGTCTGATGTAACTATTTTGGAATAGTCCGGCGTCTACTGAAGGCTTGCAAATTCCAGAGGAAGTTGTGGAGGGTAAATTACAGTTCATTTCGGTCAATTTAAGCTTTTAATACAGTAGCAGTTACCAATCCCCCACCCCCAGCCACATGGCAGGCCCTGTGCACATTCCTGGAGCAGTTTGTGTACAGTATGTGGGCGCTAGGGTGGGAAAAGGGGGATCTGTCCTCCAAATTTTGGAGATGTGTATTCAGATTGCTGATTGCTCCTTCTGATCACCAAGACGCAAAGAGGCAGGCATCCACTGTTTTTGTGTCTTCCCCCCATTGTTGCAAGTCCCTTCCCCTCTAGCTGAAGTGACTTCCAGAGGATTTAAAGAGCCTTATTAGCTCTCCTTTATGTTTCACTTTCCCCCTTTCAGGAGCCAGCCGTTAAAGGCTAAAACATTTAAAAACAACTGCATATGCAGGGAAAAACTGAAAAGTGACCACAAATGCCCAAGGAAAGGCTCATAAAAGACCTGAGAAGACATTCGGTTTACAAGCCAGGCTGATCCTCAGCATAGAAACAGCCTACAATAATTAAAATGGCAACAAACAAAAACTAACAAAATACAACAAACCTTGGAGAAGGAGGAGAATCTGATTTCCAGTGTTACCACATCATCAGATACAAATAGCTATGTTCAACAAAAAAATTACAAGGCACATAAAGAAAGAAAGATACGGCCCATTCAAAGGGGGAAAAAATCAACAAAAACTCCCTGAAAAAGACCTAATGGCAAGTATACTAGATAAAGACTTTAAAACAACTGCCTTGAAGTTGCTCAAATAAAGAGGAAGATGTGGAGAAATTTAAGAGAATTAAATGTGAGCAAAATGGAAATATCAATAGAGATAGAAAACTAAAATAAAAAGAAATTGTGGAGCTGAAAATTACAATAACTGAAATGAAAAATTCACTAGAAAGATTCAAATGTAGACTTAAGGAAGCAGAAGAATCAGTGTACTCAAAGATAGGACAATAGAAATTATTGAGGCTGAGAACAGAAAGAAAAAAGATGAAAGAAAAGCGAATAGAACTTCAGGGAACAGTGGGACACCACTAGTAAACCAACATATGCATCATGGGAGTCCCAGAAAATAAAGAAAAGGGCAGAGAATATTTGAGGAAATAATAGCTGAAAACTTCCCAAACTTAATGAAAGATGTGACTATCAATATCCAAGAAGTTCATGAACTCCAAGTAAGAAGAATTCAAAGGGACTACATGGAAAATCATTATAACCAAACCACAGAAAGCCAAAGAATCTTGAAAGAGAATATTGAAAACAGCAAGAGAGAAACAAATCATCACATACAAGGGATCTTCAGCAAGATTATCAGCAGATTTCTCATCAGAAACTTTGGAGGCCAGAGACAGTGGGCTAATATACTCAAATGTTAAAAGAAAAAAAACCATCAACAATTCTGTATCTGGGAAAACTGTCCTTCAAGAGAGAGAGAAAAATTAAGACATTCCCAGATAAATAAAAACTGAGGGAGTTTGTGACCATTACACCTGCCCCGCAATAAGTGCTCAAGGAGTCCTGCAGGGTGAAATGGAGGGACAATAGACCATAACTCAGAGCTGTATAAAGAAACAAAGATCTCGGGGCGCCTGGGTGGCACAGCGGTTAAGCATCTGCCTTCGGCTCAGGGCGTGATCCCGGCATTACGGGATCAAGTCCCACATCAGGCTCTTCCGCTATGAGCCTGCTTCTTTCTCTCCCACTCCCCCTGCTTGTGTTCCCTCTCTCGCTGGCTGTCTCTATCTCTGTCGAATAAATAAATAAAATCTTTAAAAAAAAAAAAAAGAAACAAAGATCTCAATCAAGGTAAATACATGGGCAATTATAAAAGCTAGAATTATCATAACAATGATTTGTAACTGTACTTTCTGTTTGTTTTCTACCTGATTTAAGAGACTAATACTTTTTTTTCAAAGATTTTATTTATTTATTTGACAGAGATAGAGACAGCCAGCGAGAGAGGGAACACAGCAGGGGGAGTGGGAGAGGAAAAAGCAGGCTCACAGTGGAGGAGCCTGATGTGGGGCTCGATCCCATAACGCCGGGATCACGCCCTGAGCCGAAGGCAGACGCTCAACCGCTGTGCCACCCAGGTGCCCCTAAGAGACTAATACTTTTAAAAGGGGAAAAAAATTAAAACTGTCTGAAAAGGAAATTACAAAAACAGTTTACATACCAAATAGCATGAAAAGAATAAAATCCTTAGGAATTAACTGAGGAGGTGAAAGATTTGTACAATGAAAACTATAAAATATTGCTGAAAGAAATGAAAGGAAACCTATATAAATGGAAACATACTATGCTCATGGATCGGAAGACTTGATAGTGTTAAAATGTCAATACTATCCAAAGTGACCTACAGAGTCAGTGCAATTACTCTCAAAATCCCAATGAAATTTTTTGTAGAAATAGAAAAATCCATTAAAAAATTCATGTGGAATCTGAAGGAACCCTGAATAGACAAAACAATCTTGAAAAAGAACAAAACTGGAGGACTCACACTTTCCAATTTTAAAACTTACTACAAAGCTACAATAATCAAAACAGGATGGTGCTACTGGCATAAGGGCAGACATATAAAACCAATGGAACAGAATAGAGAGCCCAGAAATAAACCCTCACATACATGGTCAGATGATTTTGCCAAGGATGCCAAGACCATGAGATGGAAAGGACATTCTTTTCAACAAGCAGTGCTAGGAAAGCTGAATATCCCCATGCCAAAGAATGAAGTCGTATCATTTCCTAACACCATGTAAAAAAAACTAACTCAAAATGGATCGAGAACCCAAATATAGGACCTAAAACAATGGAACTCTTAGAATGAAACAGGACAAATCTTCATGACATTGGATTTGGCAATAATGTATTGGCTATGATATCAAAGACACAGATAACAAAAGAAAAAATAGATACATTGGACTTAATGAAAATTTAAAAGATGCTCAACATCACTCATCGTTAAGAAAATGCAAATCCAGTGAGATACCCCCTCAAACCCATTGACAAGTGTACTATCAAAAAAAAAAAAAAAAAACCCAGAAAATCCCAAGTCTTTCCTTACCTTTCATGACTGAAACTTTTGAACAGTATGGGTCAGTTATTTTTTTAAGATGTCTCTCAATTTGGGTTTTCAGCTGTTTTCTCATGAATAAGTTGAAGTTATGCCTTATTTGGAAGGATGCTTCAGACACAATGCTCCTCTCTCAGCGCGTGATACCGCGGGCACATTAATGCCACTGTAGGTTGCTAGGCTGCAGAGAACATTCACGTAGTCTTACTGATGTAATCCCGGATGACCGATGCAATGAAAATGGTGATGTAAGGGTATGAGGAGGATGGAAGGCATAGGTCGTGTAAAATTAAGCTAACTCATCATTATTACTAATGTGGGTAGAGTTGCTAAATCAAGGAATAGCAGTATAAGCAGTTGGAAACGGGGGAGCAACCACTGACAGTTTGAGTCCGTATTAGCTACAGGTAGTCAAAAAGGAGAGAAGAGTGTGATCCCGCAGAAAAAGCAGAGCTGTCTTTCACCAAAGTCTCAATGCCTGAAAAATAGGTCAAATAACGAGTGAGCATTCTTTTTTCAAAAGCTCAGTAAACTGGACCTTAGACAACCCCAGCGGCAGATTGAGACATGCCTGTTGGTGTAAAAGGGGCTCTCTCTGAGGCCGGAGTCATTACAGTACAGAAGGATAAGGCAGATCCAGGTCAAGCATTAGGGAGCAACACAGTGAGCTCACATCCCCGTAAGTACGTAACTTTTGTTTTTGAGCTTTGAAGCCTGCAAGGGTCGGGAATTGACCCGTGCCACTGTTTACTGTGTCCCAGGTTAGAAGAAAGCTGGCGCACGTAGCCTTCTAGCTTGCTCGAATGAGGAAATGTGAACATCAGATGTGTTAATTCATTAGGCGTTTACAGGCTGTTTCACTGACACAAAAAGGTTATTATCGCTGTTCCACGTTGCACCGCAGCACCTGGAGGGCCTGACAATAGTGAATTCACGTACGGAGCCATCTCAAGTGTCAGTGATTGTGATGGAACAGATCAAGCCTGTGGAATCTCAAAGGCAAGCCCTTTCCTTGTGAGAATTCCAGAAAAGAGTGTCTCCTTAGGCAGCCCAATGTTGGCTGCGGGAGGGCCCCTCGAGGCCAGCCTGGAAGGGGCCACATGGGGGATCTGGGGGAGGCAGCTGGGAGATAGATGGAGAGGAGCTTTCATTATCCCTTCTCCAGCCTCTAAATCTGAGGGCCCAAAGGTCATGAGGCATCATTGTGGGGGTGTAGTCCTGCTCCCTTATTATTGGTAATTTGGTGAGGAATTATCCCAGAGGGAAACCTCTGAAGGTTCATAAACCCCGGCATGAACTGTTTAGCTCAATTACAGCAGTGGGAGAGGGAAGGGAGTGCTGGGCAGAAGCATTTTAAAAGCTCATGAATAAAAAGCACATCAGGTTTGGAGGCTTTGTTTTCGTTATGAAGTTGCATGCCTCCTTCCATCTTTGCTGCTGGTTATAGTAGAAGAGCCTCGTGGAAGAGTGCACATGTCGTTCGTAACAGCTCACTGGGTTTTTACTGATTTCTTTTTAAAGATAAAAATGAGAAACCAAAGTGAGAAGTAGGGGACAGGTTGTCTACTGCCACCATCCAGGGACAAGTGGCTCAAAGCTCCCATGTACACCTGGTGGCCAGGTGTGGCTGCACCCCTCTGGAATTGTCTCCATTCCTTGAAGGACCAGTCAAGATGGCCTTGGGTGTGAGCCCCCATAGGGATGGTCATAACAGCTGTCGTCCTGTCAGCTTCATGGTTGTAGCCAGAGACACCTGGGAAGGTAGCAAAAGTCTTCAGGTGCAGGTCCGGCCATGGTTTTTCCAGAAAACTCATGGTTTGTTTCTATACCATGACTTATCACTGATTCTGTAAGTGAAAGAAAGCCTGAAGGAAAGCCAGTGCGTTGTTCTGAATATCAGATCAGGTCATTCCCCTTCTTGAAACCCTTCTATGACTACGTGATATGCTAGGAATAAGGGGGATTGGGATAGGCCAGTGATGAATATTCAGGAGGGCACATATTGCATGGTGCACTGGGTGTTATATGCAAATAATGAATCATGGAACATTGCATCAAAAACTGGGGATGTACTGTATGGTGACTAATGTAACAAAATAAAAATTATTTAAAAAAATAAAAAAATAAAAACTAGACTCCTGAGCATGCTCTTCAAATTGTCAAGTTATCTGGCACTATGCAACTCCTTGAATTCTCTCCTGTTCCTCTCCTCTTTTACTCACTGATCACTTATTATCTCCACTGGCTGCCATCCTGTTCCTTGGCCATGCCTCAGGGCCTTTCACTTTTCTTTGGAAGCCTCATGGGGCCTTGAGCATGGAGGTCTGAGTGTTGTGCTGTACATGTAGATGTCTGGAAAGCCCAGTCTGGGTTACTAAAATCTGTATTAGTTATCTATTGCTGTGTAACAACTTACCACAAACTTAGAAATTTACAAGAAAATACAGTTATTATCTCATGGTTTCTGTGGATTAGGAGTCTGGGTGTGGCTTAGCTAGATCTTCTGCTCAAGATTTCTCAGGAGGTTACATTCATTCTCATGTTGTGGTCTGATCTGAAGGACTGCCTGGGGAAGGGGCTACTTCCAAGCTCATGTGGTTGTTGGCAGAATCCAGATCCCTGCATTTTTAAGACCAAGAACTTCAGTTTCCAGCTCTGGTTGCTGGCTGGGTACTGTTTTCAGTTTCTAGTTGGTTGTTGGCCAGAGGCTATCCTCAGTTCCTTCCCAGGTGGGCATCCCCAAAATGGATGCTCACTACAATGAAGACAGTAAGGGAGAGAGTCTGCTAGCAGAAGATGGACATTACGATCTTTATAATGTAGTCATAGAAGTGACATCTTATTATTTTTGACATTTCCTAGTCTAAAGCAAATCACAGGTTCAGGCTGTACTCTAGGGGAAGAGATTACACAGGGTATGAATGCTAGGAAGGGGGGACCACTGGGAGCCATCTTTGAATCTGCTCACTACTGTCTGCCTTCTGGCTTCTAATGGTTTACTCTCTTTTGTGTAACTCTCCCATACACAAAATACATTCACCTTCTTCCAAGGAGAGCCAAGAGTCTCAAAGTACAGAATCTCATTATCTAAATCAGGAACTACACTCTTTGTGGGACATTCCTCTAGATTTGTCAATTTTTAAAACTAGAGAGACGTGTTATCCACCCCTGTCCCTGCAACCTGAAATTGTGGAATAGGCATAGAATAATAGCTATAGACATTTCAGTTTAAAAGGGGAAAATGGGAGGTACAGAGGAGTACTGGGAATTATTCTCCTTGGCTCTGTCCCCTGGGTTCTTGGTTCCATCCTGCCTTTTTAAATGAAAGGACATGTTTGCAGATTAATAATCCCATCAGCCTGCTTCCTGCAAGTAGGATTTTGTGAGTCCAAATACCTCTTTTCTTGGTACAATTCTTATTCCTTTCAGTCCAACCTGGCAGTGTTTTTGCTGAAATAACTTTCTCAAAAACTTTATGCGTCTTCCACGGATTTCACTGGGGTTCATTCCATTCAACAAAAGCCACGATGTACAGATCTTTTAGAGATAAGCCCTTCTGTACCTTGTGCTCCTGCTGAGATGGCTGTGGGAATAAGTCTCCCAAGCTTCCCACTAGCCCTTTGATTTGATTAAGAGGATCTGTGGAACATACCCTTATTATCTTAAGAGGACCTTTACGTGATTCTGCTTTTCTGATCTGTCTTGAGATTTTAACAAAAGGTTGGACAGTCACACTCTTGGTTTTTTCCTCCATGCCACATTTTCCTGACAGTGCAACGAAGCCATTCCTTAATTTCAGTATCATTTGCCATCTGAGAAGTCTAATAATTTTCAAATCATTAAGTGCTTTTCTTTATGTAATGGTTTTCCCTCAATTTATCTGTCTGTGCATTTTAATACAAGCAGCAACAAGAAATCAGGTGGTGCCTTCTTCACTTCGCTTGGAAATACATTTAGCTAAATAATCAAGGTCATTCTTTACATCTTCTGCTCTCCATTTAACTGCAGAAGACAACTTTGCTAAACTCTCCGCCACTACATGGCAAGCATTTCCCTCTCTCCCATTTCCAATAACATGTTCCTTACTTCCTTCTAAGACTTTACCAGAGTGTCCTCAAAATCCCTTCTACTAACAATCTGGAGCCAATTTAGTTTTCATCTATCATATTCTTCAAGATTTTTCCAGTATCCACACAGTTCCAAAGCCACTCTTGTATTTTTAGGTATTTGTTACGGCAGCACCCCACGGCCACGTACTAATCTACATGGATAGGTGTTATGTATGCCACCCAAGCCGAGTTAAGGGGGGTTGAGAGTTGACTCACTTTGATCCCTTAAGTGTTGAGTGAGAGCCTAGCATACGCCAGCAGCATGTTAGATGTAAAAAAACTATCTCATGGCAGTTACCTTTTTGGGAAATATTGATGCTATTGTCTCGACTCTATTATTCCACCATAATAGACAGATTTCTTTTCTCTGCACATTCATGTGCCTGTGGGGCTCAGTCTCTCTCTGCTGAGTGAGTAGGGCAAATTTCCTTGAAGCAAAGCCACTGGGTATAGATTCTAGGCTTGGGGTTTCTGGAAAATATTAGCCTCAAGGACACTGGGTAAGAGTGGCTTAGAGGGTATTAGGGATGGAACATCTGGTGATGGATTTGTGCTTTGTGATCTCCAACCCATCTCAAAGCATGGATTCCCCCAGCAAGCTGTTGGGCCACTGCCTGCGTGTTTCCTCCAGCAGTCTGACCTTTGCGCACGATGAGCAGTTCCCATGATGGCTGTCCCCTGGGGTGGCAGCCAGGGTACCCAACCATCCTGACAAATGATAAAGAAGCTTCAGGCTAGAAAGTCCTCCTGGAAGCCCTGTTCTGCTTCTAATGAGTCAAGCTAGCAGTGGGATTCCATGACCTGTGTCCACTTTTGGGGATACGCCCAAAGGCCTTGGGAGCCCACCTAGGGGCTTCACATAGCTCAAGAGCACTGCTTGGCATTCATGCTTGGTCCCAACTAATCTGGAACATTTCCTGTAGCAAATACCAAGATGACAAATCTATAGACATTTCAGTGCCCTAAGGATCACATCTGTCTAACTCAGTCTGTATCGCATGAGCTTAATTCAGCATGGTCTCATGAGTGCCATGGGCATGTCCTTATATCTTGATGTCCTTATATCTGAGTTGATAGAGTGAATCATTCTTCTGCATGGGAAATTGCCATTGTGTATTCAGCACCTATCCTTAGAGATGTTTCCAGTTCCTCTAGGTCAGTATATTCCTCAGTTCCAACCAGGATCATGTTCTCCACTCATGTAAATATATTCTCTTTCTCTTTTGAAAGATTAAATTTACTTCTTGTCTATTAGGAAAACTCTTTCAAATATGGGTGGCCCTGTCTTGTAATTACCTCCAGGAGCTTCTGTCCAACTTTCCAATCAATTTTAATTAAACTCATTATCTATTTTCCTTTTTAGGTGGATAAGAGGCAGATATCCCTGGTACAGGGTTGTATGGTAAAAATAATTTCAGTTGATGTGAGAAACAGGCAGTCTTAGAGTCTCTTGCTAAGTAGAAAATGCCAATTCTTTAAGAAAAAACAAGATTTATAAAGGTAATTCTTATTTTATTAGTTATTTTGGAGTAGGTTCCTATTCAAGTCAAACTGCACATTATTTTTGATTGTCAATCCTGGAGTGTAACTTGTCCAGAGGCAAATAAAGGATAAGCTGGCTTGATAGAGGCAAGCACACTATTTCTTCATCCCTGCCTATCTTCTCTCAAGGACAGTTGGGCTCTTCTCCCTTCTCTTTACGTACGGTGTAGTGGGTTGAATGGTGGCTCCCCAAATATATGTCCAACCAGAACCTGAATGTGACATGAAAACACAGTGTGACCTTATTTGGAATGGGTCTTTGCAGATGTAATTAAGTTAAGAATCTTAAGATGAGATCATCCTGGATTCCAAGTGGGCTCTAAAACCAATGTCAGGTGTCCTTAGAAGAGAAAGGTAGAGAGAGAAAGAGACACAGACACAAAGACACAAACACACAGAGAAGGTGGCTGTGAAAACAGAGGCAGAGATTGGAGAGAGGCAGCTCCAATACCACAGAATACCAAGGATGGCTGGTGGTCTTCAGAATCTAGGAAAGGGACATGGAATGGGCCTCCAGAAAGAACCAGTCCTACCAACACCTTGATTTTGGACTTCTGGACTCCAGAATTATGGAAGAATAAAATGCTGGTTTGTGGTAATGCATTGTAGTAGCCCCCGGAAACTAACACACCCGCCATGCAGCAGGGGTGTAGTATGTGACTATTTGTAGTATCTTTTGATATCATGCGATAATCTAGGTTCCTTTCAAGAAAGAGACTTGGGGACCAGAGGGTGATTTGGAGCTGATGTCATGTGTCCCGAATCGCTATGGCAAGGCCTTTGAAGTCAAAGAACACCAAGACAGGGACTGGGGGTCTTCTGGCCCAGTAACACCAGGCCTTGGCTGAAAGAGGGTCAGAGGAGTGTACTTCTGTCATGTGAAACCAGTCCATGATCTCTAGGTGGACAATTAACACTTGCTGGGACAAGATTTATTTGTGCTTAGATAAGCATAAGGAGATTTCCACAGATTGCTCTCTCCCAGGCAGTACGGTAGGTGAGAAAAGAGGTAGCTAGTCCCATTCTGGGCATATTGGATTAAGAAACACTGGCCTATGCTATGAATAACAGTACAGTGGTTCCCCCCAAATATTACCATATAATCCAACAATTCCACTTCTGGATTTTGACATACTCAAAAGAATTGGAAGCAGGGTTGTCAGTGAGATATTTGGACACTCGTGTTTATAGCAACATTATTCACGATAGCCAAAATGTGAAGGCCACCCAAGGGTCCATTCATAGATGACTGGACATGGAAAATGTGGTATGCACATACAATGGGATATTCAGCCTCAAAAAGGAAGGAAATTCTGACACACGCTACAATACAGATGAACCTTGAGAAATTATGCTAAGTGAAGTTGGCCAGTCATAAAAAGACAATACCGTAGAATTCCATCTAGATGAGGTACTTAGACTATCAAAATTATGTTTGAGATTTTTCTTGGTTCCTGAGGTACTGTAATACTATAAACTTCCCTCTTAGAACCATGTTTGCTGCAGCCTGAAGATTTTGGACCATTGTGTTTTCATTATCATTTGTTTTTATGTAATTTTTGACTTCTTGGTTGACCCACTCGTTGTTTAATAGCATGTTATTTAGCCTCTATGTATTTGTGCTCTTTCTAGATTTTTTCTTGTGGTTTATTTCTAGTTTTACAGTGTTGTGGTCAGAAAAAGTGATGGTATGACTTTGATTTTTTTGGATTTGTTGAGACTTGTTTTGTGGCCTAATTTGTGATCTATTCCGGAGAATGTTCCATATGCACTTGAAAAGAATGTGTATTCTGCTGTTTTAGGATGGAATGTTCTGAATATGTCTGTTAAATCCATCTGGTCCAGTGTGTCATTCAAAGCCACTGTTTCCTTGCTGATTTTCTGTTTGGATGATCTGTCCATCGGTGGAAGTGTGCTGTTAAAGTCCCCTACTCTTATTGTATTATGATGGATTAATTCCTTTATGTTTGTTATTAACTGTTTTATGTATTGGGTCCTCCCATGTTGGGTGCATAAATATTTACAATTGTTACATATTCTTTTTGGATTGTTTCCCCCCCCCTTTTTTTGATTATATAGTGTTTGTCTTTGCCTCTTGTTACTAGACTAGTCAAAATTATAGAGACCAAAAATAGAATGGTGGTTGTCAGGGCCTGGGGAGAGGGAGGAATAGGGAGTTATTGTTCAATGGGTATGAAGTCTCAGTTTTATTAAGATGAAAAGAGTTATGGATACAGATGGTGGTGACAGTTGCACAGCAAGATGAACGTACTTAATACCACTGAACTGTATGCTTAAAAATGGTTAAGATGGTGGGGGTGCCTGGGTGGCACAGCAGTTAAGCTTCTGCCTTCAGCTCAGGGTGTGATCCTGGCGTTATGGGATCGAGCCCCACATCAGGCTCCTCCGCTATGAGCCTGCTTCTTCCTCTCCCACTCCCCCTGCTTGTGTTCCCTCTCTCGCTGGCTGTCTCTATCTCTGTCAAATAAATAAATAAAATCTTTTAAAAAAATGGTTAAGATGGTGAATTTTATATAATATGTATTTTACCATAATAAAATAATTGGAAAAAGAAAGAAACACTGTACTAATGCCTTGGAAGAGTTTCTTTTAGCCCTGACTGGTTACAACTATATGAGACAGAAATTGAGAGCTAGTTTATTTGGCATTTTATCAGCCAGGGCTCTCTACAAACACTGGCACATCTAGATCCTTACAGGGTAAAAATTAATTGGAAATAGCTAATACTAATAGAAAAGAGGGAAAGAATGGCCACTGTCCATTCCTGGTCACCTGTTATGGAGAATCTATGGACTTTCACTAATGATATCATCAGAGCTCCTAGAAAGGCCAGAGAATCTAAATTCTAGCTGGGGGCAAGTTTGTGAAGGTGCTGTCTTCACTGAGACAGAATAAGGTACTAAGAGTGTCTTTGATAAAGCAGTACAAATTATTAACTCTACTAAATCCCAATCCGTGAATCATTTTAATATATGATATGGGAAGTATGCATAAAGCACTTTTGTTGCGTATTGAAATATGATGGTTGTCGAGGAACGGCACTTGTGTGATGGAACTGAGAGCTGAATTAGCTGGTTGTTTTTCATGGGACACCATTTTTACTTGACCGACTAAGACAAATTGGTGGTTTAGAATTGGGTATTTGGAAGATATTTTCTAGAAGATTGAAACAAGCAGTCCTGTCACTTCAAGGAAAATAACTGATAATATTGGTTGCCATAATGAAATTTGAGATTTTAAGGGAAAATGGGAATTTTGGAAAACTTGGATCTAATACAGTGAGTTTGTCAGCATCCAAACACTTAAAGATCTTTCTAATGAGAGTATTGATGAAATTAATGAATGCAATTTTTTGATATTGTATGACAAAATGTATGAACATTTGGAAGATTTGCACAATTTAGTGAATTAATGTTTTTTAAATGATCAGTGCGAGATGTTATGATATCATTCATGGGTAAACAATCCATTCAAAGTGCAAGATAGATGAATGGATTTTAATGTAACTTATTGTGAAAGCTTATTAATATGATTTCAAAATCTGCATTACAGGGCACCTGGGTGGCTCAGTCAGTGAAGAATTTTCCTTCTGCTCAGGTTATGATCCCAGCATCCTGAGATAGAGTCCTACACTGGGCTCCCTGCTCAGCCTGTGCCCCTCCCCCCTGCTTGTGCATGCTCTCTCTCTCAAATAAATAAAATCTTTAAAAAAAAAACCCAAACCCACCAAAATCTGTGTTATAAACAACCTTTAAAAAAATACTACTTGTTGAGTTTTGGCTTAGTAACAAAGAATACACATTATCTGAAAAGAGTATTAAAATATTCCTCTCATTCCTAACTATGTATCATTACAAGGGTAGATTTTCTTTATAGCCAACAACAAAAACAACAGATCACAACAGATTGGATCTAAAAATACCTATGGTAATGCAGATGTTTTTATATGCCAGATAGTAAAGCAACTTGTAAGTGTGTAAAACAGAGCAGCGTCTCTTACTATTTTTTTGGAAAAAAGTATATTTTCCACAAAATGTGTTCAATGTTAACATGTAATAGGCTTATTGTTATTTAAAAACTAATTAATTGGTAGATATTTAAAATACATCCATGGTTTTAAATTCTACTATGGTAAATATCCAAGGATAGAACCTATGTGAACAAAAGCTTTTGGGAGTCCTCAATAATTTTCAAGAGAATAAAGGGATCCTGAGACCAAAGAGTTTGAGAACCAGTGGTCTAAGAAAAGCTTATGTTCATGGGCATCCAATGTTGTTCTCGTACTCAATGATTTCATGGGACAGTCTTTCATTTCAAAATTCTCAGTTGAAATGCAGCACAAACTAATATGTACATAGGACAGCCAATGATTGAGATTTTTAAGATTTTAAATATCACCCTTGGTAGTTTATTGCTCTCTTTACCAGTAAAATGGAGCTGACATTACACATTTCATGGGGTTGTTGCTGGGATTAGATGTATGTAAAATGCACGTCATGATTCCACTTGTTCCTTGATGGCCTTGATTATAGATGTAAATATATGATTAAATATGTTGACTTTATCTGGGTCTTATATTCCTCTCTGATGGCTTTACTAGAACATTCCTGGGATATGTATGGTCCTACAGCTTTCCCCCTCATCAGCAAACATGATCTCCATATAAGGAATATTTTAGGTATTTTTCTTCATGCCCTATAAGGAAAATGAAGTCAAGTGGTAACCCCTAAGCAACGATTGTTATTGCTTTTCTAAACAGAAAAAGTGATGAAGCCTGCTACAGAATATTCTTTATGGAGAGCTGGAAAACTCGCTATAACACCACATTATCCTAAAGCTATCTTGGAACCTTAGTGAATTTGAGTGACAAGCCCCTAAAAGGAGAGATTATAGAATTCTATTAGTGCTTTGAAAAATCCCTACTCACAGCCTTTTCTTTTTTCCTCCACTTGACAAACTATTCCTAAAAACCATTGCCATTACTACTGTTTTCTGTTTCCTCAGATTCACCCACAACCCCTCTCAAAAATCCTTGGCTGTGACGTCTTGAGATTTTGGAACAATCTGGCTCATTATTATGACTAGAAACCAGATAATGAAATCTGTGTTTGTCTTAACTACCAGGGAAAAGAGTATGGAGACATAAGCCACAGTTAGTCTTTCTAGTATCTCACTTTGATCAAATGTCAGGGTTGTGAATAATAGAAATCGTGGTTTAGTTGGAGAGTTGACTAAATAGCACAGAGTTACTATGTTATTCTAAAGTAAACAACCATGTCTTTTGTTGTCTTTGTCCTTTCTTTCTACAGATGTAGTTTTAAAAGCTTTATATTTTAATGATGTGGATTTCATTACCATTGATGACATTTGATCGACAGCTTATGAACATGAATTGGAAGATTAATTGTCTAGGGGAAACTCTGGAAAGGGCTGGAGAATGTTTCACTAATAGGTAGGTATCCTTGCTGAAGGGAACTTTCCCAGTCATGGGAGAGGTGAGATAGAAACCCACTCCGAGCCTGCTGGAGAGAATTGGATAAAGGAATTGGAAGAAACCTATGTAAAGTTGATTTTTCCATATTAACTTATTCTAAGTTTTGAATAAGTTGGCTTTATTTGCCTAAGCACTGACGAATTTATTCTAACATTGGATTATTGGAGTCTCTTAACTTTTCTGTCTCCTTTCTTTCACTTCCTGATATTTGTCTATTTCATTACTCATAAGCAATTACAACAAAGGAAGATGATAACAGAGAAGAGATTTATGGCAAGATGGAAGTCTGATGGCTACTTTCAGCTTGACTTTCCTCATTTATAAAATAAGAATGGTAATATTTCCTACTTCATAAAATTGCTCTGAGAATTAAAAAAGATAATATGCATAAAGTTCTCAACATACTGGCTAATCAACAGATATGAATTGCAAATGATTTTATGTGAATCACTTTTGTTGATTAAAAGGAAAAAGGGGGTCAAATTATTGCTGGAATGAGGCTTAGACTTTATCTCTGTTTCCATCAGTCTCTACCGAGTTAGCTGGTCAGAAATATTATCAACAATGTATTCAAGGGGCGTCTGGGTGGCTCAGTTGTTAAGTATATGCCTTTGGGTCAGGTCATGATCCCAGGGTCCTGGGATCGAGCCCCGCGTCGGGCTCCCTGTCCAGCGGGAAGCCTGCTTCTCCCTCTCCCACTCCCCCTGTTTGTGTTCCCTCTCTCGCTGCCTCTCCCTCTGTTAAATAAATAAATAAATTTTTAAGAAAAAAACAAACAAACCCCACAATGTATTCAAGAACCCACTCAAGTAATGGTGCTTCTGAACTTCCTGATCTAAATGCACGAATATTTCAGTTTAAGTGAATTCAATGCTACCTCCCCACCACAACAGGCTTTTGTGAGTCATAGCCTAAAGGTGAGGGATTCTACTCTGTTGGTCTCATTGTATGTATCAGGTGGGATGGAGCTGCAACTAACAAAAACCAGACTAACAGTGGCTTAAATAATGAAAATATTCATAAACTGACATCATTAGAAGTCTGAAGATTGGTTAGTTTAGTGGAACAATGGGACCCAGGGACTTCCATCATATCGCTCTGCTGTCCTCATCACATTGGCTGTTGTTCTCGGGCTTGTCTCCTGATTGCTAGATGGCTGCCACAGCCTACATAATTAATCTTGTACTTTCTATGGAAATGGTGAGGGGCTATCGTCAACTACATCACATACTTAGTAAGGAGTGATGGGAGAGAGTTCTCTCAGATCTCAGAACCAGCAATACTATGATTTTTTTATTATTATGTTCAGTTAGCCACTGTCTAGTACATCATTAGTCTTTGATGTAGTGTTCAATGATTCATTAGTTACGTACAGCACCCAGCGCTCATCACAACACGTGCCCTCCTTAATACCCATCACCCTGTTACCCTCTCCCCTCTGAAGCCCCCAGTCTGTTTCCCTGGGTCCATAGTCTCTCATGGTTTGTCTCCCTCTCTGATTTCTTCCCCTTCAGATTTTCCTCCCTTTCCCTGTGGTCCTCTGTGCTATTGCTTATGTTCCACATATGAGTGAAACATATGATAATTGTCTTTCTCTGCTTGACTTACTTCACTTAGCATAATCCTCTCCAGTTCCATTCATGTCAGTACAAATGGGGGGTATTCATCCTTTCTGATGGCTGAATAATATTTCATTGTATATATGTACCACATCTTCGTTATCCATTCATCCATTGAAGGGCATCTCGGCTCCTTCCACAGTTTGGCTATTGTGGACTTTGCTGCTATAAACATTGAGGTGCATGTGCCCCTAATTTTCACTTCATCTGTATCTTTGGGGTAAATACCTAGTAGTGCAATTGCTGGGTTGTAGGGTAACTCTATTTTTAACATCTTGAGGAAACTCCATAATGTTTTCCAGAGTGGATGTAGCAGCTTGCATTCCCACCAACAGTGTAAGAGGGTTCCCCTTTCTCCACATCCTTGCCAACATTTTTGTTTCCTGTTTTGTTAATTTTTGCCATTCTAATCGCTGTAAAGTCATATCTCATTGTGGTTTTGATTTGTATTTCCCTGATGGCTAGTGATGTTGAGCATTTTTTCATGTGTGTTAGCCATTTGTATGTCTTCTTTGGAGAAGTGTCTGTTCATGTCTTCTGCCCATTTTTTGACTCGGTTATTTGTTTTTTGAGTGTTGAGTTTGAGAAGTTCTTTATATATCTTGGATATCAGCCCTTTATCTGTAATATCATTTGCAAATATCTTCTCCCATTCCGTGGACTGCCTCTTAGTTTTGTTGACTGTTTCCTTTGCTGTGCAGAAGCTTTTTATCTTGATGAAGTCCCAAAAGTTTATTTTTGCTTTTGTTTCACTTGCCTTTGGAGACGTGTCTTGAAAGAAGTTACTGTGGCCAGTGTTGAAGAGGTCACTACCTATGTTCTCCTCTAGGATTTTGATGGATTCCTGTCTCACACTGAAGTCTTTCACCCGTTTTGAGTTTATCTTTGTGTATGCTGTGATTCTTTTAAGAAACTTTAAAACATTTTTTTAAAGATTATTTATTTTAGAGAGAGAGAGCGAGAGAGAGAGCACATGAGTGGGGGTAAGGGCAGAGGGAGAGAGAGAATCCTCAAGCAGACTCCCCGCTGAGCAGAGAGCTTGACACAAGGCTTGATCCCAGGACCCCTGGGATTCATGAGATCATGACCTGAGCTGAAATCAAAAGTCAGCTGCCCAAATGGCTGAGCCACCCAGGAGTCCCCCCCAAAATATTTTTTATCTGAATATAGTTGACACACAATGTCTCAATAGTTTCGGGTGTACAGCATAGTGATTAAACTTCTTTATAGGTTATACTATGGTCATCACAAATATGGCTGCCATCTGTCACCATACAACATGATTATAGTATTTTTGACTATATTCTCATTTGAGCAACTTTGTTTGGGATATGTCTATGTATATCCTTATGGATATGTACGTATAGGTTCTTATGGATATTTAAATCTGCACTAGACCTTTGCTTTGGATGAAAGAAAGCGCAGAGCTGAATTTGTACTTTCCTATTGCACATGACCAGGAGCTTAGTGTTTGTATAGCAAGACACACCAGAAAGGGACCTGGCTGCCTGGCTGAGGGAGAGTCTTTCTACAGTAGGAGCACTGTTGGAGCAGAGGAGCCCTGGGCCGGGGAGCAGTCATCCTAGAGTCTGCTTTTAGCTCTGTCACTTTCTGGCTGTGCATTCTGGGGTAACTTGTATATACTTTCCTGGCCATTAATGTAACATTGTGCATCTTTAAATCTTGTAAATTTTCCTTTCATTCATTGCAAAATCTGTAGATGTTCTTCGTGAAAGAACTTATAAATGCTGGATAATGTTGGGGCTCATGTCATGTGAGTAAACAGAAACCCTTTTGAAGAAGACACTGTTGAGGGACAATTAGAAAGAAGCAAGAAAGTCTTGTCTTTTCCATGTTAGAGACAAAATACTTGTCTTTGCTATGCGTTGTTTGCAGCCTTGAGCATTGGGAGTGGGGGAAGGAGGCCAATTTATAATAGTGTTGTTGGATCTAATGTCGAGAAAACAGCATTTTCAAGGCATGTGAAATAGTCACCCCCCAATTTTTTAGTAGAGTAACGAACAACCCAATAGGTAATTAAAAAGAAAATAATTATATGGGATGTAAAGCTTCTACCCTGGGAAGGAGTCACAGTGTAAAAAAATGATCGAATATCTTTCAGGGGTGATCTATTAGAAGTTAGTTTGTGCTTTTGCAGTAGGTAAAGTAGGATATTGTAATATTGTTCAAAGGACAGACGATACTTTAGTATTGTCCAGTGATTTCCTATGTCTCCTTGCAGCTCTATTCCCTAGTAAATCACCCAGCGGCAAGAGCTGTGCCCTGAACAACTTTGTAGTCAAACTATTTGATGACCAGTTCACGATATCAGGCTAGTGATATGTTCTCAGTAATTAATAGCGTTGCTCCTTTTGAAGACAAAGTATTTTCTCCTGTGCTGAATTGCTGTCTCTATTCATGTTCCCTAAATATAAATTAAATGACCTTTAATTTCTGTGGACGAATGTTGTATTTTGTATATGCTACATATTTTGATACCTATTTGCAAGAAATGCTTCCCCTGTGAAATGTTTTGCATTGCTGTTCCCATCTCCTTTTCTTACCCATGAAAGGGATGTATTTGGTTCTCTTTCTCCCAGTGTTCAGGTTCTTCTGGGAGGAAAACTTTTGAGGCAGCTCCCTGATCTAAGAATGCTATTTAACTCAAGAAATATCCCAAGGAAATGATTGTGTTTCAAGATCCCAATTACTGTGGAAAGGTTTCCAGGGGCTTGAGGAGTTCCCCTGAAGTCAGAGATTGTAGCGATCCCGGCTGATTGTCTATCTAGGACAAGCATCCATCCACACCTTCCTCACGCCCATGGGAGGCAGTGGAGGCTGACTCCAACTCTTCTCCAGTGGTGGGTCCTAATTCACGTGAGCCAACCTTGGAGTTCAAGCCTCCTTTTCAGGGACTGGTTTGGGGTGGGCATGTCAACTAAAGAGGCTCAATCAGACTGAAGGGAATGGCTTTTATTCCATGATGGGGGGGTAATGGTTAATTTTATGTGTCATCTTGAGAGAATTCTGACAAACACAGGGGAGAGAGCCTTGTTCTCTCTCAAATGGACGTGAGCGAGAAAGCACTGCTGCAGCCATCTTGTGACCATGAGGGCAGCCTCAGAATGAGGACAAGGCTGACATTCAAAAGAGGGAAGAGCCCAGAGAGAAAAAGCCTTGGGGATTCAGCCTTGTGAGATAACAAATTCCCTGATTGCTTAAATCTGTATGAGTCCATTTCTCTTGCTCTAGCAACATACCTCCCCTATTTTGACCTAGCAACTACCATGTGCCAGGCACTGTCCTAGCTCCTGGCTGCACAGCCATGAACGATCTGGTCACAGTGCCTTCCCTCATGAAACGTCCTTTCTGGTAGCAGAGAAAACAATACCGTGTGAATATGTAATGTGATGTCAGGTAATCAAGCGGAGTGTGAGATAGGGAGTGTTGTTGGGTAGTCATGGGTCTGAGAGGCATGCTATTTGGCCAGGGAAGTGAATAACGTGAGGGAGTCAGCCATTCAAACATCTGAGGAAAGAACTTTCCAGGCAGGGGGAGTTGCAAGTTCAAAGGTCCCAAGGCAGGAAAGTGCTTGGTGTGCTTTAGAAAAAACCAGGAGGGTGGTACGGCTGAGTGAGGTGGAGCTTGGTGGTAAGAGGGAGACTGGGTTCCTAGAGGCTGCAGGAGGGACCTGGAATTGCCCGTCTACGTGATGGGAAGCTATTGGGGAATAAAGAAAAAGGGGGTTATTTGCAGCTCAAAGCATCCTAATGGTTACAGGAGTAAAGTCACTTGGACCTGAAGAAGCAATCCGCAAAGGCCCGCGCACTGTGACACCAGGGCTTGCCTTTGAGCCTTTGAAAGGTCATTACACCCACTGAATCTTCAAGGAACTCATCAGATCAAATAATTGTTGCTGCATTTCTTTTCTTTCTTTCTTTTTTAAGTCGGCTCCATGCCCAGCATGGAGCCCAGTGCAGGGCTTGAACTCACGACCCTGAGATCAAGGCCTGAGCTGAGATGGAGAATTGGACACTTAACTTACTGAGCCACACAGGGGTCCCTGTTGCTGCATTTTTATGGTTCTGAATGACCCATAACTATATACATATGGGAAAAACTACACATGGAAATATACATATGATATTGAGAAAGTGCCCATTTTCCTATTTTACTAAGATTTAAAATATTATTTTATTTTTTATTTTTTAAAGATTTAAAAAAAAATTCATGTGAGAGAGAGAGCAAGAGTGAACAAGAGCACAAGCAGGGATGAAGGTCACAGGGAGAGGGAGAAGTGGACTCCTTGCTGAGGGGGGAGGCTGACATGGGGATTGATCCCAGGACCCCAGGACCCCAGGACCACGACCCGAGCCAAAGGCAGATGCCCAATCGACTGAGCCACCCAGGCGCTCCTATTTAAGTTTTAAATCAGGAATAACTCTCATGTTTATTTTATCACATGCTTTGGCAGCCTCCCTTGAGATGATATCATGTGCTTTTCCTCATTTGACCTATTAATATGGAGAATTACATGAACAGATTTCCTGTTACTGAATCATCCTTACATTTTGGGAATTAACCCAAGTTGGCTGTAGTATTTGTTTAATATATTGCTGGATTTAATTTGCTGATATTTTATTTATCATTTTTACATCGGTGTTCATAAGAGAAATAAGATTAGCTTTCTTTTCTAGTGCTCTCTTGTTCTGGTTTTAGTATTAGTGTTTTTGTAAAAAGAATTGGGATGTTTTTCTTCTCTCTGGGATTGTTTAAGTGGTGTCAGAATTTTCTTTCTTTGAAGCTTTGAAATCACTCAGGTTTTGTTTTTTTTTTAAGATTTTATTTATTTATTTGAAAGACAGAGAACGAGAGAGGGCAGAGTCAGAAGGAGTAGCAGTCTCCCCTCTGAGTGGGGAGCCCCATGCCGGCCTCAATCCTGGGACTCTGGGATCATGACCTGAGCCGAAGGCAGCCGCTTAACTGACTGTGTCATCCAGGTGCCCCTGAAATCATTCAGTTTTTACAATGAACACAATCTACTCATCTTACTAAATTATCTTTCATGTGATGATCCAGTTTTTATCTATAGGCTTGCGTAATTGTTTAACAGATGGAGTCATACCATATATTTTCGTATTCTGATTTTTGTCCTTAACCATATTTCAAATGCTTTTCTACATGCTACAGCATGTATAATAGTTGTAATTGGTAAATATCATTCCATTGTGTGGATGGACCATAATTTAATACCTCACTGTCCTTGTGTGAGTAGGAGAGCTCTTGTTGGTATTTTTGTAAAATAATGCTACAATAAATGCACTTTACATAAGTTTTATTCTCATTTTAGATTTTTTTTCCCCTTAGGACAAATTCCCAGGAACGGACGAGTAGAAAACTTTCTATGACTTTGAGACCTATGGACAGACTGTTTTCCGAAAGGTTTGTATGAATTTATGAGGTCTCCAGAACCTTGGTGCGTTATTCGCACAGCATCCTTGTCGGGCTTGGGTGTTATTTATATAGCTATTTTTCTGCTAGTAGGTATGAGATGGCACCGTCAGCATCTAGACTCTGGTCTTAGAGGCGGGAGAATGAGGAGAACACTTTCCATTAAAAGTTGACACTGAGATTCCAGAGTTGATTTAGGTGCTGGTGTTTCCCAGGTGCAGATTCCCAGGTGCAGTTAGTCCTCAGCTTTGTCTGGACCCCCTGGCCCCAACTTTTGGCTACATCGGGCTACCTGAAGCCAAGGCCCAGAATTCAAACCTTGTCACCTAATCTGGTCACCTTTTTGTTTTTTGTTTGCTCCTTTTGGTTTATAATATGCCAGGCACAAAGGCTTAACTTGCATTTGCTTAGTTAGTTACCAATCAGGACACCGTGGTTGGGGGACACGAAGACTTCCACAGGCAGACGGAGCAGGAGCCTGCCTCTGGTGGCCTCTTCTCAAAGACAAAATGCCTTCTATCTTTCCTGTCTTTCAAACTCACTAATTTGTAATTATAAATACAAACCCTTATCTTCTGAATAGGCTGGGAGCTGGCTCAGGGAGGGGAGAGAAATCTTGGCTCTTTGACACTGAACTTGTGGTTCTTCTCTAGTTAATCTGGATAAACCAAAACACTACTTGCCACCTTAGCAAAGAAGACCTCTTATTTTTGTGAAATCAAAGTACTTTGTAACCATGACGAATTTCCAGTGTCGGTAAACTGACCCAGAGGGAGGTTATGATCATAAAAGCCTCACGCAGAATGATCATGCTAGCTTTGTCTCGAGCTGGAATGGTCACACACGTAGTGTCTCCAGGAGGAAGGCTGATCTCACCCTGCCCACCAGGGGCTCGGAGGATGATTAACAGAGAGCAGAAGCCAATCAAGACTATTTCTATGGTTTTTAAATTTAGTTTTAAAAGTGAGCTAAGGCAAGCCAGAAAAATAAAATACTCCTGTTTTCATGGCGAGGAAAGGAAGCAAATGGTAGAGTTTAGAAACCACGTTTCTGTTCTTGAGTAAAGAGAACGAGGGGGCAGAGAGAAGAGGTGTGCTGTTAGATTACAATTCATCTTGAGTGACGTGCTATGCCTCATGCTTTCCTGAATTTGAAGCACATCAGCCTTGCTGTTTTTGTCTCTTCCATAAACTCAATGAGTATAGAATCATGTTTAATAAATATTTATTAAACACATAGAACATTCTTAGTTGTGTACTTGATCCCAAGGATACTAAATCAAATCAGATTTTGTCCCTACTTTCAAGTGAATTGTGTCTAATGCAGAGGAAAAAAGTACATGGATATAAAAATGATAGAGGTTAGATCAAGGTGTGAGAATCCGGAGGAGATAAACACTTTGGTCCAAATGAGCTGAGTATTAAGCTACGAGCTTCCTTATTTGCTTTGTGTCCCTTTTCTTTACTACACATCTTTCCTGGGAAATCTCGTTCACCCCACGGGCTTCCACCCACCCTGTGTATAGTTGACTCAGTTGTTTTCTCTTACTTGGACCTTTCTTTGGACTGCAGACCTACGTGTTTACCCGTGAGGAGACATCTCCACTTGAATGTCTGGCAGTTATTTCAAAATCAACACAAAGAGAACTCACCTGACCCCAAACTCACTCCAGCAGAGTCCCCTGCTCAAGAAATCCAGGCGCTTGTGCCATCTGAGGTGCCTCCCCTCCTTCATCCTTTATAGCTAGATCTGGTTGGGTTAACCTTCCAGATAGATTTCAGTTGCCCTCTCTTCTCTTTTATCCACACTTCCATTGTCTTCGTCCACACTCTCAGGATTTCTCTCCTTGGTACCTTAATGGTCTCATGTCTGCTCAGAGTCTCCTTTCCCCAGTCTCTCCCTCCACCTCTTACAACACACACACTTGAGTCCTCTGGTCAGCAGGACCTATTAGAAACTCATATCTAATCACATCACTGAATAAAATCCTTCAGTGTCTGCCCAGTAGAACGTGCCCTTGCTTTTCTCTGAATGGGCCCTCCATCTCCTTCCTATGCCCAAATGACTTTTGATTCCCTGACCCTTCTGAGATCTAACTTCCGAGATTTTTTGTGCTCGTTCCTCTACCCAGAATGCCCCTTTCCTTTCTCCCAACACGTTCATTCCTAAGTCCTTCATGTGCTTAAAAGATGCCTCATCCCAGGAAGCCTTTCCTTCTTCCTCCAGGCTGCCTCAAGTGCCCTTCCTAACCCATAGTCTCCATGCGTATCTCTCTCATAGCCCATAACCATTGATGAAATTATTGACTTAATTTTCAGCCTATTCCTCTAGACTAAGAGTTCCTCAATGGCAATAAGTATTACTACATTTCTCATTCCACCCCCCCCCCCATACTTTGAATGGTGCTCAACAGATGACTGCAGGGTGAATGTTGTTGAAGAGGCAACTGAGATGCCCCCACATTCAAAAATGTGGTCAAGTATTTAGGATTGAGCAAATAACATTCTGATCAGTCTTATAGAACTGACACTAGAACCATTATTAGTTAATTTTTGGAAGTATGGAGGGCAGCAAGAGAGCCAAGAAATGGACAAATGTTGCCTAAATTTTTTTAAAAAGATGAATTATTGAAATTACACAGGAAGACTGATAGGTGTACAAACCCTTAGGAAGCCAATACTTATGGCGATCAACATGAACTCATGTTCATGTCGTGTCAAACTAAAAAAATTTTAAGAGGTTTATGAAGCCAGTAGATGAGGACAATATAGAGCATACTGATTTCAGAAAAAGAATGCCTAAAATGTCTTATTTGACCTTTTTTTGGCAAGATGGAGGATAGGCCCAACATAGGTGGTGGTCACTAGTGATATTCCGGGGGCTCTGTTCATGGTCCCATCTGTTATTTCCAGTCATTTCCCCTCTTTCCTTGAACTATTCATGAAGGTGGGGCCATCAACCAGTATTTTTTATAATAATTTTTTATTATGTTATGTTAGTCACCATACAGTATATCCTTAGTTTTTGATGTAAAGTTCCATGATTCATTATTTGCATATAACACCCAGTGCACCATGCAATACATGCCCTCCTTAATACCTATCACCAGCCTCCCCCAGTCCCCCACCCTCTCCCCCAGAAGCCCTCAGTTTGTTTCCCAGAGTCCACAGTCTCTCATGGTTCATTGACCAGTATTTTTAAAAAGAATTGGAGGAAAGAGAAAATACTCTGCTTGGGGTTTAAAGAAGGTGTCCTATCTGTGCACATTTGCCTTGTCCTTTTATTCCCTGCTTGGCATACTGAGGCCATCATAGGGTCCTTGGTGGGATCTTTGGATAGGACGAAGGAGCAGATTATGAAAGCCTCTTTCTCCTTCTTCTCTTTATTTAAAAAGTATGCAAAATTTTTGGTGAAGAAATGGTTAAAAACTCAAATATTCTACCAAGAGCTATCATGAAAGATGGCATTCTCTTGTGGTATCCCGCCCTACCTCCCAGTTCAGTATCCTGGAACAACCACTTTAGCTGTTTCTTTTGTAATCTACTCCTTTTCCAAGTAATATGTCTATACGACTATTTCTAGATTTATAACTTTTAGATATTATCTGTTGACTGCGTACTATGGACGATGCGGGAGCAGGATAAACGAGGGCATGGTGGTGTGACAGAGCACACGCATCTCACCAGCTCCCTTCCCTTTTCCACATTCTTTGAATGCAGGTACTTATCCTTTTTCGCTCCAGTGTGTTGCTCTCTAGGTCTTCTGTGATTTCTGGACTTCAATTCTCTCCTGCATTGGATCCTTGATTCCTGGATTTGATGTTCTCTTCTTCCTTTATTTTTTTCCTTGTTTACATTCTTTGGTAGCTTCCTGAGAAAGGGGACACAAGGGGTACATACTTTCTGCAATCTTGCATGTCTGAATATTTCTTTATTGTACTTTTATTCTTGATTGAAAATTGGTTTGGGTATAGAATTTCCTAAGATAAGAATAATTTTCATTAGCATTTTGAAGCCATTTTTCGATATCACTGTGAAGAAGCTGTGGTGAGAACAATATCACGTACTCACCAAATCTTTCTTCGTCCTATTCGGCCCACAGAACAATCTTGCTCCTCAGTGTTATTTAGAGTTAGGTCACGGCCCTAAGACTGAGTTATGACCAATGGTTGTAGATAAGAGTGGTGCACCTGCTTCAGGTTCACACAGTCCTGCAGGCTCTCTCTTCCCCTTGCAGGGTGTTCTATAAGCCATATCTTGAAGATGGTGGTATCACAAGATGGGTCTTCTGTCCCTTAATGATTGAAGAACCCTGCCCTCTGCTTCTGCTGACTGTGATTTACTGATTGATTGATTGATTGAAGTAGAGTTGAACTATAATGTTATATTAGTTTCAGGTGTACAACAGAGTGATTTGACAGTTCTGTGTAGACATTATTCAACGCTCACCGCAGTTAGTATAGTCACCAACTGTCATCAAACGTTATTACAATATTCCTGGCTATATTCCCTTTGCTGTACTTTTCATCTCCGTGACTTCTTTATTTTTTAGCTGGAAGTTTGCCCCTCATTCTATTGTGAGTAATTGAGATTCGGGAGCTATCGTTAGTTGACCCTGATTAATAAGTAAATCATATGCCATTCTGATTCTAGTTCCTTCTTATGTGACTTGTTTTCCATGTGACCTATTTTTCTCTTTGGAAGATGGTTGGGAAGAACGGAGCAAGGATACGACATTTAAACCCGTTCCTGAAGGAAGAGTAGGAGTCTGCTGGATAGAAGGAGAAGTAGAAGCTGCAGCATGGGGATGTAATAGAGTAGAGTGTGTTTGCAGAAGACTGAAAAGTCTGCACAGGAAGTCATTCATTCATGCATGCATTCTCTAAATATTTATGGGAGTGTCTACTAGTTGTCAGATACAAAACTAGGGGATGAAGAGAAAATACCCATATGTATTAGTGGTAGAAATAGAAATGGGAGCACCTGGGTGGCTCAGTCAGTTGAGCTTCCAACTCTTGATTTCAGCTCAGGTCATGATCTCAGGGTCGTGAGATCCAGCCCTTTGTCAGACTCAGTGCTGAGCATGGAGCTTGCTTAAGACTCTCTCTCTTTGTCTCCCCCTGCCTCTCCCCCACTGTTTGCATGCTCTCTCTCTCTCAAAAAAAAAAAAAAAAGAAAGAAAGAAAGAAAGAAAGAAAGAAGAAAGAAAGAAAGAAAGAAAGAAAGAAAGAAAGAAAGAAAAGAAATGTAAACAACTTAAAAAATATTTAAATATTGTCAGAGACATATAACATAGTGGTTAAGGGCATGGGCTCTGGGCATAGTCTGCCTAAATTTGAATTCTGGCTCTACCACCTGTAGCTGTGTGACCGTGAGCAAATTACTTAATTCCAGTTTATTCATATGTAAAATGAAGATGATATATTATAACAATATTCTTATTGTAAGGGTTAAAAGAAACAATGAAATGTAAAGTGCTTCATATGTATTGGTAAGACTTTAAAAATATTAGCTGTTATTATTAGTACGCTCAATGTGTGGATGTAGGATGATTAGGCTGGAAAGGACCTTTCATAAACTACGTCAAGATTTTTGGACTGTACCCTGTAGACATTAGAGGTTATTTCAATATGGAGATGAAGGAGAGATCCATTTTGAGTGCCTTGTCATTCTGCTAGCCTTATGAGACTCAATTTCAAGGGAGCAGCGATTTTCCTAAACTCTTGTAAGCCCATTACATGGTTATTCTCACTCACATGCCTGGGGCATGGTCACAAGTTCCTCGTCTTATTAAACTGACACTGGCTTCAAAGTTCATCATTATTCACTAGTTTTGATTCCCCAAGGCTAATGCGAGTCAATGTGAGTCAAATTTCTTCCTTTTATAACATTTCTTAGGCTACTCGTGATTTGATTCACTGCTTGGAGACATTTGAATGCACAGTCAGGGAACCAGAGCCTGTCAGGGCTGGAAGGGGCTTTGGAGATGCACTTATCCAAATTCTTTGCTTTCCTGATAAAGAAGCTGAGATCCAAAGAGGTGGTGGTGGTTAATTTTCCTGGAGTCAACAATGCGCCTGGCAGTAATTATTAGCATTTGGGGGTGATAAGTAATCATGACCCTCTCCTTGCTCTGAGCTTGGAACTAATAGAAAAATAAGACATAGGGATCTGACAGGAGGTGGTAAAAATATTGGCTTTCTTACTGAATGAATTTAAATTAGAGAGTACAACTTGATATGTAGTCAAATGGCCTTAGCTCTGAATATCAATACATTTGACAGGCGCTGGTGGTTGTTTACCCTACAGATATTCTTTGCCCTTCTCCCTTGCCAGCAGAGCTGGTCTTCCACATAGATGCTGAAAGTACTTCTATTCCAAGACTTCCTTATAGCTAGGAAATGATTATGGGGCCTGATTCTGGAAACTTCTGTGTGACCTTTCCTCTCTTGAAAGAGAAATGCTTGTGACAGGTGCTTTCCTCTCCTTATTCCCTTTCTTCTTCTCCTCCTTCTCCTCCTTCTCAGCCTTCTCCTCTTTCTCCTATTTCTCCTCCTCCTCTTCCTCCTCCTCCTCCTCCTCCTTCTTCTTCTCTTTCTTCTTCTTCTTCTTCTTCTTCTTCTTCTTCTTCTTCTTCTTCTTCTTCTTCTTCTTCTTCTTCTTCTTCTTCCCTTCCTCCTCCTTCTCCTCCTCCTCCTCCTCCTCCTCCTCCTCCTCCTCCTCCTCCTCCTCCTTCTTTTGTTTTCGGACATTGTTGCTGGAGCCCGTCATGAAGGGAGGCATGTCAACATGCTCAGATAGCAGATCAGAAAAATGCAAAACACCGGGGTCCTTGATGACATTGTCGAGCAGCCACACCAAGGCCCATGTCCTTGATTCTGGACTTCTCCCTACTTAAACTTACACAGTGTTTTGTACTTGGTACTTGCAGCCAGCACCAGCCTCACTGCTAAGTCTACCTGAACTCTGACTCTCCAGGATGTTGAGTCACCACGTTTGTTTATTCCCCAATCTCACCAAATGACCAGGTAAGAGACTCAGGGTGGGAGTGTTGAGGAGAGACACCGAAGCCTGAAGTGTTCTATGCACACTCTTCTTTCTTGCCCACTATGGAAAGTGGGAATGGGAGATAAGCACCCCCTCTCCCCCACCAAACCTGATCAGAACATTGGAAGAAAAAGATTAGACTGGAGTCTAAAAATAAAAGGTCTTGTCATTCTTTAAATTGAAGAATTAGACCCATAATTTTAGGTGACAAACGGAGTTGAATTGAGTGTGTGTATGCATGTGTGGACTCTGACGGTGCTTCTAAAGCTTCACGCTTCTGGCTCTGTCTGCTTCAGGCCTCATCAGCCTTCCAGGCAGCTCCTAAAGTGGAGCGTTAACCACAGTGCTGGGCATGCCTGAAATATGCATCTTGTTTCCAGAGTGCTGGACATGAACAATGCAAAGAGGGTGAATCTGGTGACTACATCTTTGAGGCACAGTAATTTCATTGTGAAATTTTTTTCTTTAATTTTGCCTGAAGAGGAGAGGATTATTAAAATTATGTCATTGCCCATCAGGCTGTCAGAAAAGCCTGTAATCTTTTTTTTTTTTTTTTGAGAGCTACAGAACAGAAGTGATGGAAGCAAAGAGCTGGCTGCCAATCAAATCCAATTTCCATACTCTCCACATTTCTTTGATGAGATATTACAAGCTGCAAAAAGGGAAATTGTTTTTCTGCTTCCAAGAAATTGAAGTTAGTCATGAAACCCAACCAAACAGACCAAGGTGCCAAGCAGTGCCAAGAAGCATATGTATGCCCTGCCTGACCACTCACATGGAGGGATCTATTAAGACTGGGAGTGGGGCGGAGTGGAAGCCACCAGGTTCAGTGTCCTGTGGTCAGAAAGATGATAGTGTGGGAGGTGGGCACGGACCCTGCTCCCTGGCCCAATGCTTCCAAGACTGCTTGTTGCCCAGGTAAGTCCACACCCTCATGTGTGGGCCTCATACTGCACTAACGTGAAGCCGTGGCCTTTCATGATGAACACCTGCACTGACCCACTGGGGTCTTATTTAGATACGGGAGACAGCTCTTGTTGGATTGACTATTTGCTGTCCTGGAAATACTTGCCAAACTTTAATGGAGACTGAGTTGGGGGAAAGGGGGTGTAAGTGATATTTGGTGTTCCCCGCAGTCATTCAATCATTTACTCGTTTACTTGTTTATTGCCTACTATGTGCAAGCATTGGGAGTGTAAGTGTGAACAAGAGAGTCATAGAGCAGCTACTTGGAGCTGAGGATCTAGCAGGGGTTGGAGGTGAGTTAACAGTACTGATGGAATTCTGGGGGTATGTGTGCTGGGGAGTGGGAGGGTTTGGGACAGGGAGGTGCCTAGAATGAGTCTCAAGGGGTTTCATTTGCAGAGATGGGAAATGCCTGATGAAGGAGAGGGAAGGAGCCTGGAGAGAGAGAGATAAAACAACTTTGGGACATCATGAGGTTGGAGTATTCTGTGACATCCAAATAAAGAGGTCATGTAGATAGTGAGGAAATCAACCAATAGTATTAAATGTTTATGTACATATTCAGCCAGTTTCAACTTTATGTTCTGGGACTAGTTTGTTTCTATCTATGGCTTGTTAACTCAGATTCATGGATTTGAGACTTTTACTTTGCTCGGTTCTTAGAGCATCTGGGGTGTAGAGCATCTACATCTCTAATCCTGGCCTAACATTTTGCCAAGGTGGGTTACTGGTACCAAGAGACACCCAGGACCCAGGGGCCATGGTTACAGAGAGAAATGGGTCTTAGGTCAGCCTTAAAAATATTGCTGCTCACTGTAACTGCAGCTGTCGTGGCTTTGAGATCTTATGTGGTCTTTCTTCCCCTCAGCCTTTGCCTGTCCAGCTAACCTATAGGCTGGTGATTCCACCCCAGCCCCCTTGCCCCAAGCCTATCCTTTACTATGAAATTCCTCCATCTCCTTGATTATTTTAGTTTCCCTTCTCTGAACCTGATCACCACTGTCTTCATCATTCAATAAAGGTCAGGGTGGGCCATCTCCACTTAGGCAAGAATTCTCGCAGTAATTTATTTTGAGGTAGGCTCTTCAGTAACGTTAAGTAAGAAAAGGATTGAGTCTTTCAAATCATGTAATCAGGCTCAGCAGATCAGAAATCTGAAAAAATAAAAACATTGTGATAAATTTCACTCCCCATCATCTTTTTAATATACTCCTCACTGCTCTAAGCTTTGAAAGTTCACATGCATCACCTGCACCGGCTCAGCTGACAAGGACTCAGATGTTCTTAGAAGATTGAGCTTATGATCCCCTCACTGTAGCTCGAGGTAGCCCCCTGGAACAGCATAACTCCGTGGCTACAGCAGCTGGACGTAGTAAAAATCAGTCAGAGCCGAATTTGAATCTTAGCTCCATCATTGAGTACCTGGAAAGCCATGGTCAATTTAACTTCTTTTGACCTCAGTTTCTTCATCAGAAAAGGTAGATAATAATACTTCATAGGATTATTGTTGTGAGAATTAATAGACATGACATATGAGAAGAGTCTAAGAGCTCAAATAAATACTCCTTGCCAGTGTGCAGCACGTCTATGGGTCCGACCGAGGCTGTGCAATATGGTGGCTACTCCATGGAGCTCCCGAGCACCTGAAATGTGGCGGATTTGAATTGAGATGTGCTGTCAATTGGTATCAATACAAATCAGAGTCCAAAGTCTTCCTATAAGAAAAAGATGCAAAAAGAGTGTGACATATTTCATTAACAATGGTTTTTATCGATTACATGTTGAAATGTAGACATTTTGGATGATATTGGGTTAAATACAATCTTATTTCTCGCACTTAACATTGTAGGATTAATCACTAAAATTAATTTCACATTTTCTTTTCTTTTCTTCATATGGCTACCAGAAAATTAAAAATTGTGTATGTGTCTTGAAGTCTATTTTTAGCAGACACCTCTGCTCTGGGCATAGGGCTTGCCCTGACGGACTTCCAACGTTTGAGGTTGTGAGCAAAGTAGTCACCTGGGTTACCACAGCATCCTCCCCAGCCGGCGTCCTAACTTCAACCTATCTCCTCACTGTGCCCACAGGATCTTTCTAAAACACAAACTTGGCTCCTATTTTATGTTGGAATAAAGGTTGAGTGCTTCAGAGTACCTGGCCCGGAGCCCATCTGCTGTCCTCATCCCTGTCTCTCTTCACGAACGCACTTCTGTGCTCAACCGTGATGACTCCTTATACCTTTTCAAACTCACCATACCCTCTTCCATGCTTCAGTTATTCACTCAACAGTTTTTGATAATTAACTGTGAGCTGGGCAGTATTGTAGGCATTGAGGAAGTATGGTGAGCAAGACAGACAGACGTTCTGCCCTCAATTTCAGTGGTGGAGTCAATGTCTCTGCCTGGAATGTATTTTCTCTTAACTCACTGGCGTCACCACTCTAGGAAGTCTCTCTTGGCAATGTCCCATAGTCCAAGCTCTCATAGCTTTCCACCTCCATTTTTATCATAGCATTTATCCCATTTAATGATATGTCGATTGATTTATTTTTTAAGCAACTAGTTGTTTTAATTCAAATTCTTAACAGTACTACTTAAAAATGAACTTCTTTTTTGTGCTTTTCTTAATGCAGAGTCATTACTTTTTCATTTAAAAAATTGAGATGTAATTGACATATAACACTTAGTTTTAAGTATACAACCTAATGATTTGATATATGTATGTGTTGTGAAATAACTACCACATTAAATTTTGTTAACATCCATCACCACACATAGTTACACATTTTTTCCTGTGATGAGACCTGTTAAGATCGGATCTCTTAGCAACTTCCAAATATACAATACAGTATTGTTAACGATCGTCACTATGCTGTCGAGTCCATTCCCAGGACTGACTTATCTTATAACTGGAAGTTTGTACTTGTTGACCATCCATTTTGCCCACCCCCTAAACAAAATGTTGATTTATTTTTTAATCAAACTTTCGATTTTGAGATAATTGTAGATTCACAGCAGTTGTAAGAAATAATACAGAGAAATCCTGTGCACCTTCTATTGTTCCCCACAATGTGTTTCATACTTAAAACACAACAGTGCAATATCAAGGCCTGGGTATTGACACTGATACAGTCACCCGCCCTGTTTCGATTTACCCAGTTGTACTTATTTTGTGAATGTGTGTGTATATTTAGTTCTAAGCAATTTCGTTACATGTTTTGTTCTTGTATCCATCACCCCAGTCGAGAGACAGAACATTTCCATCATCGGAAAAATCCTACATGTTGACCCTTTATAACCACACCCACTTCCCTCCTTCCCCGAGTCTCCTTGACCCCTGGCAGCCACTAGTCTGTTCACCATCTCTATTATTTTGTCATTTCTAGAATGTTCTGTAAATGGAATTATACAGTACAGAAATTTTCACGATTGGCTTTTTTCAGCCAGTGTGATTTTCCAGAGCCCCACGCCAGTCGTCACGTGGTGGTTCCCTGTAGCGTTGAGGGGTACTCTGTGCTAGGGGTGTGCGGCAGTTTAAATAAACCTTCCCCTGGTGAAGGACACCTGAGTTCTTTCCGGTTTGGAGCTACTGTGAATAAAGCGGCCGTGAACATCGGTATACAGGATTTTGTATGAAGACACGTTGCCATTTCCCTGGGATGAACGCCCAAGAGTGCGATCTCTGGCTCACATGCCCGTTGGCTTATTTATCATCTTCACTAGACCATTGGCTGAGGACAGGTGCGTGGGTCCATTCATATTTGCCTCAGGTGCACTCAGCATGTGTGCGACACATGGTCATCCTCTCTAACATCGGAAGGCCAGAAAGGAGGAAGGAAAAGATAAAGGGAAGCAGGAGCGAAATCTCTCATTACCTTCAGCTGTCCGCTATTCCTCCATGTCTCCCTACATCAGCATTTGGTTTTTTAATGAACCCAGTGACTTCAGGGCCGGACAGGGCCTGGCACAGAGTAGCTGCTTACTAACTATGTGCTCTATTATGCAGTGAATCCTCTCAAGAGGAGAGCGGCCCTCCTCCTCTCTTTCCCCAGCCCCCCTTCACTCCAGCCTCAGCCCCGGCTCACAAAGACACACGCGTGCACTCTGGAGCCGGGATCCTCGGAATCTTTTGCTGGACCAAAGCCAGCAGCGAACAAATGAGGTGCTGTGGCTTCGGAGGTTAGCTAACAACAACCCTGGCCTTGTCTGTGCAACTGCCTAGGGAATTACAAATGCGGGATTTGGGGACCCGGCAGCTTTGTGGACTCGTTCCAGTGAGAATACAGGATGCACTTGAAATAAAGAATGCTTCTTCGTGACTCATTAAGCTGCTCTCGTTCCTCTCTATTAGGCATGTGTCTGCCCTGCCAGGCAAAGCTACGACCTTCAAAAGTGGAAGAGTCAGGCGGAAATAAAAACATTCCACTTCAGCGCCTAAACCATGCGCCCCTTAATCTGAAATAAATCTGTGACGACGGACAGATACTTCTTTCAGACAGTTGTGGAGAAAGGCTTGACTCGTCCTAGTAAATCAGACACAGGCTTCATTATTTTTAGTCTCGTTAAAAAAAAAGTTCCCATGGCAACCACACCATCATCTAGGGCAAATATTATCTCTTTAAGTCAATAAAATGAGGCGCGGTCCCACAAATACCCAGTGCTTTGAAAGGAAGAAATGTCTTTTCAGTAAAATTAATGTCTTCCAAGACTTCTCCGTTTGTCCTCATTTGTAAACCCAGATTTTGTTTTCCCCTGTAAATAAGGGATATTCAAAGCAACATACAGCTTTGTAAAGTGTAAGGCTGACCTTCCTTGCATCTGTTTGCAGAAAATCACTAATTCTATTAATTCCTTGAAACACAAAGCTTCATTTGTGGCTTTTTTGTTCATCCACAGGAGGCATGATGCTAATTAATTGGACCCTTGGAGAGAACCTTGTGTATTCTGAGAGGACAATGGGGAAAAACGTCTCAGAGCATGCACATTTCTTCTCAGCTCTTAAGAGATCGTCGTAAGTTATAGAGCAAACGGCTTTGCTCCTGTGGGCCCTCACTTACACCCGTGGAAAGAGTGGGTTATTCGCTACGCGTTGGTTGGCTCCGTTAATTTGACTCCGTTCTTGGTCGGCACTGAAATTGTTTGGGATATTCATGAAGATTTATTCATATATTGAATTTTGGAATCATGATAAAGTGTATACCCCCAGAGTGTGAGATTTGGATCTTCAGAACTAGATCTTACACTCCAGACCTTTTTCATACTGAAAAACGCATTGTTAATTTTAGCATCAGTTCAAAACTCCACAGGCTGGCTGGGGAAGCAAGCTTGGGGCCACCCCACGTCTCCTGGTTTCAGGATGCTGGTCGGGTCTCATAGTCCCCAATGACTACTTCCTCTATTCTCAGGCTCACATTCCACACCCCCCCACATTTAGTACCTTTGAAATCAGGGTATGTCTAACAATGGTGTGCCATAATTTCTTATTGGCAGCTTTTTATTTCTTAGAGGTACATGATGACGATGGGAAAGAAAGAGAAACGACATTTGTTGCCCGCTTATCATGTATCAAGCACGGAGATAAGTAATTTATAGATGTTACTATTTTAAAAAAGATTTTATTTATTTATTTGAGAGAGAGAGTGCGCACAAGAGAGAGTGAGCACAAGCGGGTGGGGGGCGGGTAGGGGCAGAGGGAAAAGGAGAAGCGGGCTCCCTACTGAGCAGGGAGCCTGACACAGGACTTGATCCCAGGACCCCGGGATCATGACCTCAGCTGAAGGCAGACCCTTAACCGACAGAGCCACCCAGGCGCCCCATAGATGTTACTTTGTAGACTCCTCACATGAACCCTGAGAAGGGGGCATTTTTAGTTTTGCGGAAGGCTGGGGGTTACGAGACTCATCCAAGGTGGCACGTGTCAGAGTCGAGAATTGAACACTAATCTGGAAGACTTTATTGTAATATGAACCTTTGGATTCTCCATCTGACCTGCCCTCGGCTGGTTCTGTTCATAAAAGAGTTGCCAACCTTTAAATTCTGGTGCGAGGAAGGGCCTTGTGAGTCATAGGGTACAACCCCACCATGTTACGGATGACGAATCGAGGCTGAGCGAAGTGACCTGCCCGAGTCGGTCGCAGAGGAAGCTGTGTCACTGACAGCGTGGCTGAGCCAGGGACGCGAGGTGCCGGCTCTTGAGATGCCTTCGTCGCCTGCACACGTTGCCCGCCCCCGGGCCCTCCCTGCACCAGGCCTCAGTCGCTCAGTCTGCTCTACAAGGCACCGACCCTCGGCTCATTCCTTCTCTGTCGTCATGCTCCCCCAGACGCCTCTCTGCCCCCTCCCCTGTCCTTCCCTAGCCCTAGTGAAGCCGTGCCTTGTGACTCCTCCTCCAAGGTGACAGTCAATCCATACGAGGACGAAAATAGAGCAAGATGAGGGCAGAGTCTGCAGGGCCTGCACTTGGAGAGACATCAGCCATGGCTTTGCTACCTCAGGAGAGTGACTTCAGAGGTGGGAACGTCCACGGGGACGGAAGGGAAGGTGGCCGAGGCACGGCCTTCGGTAGCCTTTGAAATCCCGCGGCAACCTCTCGCTCTGCCTGGAGAGAGGCAAGTGGCAGCGCATAGGGCAAGGATGGCAAAAAAGTGGCATCTCTACGTCATTTCCCTTTCCCACACCCACGATGAAGCCGAGGAGCTACTGTGCCCACTCACGCTCTGCCCTGTGCCCACTCAGAGGTCTTCCGAACGCAGTGTCCCAGGCAGCACCTTCCAACGCTTGGCTGTAGAGAAGAAACCAACTTACTTACCATCCCCAGTGCTGTCGAAGGCTTTGGAGGCGGGCAGATTGCAAAATAACCGAGCCTCTATTTCTCCCAATGGAAAAAGGAGAAAAAATCATTGATTTACAGAAGTGGCGTAAGATTGAGAGAGAACATATGTGAGAAGGACGCAGACTCCGCGCAGCCTCACACATAGTAGGTGCTCCGTGACGATAAATTGTCACTGGTTAATGATGTCATCAGGTTAATGATGATGGGGGTAGGCGTGAAGCTCGGCTCTGTGGTAGAAGGACATTGGCGATTGTAAAAGAAAAGTAGCTTTGGCTTCTCCTTGTTGTCTTTATCTTGTGACATTACAGACACAAGTATGTATGTTTCAGGTCTAATGCAAAACGGCTGAAGAGTTCTCTTCGGAAACACAGCTCAGGATGGCAGCTTACCACCAACCAGCGAACTCCAAGCGAGTTACGAAGACCACACCAGGTAAGCAGTCTGTCCCGCGGGAGCCCCATTCCGGTGATGCTACTCCCAGGCTCAGGGCTGGAGAAAGTCCTTTATTCTGAGCTCCATTCAATTTTCTATAAAACACATATCATCCCTGAATCTAGAGGTGGGTATACTGATGGTCTAGTGATGGATTCACTGAGGGTTGTTACCTGTTTTGAAAAAACCAAGCCCTGAACGAGTAGCACACTATTTAAAGAACACTTCTCTTTGCAGGAAACAGGAAGGTTTTAACTTCTTTATGTAGTATTTTTTTGTGTAATGTGCATCTTAAATGTCTCGGGCTATGTCGTTATTTGCTGTGATATGTAAACTCCTAAGGGCAGGGATGATGTCTGCTTCATTTATTTTTTAGAGCACCCGGAATAATGCCGTGACCAACGAAGTCTTTAATCCATTTGTATGCTACTGTTGCAGATTGGAATATAAACTCTGTCCCACGCTCATAAAGAATACTATTGCATTCTTAGTTTAGACCTTCCAAGAACCTGAAGTCTAACGAGACATTTCTGTTAGAACAGCATTGAATATCATTATGTGCAGGACCAATGTATACTTTTTGGTTTATTTTAATTCTTAAAGTGTCAATATCAGTTGATTTTCTGTTCTAAAAGCCTGCCCAATGTAGGAAATGTGAAAACTGCTGAAAACCATATAGAAGAAATAAAAAGTCCCCTTTAACTCCCATCCCAGAAGAGAATCTCTTCGAACATCTTGGTGTTTGTTATTTTTTTTTTCCTGTAAGACTCATTTTAAAGTGTTATTAATATTAGCTAATCCTCAACTAATTTAAAGACTTTCAAAAGGTTTCTTCTTACTGGGAGTTCCATCCTTTTCGTTTGTGATCCTGGGTCCTTTCCAGAAAGAATTATTACTGTTTTGTTATTTTCAATGTATTGAAACGTGTTGTGAGTTAAGGGAAAGAGTTTGCTGTGAGCTGCTAGTGACTGATGCCTATTTCGAAGGAAAGTTGTGGTTACCATGAAGCAAAATTAATCCATCTTGCCCCAGTGCATTTGTTCCCAGGTGAACTACTTTTGACTGTTTCCCTAGGATTATGTCACCCACCAAGGTAACTTTCTGTTTCAGTAGGTGATGTTAAGAAACAAAACAACACCCTTCCAGTTAATCAGTTTTGGAAAAGAGAGGCTGGCTTTATATCCCAAGGCTTTGATGTGTTTAGTGGTTCCTGTACGGATCTGCCTCTCTTTTGTTTTGATTGACAAGACCCTTATATATATTTGAGCAGTCAAGCAGCCCAGTAACGGAGGGTAGAGACATTTACCCAGAGCAAACTTCTATCACTCATTGTGATTTTCTCACATCTTGGGTGCAAGTGTGAGCTCTAAAAGGAGTTAGCTCCAGCAAGATCAGGTAAGTGCTTCTCCATCTTTGTACCTTCATTCCACTGGAAGGGAAGTCCAAAGAGCCCTGCTAAGGTGACAGATCAGAGGTAGGTCAGTAGAAGTAGATGAGACCGAGAGATCTGATTTGAAAAGAAATAATTTTGCAGCAATAATGAATCATTTGAAGCAATAATGAATGGAGGGCATTCCATAAATGCAGTGTCCGCTCTCACTTTAACATCCAGGTATGTTCTGTCCCCTGGGCCAAGGGTGCAGGGAATGATTCTGGCTCCTGGAAAAGCACAGAAAATGACCATGACCCAGATAGGATAGACCTGACAGTAGATTGGGATTAGGTTTTAAATACTTCCAATGCTTTCCAATATGTGGATTTAAATGGAATCACAACCAGGTGCCTATTACAGCGGAGGCCTAGAGCAGAGGCAGTTTGTGGCGAACAGGACACATTGTTATGAATGCTACCAAGTCAGGCGCCAGGATTCATCATATCTTATGCATATCCATGTTTTGTGGTGGGCTGGGTTAGAAATGATACATCTGGGCATAGAGTTTTTATTTACTGATGTCCCTCCCATTCCCCATCCATGACACTGAAAACATAATTTTGAGCAGGTGGGGAACCCATATGGCACCAAATACCCTAGATCTGAACAAAAATAATTTGGGTGTGTTCATGGAGTATGTTAGGATATGCATTACTTTTGGTGTGACTCATATTTTGCGTTTATTTTGGAGAGACCATTGGAACAAACCTCTCTAATACGTCAGTCAAGTGCAGTAGTTGGGTAGCAATAAGGAAAAGCCCGAGGATGCCCTGGGAGAGGTCAGTGTCTAGTGAGTACGCTAGGTCCGTGGAGACCATGCTGGAGTCAGTTAGAGGAAAATGTGGGCACCTATGTTGGTGTTTGTGGGCATTTACACTTTCTTGGCTCATTTCTTTTGAAATGCTAAGAGCAAAATGCCTTTGATGGTGACCATTATATCATTGGTCACCCCCTGGAAGGAAGCTGGCTCTCTTTTCAAATTTTTTAAAAAAATTTTTAAAGGATTTATTTATTTATTTCAGAGAGAGGGAGAGTGAGCCCAAGTAAAGGGGCAGAGGGAGAGAGATTCTTAAGCAGACTCTGTGCTGAGCGTGGAGCCCAACCTGGGGGCCCCCAATCTCATGACCCTGAGATCACGACCCGAGCTGAAACCAAGAGTCCGTCGTTTGACTGATTGAGCCACCCAGGTGCCCTGGGAAGCTGGCTCCCTCAATAAACTGTCTTTCCTTTCCCTCTCTGGAGGAACACCATGAAGCTGGCATACCTTTTCCTTGGTCCCATGGCCCTCTTCTTCCTGGCCGGCTGCAGCTGTGTCCTCAGCACCTCCGGTGGGGACCTGCTCACCTTTGTGGGCTGTGCCGTGAGGGAGTTTACTTTCCTGGCCAAAAAGCCGGGCTGCAGGGGTCTTCGGATCACTACGGATGCCTGCTGGGGCCGCTGTGAAACCTGGGAGGTGAGTCTCAAGGCAGGTGCAGGTGGCAAAGCCTTCGGGGCCAGCCACCTGGGTTGATTCCTGTGTTCACTTTTTAAATAAAATGAGGGAGAGTGGGGCATTCTTGTGGATTTTTTTTTTAATGACAATTACTTGGCATTCTCCAAAAATAATCTGAAAGAAGCATGATAACAAAGTGTTGATAGAATTAATGTTTGTACTTACATAGCGACTATATATTTGGGAATCATCTGTGGGAGGTTAAGATGTGCTATTGTCCACCCAATTTACAGATGACATGGAGGAATTCAAGGAGTGAGTTATGTAGACAGTTATGTAGACAGTCAGTAGAAAGTTGGGAATAAATCGTTGGTTCAAGCATGTCACCAAAATTGCTCTATATTCCTCTCCCTGTGATTACACAGCCGGTTAACACGCGATAGGCTTTAAACTGTCTAGCAGGGGAGGGTGGGTCCTCACTTCTTCCCTCAATGGCTCATGCACAGCTTTGCCCTGCCCCAGCTCCCCACTGCAATTTGTGAGGCCCTCAGGGATTGCCACAGACATATCCACAAAGTCCCTCTGTATTCTATGATATCCAGCCTTTTAAGAAGCATCGCATTTAAAATGAGGTTAAACATCTTAGACAAAGTTAGAACCCTGCTGGGCTGAGGTCAGGAGATGTTTGCAAGGTGAGAAGAAAAGAGGCACATTCAGCACAGAGTGTCCCATCACCCTGTGGAGTGACCGTTGACTCTTTGTACTGAGGCCCGAGTTGGTTACTAATGAAGCTCCAGCTCCGATTTGTCACCTGGGTTCAGAAACCTTTAATGAGCACCCACTATTGCAAATTCCAAAGCCAACGTCCAAGGTCCTTAGCAACATGAAGTTTGCCTGTTTTCCCAATGTCTACCCATATCCCGAGCTCTGGTCTTGTCAGACTGATTTTGAAAAGTTTTATTAAACACCCCTCATGAAATCTCCCATTTGATCTTTTTCTCATGCTTTCTCATTTCCATCTGTCATTATTAAACATATTCTTTGATGTTTGTGTCCAGAGTCAGCTCCTTCCCTAGAGGTTTTCTGACTCCCTGGTCAGCCCTAACTCTAGATTATCTTTTGTCTTACTTTTCCCCGCCACACAACACTAGATTCTAATGTTTTTTGGGAGAGGAGTTTCATTCTTGTGCCTTCGATAGCTTTGTTGAAGTGTCATGTATGAACAAGACATTCAATAAATATTTGTTGAGTTGGATGGGATTGACCTCTCTCTGGAGTCATACATCTTTTAGCCTAATTGATGGCAACTTAGAAGTCCATGAGCACCACAAGAGGATGCTGTCATCAGAAAAAATAGCCATCTATTCAGGGATTCAGGGAGCAACCTGGTATCACTTAGATAAAATTATGGCCCCATGAATGGATTGGATTATGGTGGTGAAATCTCCAAGTTAAATAAAACTACTCTACCTAATTCGCTGTATTTTTTGCACCATCCAGGGGCATAAGACCTAATAGCCAAATGAAAATTTAACTGCTAAGGATACCATGGCTGTGACTTGACATCAAACTTCCTTGGGGAACTTTGGCATCTTCTTGTCTTCGGGGCTTGGCCTGGCCATGCCTACCCCTACTCAAAGTTCATTTCTCAGCTCTTTGGAGCTCTTTCTGGGCCCGGATTTCAAACTGTGTTTCCTTCAATTCAGCTCATTTTCCTCTTCTCTTTAAAAATTGATGAATATCTTTAACTGGATCTTGGTCACCCACAGGAGATCAGGGAATATGTTCTCACTGGAGAAATGGAAGCACCAAGACCATTAGAGAACAAGAGTCTCTTTCATGTTAGCCAGCTTTTCTTTACGCCTCTCCTGTACTATCTGTACAGGGAGGTTACTTACAGAAAACAAATAAAAGAATGAGATGTATTTCCCCAGCAATCTGAAAGTTTCCGAGATATAAAGCACTTATTTT
This sequence comes from Ursus americanus, assembly GCF_024610735.1. Classification (NCBI taxonomy): domain Eukaryota; kingdom Metazoa; phylum Chordata; class Mammalia; order Carnivora; family Ursidae; genus Ursus; species Ursus americanus. The sequence continues at coordinate 10,248,366 of NC_142152.1, read as the reverse complement.
GGGGAACTTAACTGGAGAGCACGTCTAAAATGAGGACGTCTGTGACAACGAAATAGTTGGATTCACTTCAAAGGTGGAACCACTGCTGAAGGTAGCCTTTGGTCATGGCCTGGGGTTAGGGTTGCCAGATTTATTAAAACAAAACAAAACAACAAAACCCAGCAAACCAAACCAGACCATGATGCCAGTCAGATGTGAATGAGAGATAAACAACAATTATTTTTTTGGTATAAGTCTGCCCCATGCACTATTTGGGACATACTTGACACTAAAAAATTTTGCTGTTTATTTGACATTCAAATATTAGTGAGTGTCTTAGATTTTGTTGGCAACTCTGCTTGAGATTCTGGAGGGTAATCTGAGGGTAAGAGGACATGAAGCAAACTGAGGCGGGTGCAGTGCTGCCTGAAAAGGTGGAGGAAGCAGTGATATTAAGTCGAGCTCTTCCACGCAGTCCCTATCCAAGGCAAAGCCATCATCTTCACGATGTTCATGGAAGAACGTCACCCTGGGCTCCAGCACACATACTTTATGCTCCCAATACAAGGGAAGGCGCGGACTTTTGAAAGCTTGTAAGTTGCTACTTTTACTATTACTTCCTTACTCGGATTACAGCTGCGATAAGAACAAGAGATGGCGTTTACGGGACACTTACTTGGCACTGGGCGTCATGCGTTACATATGTCATCTGCCTTAGCACCACAACGAGCTGCGAGGTGGAGATTTTGTTTTAGAGATGAGGAATCCGAGGCTTCGAGAAGCTAAGTGGGCTTTCCAAAATCTTTAGCCAGTGGCACTACAGGAGCCCAAGGTTAAGGGTCTGACTACAGGATTTGAGATTTTTTTTACACAGTCTTGCAGTCTTTCATTTTTTTTACACTTACCCTGCCATGATTTCGTAGGGAATGGGTTCCAGCAGCTCAGGCTCCTTTCTTTGGTTCTCACAAAGTGTGCTTCTCCGGGTGGAACAGGCTGGCGCTTCAGTTGAACCCAAGTACATTTCTCTTTGGCTTCCTTCTTTTTCTGATCATTTTCCTTCACATGCTTCAGGAAGCTGTCTAGGGGGGCGCCTGGGTAGTGCAGTGGTTAAGCATCTGCCTCCGGCTCAGGGTGTGATCCCAGTGTTCTGGGTTCGAGCCCCACATCAGGCTCCTCCACTAATAGCCTGCTTCTTCCTCTCCCACTCCCCCTGCTTATGTTCCCTCTCTCGCTGTCTCTCTCTCTCTCTGCCAAATGAATAAATAAAATCTTAAAAAAAAAAAAGGAAGCTGTCTAGGCTCTTTGAGCGCTTAACCCGCTCAGTAGGTACATTCATTCTCTTGGCAAGAATCTTGCGCTTAACCTGTTCGTTTATAACAAAGGCAACAGCAAGCTGGGTACCACCGTAGACTCTTTCCGATTTGCCATGCTAACATTTGGGGGGCATTCCTTTTTGAACAGTGCCCACTCCCTGGCTGTCTGCAGGATCACCTTTCTTGTGGATTTGCCAGCATGTGACCAAGGGAACAACTCCATGTTTTCTAAAAGGCCTAGAGAACATAGAGCGAGTGCCTCTCATTTCTGTTGGTCATTTTGGCGAATTACTGGAAGATGGGGGTTCCACTCCGGGGCTTGAGATTTTAACTACTATTTTGTGCGGATTTCCTGATCTCTATGCTCTTTCTAAAATTATCTATGAGGTTCAACATTTATAAAAGGTGAAGGCAGGAAGTGAATCCTTTGGCTATCAGAACAGCGCTCAGGTCATTCTGGAACCTGCCTTGCTCTGTTTTCTGTCATTGATTCAACTATAGCGATTGAGAACCTCCTGGATGACAGGGTCAACTCCAGGTAACAGAAGCGCAGCAGTGAGTAAAATGGGCAAGAATCCCTGTCCTAACGGAGGTTCCTTTCTAGAGTGGGAGAAACACGGCACAAATAAATACAATATATAATGTGTCACATGGGCCTGACAAGTGCTATGGAGAAAAGGATAAAGCAGGAAGAGGGCAGGGACGTGGCAGGGTGTGGAGGTGGGACGTCGCAATTTTAAAGAAGAGGGTCAGGAAAGGTTTCTGTGAGAAGGTGACGTTTGAACAAAATGGTAGGCTGGCGAAGGAGTCAATCATACGAGAGAACGTTCTGGGCACTGGGATTAACAGGGCAAGGACTCCGGAGTGGGACTGTTCATGGTGAGTTTGAGGAACAATCAGGAGACTACTGTGGCCAGAGCAGAGTGAGGAAGCCAGCAAGACAGGGGGCCGGAGACGTAGCAGACGGTGCGGGTGCAGGGAAGATGATGGAGGGTCTCAATGGTGAACGTCTTTGACGTATACTCTGAGTGAGATGGGAAATCACTGGGGCATTGAGCAGAGAAGAGATAGTATCTGACTTAATTTTAGGAGAATCACTTGGGGCTGCTGTGCTGTAAAGAGACTGTGGGGGTGATGGTAGAAGAGAGACAAGTTAGAAGACTTTTTCAATGATCAGGATTATTCATTTGCTAAATATTTATTGAGCACTTGCTATGTGCCATGGGCCCTTGTGGGAGTTGAGGATATGGTACCGAAAGCAGGTAGCTGCTTTCAGGAATTTGCCTTCTACTGGGAGGAGAGAGATTTACAAGTAAACAAATGACTAGCGAATTAATTTCTGATAGTGATAAATGGTACCGAGAACAAGAAACAAGATGGTATGTTCTAATGGGTTCCCTGTTTTCTACTTGTGGGGACAGAAGCCCATTCTGGAACCCCCCTACATTGAAGCCCATCATCGAGTCTGTACCTACAACGAGACCAGACAAGTGACGGTCAAGCTGCCCAACTGCGCCCCTGGAGTGGACCCCTTCTACACCTACCCCGTGGCTGTCCGCTGTGACTGCGGGGCCTGCTCCACGGCCACCACGGAGTGCGAGACCATCTGAACCTGGCGTGGCCGGCAGAACACTGCTGATGGCCTTGAGCTTCACGGACGCACCCTCACGGACAGCACGAGCAGCTCAACCCCTGGATTCGAGGACTGTCTACTTTTGGCCAGCCCTGTGGAGGAGACTACCTGTCTCCGTCAGGTCCAACTCAGGCACAAGGCCCAGAGGCAGCCTACCCATGCTAAAAATGCAAAACAGTATCTGTGTTTTCACTGCAATAATTTCTCTTCACACACTTGCAAATCATTTTGTCTTTACCTTGAATCTCAGAACATAATTTGCATATATCACAATCCTCCTCCAATTTGGGTTTATAATATGCCAATGGTTTCAACGCAGTGGGAATAATTAGGAAATGGGTCTAGAAAGTCTTTACGTTCTCATGTCTTATTTAACAGTTGGTCTCCGACTAGATGTATGATCAGAGGGCCAGCAATTAACAAAACCCATGCTTTGTCCTCACACTCCCAAAGAAAGCCCAATTGCAAGCTCCCTTCTCGTTTAACTGAGCACTTAGCCGCACAAGATACAGAGCCGGCTCAGATTGAAAAGGGAGGATGATGGTCGCTGAAATTGAGAAACGTCCGGCTCTGGGTGACTTTTCCCAAGCAAAATTCTCAGAGTCCTCCTGAATAAAGAGGACCCTTTGTGATTAAACAAAACAAAACAACCTCAGAAAAAAATCTGTAACGAAAGCCATCATTGAGGTTTAAAGATGTTGCCGCTAAACTCTGGTTTTAGACTCGTGTGCTGCTCTCCCGAAGCTAGGCCCAACATGATTAATCACAAATATTCTTTTCCATTTACCATTCAGCATATTTTAAATTCAAGTTGTGATTTTTTAAACTGGGAAGTTTTGCCCATTTGCCGCGGGAAGGCTGCACTGCTGGCCCCGGGGAAGTCTGTGAGGCTCTAGGTCTTGCTCTCTCTAAAACCTTACAGCAGCTGATTCTCTGTGACTTTTTTTTTTAACTCTGGTATTATGCAAGTGTCTTTAATTCCAACATTTAGGGGTTGAAATGAACCTTGTTCCTTTTTCATGATATGCCAAGAAAATCTGTATTAATGCCAATAAAGCATGTCCTCTGTCTTTTGAATTCATGAAAACTTTCCAAAAAAAGTCTTTTTAGTCTTTAATATACTTGGAATAACGATAGCAAGTACCCACAAAATGAACTTCAAAGTTACTTTTACTTACACATTAATGTAGGATGTCACGTTTAGGAAGGGACACAGACAAGTGACAGGGTATCATGAGTCCCAAAGGTGGCTCAGTCGGGACTCAGACCCTTGCCATATCTCAGCTGGGAGCCGGGAGCCCTCCTTGAATGAGGAATGAATAAGTCCTCATGAAAATAGTACAGCGAATGTTGGGATTGATGGTCAAGGACCGGGATGCGGAGGAGGACCTCTGGGAACAAAGAATGTGAGCAAAATCCATCCCAGTCTTTAGTGCAGATCTGTTGGTAGGCAGGAAAGTCCCTCTCACATAGAACGCAGTTGAGTACCTGGGACCTCTACCGGCCAGTGGGTGGTGGTTAGGGACAACACGGGGTGACACCTCTCAAGTGTTTTCAGCCCATCCTTAAGAACTTCCCTCAGAATTTTTTGATAGAAAGGGCTGCTTCTTAAAGAAACTTAGGGAAGAAAAGCAGAGGCAGTAAGGGCTTGCCACAGTTTGAGAGAAGGTGACTACAGCATCCGTAGGGGGCCCGGGGGAAACAAGGGGCACACTGCAGCCAGATACTGAGCACAGTTCAGGGAAGATGCTGTTTATAAATGTGTGGGCAGAGTTAAGAAAACCGACAAGGGGTGATAAAACCCTCTGACTACTTGTTTAGAAGCAATGAACATCCCTAGGCTGGAGGAGAAGGAGAGAAGTGATTATCAGATCCCAGAGAGAGCGGAAGAGGAATGCCTGATGGGAGCTGCGGTCTTTCTTAGGATGACCCAGCCAGCCCCAAATCAAGGCCTGGTGGGGAGGGAGGTGGGGGAGAAAGTACCCCAATCTCACACTGTTCCACACCCTGATCTTTGGCAGAATTAATGGGAAGGCAGAGAGCAAGGGAGCGCATTGACTCAGTCCATAAATATTGGCCTCCCGGGAAGCAGGTTGAATTAGAGTCGAGTGTGGGTCTAGGGGGGCGGACGGACCAAATCCAGCCTGGCTGTCTCCTGGGGTGCTTAGCTGAAATGCCACAGGCAGTGATGCTGGCTGTGAGAGCCACGGGGCGTCCATAGCATCACAATGACCAGGAGTCCCTGGGACGGGAAACGTATGGAAAGGCACGTTCTGGCTAATCCACATCGATGACATCCGAGAGATGCGGGAACAATGGGAATTGTCAAGGCCGTGGGATCAGTGGGTTGTTAAATACAGTCCGAGCATTCAGGGCATGGTGTGAACGCCCTCAGCAGGAGACACTGCATGAGCTGAAGATGCCCTCTGCTCCTGGAGCTGGAGGCCACGCTGTGCTGAACACCAGGCCTCAGACGTAAGTGGGAGAGCAGCTGAATTACTAAAAAGGCTGAATCCACTATCCCAGCAGTCTCCTAAACTTAGGTCAATGTCCTCCTAGGGAAGGAGTGGGACACGGAGGCCTGCAATGGGGACAATCAGTGGATGAGATTGAGGTTCCTTTGCAGAAGGGGCCTCCTTGTTAGAGATCAGCCTCCCCTTGCTGAAACCAGGCCGAGGCCCCAGCCAAGGAGAATGCTTCCCATGATAATACTTGCCCTCTTCACAGACTGCCCAGAACCTGTCATGGGTAATTAAGGTCAAGTCTGAGGATAACCCGATTGGAGAAGGACTCTCTGAGTGATGGGAGAACAAGAGCTTCCACTGAAGCTGCCTGAGGACTTGATGAACAGAAACGGGGGTGGTAAGAATGCATGTGAGAATGGACCTGGAGGGTGTGGGGCTCTCATCTCAATGGTTGAGGGGGAAGGTGTCAGAATATAGGGCTGGATAAGAGTTTTTTTTAATGGGTGCATTCTCCTATGAATCAGAATTTAACATCCTTACTAGGGCACCTGGATCTGATCCCACTGAGCTGTTGGGATGGCTCTTTAAAGCTTGGGGAAAATGGTGGCTTCTATTAATGGAGAGAAGATGCCGGAACGGTCCTGGAAGAATATTTGAGGATAAAAGGCTGAGGGAAGTGGGCCTGCTGGAATGGATTTATTATGTAAAACTCAAGAACTCACCAGCTGACTCTGTTCACCTGGAGGTTCAGTGGACACTCCCTTCATTGAAGTGCTAAAGAATGTTCTAGTGACAGGCACCTGCCTCCCGGAGCAGCTCCATAGTGGCTGTCCTTTGTAGACCGGGGTTGATGGCAGGAGGAACTGCTGCGGACCTGGGCTTCCCGGGGTGAGCAGAGGTGAGAGGGTCTGGAATAGCAGAGCCCAGGTGAGGACCTGTAGCTGTAAGAGGGAAGGTGAACATAACAGGCTATCACGGGCAGCGAAACCCCAACAGCAGTCGGGAGACTCGGGTCTGCAGGATCTATGGTGCTGGCTAACATTCCACGGTGTTCCCGGTCCATGGTATTCAAGAAACTACAGTGGCGCCTGGGTGGCTCAGTAGGTGAAGCAGCTGCCTTCGGCTCAGGTCATGATCTCAGGGTCCTGGGATCGAGCCCCACATGGAGCTGCCTGCTGAGCAGGGAGCCTGCTTCTCCCTCTCCTCCCTGCTTACGCTCGCTCTCTCTCTCTCAAATAAATAAGATCATTAAAAAATAAGAAACTACAATAAATATATATAATCAAAGAAGTTATTAATTAAAAAGCATGAAATACCTCTCTCCATGCTAACCTTGAATCTTTTCAAAGCTTTCTTCCTTCTTCCTTCCTCCCTCTCTCCCCTTTTCTCCCCCCCTCCCTCACTTCCACGAATATTTATCAACCCTAATTTTGTGCAAGGCACTGTGTTGGGGAAATGAAAATATAAATATTGCTACCATTGATCTATGTTTTTTACTCTAAGCAGGATCCTTTCTATTAATTCTTCCTAATTCTTACATCAACCGCGCTCCTAGGCACTGTAATTGCCATTTTACCATTTCCATTATGTCGAGGATGAAAGCAAAGCTCAGGGAAGTCAAGTAACTCGCCCAAGATCCGACAGCTGACAGGCAGCACGTGCAGGTTTCTCTGACCTAGAATCAACCTCTTTCCACAGGAGCGGGATGCCTTTTGGAGTGTTCCTTCCTAGTCATTATTGCTTGGGGAAGTCTTTGAAGTTCTGGAGGTTAGACTGTCCTCACCCCTGATCAGCATGTTTGCAGTCTCTCCTGGAGGTGGCTTGGTGCCAACTTGGGTTGTTCTACGGAGATAGCGATTTTTTCTACTTTCCTGTATAACCTTTAGGAAGATAATGCTTTGCTGCAGCTCCAGTCAAAGCTTACAGCAGGAGAGACTGAGGGAGAAAAGGAGCAGAGCCTCAAAGGGAAATTCAAAGACACCTGCTGTGGAAATGAAGGTTGTGTGCTCTCAACTGATTGCCAGGCTCTGTGAGCATTGGGTGCGGGGGAAAGATGGTCCAGTGCCTTGAGGGGGGCTCTAGATAAACTCTCAGCAACTCCTTGCTCCCAGAAACGTGTCTATTTTGCAATTAACGAAAGGTAAGGAGAAGGGTAATTTCCTGAAGTTTTTTTTCTATGGGAGCGTTTTTGAATGAAACGTACAAATTCTCACAGCTCATTCTGCTTCTAGGTTTATTAGCTCCATTGATTGATGTGGTAATTCATGCTTCCCTTTCATTGATTGGGAAATGAAAGAGCCACCAGGAGAGAACCAATTTTGCTTCAGTGACCCAATTCACTCTTCAAATTATTTAGGTTTTAAATGTAATAGAAAGCATTTCTGGGATCATAAGTGAGTTGTATCTTTAACTGAAAATAATGCAGCATTGATGAAAATGTTCATTTTGTAAAGTCTCCCCAGAGGACTGCTTGTCTTCTTCACCCAGGAGATGCTTTCTATAAAATAATGTGCACCTTATCTTTTTTGGTTTTCTTCAAAACATTAAAGCAAATTATGAAGAAGTAACTTTGAAACCATTCGCTAGCAAATTCTGCAAATTTTATTTTCTGTTGAAAATTTCTACTACTGAAAGTTTACTTGGAGTAGAAGAATTTTGGTCATTCTTTGCTAGATGAATCTTCTGGTATTTCTTTTACAATGAGTTCCCTTTGTTTTAATGAATGAGATTGTTTGGAATTGTGTGCAGGGAGATCCAGAAGGCTTAGTGGCTGGTTGTCGTGATCCTGGCATATCTGAAGGGTGCTGAAGACCTCAGAAGAGGTGATGTCTAACAACAAGAAAAAGAAATAGGGAAAGGATGAGAAAAGAAGGAGCAGGTGCAAAGCACTGTAATTGGTAGTGTATGGCAGAGACTTGCCTCCAATGTCAAGGAATTTAGAGGGATTATTCTATCCTCTGTTCCAGGTCCTCATTATCAGAAGAAAACATTTCTAAGCTCTTTTGCTTTATAATTGGCTCTAAGTTCCCTTGACTGTACAATTTCATTAGCATACTGAATAATTGAGGTTTTTTTTTTAAAGGCTTCCCAATATACAGGATCATATATACTTATGATCTTGATTGTGGGCCACTGGGGCTTCAGGAAAAATCACTCAAACCCCAAATACAACCACTCCCCAACAAACAAACATACATTCCCCAAAGAGAAAATATTTTACTTTAACATAGAATATCAATATTACCAAGATGAGAATGGTAATATTCTTTTGGTGATGTTGAAGATACAATTACCAGCAAGAAATACAGATATCCCCGAGTCACAAATAATATACAACTTAAAACTATTTAAAAGAGCATTTATTTACTTAAAATAAATTTAAACTATGCATACACAAAAAGGGCTATGATGAATTATGAATTGTCATTATCTCGAGGAAGGATACATGCAGACTATGTACTTAAAACAGAAATTTAATCCTGTTACTTTGCAGGTTCTTTCTACAGCTAATGTATGAACAGATCATGCTCGCTTGGCCTCTCTGTGTTGCTCTGCAGAGATTTCTAAGTGTCTACAGCGTGGCAAGGTACACCATCTAAGGGAGGTGATCTAAGATTCTAGGCTGTTCTGAATCTCCATCTTCTGTCTCTCTCTTGAAATCTGCCTATCAAGATTAAAATATTTGGAGGGGTGAGTAGCCAATTTTACTGAGTGAATTTAAGACATCAGCATTTTATTTTATTTTTTTTATTATTTTTTTATTAATAATGATTTTTTATTATATTATGTTAGTCACCATACAGTACATCCCCGGTTTTCGATGTAAGGCTCGATGATTCATTAGTTGTGTATAACACCCAGTGCACCATGCAATATGTGCCCTCCTTACTACCCATCACCGGTCTATCCCATTCCCCCACCCCCCTCCCCTCTGTAGCCCTCAGTTTGTTTCTCATAGTCCATAGTCTCTCATGTTTCATTCCCCCTTCTGATTACCCCCCCTTTCTTTATCCCTTTCTTCCCCTACTGATCATTCTAGTTCTTATGTTCCATAGATGAGAGAAATCATATGATAGTTGTCTTTCTCTGCTTGACTTATTTCACTAAGCATTATCTCCTCCAGTGCTGTCCATGTTGTAGCAAATGTTGAGAACTCATTCTTTCTGATTGCTGAGTAATATTCCATTGTATATATGGACCACAACTTCTTAATCCAGTCATCTGTTGCAGGGCATCTCGGCTCCTTCCACGATTTAGCTATTGTGGACATTGCTGCTATGAACATTGGGGTGCATATGGCCCTTCTCTTCACTACGTCTGTATCTTTGGGGTAAACACCCAGTAGTGCAATGGCTGGATCATAGGGTAGCTCAATTTTTAACTTTTTAAGGGACCTCCACACGGTTTTCCAGAGTGGCTGTACCAACTTGCATTCCCACCAACAATGTAGGAGGGATCCCCTTTCTCCACATCCTCTCCAACAATTGTTGTTTCTTGCCTTGTCTATTTTTGCCATTCTAACTGGCGTAAGGTGGTATCTCAGTGTGGTTTTGATTTGAATTTCCTTGATGGCTAATGATTTTGAACATTTTTTCATGTGTCTGTTAGCCATTTGTAAAGACATCAGCATTTTAAAATAGGTTGGAAATAAGAGGAAGATTTTGTTCAGCTTTTAGCTCCCGCTTGAGCCACCTCAGGAAGCTAATGCTGAAACATTTCCCTATTGAAACATAAACACCAGTTAATGACAAATAAAGTCCCATCGAAATGGGATGCAAATTTCAGCCTTAACGAAATCTGAGCCAACTTCAGGACAAAGCCAAAAGGAACTAATGTGCCATGGGTTCACTCATGCCAAGCTCTGTGCTGTATGCTGCAGACTAGGGAAGGAGTAGAAGCAAGTGGGCTCTGATGGGGGGGGGGTCCTCTTCTTCAGCACTTGATTATTTCAATGTGCTTAATTTAGTAGAAATGCTTTTTATTCAAAAAAGGGAGGCTCTCAGATATCTTGGACTGGGATTTTCTATTAGTTGCCATAAAGGGACTGGAAATCAAACATTTAAAAATTACAAGTAGGGGCACCTGGGTGGCTCAGTCGTTAAGCGTCTGCCTTCAGCTCAGGGAGTGATCCCAGGGTCCCAGGATCGAGCCCCACATCAGGTTCCTCCGCTGGGAGCCTGCTTCTTCCTCTCCCACTCCCCCACTTGTGTTCCCTCTCTCGCTGGCTGTCTCTCTCTCTGTCAAATAAATAAATAAAATCTTAAAAAATAATAATAAAAAAATAAAAATTACAAGTAAATGGATTCTTGAAGAGAGATTGATTGTTGATGCCAATTTTCTTGCTCTATTAGTTTCTTGTGAAGAGAGAAAACAGGATCTATTGTGTGGCCTGGGGAAGGCGGTGAAGGGTGGGTGTGGAGGGCGGTGGAAGTCCCTGGTGTAAGAAGCACTTTTTGGTGGCTTGTACCAGTGGTTAAGAGCAAGAAATCGGGGATACATTTGCAATAGTGAAACTAATCTTTGGTAAGATTCTGTTTTGGGATTTGACTAAACCCTTCCAAGAATGCTGGCCGCTTTGGGTAGCCAAACTGCTCCCAGATGTAAGAGCTGTCCCAGTTTACAGCCATTTTCAGGTCAAAGGTATCTCGGGACACCAGCGGGTTCCTGCAGCCTCGAGCGTAAAGGAGGACACGTGGTTTTGAGTACCGAGGTCAGAACTCTGGCAACGGTGTGCAGGCAAGCCTGCTGTGGGAAGGGGAAGGTGGTGCTTCACAGAGGAGGTGGTCCCCAAATGATTGTATTTGCCACAATGACCCCAGGCCCTTATTCTGGGATGGACTCGCTGATCTCCTAGCCAGGAAACTAGTAGCCATTTGCAGGTACCAAGGAAGTGGTAAGTAACCCTTGTGCTCCTTCTCCATTTGTTTGAGGGTAGGTATGATTTGCCTTCAGGACTTCTTCAGCAACAGTGGGATTTGAATAAGATGCTACACTTCCGTGTGCGTGTATTTGCGTGTGGGCGTGCGTGCCATTTTTAAAGGGCTCTTGTGCGTGGGGGAGGGGGCGAGTGTGTGCGTGGGGGGGGGGGAGGGGCGGGGGAGGGAACCAAGTATGGCTCCCAGCGATGTTTAGTAAAAAGACATTGAATAAGTGAATACAGCCCTGGTCTGTGCGTAGGACAGTAAGGATAGAAATCTGTGGAAGGCCCCGGTTAGAGGACATGTTTGTGGTCGACCCTTATTTTGGCATCTAGAGCACGTCTTAAGCAATGCAGACGGACGCTTCATCAAAAGGTTTATGCCTCGGAAATTTGTTTTATCTTCATTGTGTAAGTTTATAACTTCCTGTGATATGAATCTTGTTGCTTCGTGGAAAATCGTTTTGGAGGGCATTTTTTTTTCTCTCCCTTATAAACACCAAAAAACCTTGAAGAACAGAAGTACTTCCGATTTAGCAGATCTTTCAAACCAGATGCTGCTTTTTCGCTTTTAATTCCAGAATAGGCTTATTGTTTTACCACAACTGGGCAGCACGTGACAGGCTTCTGAAAGCCTTTTTATTCATCCCATAAATGTGAACAACTCAAATATTAGCCTAACGAATACCCAAGGGGTAGGACCAGAGGGACAAACAAAGCTGATGGTTTCTTCATCAGGCAGCCACACGTTTGGCTGTAACAACGGATAGTAAACTTGGTCGTCTCATCAATCAGTACCTCTCAAACTTTAATGTGCAGATGACCTGGCGGTCTTATTAAATGCAGATTTGGATTCAGGAGGTCTGGGCTGGGCCTGGGTTTCTGTAATGCTAACTAGCTCTTCCGCAGTCATGCGGGCTATGGGTCCCCAGGACGCACGTGGAGTAGACAATTTCCCATTCTAACGGAGGCCAGGGGAAGGCAGTTTGCTCAAGAGGCTGATGAAGACACCCTCAGATAACTCAGAAATGAGAGCAGGAGAGAAGACTATTTAATGACTTTAAAGTCGGAACAAGGCACAAAGCAAACCGCAAGGTTAAAGAGAACGTGAAATAATATTCCATTAATTACGAAAGTGTACACAGAATAGCCATTACATGAGAATCAGGTTGTAAGAAAGGCAAAGTCCTTCCCTTGTCTATCATTTCCCCTGTAGTGATCACATGGGGAGCCACATGGACTGTTGTAGTTGGGATAAAATTCTGCTGAGATGTACTTAAGCAGTAATTACTGTTTACTCAGGACAAAAAAAACAAACAAACAATTTAAGGCAGGTGATGCAAAGAATGTAGTATTCATTTCCCTTCCTGCCCATGGCTCCTCTAGGAGAACAAGACCAATTGCTTTAAAAAAAATTGACTTAAAAAATGGCAGGTGGTGGTAATTTGAGGTATGTATTTATAAAGCTGTCCCAAACATACCATCCTGCCATGAAAGTCTTCCTATTTTTTCCTGCAAAGAATTAACATAAACTCAAAAGACGGGCATGCGCAGCGTTACTGGGAAGCTCGGGGAGCTAATATGGCTTGTAGGGGAGACTCAGTTCTGCGCCTTCAGGACCCTCTCCTCATATTGCCCCAGACATCATATCCCCTAAAACACCGATCAGACCCCATTTGTCAAAGGTAACTGCATATACTGAGAGGCTTGGAGGACATGGCTGAAAACACGACAAAATCACTCTGGCTACAGCGGCAAGAAGCTTCTGCGCCACTGCAGAACTCAGGACACAACGAAATGATGAGGGCAGAACATGTTTAGAGCACACACGCACAAAACGACTCTGGATTTTGACATAATGTTCTCTAGGGACGAAAAAAAATAGATTGTGACCGAGACTAATCATGCAGCTTTTACTCTAATTTCCTGTCCTGGAAGTTAAAAGCCAAGAACTGTTGTTGAACTTGCATCCCTGAATTCACAGATGAGCCAAACCCTCCTTGACTCATTCCTCCCCTAACCCCCAGAGATCTCCAATGAGCACCGCCCAGCCTCTGAAGCCCGAAGCGCCTCCGTGTAGAGCTCGGCGTTTTCATCTCCTTTCTGGGCTTTGTGGACACTGAAGCACCAGGCGCTGTTGCTTTAGCTCATCTTTTGCGTTCGGTGATTGTTGTTGTGCATGCTAAAGGCCACCGTTCTGTTTGGAGATACTCCACTGAACATGAATGCATATCTCTCACACAAGCAATCGTCTTTCCAGATGTCTCAAAGTCATCCTTTTCAGATTTGAAGTCATGCTAGTGCTTAAAAAACTTCAAGACAATTGATTCACTCCTACTCCTTGGTAAATTTCCCCGACCATCTGCTCCATATTAGCAGAGATGGTGCGAGCATGGTGGTCCGCCCACACTGCTACTGAAGACCCACAGGGCACTGTCCAGAATTTCATCATTTTTAAGGAATGGTGAGGTGGAATTATCTAGAATTATCATATGATGAGCCCTCTAGGCTGACTCTGGAACGCTCTTCGCATGAACGGTCCTCCTTTCTTCCCTAGGGCTCTGGAGGCCAGGCAGAACTTAGCCACTGCCTAGGAGAATTGTCAGGTGTGTGTGTTTTGCCGTGTGTTTCGTTTTCGTTTTCTCTCCGTTCTCTAAATGGTTCCTTTCTAAAAGTACTTAACTTCCTTTGGAAGAAACTCGGTTTCCCCCATCTTCTTCTTCCCTTTCTGTTCCTAATGGTTCTTGAAATGAAAATATTCTGCTGAGTTTCCTTATGTGTACTTGGCAGCCTACTCAATAACTTGTAAGAGAGTAGCTGGTGCCCTGTGGCTCTCACAGTTGAAAGAGAAGGCACATTTTGCGTCCTGGCATCCAGACATAGAGGCTGAAGGCATAAAGGGTTAGATAATCATCTCCAACATGGTGCCAAACATTCCTTTAAAGCAAAACCTCAATTTCTAATCTTCCATCACTTTGGTCTCATGGATGAGTTTGCCTTTGCGAATGCAATACTACTTCTTTAAAGGCTTACCTCAGGTCAAGTATTTCTTTTTGAACACTCTACCTGGCGAGTTTATTAACTGCTTACAAGAACCTCCACTCCACATAATGTACATTTTTGTTGACCTCAAGTTTGGGGTTTAACTTTCTTTAATTTCCCTTTAAATTGTGAGCATGGTTGTTATTTCTCCTTTGCTACCATTTAAATATTATTTCCTCATTGATGGTTCTCTGCAAATTGTGTCTGGTTACATCCACTGCATCTGGTACTTCTTTTATGGACCAGAAATCTTCCAAATGGTTCTTTGTGTATCATGATCAGACATATTGTTATTGGAGTCTCAGGACCAAAACTTCCTTCTTGTTCCATGTGTGTGACTTATTTTTTTCATTTCCCTGTTTACTGCTTCCTGGTTTAGGCTTGCTGTAGTATTGCATTCAGTAATTGTTCTTTGAGTATAACTTTTCTTGGCAGAAATCAACCCAGATTACTTACCGTGACATGGCTTTGACTCTGGTGGTAGTCTTTTGTGTTTGCAAAATAGCCCAGGGAGTCCATTAATTCTACCAAATAACCAACCATTTGATCAAAAAAACAAAGTTGTCAAACTAGCTACTTGATTAAACCATTAGATTGGGATTAAATTGCTGTATCCTGTGCCATTAGATTGGGATTACAGTACATTGTATGTCGTGGATTCCAAGCATACTGCAGATCAAATTCTTGTCTCTAGGTTATTACTGGTGTGATGGATTATCTAATTTTTAGTGGCCTAAGTCATGTATTTGATCTGTAGGATGAACAAATGCAACTCCAATAATACACCTGCAGAACTACAACTCAGTATGTGTGGTCATGAATAGAGGGTGCAGGATGGGAAGGAGAATGCTGACGTCTATTCCAGCTCTGCCACAACACATTTCTTTTGACCCATCTGGACTTGAGTTTCCTCATTTGTAGAATGAGGGAGTTGGACTATATTTTCTGGGGCCTCTTCTAGCTCTGAAAAGTGAAGACTCTACCCTCCAATGGAGATTGGCTGCCCCTTCTTGACTCTGGAAAATGGTCAAGGGTCAAGGATCCTTCTTCAGATCCTTCTTTTGGATCTCTTCTGATCTTTGGCTTCAGAATATAGTTTTGTTTAATCTTATGGCAGGAAACACTTTTTAGTGAAATGAACTACCTCTTGCCATGAAACAGGGAATACATGGTTAATTTGGTGGAATGACATTAACTCATTTAGGTTGTTTTATTCTTCATTATTTTACTTAATAATGAGCTCCTATGACCTTGAGGTAATGAGTGTCTCCACCCAGACACTAACAGTCTCTCTCCAGGTTCTGGTTCTAGGTGAGAGGGTGATCTTCTCACTGTGAACAAGTTAATCCCCGTGGTCCAGTAGGGAGGTGATGGCCTGGGGAACCATTTGCTTATTGGATGCACACATCTGGAAAATTCTCCTTGGTGGAGCAAACATACAGCACTGACTTTTTCATCCATATCAATGAGAAGTGAGGAATGGCCCTTTAGTAAGATGTAACTATGCAATAATACAACAAACCTGGCTAACAGCATTTCATTTATTACAGGGCTAAATGCTCATTATTGTCTGTAAAGAATGAATCCATAACTTCTGCAGAGTTATAGTTTATGCACAGTTGACTTCCATTTACAGGGGAAGAAAGTCCTAGTTGTCTCTAAATGTCAAGCTTTTATTTACAAAACTCTCGTTTTCTTTTAGTTTGGAGGGTGTGTCTGTGTCTGTGTATGCGTGTGCGTGTATGTGCATGTTTAAGAAAATGTTTAGCGACTAGATGGGAGAGCGGGGAAATAGGACTTGCAACATGGAAGAAGGGAAAACACATTCCAGAAATTCTAAACAAACAAACAAAACCCAAACAACTGAGGGGATGTCATGGAAGGTCTTAACAGAAAAGACCCACATCATATGTTTCTCTTTTATGGACTTTCTCCAGGAGCAGAAGGGACTAGAAAGATTGGATTTTTCCAACAGAAGGAGTGTGAATCCGGAAATTTTTATGCTAAGATTGGTGTAATTTGATGCTGCAAAGAGGCACTTTGCTTATGCAATTGAAATAAAAAGTAAAGTGCCTACCTGGGTTTTTCCAGGGTAATTGTAAGCAAATAAGACCAATTAGGAGACTTTATCCTCTCTAATTAAAAGCTAGGAAATAATTCACTCTGTGATAACAAGAATCCCTGGCTCTTTGGAAGAGGCATATAAAAAGGGCACATCATTCTTTACTGGGGGCTTTGACTTTCCAAGACAGAGGGTCCTGTTCTATAGAGCAAAGCATTTTGGAAGCAGGGGATAAACAGATTCAGAGCTTGGTACCTGCAGATCCATCCCCTAAATACACGTTTGGGACAATGAGTGTAGGAAATAGGCAGAGGCAATATATTAGTACCAGCTGTACTTGGACAGTGTCATTTAAACAGAACAGGGAGCGGATGTGGGCCAACCTGAGAATCCCTTCAGGTTGAAGCAAGTGGAAATATGGAAGCACATTGCTTAACCTTTGGGGACTTTTAAACATTTACTTTTTCATGCCCATGGCCAGGTCTTTCTTTTAGATCTGGTTATTATTGGGCAAGGGAGAAAGTGAAATTAAGGGAGGAAAAGGGCATGCGCCCGGAAAGGGAGGGAGCAGGAAAGTTAATTTTGCTGAATAAAGAATATTTTAAAACCTAGGTCTGCCATATTCTCCCTCAATCAGTTCGATTAAAAAGCAGAAATACTACTTTCTTGAACATAGTTCATTTGTAATTTGCCATGACAATATAAATATGGAAGAAGAATAAGGCTACCCATCAGCGAAAGCACTTCCAGGGTGAATCTTTGGCAGAAATGTGGACCCCACAAAATTCAGGTGCTGCTTTTCCTTGGCTTTGTAAATTTCCAAAAGTTGTAACATTTTCTTGTTTTCTTCTTACCGTCAGGCATTCCTCTAGAGGTACCTGCTGGTTCTGATAGCTTTGGTAGAAACAGACTGAAAATGGAAATGAATATAAAATACTTTGTCTTTAGGCTAATTTGGTATGGACTTGTAAGGCCTGAGGAAATTGGTAAGTTAGTACATTTCTTAAAATAATACAAATAAATGCAAGACACATAGGTCGAACAACAGATTCGGGAAACAAGGTTAGTAGAGTATTCCTGTGTTTTGTAGAAGACATGGGGTAAGGCCACCAATACAGGAACCGGCTTCCTCTTCTGGTTTCTGGGTGATGATTTCCCGTCGGCTTCCCGTTCGTGGAGGGGAAACGCAAAACGCAACATGGTCTTTGCCTTCGTGTGCGACACGGTCAGCCGGCGCTGGCTGACGTCCGGCGGGCTCAGCATTCTCCCGGAGGGTGCGATGCGGGCGCTTCGGGCTGGTAAGGGGGACGTGGCAGTTGGTGTGCTGTGCTTGCGGGGGGCTCCCGGGGTAGGAGCAAGGCTCCGTGCAAAGGGGCTTCCTCTCTGGTCGCGCCCTCCTTCCTGGCTTGAGCTTGGCCTCAGAGGTCGGCGCCACTCTCACCCTTACGTGGGGTGGAAGCCGGTCCCCCAGCAGCCTCAGATAATTGAACAGCAGCCGTGACACTCAGAGCAGCGTTTCTTCTTTTTCTTGGGGTGGAAAATGGTGAGGATCGCTTCGTCAAAAACCGCTTTGAGACCTTTCTGAGTTAGGGCCGAGCATTCCAAGTAGCACTGTGCTCCGATCTTCAACACAAAAGGGAGAGAGAGCGGCGTGAGAGGGAAAGAAAAGAGAAAAGCAGAGTGGTATCAGCCCCCTGCCCAGCCAAGCGCTGCGTCTGCTTGTCCCACAAACAGCCCTGGGGTTGGTTTGGATTGTTGTTGTTTTGTTTCTTTCTTTTGCATTTCCATTTGCATCTACTATCCTAATTTTTATATTTTTTACTTTTGATATGAGCAATGAATGGTTGTGGATTGCCTTTGGTTAAGCAGTAAGTTCTGAAAGTGAGCTATAGCTGCCCATTCCTAATATGAGAATATAACAATGTAAAAATTGAGAGAGGATTCAAAAGCAGTGACTCGGTTTAAATATACTCTGTGAACAACAGGGCTACATGATGTTGTTTTTAGCACCCTTTCATATGCGTGCGGAATGTGTGAATCTGGTACAAGTGAAGTGTATCTCCTTCTGTATGCGGGAAGGGAGAGTGTCGACTTGGTTGGTAAAGCACAGAGAAAGGGAGTGGGCGATACGGTTTGATAGGTCATTCTTCACTACAATGCACATCTGGTGAAGTCTCTCTCAGCAAGGTAATATCCAATTGGTATAATTGTTTGGTTTTAACATACTCTAAAAGGCATATTTCTAAGGAGTTGAAAACCCAAAGCATGTAAAATAAAAATGATAAAATACATTTACTGATGGAGACACCCTCCTTGTTAGCACACGTTGTAAGTGTACTTAAATGATAAAAATATTTTGTTCTTGGGGCACCTGGGTGGCACAGCGGTTGAGCGTCTGCCTTTGGCTCAGGGCGTGATCCCGGCGTTATGGGATCGAGCCCCACATCAGGCTCTTCCGCTATGAGCCTGCTTCTTCCTCTCCCACTCCCCCTGCTTGTGTTCCCTCTCTCGCTGGCTGTCTCTATCACTGTCGAATAAATAAAATCTTTAAAAAAAAAAAAAATATTTTGTTCTTGCTTAGGGCTTCATTTCAAAGCTTTTGATGATTTCATACTATGGTGTATTTGATAATCACAAAAATCCCTTTGAGGAATGTAGGAATTCAGTCCAGAACTATAGCTTCTCATTTAAAAAATAGCAAACCAGAGCAGACCATGTTTGGCAGTCAAATTCATGAGACTGTTCGCGTGAGGGAGACTCAGAGTTTTAATTGCTCATAAGCTTGGTATGAGCAAATGATATGATGTGGGCCTTTTAATATTAGGGACATCTGGAGAAATGCTTTTATTATATACTTCACATTATAGGAATAACTGAAAAAGTAAAGCAGATTCACAAGAGGGTAGTTGGATGGTGAGGCCTTGGAAGCCACAGCAGAACATGACTAAAGCAGGGGAGCAAAATCAAAATCACATGCCTATTCCAGTAGCTTCTGTTAATGAGGAAAGCAGGGCAGGTGCCAGACAGGAGGGACAGGTGGAAACTATGGCAGACATGAAGCACACATCCCCTCTAGGGCTGGCAGTCTTACTCTGCTGTGGACCATCGTTCCCATGCTTCCCTCTTGCCCGTCTTTGTACAGTTGGACTTTCGGATTTTTAGTTGATAATTACCAATTTAAAAAATACTCTGTGGGCCAACCAAGACACTAATGTGTGATTTCTTTGGCAGCGACCAGCCAGTTTGCAGTGTGGACTAAAGGAATTTGTAGTTTAGCTTAGGGTAGAGTGAGAACAGCCCCAGAAGGTAAAATGTTTTATTTAAGGGCACCCAACCAGAAAGTGAAAGAACTAGACCAGAATCTGGGTCTCTTGGCGTGTGTTCTTTTCTTTGTTCCTCCACAGTTACCCTCATCACTCAGCTCTGCGTGGGGCACCTGGGGGGCTCAGTCGATTAAGCATCTGCCTTCAGCTCAGCCTGGGATCGAGCCCCACGTGGGCTTCTCCCTCTTCTCCTTCTCCCTCTGCAGCTCCCCCTGCTTGTGCTCTCTCGCGTTCTCTCTCAAATCAATCAATCAATCAATCAATAAAATCTTAAAAAAAAAGAAACTGATCAAAAATTAAGCATGAAATAAAGTTTTTCTGGTTGGGTCCAGATATTATGCACCTTTTTTTCCCTATAAAGAATAGATACTGTATGAGCTAAAGGAAAATACCCACAGAAAAGATGTTGGATATTAAAAAACTATCTTATGGTTTCATTTTAACCACGGTTTGGCCTTTGGATTAAAAAATGGCTTTTTTATATGCAACTGATGAATCACTAAACTCTACCACTGAAACAAACAATCAAAAATTGACTTTTTTAAATGGTTAAAAACAGTTGGATGCAAAATATGGATAAAAAATAGAGAAAGTTTTCCTAATAATGTCATGAAATGTCATCGATTACATTTTGGGATTGTAGCCAGTGCTTGCTATGAACATGTGAAACGTACACCACTCTAGAGAAGAAAGATGTCAACTGAACAACTGCTTGTAATGTCCTGCCTCTTCTCTGTCATCCTGAAAAAATACCCAGAGAGTGCTGTGCGGCCGTTCTATCTGGAATGCCTCCCCACTAAGATCACAAGCCTCCCTCAATTCCGGAGATTACAGGAGAGCTGGGCTCAGTTCACACGTGGGGCTCTGGGCGGGGGTATGGTGTCGTCCTCCCTCCAGAGTGTGGTGAGCCGCATGGCAGGGCTTGCTTTCTGGAGGTGGAGGAGACGCCCACCTGTGTCTGTCCCCATTTGGATATTTCTGAAGATAATGAAACAGTGGATCAAGGCATTATTGTGTAACTGGGTTAATAGAACATTGTTTCGGACTGATAGTTCCAGGAAAAGTAGCAAACGGATTTGGGGTGTGATTTGGGAAATATGTGTGAGAAACAGAACCCAGTTAGAAAGCAGCTATTTTGTTAACCATGTATCAAGGGCTCTGAGGGTCAGAGAGAAGACTTCATCACCGGGTTCAGGGAAAAGGCACAGCCACGTTATAGACATAGCTAAAAAGAAACCACCTCATTTACGACCTCAATGGTGTGCAATGGAAAGCTGTCTCAAGGAAACATGGCTTTCCTTACAGCTTCCTCTGCCTCTTGGAGCAAAGGGACCTACATAGCCAAATATTTAGAATGATCCGTAAGAGCCCAGGATTTGTGGATGCTTGTTTAGATACACATGTTAGCAATCTGTGACATGCTTTGCCAAAATGACTTATTTTCCAGAAAAAAAGTAGAGATTGAGGAATGTACACTGAGAGAACACTTTTCTCATAGCTTTTTAATAGCTGGAATTTATCACCCCAAAGCTGGGCAATTTATCAGACATGTACAGAACAGACAAGAGTCTGACAAGAAGAAATTAAGCAAACAAACAAATGGACAAATAAAACCCACAGTGACCAATCTAGTGAAAGAAAATCTCCTACTTCTTCCAGGTTGTCCTTGCGGAGGTGGGACAAGTTCTAGAATAAAATAGAGCGTAACTGGAAGGAATAAAGGCAAAGAGATCTTCCCAGCCATAGATGCTTCCCAGAGGCACGTGAATGTAATGACAACTATAGTTTGCTGAGCTGGACCTCACATTTCATTGGGTCACTTAATCGCTGTAAGGACTTTGCGAGGTAAGTCTGTCACCATTCTCATTTGGAGCTCAGCAAACTGACGCTAGAGTGAAGAGGTTACCTCTGGAACGGCACACAACGAAAACAATGTCAGAGGTTTGAATCTGTCTGTCCTGTGAGCCAGAGTCTTAACCACTCTGTGGGGCTGCCTCTAGCACAGGAAAAGAAATGTGGCCGAAAGAGCAAAACTAATGAACAAATGGAGACGTTGTTTTGGATGTAGTGAGGGCGATGAGGGAGGATTGGGCCAAAGAGCGAGGCATTTCCTATAAATGGAGAGAAGAGAAAATATTAGTGGAATAAACAGAGGAAGCTGGTATCTAAACAACCAGTGAATAACCGAGAAGTTTTTTCTCTCTTATTAAGAATTAGGAAAGGTGCAGGCAACTTGAAAGCCAAGAAAAGGAAAAGGAACCCAACAGCTTGTGCGATAATTTCATCGTAACAAATTGCTCAAAGAGGAAAAATGTTTCTAGGCTGGATGGATTTGCAGCTGATTTTTTGTAAGATTATAAAGCAGAGATTGCCAGCTCAGGGGTGGATAGATAATGTGCGTGCACTGCTCGAGTGTAGGTTAATGTGGAGTGGTGGGGATTGTGGCAAACTGAAGGGTATGTACCTTGTCTAAAAGACTGTTGAAGGGTTAGGGTTGCAGTTGATGAGGAAATGCTGGCCTAGCGTTGCCAGACCTTCTGATTTTTTTAAAGAAGCCAGAAATGTGTATGTATCTTCATGAGAACTTTCCATTGTTCAATGTTGGCCACTAAATCACATTAAAAATACATGTGTGGACTGATGAAAGCATTTGTGGGTGGAATTTTGCTCATCACTTCCCACTGTACTCCCTGTGCTTTAAAGGATGCCTTTACATGTACTGGTCTCTCTATTTGGAATTTTTTTCTCCCTAGTCCCCAGTTGTCCATCCGACAAACTGGCCCTTATTCTTCAAACCTGGCTCAGATGTCACCTGCTCTGAGAAGTTGTCTTGGAATCCTCCTTTCCTGAATGTGTCCATCACTCCCCTTTCTCTGCTACCTCAGTACTAAGTATTCATTCAGGGGACAGGCTTTTGTTTGCTGGTCACCCTCCTCTTCTGGTCTAGGGGCCTCTTGAGGGAAGGGGCTTCATTTTGGCAACCCAGACCCCAGCAGTGAAATAACCAATTTTCAGTGGCCATGAGAGAAAGAAGAAATGGCTGGCACACAAAACAAGGAGGGTAGCAGTGAGTTTTGCAGTTAGTAGGTGGGAATTATTATTATTTAAGATTTTGTTTGTTTATTTAACAGAGAGAGAGAGAGAGAGAAGGAAAAAGCAGGAGCCAGGGGGAGAAGCAGAGGGAGAAGCAGAGGGGGAAGAAAACTCCTCGCTGAGCAGGAAACCTGATGCAGGAACCCTGTGATCATGACCTGAGCCGAAGGTAGACGCTTAAACACCTGAGCCACCCAGGCGCCCCAGTAGGTGGGTATTAAAGACCCCGGTTGATTAAGATGATTAAACATTGAGTAACGCCTGGGTGACTCAGTCAGTTAAGCGTCTGACTCTTGGTTTCGGCTCAGGTCATGATCTCACGGTCGTGGGATCGAGCCCCGTGTCGGGCTCTGTGCTCAGCGCAGAGTCTGCTTCAGATTTTCTCTCCCTCTGCCTCCTGCTCTCTCTTAAATAAATAAATAAATAAATAAATAAATAAATAAATAAGTCTTAAAATAAATAAGTCTTAAAAAAAAAAGATGATTGAACATTGATTACAGGATTTCTGCAGCAATTTTGCTGTTTTAAACCCACTGGTTTAAGCAGACTTGTTCCAAAGCCAACGGGAAACAGGTACCAAGACAAAGAGTGAGAACAGCAGTAAGAAAAGCACAGGGTGAAGGGGATAGCAGGAGAGGCCAGAAAGAGGCTGGAGGCTGAACAAAGCAAAACGTTTTGTCAAGGAATACCTCAGGAAGTCTGAAGTCAGAAAATACAGGTTTAGGTTGTGTCAAATGGACTTGGGAAAGAGAATGCACAGAGAACTATAATCTTTGAGCTATGGTGTAGCAAGGCGCCCAGCACATGCCGGGTGTTCGGTCAGTTACTGACAAGTAAACCCAGTGATAGTAAGGACATGCGCAAATGAGGAAAGCTGGCTGGAGATTAAGAAATGCAATAATGACAAGAAGAGGGAGGATCAAACAAGTAGAAGGACAAAAATGAATATTTATCATCAATTGGTACAAAATATTTATGCAAATGTGGTTGATGTTTGACAAGTGTAAAGAATTGTAAATATGTATGATATGAAAATATCCTTTAAAAATAAAATGCCCTTTGAGACTAAAAAGAGATTGATGGATGAAAAATGCTTTGGACGTTGAAAAGTACTGAACAAAAGGAACCGAATATGAAAAATCTGAACTAGCAAAGCATTTAAACTATGGGGAGAATATGCACATTAAAATACAGGGCTTCAGTATATAAAAAAGAAGCCCCAAACCTAAGGGTTTTTTTTTTTTTTTTCAGAATAGAGGAGGGAAGCAGAGGAGCATGGGGGTTAAAGCGGTTTCATAGCCCAGCTGTGCCTTCGCCTCTCCGAGCCTCAGTTTCCTCTAGGAAAGTGGAGCTAGTAATACACACACCTCAGGGGGTCGCTGTGAGGATTAATTAAGACAAGGCATGCAGAGCGCTTGGCATAAAGCCCAGCACACGGCAAACGCTCCGTAGATGCTTGCTGTTATTATGAGCTACTTGACAGGAAAGTCAGGGAGCAGAGAAACTTAGAGCATCTCTATAATTACATGCATTGTGATGAAACAAGTTAAACTCTTGCTTGGATTTCTTCTAAATTGGATTTTGTAAGCTAAACATGATTCGCTCCGTTTCTGAGAGCAGTTGCTAGGAGAAACTGGCAAAAGGCAACAGAGTGGTGAACTCAGCCATTGTTCCTAAAATAAGTATGAAACGAGATGGCGGCTGTGGAGTGGCTTCTTTTCAGAGGGAAAAACAACTTCCTAAATGAGAAGTCAGGCCAGGACGCCGACAACATGTTGGTGGAGATAGGACAGAAGCAAGGGACACAGAGACCAAGCTCCTGCAAAACGCACCAGCTGATTCTCTGGGGGGACCTCCGGGTTGTGAAAAACGTGTAGCTGGGACTCACATACAATTGTCTGTGGAGCCATATGTCTGTGTGCCTTAGTGAGGGAAGTTAACTGGAATGTGTGAGGAGGAGGTAGAAGAACCTATAGGCGTGTACCCATTTTACAGGAGGCAAAATAAATGGTTGGAGGAGACAGTTTACACCGTGGTCAGGTGCACAGGGGTGACATCCACAGATCCGGATTAAAGTCGCTCATGTGGTTATCAGCTGTGTGAATCCAACATGGTCATCTCCCTAAGACTCTGTTTCCTCACCTGCAAGGGGAGACAAACACTGTCTGCTTCAGAGGGTTACCAAGAGGCTGAAATGAGACAGAGCCTGTGAAGTGCTTAGTATCGCGAGAACTCAATGAATGGCTCGAATGGGTAGTCCTGACATGATATTCACGGAAGTAGGAAGTGTTGTCTCAAGTATGTATGAGACATTCTCATGTATTGCATCCATAAAACAATAGTTCTATTTAATTCATTTCTATTTGAGTGTATCGCTTAGTCTTGGTGCCTAGAAGAACATTTTAAGAAGAGAAATGCATACATTTTTATTCGGGAAGAATTTGTAGGTTCCTTCCTGACCGGTTTAAAAGGGTGACTCCTCTGCCCAGGGAATGCATTTTGCAGGGTTAGTTACTTTAGAAACTTTAGTTACTTAAAGATTTTATTGATCTATTTATTTGGGAGAGAGAGAGAGCACGAGCACGAGTGTGTTGGGTGGGGGCTGAGAGACCATCTCAAGCCGACTCCCCGCTGAGCTCAGAGCCCGACTTGGGGCTCGATCTCATGACCACGAGATCATGACCTGAGCTGAAACCAAGAGTCAGATGTTCAGATGACTGACCCACCCAGGCGCCCCCAGAAGCTTTGGTTCTTTAGAAAAAGAGCAATTTCTGAAACCTCTAGCCTGGGCCTAGGGGTTTGTGACTAAATCAATGAGGTGGACTGAGGTAATGGAAATATGATTGCAAAGCCTCCTCTTGCATAAAACACCTCCTCCTCTTGTGTCCATTTTGGCGTCTGCTTTTGTACACATCTGGGTGGTGACTGGGAGACAAAGATTTGGTCTAAAAAATTCCCCCGTCAGAATCACCATTCATGCGACGCTCTCAAGAACGGAGAAAGGTCGGTGAAAACAGTCCCAGCTGTGAGCTAGTTGTGACTGACTGTCAGCAGCTGGTTACCTTCTGGTCTATGCTGATCTTCTAGACGCTGTTTGTGGCACAATCCAGCCTCTCAGAGTGGCTGTTCATTAGATAGTGAACGAATACAACCCTACCAGACGCTACTCTGTTTTTCCCAAGGAAATCACAAAGTGCCTTTTATGGGGTCATTTCAATGAATTGCATTGATAACAAGCAGTGAGATATACAAATATATATCTAATGACTCCCCTTATTCACACTAAATACAGCCACTGGATATTCGGAAGGTTGTTAAATCAAATGATAAGTGCTTCAGTGGTTTAAATTCACCAAGTTTCTTTCCTAACAAGGAACAGACAATGGTGGCTGGGAAGAATGCTAACCACCAAATGGTCCCTTCCAGCCTACCTAGAACAGAGGGGACAGCGTGAAGCAGGCGGAAGGTCCTTGAACACGGTGCACTTTACAGCAAAAGCCTACGCGGCTCACCCCTTCCAAATCATACACCAAATTCTTGTCTCAGCATATATTTAAAATGAAATTCAAATCTGACTGTACCGCTTTTGCAAGCTTCACACCATGCTCGTAAGTGAGAGGTTTCTCTTTCATATACAGCAAACGGGCCAAGGTTTTGGGGTCATCGCGGAGATCAATCTGGCAAAAAACAAAACAAAACAAAAAAACCCCCAAAAAACCACATGTGATAAACTCACTTATTTTGTTCAGACCTAACCAGCGATTTTAACCGCGATTTTAAACTGTGACATGGTAGAGTCCCCCGCCCCCCCCCCCCAGCTTATGATCTATGAAGTGGCTTACTTTTCTTTAAGGAGGCACACACACATACCCATGTTACATCTAAAAAAGTAAAGCACTTTCTTTGTAAATGTAAACATCAGGCTTTCCATGTACTTTCTTCTTCAAAAGCAAGTCCTCTGGGAGCTGAGGACTTACTCCAAGTATCCCATGGTTGTCTCAGGCATTTCTGAAATTTCCTTTTTTAGATCGCACTTATAGGAGATGCACGATGATCGATCCGTTTTATTTCCTTACAGTGATGCCTCATTTCATCCCAAATTGTATTACTCATTTCTTAGTAGTCTGTTTCCTGGCTCTGAACACATCTTTGTCTTCACCCTCACTGGGATAAAGATTTGCTTCCTGTGAGGATATTCTAAGGAATGTCACTGCAGGCTCTGAAGGCACGTCCTAAAGAGGAATTCCCAAAGGCTCTGCTCAAAGAATAAGCATTAATCTTTTCAAAGGCAAGACTACTTTGAAAATGGCATATAGGTTTGGATTAGTTTTGATAATTTAATTAAATATTTTAGTTGCTTTAAAATCTCACTGTGTGTGTGAACCTAGGCATCCATGAATGGGTGTAAATGTGGGCTTGAATTGTAAAGAAAAACCAGTATATTCATATCTTAGAGTTCCATTTATAAGCACATTGCTCAGGTTTACTAACTTGTGGGTTTTTTCTTTTTTGGTCTTGATTGTTCAATGCAGTGCCCACCAATGGTAAAATCAGCTCAAATTGCACAAAGGTGTTTATGTCCTGTTACATATTTTGGCAACGGGGATCCAGGCTCCATCAATATGGCCAAACATTATCATCTGGAGTTAAGGTAAAAGATTGCATTTTGGGGCGCCTGGTTGGCACAGCGGTTAAGCGTCTGCCTTCGGCTCAGGGCGTGATCCCGGATTCCTGGGATCGAGCCCCACATCAGGCTCCTCCGCTATGAGCCTGCTTCTTCCTCTCCCACTCCCCCTGCTTGTGTTCCCTCTCTCGCTGGCTGACTCTGTCTCTGTCGAATAAATAAATAAATAAATAAATCTTAAAAAAAAAAAAGATTGCATTTAAACAATGATCTTTCAGAGTTGAAGCATTAACTATACTCTGACTTTTAGATGTGTTAATTATCTGTCCATATCTTCTCTGGGAAGTCCTTTTATTATTTTTAAAAGTTTCTCTCTGTTAAACAATGTAAAATGAGAAATAGAAAGCAGGGGCATATGAAACAGATGACAATAAAAATGTATAAAAAACAATAAAAATGTATTATTACATTTCTGTGTCTTTGGATAGTAATTTAGGTTTTAACGTAGCAAAGAACACAATTCTTTCAAAACTATAAAAAGTAGGAACAATCTTGAACACATTTGTGCAATTGGCTTATGTTGGAAATTCAAATTATAGAACTTTATTAGCTTTCGAAACACTTCAAAGCCTTTGACAATCACAGGTTTGTTTATCTGGTGCATCTGTTTTTAACTTCTTTCCTAAGATCCGGAAGACCAAGAGGTTTCAAGGGAACAGAGAAGAATGAATTTCTGTCTTCCTTTTCCAGTGGTGGTAAGAAGTTCCTGTCATAATGTGCCCATTCGGACTGCTGGGGTCATTTTGACATTCACACCTATTTTATGTCTTCCAAACAATTGTAGATTTCAGATGAAAAAAAATAGGCAGTAAGTGTGATTGACATCCCACCTCATTCCTCCCACTCAGGGCTGGAGAAGGGTGTTTACTTCAAAAAGTACTTCGTTATTTAAAAATAAAAAGCAGAGAGATTAATTTTTAAAGACCACATCGAAACCTCCTGCTTCACATTAAATAGCTCTATTGTTTTTTTGACCACAGGCTAAATAATCATGCAGATCTTAAGAAAGGCTGTTTTTCGGATTGATGTATCTGAGATACTGTTCTCTTGTGTTGGCGAAATAAGATGGTCAGGAGACACCTAAATTGTCTTTCCTTTTTTGCTGCCCTCCTGCCCTGCAGACCCCACCCGCCATTGCCGCCTCTAACCTGGGTCCCTATGAGGACGTAAGGCACATGAGGCATGCAGTCCTTCAGCTCTGGGACCCATTCCTCCTGGACATTGTGGTAAGAGGCAGGATTCACGACGGAGAAGCAGATCAGAAACACATCGGTGTTGGGGTAGGAGAGCGGCCTCAGCTGGTTGTAATCCTCCTGCAGGAAGAAGAGCAAAGGTTTGTACAGCTTAGGAAAAGGCGGGTCCCTGTGGTTGGGTGTCCGGGGCAAGACTCCACTGCAGTGCCTTGTGACCCGGTTCCTTCCCAGCCCTGGGATCTGGTGATTCCCTCCAGGTATTACTAGAAATAAGGGAGCCGTCAGTCAGGAAAACACCTTTTCCTTGTGGATAGAGATTGTAAATTGCTCCCTTTTAAAGAAGAACTTGAAAATAATTTTTTTAAGTAGCGTTAATGAAATAATTTACATACTAAAAAGTCCACCTGTTTAATGTATATAATTCAACAAGGATTATGGCAATTCCCTGTCGCATTGGAATTATGTCGTATTGAATATGATTTAAATTAGTGTGCCATTGGTCAAAGCACAGCGATTCTCTTATACAATCTTTAAAAATTGTAAGCAAATTTAATTTAGAATAAGCTAGCTGTAAATGTAAAGCAAAGAGTGGTTGCCATATCGGACACCACAATTTTGTAGAAATAATACTGTGTGGGGGTTTAGAGTTCAGCATTTGGGATTTCCTTCCAAGTCTACCTAGAGGCCATAAGGTGGCCCAGTAAATAAAATACCAGATTAATTATTTTTTTCCCCCAAACACTTTTCAGATCAGAATATGCTCTGGTTGAAGAGTTCCTGGTTACGTAAGATGTTTATGTGTATGCTGTTTTAGTGGGAGACGATAAAGACAAAGCAAAACATCGGATCATCTCAACTTTGGGAAAATGTCAGCAAGTACCTTTTGTATGTGAAGTGCAGGAGATTCTATGGTAAATCTGCTATTTCAATATAACGTTTTATATTTTCATACACTTTAGTAACACATAAGCCAAAAGTAATTTCATGTGTGTGTATACTTACACTGTATATGCTACGGAGACGTTCATGTCTGCACACCCCGCACTTGACATACTGGTCAGACACACCATGCATACTTCATGTATGTGTAGACACCATGTACACGCACACCCTAGACATACATAGGGCAAGGAAACCTGTATGTTCACACTTATCCCACGCATAGACATGGGCGACATAGCCATTAATTTATTAGGGTCCTGACTACTCTTCCGAACATTTAAAAAAAATGATAAAACCCATATATGTTCATTGCAAAAATCCAAACATTACCTAGAGTAATACAGAGAGTAGAACTGAAAGCTTGTTTTCACCCTGTATGTGATCTCTACTAGTTTTTCTCTCTTCCCAGAGGGAGCCATGATTTAACAGTATCCTTCTGCATTTTATATATTTACTTATTTAGTTTAAAAAAGATAAATAGATCGCATAGTTCAATTGTTGTGCCACGTGATTTTTTAAACTTGATACGTGATGGATATTTAAAAATATCCACCTTGCTATCCTTCTGTTGACTCTCAGGATGTCTTTATGAAAAAGGAGTAGTATGTACCTACACGTGTGACTGGAAGGAAGTCCCTGGTGGGTGGGCACGCGCTGATCGACTGTTGAGCTACTCCAAGTACCCAGCCCGCAGGGACTCAGCACACAGGCTGCAGCTATTACCACTGCTAATCCTACTACAACCTAAGCAAAAGTTTTAATTATCTAAACAAAATCGGTGTAAGATGGCAAGGATGCTGAAAAATCCTAAGTCCTGAAAAGTGAACTAAAAGAATTGAGAAAATCAGTTATAGTGGCTCATTGATCACATTTCTATTAAGCAAATCATCAGAGTTGGGTGCACTGCTGATTAAACACTGGTCATACTGGGCTGTTGGGCGGGGCCTGCTGGTTGCATAGCAGCTAAATTGTTCTGTGTGTGTGTGTGTGTGTGTGTGTGTGTGTGTGTGTTTTGGTGGTGGCAAGGCAGTGGGGAAGTGGACAGCTCATTTCTTGTCACTATCCCCTCTTCTTTATACGAGAGCCCTGTAACCAAACCTTCTTGCCCATGGTCTCTGCACTGCTCTCCTTTCCCTCTGGGGCTTTCCCTTAGGGAGCAGCTGTGAGGCTTCGGGTTCTTTCCAGGCCATAACTTACAGATGTTCGTGATACCACCTGCTCTCTGCCACTTCATCCTCCCATTTGGATTGTGATAAATGGATCAGGGACCACGCTGTTTTTTTCTCATGCCCTACTTACACCCTGTCCACAGCACACAGTCCGTACATGCCGCTCACGGAGTGGTGCAGTGACCTGCAAACGAGCACATGGCTTTCCGTCGGTCATTTATAGCCGAGTTTTCACTAGAATCACCTGGGGAACTTTAATAATATCCCTACACCCTGCTAGCCAACTACCTGCCTCTCTCCCCACACTTCAGGACCGATTGAATCACAGTTTTTGGAGAGCGGGCTGGGGTATCCGGGCCTTCTGGTGTCATCGGTTTGGAATTGACGTGGAATTGAGAATAACTGATTTGCATCATCCTTATCTTCCTCATTGCTGAGGTTGCGTTAAGGGCTTGGCAAGAAGGGCCAGGCATTGTTTCAGGCACTTACATGCAATACCTTGTTGAATCTTCACAATAGCACTGGAGAGATGGCAGCATCCATATCCGTATTTCATCGAAGAGGAAGTTAAGTTTTAGGGAAGATTGGTAATGAGCTAATGTCTTAGAACTATTGAAAGAGGGGTGGGCTATTTAGCCTGAATCCAGCTGCAGCTCTTAATGGTGACCACATTATTTGTTTCAGCTCAGAACTTTAAGTGACAGTTTAAGCATTTTTTTTTTTAAATTCAGTTATCTGGGAATCTTAATACAGACTCATGCTTTACCCAGGAATCTCAGAAATGTTGGACTTTGCAGGTTTGGTATTTCATGGCCTGCAGTTGCTAGTAAAGACCACCAGATGGCAGCAGACACTGTATATTTAAAACCTCAAAGCCGGAAACCAAGACCTGCACAGCCGTGTCCCAACGAGATAAGGTAGGAACAGCTATCTAGTGGTCTGAAAGGATCATGTTTATTTGATTCTATACCCAGAAGCTATCAAAGCAATTCTGCTTCCATTCGGGAAGAGCTAAGAAGACCATGGGTTGCTGCGGGGCCTGTAGGTGGGAGTGTGAGAGGAGGTTGGGGTTTTGATCATTTACTCCTGGCAGGGTAGCCAGGGCCCTTTGTCCGTCGTGGGGCTTTATCTTTCTCGGTATTCTGGGTATCTCTTCCTTAGAAGCCTCAGTTCTACTGTGTAACTCCATTCAAAAAGATGGATTAATTGTCTCCTGCACTGTTAAAGATGCTTTATGAAGCCTAGAAGGTGAATAAGAATTGATTCTCCACTTGGGGGAAAGAAAACGAAAATGTAGAAGTAACTCCGTTTATTTGGAAGTGAGGCCGGCCAAGTTTCTCTTGCTCTTTGTTAGCTCTGTGATAATAGAATATTTATTTGACTGGATCAGAGCAGGGCAGAAAGAGGTTTTAGAGCTCGGTTCGTGCAGGGGCTCCCCAAGTGTGACCCTGCCTGGCAGCCTTGGCCTGGGAGTGTGTAAGGGATGCACATCCTCAGGCCCTGCCCAGCCCTCCTGCGGCTGCGGACCACCCCCCCCCCCCCCAACCATCTGTGTTACAAGCTCTCCAGGTGACCGTGTTGCAATTCAAATGTCACAACTCCAGGTTACTGTACTTCCGGGTCCCCTCAGCTGATTTCATAGTTGAAGAAGCCAGACTCTAGACAGACTGAGTGATTTATTCAGCACCACAGAGCAAACACATCCGTAAAGGAGGCTCGCAGGTGGGCTGGCAGGGCTCCTGTCGCCCCCACTAGCCACAGGCTGCAGTGATGACTGTGGTGAGGGCCTCAGAATGTATAAAGGGAAGCGTCGTCTGGAGAGCGAGGGCTGGGTGGGAGGAGGTTGGGGGGTTTGAATTTGTACCAGCCGATATGTTTTCCACAACAGGGCACATTTGGAGCCCAGCTTGGATGACTGCATGTGGAGATGCTGTAAAGGGGCTATGGGAAATGGAGACGTGGTCTAGCTGGTAGTTGAGGCCCCTTACAATGTTGAGACTGAGAATGGAGACTGCGGCGTGAATGTTTCTAGAGGAGACAGTGTATCAGTCTAAAATTACGGCTTGAGTGGGGCTTTGGAGGGCTAAAATGCACAAGGGGCTGGGGTGGATGGGGGGAGTTCAGGGGATAGGGAGGGATCTGGGGCAAGGTAGGCTTGTGAGTACTTTCCACTATCTTTACCCCAAAGGTGGGAGACTGGTTTGAAGGCAGATCTGGTGCTCTAGGATGACTGCTATCCACTGTGAAGAAAGAGCAGTTCAGGGGCAGCCTCGGCAGATGGCCACATGCCTTCCACATATGTCTGGAACAGCCAGAGCGTCATGGTCCAGGTGGTGAGGAAGGGAAACAGTTCGACCAGTCCTTCTCAGACTTTAGGCACTCCCGAGTCTTATTAATGTGCGGCTACTCGTTCAGCAGCAGATCTGGGATGAAGCCTGAGAATTTATTTCTAACAAGTTTGTTGGTGATGCTGATGCTGTGGGTCCAGGGACCACACTTTGAGTGACAAGGAGAGTTGCACTGAGACCCCACCAACCCCAAGCCCACCCCATCCTCTACCCACATTCAATTGGAAATAGAATTCTGTTTCCAAGTCCTCTTGGGTTTAGTGACATTTATCCCAGATTGTAGCATACACCTCATTTTTATCTTCTCCCATAAGTACACTCAGATGTGTCAGGCTTGGTTTGGAAAATGTGAGCAACATCCAGAGGGGGGGGAGTGTAGCAGAGTGCTTAAAAGCATGGGCCAGGGAGACAGTTTCTCTGGGTTCATATCCCAGCACTGCCGGTGACTCTCTGTGACATCGGGTAAGTTCTCTCGGCCTCAGTGTCTTCACCTGTAGAATGGGGTTGATAACAGTGCTTGCTCCGTAGGGTTGTTTGAGAATAAAAATGCATTAGTGTGTGTCAACCACTTAGAGCACTGTCTTGAACTAGTAAGTCCCGTGAACAACAGCTGCAGTGGCCCCGCCCTCAGTGGGTACCAGGGCTGAATCTGAACTTCACTTTCTCGAAACTGAATAGTAACAAGACCCACATGCCTGCATACTCTAATTGTATGTGAATCCATGTCCCTACAGCTCCATTTTTAAAAAAATAATTTGAGAAGTAAGATTGTGTCCTACGGTTACTTTTACTGATAACTTGTCATGTTAGCAAACTCCTTCCTGATTTCCAAATTGCACACTTCTAAAACCACATTAAGATGCATAGGAGCAGGGGCTCAGTCGTTAAGCATCTGCCTTCAGCTCAGTTCATGATCCCAGTGCTCTGGGAGCTCTGGGATCAAGCCCTGCATTGGGCTTCCTGCTCAGCGGGAGGCCTGCTTCTTCCTCTCCCACTCCCCCTGCTTGTGTTCCCTCTCTTGCTGCCTCTCTTTGTGCCAAAAAAAAAAAAAAAAAAAAAAAATGCATATGAGCAGGAAAAGTTGAGTTGCTCATTGAGGAAAATGTTTGTTTTGACGCATTAGGCAAACTTTCCGTGGAGGGTTGATACCAGATTCCGTGCTCCAGATGGCCCCTTGGGGTCAGCCAATGGCAATAGGGAAGGCTCATGTCCTTCCAAGCGGACCCTGGGTTGCCATGAATGAACCCCAGCTGTACTTGCCTCCCATGCCTCGTCAAGCTCTTGGGGGCAGAGGCGGTTCAGGAATCGGGACAGGTGAAGACATGCAGGGTGCAGTCCTGGCTGAGGGAGGTGTGTGGCTGATGGCCTTTCTCCTCTCACACTTCTCTGGTCACTGGTGACAGCTGAGGTGCTGGGGGCTGTGGCTTCTCCATGACAGACATCATTCCATGCTTGCCAACATACAGACAGCCCCCCATCCAGTGGGGCTTGTGTGCAGAGAACCCGGGGGTTCACCTTGCCGAGAAACCCAGCTCCTGACACCAGGAGAGTCCCATTCTTCCCTGGCAGTGCCACCAATGCCACGTTTGCAAATGTGGCCTTTGAGATGTGTCTACCCTGGGGTTAGGCCTGAGGGGCCACAATCTAGGTGGGGCTTTGCCCACACGACTCGTGTTAGCCAAGGGCCCAATGATGGAGGAGGCAAGATGTCTCCTGCCTTGGCAGGCTCCGTTTAGGTGTCTGGGAGCAGGACTGGAGGATGTCTGGCTCTGAGCCATGACCTGGGACAGACCGGGCCCCCAGTTTGGCATTCCTCGGTTGGCAAATGCCCAGGCTTCGCTGTAGTGTCCCCACCCCAGCATCCTGTTCTCTGCTTGGTCTCTAATGACGTACTCGAAACATGCTGGCCTGCGAGTACGTCATGGAAAAGTCGGCTCTGGGGCTCTTTGTAGCCGAGCCAAAGTTCTGAACTCTAGAAACCCCTTTCAGAGA
Organism: Ursus americanus; assembly: GCF_024610735.1. Classification (NCBI taxonomy): domain Eukaryota; kingdom Metazoa; phylum Chordata; class Mammalia; order Carnivora; family Ursidae; genus Ursus; species Ursus americanus. The sequence continues at coordinate 10,213,211 of NC_142152.1, read as the reverse complement.
AACTTTCAGTACTACGCTACCAGGGCCCTGTGCTGTACGGCATGACTTGGCATGACCTCAGGCGATTTGGCACGCAGGCCCGGCCTTACTGCCTCTCCAGCGTGAGCTGAGGGGTAACGTGCAGAGTCAGCCTGCGAAAAATCCCTCACCTCATTGCCTTAAATGTTTGGAATTCTACCTCACAGATGAACCAGCGTTCCCAAGACTCTTTGTTTTCAAAGGATTCTACTCAAAGTCCAAATACTCGTTTTCAAAGGATTCTACTCAAAGTCCAAATACTCGTTTGTTTCAGGGATTTGGGGAGGGAGCTCATGTTTAATAGCAGCTGCTGGGGGCTGGATGTGTATGCGTGTGACTTCTTCATCAACCGTCTTTAGCAAATGCTTGGTGGGCCTCTGAAGGGCCAGGAGCTTGTCTCAGGGGCACCTGCTGGGGCCTGGTGGGGTGTCCAAGGTAGACTAGATATGAGCATGTGGACGGAGCCGGGTTAAATCATTTTGTCTAGCACTGACTTTGAAGGTAGAAATACCGAGTTCCGGTCACTTTACTTTTCAGAACATGTATCTCTTGAGGTGGTTTTCATCAACCCTGACCCACAGGCAGCTCCGGACAGAGATGAGGGCACTACTTCCTGGTTTGTTCGTGTAAGGAAATCTAATTATTCGCAGCAAGATGGCCTTCTAGAGTTGGTTTCACAGACTTATTTCTTTTTTGCGGTTCAGGGATTAACCAGTTGGTTTTGAGATCACCTCCCTTTCTTAGTAACTCTGGCCATAGGAGTATTTTTGAATTAGTTGAATGTTCGTTAACCTTGTGACCTCAGTGACGTTTGCTGGAATGTAACTGAGGAAGTGGATGATCCTGCCTGAGGCTGGCGATGGGAATTTGGGGATCATGTCGCAAAGCCTTATTGGCCATGGTGTAGAACCAGGGGAATCAACTCAGGTAAGGGGTATTTTCCGCTGCGTCCTCCTAATGTGAGAGCCATGCTTGGACCCCAAAGACTTCTAGAGTAGAGCTTTGCATATAGATCATGTGGGGATCGTCCTAAAACGAATTTTCAGATGCAGTAGGCTGGGGCCGGGGCCTGAGAATCTGCATTCCTGACAAGCTCCCTGGTGATGTTGATGCTGCTGGTGGACCACCACTTTGAGTGGCAAGGTTCCGGAACAGTGATTCTTCTCCCCCCCCCCCCCACTCCCCCCAACGTCAGGCTTGAACTCATGATCTTAAGATCAAGACTGGAGCTGAACTCTATGACCCAGCCATTGCACTACTGGGTATTTACCCCAAAGATACAGATGTAGTGAAGAGAAGGGCCATATGCACCCCAATGTTCATAGCAGCATTGTCCACAATAGCCAAATCGTGGAAAGAACCGAGATGCTCTTCAACAGACAAATGGATTAAGAAGTTGTGGTCCATATATACAATGGAATATTACTCAGCTATCAGAAAGAACGAGTTCTCAACATTTGCTGCAACATGGACCGCACTGGAGGACATAATGCTAAGTGAAATAAGTCAAGCAGAGAAAGACAATGATCATATGATTTCTCTCATCTATGGAACATAAGAACTAGGATGATCGGTAGGGGAAGAAAGGGATAAAGAAAGGGGGGGTAATCAGAAGGGGGAATGAACCATGAGAGACTATGGACTATGAGAAACAAACTGAGGGCTTCAGAGGGGAGGGGGGTGGGGGAATGGGATAGACTGGTGATGGGTAGTGAGGAGGGCACGTATTGCATGGTGCACTGGGTGTTATACGCAATTAATGAAGCATTGAGCTGTACATCGGAAACCAGGGATGTACTGTATGGTGACTAACATAATATAATAAAAAAAAATAAAATAAAAAAAAAAGAAACAAAAACATGGGAACCAAAAACTAAAAAAAAAAAAAAAAAAAAAAAAAAAGACTGGAGCTGAGACCAAGATCCAGATGCTTAACCGACTGAGCCACCCAGACGCCCCTAGAAGTGTTTCTTAAAATATGGTGTACACACCAGCAGCCATAGCACCAAGAAGCCTGTTAGAAATGCAAATTCTTGTCACCCCCCTCCAGATGGACAGAATCAGAAATTCTGAAAGTGGGGCCCAGGGGCTGGGTTTTCACAGAAGCTGCACGTGATTCTGGTATCCGCTCAAGTTCGAGAACCTCCACTATTTACGAAATGAATTACTCGTCACCCTTTGGTGTAACACATTCCAATACTTAATAATCCTTTGCTGCTGGGAGGTCTCCCTTGGGTCTAGCCTCAAATCATTTTGCATAATTACTCCAGGTATTTTAGGCCTTCTTGAAGTAGTCTGTTAAAAGTCCTCATCATAGAATTTTAGGCCTAGAAGGAACTCCAAGATGTGTTCTGATTCCTTTTCCCCAGGCTGCATGCTCCGCTATGAACCTTGTCCACCTTTGAGCTTTCAAAGGAGCTGGTGGAAAACATTAGAGTACAAGTTAAGTTGAAGAAATATCTGTAATCCACTTGTTGTGATATTTTATCAGTGCCCATCACTTCTGTGTCAGAGGTTTGGATCATTCTATTTTCTTCAATTTGGAGTTTAAGGATATTTTTATACTGCTTTAGAGCTTCAAGTCCTATACTAGTGTTATTTAAAAATTTTCCTAAAAAGGACAGCAGTGGGAAAGAATAATTAAACTTTATAGGAGCTTTTAAACAGTTTTATTGGATTTGAGATTAAACAGAGGCTTGGGGAGCTTGTTCTAAGGACAGTGAATGTGTAGGAGCTAACAATTGTCATGGATTGCTATAGAAGAGGGGAGCACTGGATGGATGTGAGGGCCACAGGGAGCTTTCCAGAAGGTGAAGGAAACAGAGAGGTTTCAGAGCCAGGCAATAATCCTTGCTGTATTGAACTTTTCATACTAGATTATATTCATAAACTCTGACTATGGGGATGAAGGGTGTAAACTCCTCTCTCTTCCAGGCTGTGAGTTTCTGATAAATGGGGACACCCTAATGACTATATGACTGAATGAAAGTAGGCAAATTCAGTCCAAAAAGTGGCGTACCTTTATTGCTAGAAGGCTTTCTGGCGGAGGGGCAGTCAAGCAGCAAGGTGCACCAAGGCCTTTGTACCTTAACTCAGAGGAGCCAAACCAAGTTTCCCATTTAGACATTTGGAGCATCTTTTCCTAGTTGTGTGTCTAGATACGGGTGCGAGAAGTCTCCTCCACTCCCCAGTTCCTGAAAGCAGCTGGCTAAAACAACCATTTGCAAATGAAGGGTAACTCACGAACTCTTAGAAGTCTTGAGTCTGGTGCAAGATTTTCCAGCTTCCCCACTGTCAGGGCCTACCCGACATTAACATCTAATGTTCCACAGGTATTTGTACATGGTCCTTGCGAATACACATGGAAATTCCTCAAAGAATGCCATTTTTATTATTTTTCCTAGTACAGAGTTTTCAAGTTGAGCAAAAAGACGTATCTCCAGATAATTGTGAAAAAAGGCCCAGACAAATGCATAACTACAAAGAATAATGACCAGGAAAATCACAGTGGGATAGAGCATGGTCAATGTTCACTCCAAAGGACTTAAGATATATGCGTTTGGACAGACTGAACAACCCGCTGATTTTGACCTAAGTCAATGACCCAATGGTAACAAAAGCTCTATCAAAGAAATTGGGCCACAGCCATCAATTGCTTAACTCATGAATGTGTAACATTAGAAACTTTTCATGGAGTGTGGGGTGTAAGGAAAGAAAGATGAGGTGGCATTTTTATCCAAGTAGGGCATGTGCTAACTGCTAAATGTTGAGGGTTCTTTCTAGTCTGTGGCCGTACATTACTGGTTGGCCACGTTCTCCAACTTGAAGAAGCTTAGAGAATTTAGAGTCAACCTCCAGTTATTCAGGGCTCGACCCTCACATTTGGAAACCAGTCAGGATCCTGGCTTTTCTTCTTTCCAACACTTAATCCCTCTCCCTCCCCCACCCCCCCATCCCCCATCTCTTTTTGGACCTTCCCATGCTCATTAGGCAATTCAAATAAAGGCTGGGCAAAGAATATAACATGAAAAAAAATAATGGGTGAAACTAAAATTTATAAAATTGATCATTAATCCTGAATTTGGAATTGATGTGGGTAGGAAGAAATTGAGGCCCTTGGCCAAATATGTTATTTGTTTATTGATCGTCATCAACCAATGAATGAATTGTTATTTGCCCATCAACACCTTGAGTAATGTAATGATTTGGTTTTTTGTAATTATAAACGTCATTAAGATATTAAAAATGTGCCATTGGTTGTCATTTAGATAGACAATAAATTTGTCCCAAGTGCAGAAGTGTCCCAAGTGTTCCCATATGCCTAGCCACATGGATCATTCTCCCCACTCCCAAACCCTTAATGAATCAAGATAGCAAAACTGTACCTGTCCCGCGGTGTCATACAGCCCGAGCAAGTGTTGCTTGCCTCCCACTGTCACAGTAACTAGGGGAGAAGAGAAGAAAAGAGTCCATAAATGCAGGCTTTCATCAGGAGGCTTCACATTTCTCCATGCCAGTGTCTTCCTGGGCAGTAAGGAGAAGCATATGCCTCACGCATGTATATTCTAAACCAAGCTGACAGCATGATTTCCAAATGAAAGGTAACCTTGGCCTGCAGTGAGAGCAGATGGGCTCAGTCAAGTCCAAATTTCTCAACCGAGTTGAATATTATTGGAGCCACAAGGGCACTCTGGGGGCTACTCATGGATCCCTATTAGGCCCTCGAATATCAAGCTCTTGAAAAGGATGCTGGACCCTTTCTTGGTTCGGTTATTTTTTTCTTTTGTTTCGTTCGAGCCGCCTTTCAGGGTACAGAACTCTGTGAGCAACTTCTGTGTTCGAAATCTCTCTGTTTCGGTCTGTGTCTGAAATGTCAATAAAATCATGAAAACCAACGATAGTAACCCGCCTGCATATTTTATAGTCTATAAGGCAAAGCTAATAATGAAACGAGAAGGGCTTCACATTAATCTTTTTAAAAGCTTTTTTTTTTTTAAATTAAATAGTCCAGTGTTTTAGCGCACCTGATTCATTAGAATATTGAAAGTTAGGGCAGGAGGAGATGTTGCCGGGTTTGCTTTCATAGACCTGAAGGGTGTACACAGTGCGCAAAGTGGACGGTTTGATTTACCCAGCAGGCTTACTGCTGTCCAAAAGGGAGAAGGAATAGAGGGATACCGACCACTCTGTACATGTCTGGAGATGAAATAAAGTCTCAACGTGAAACTAAGCTGAGATGGAACACATGGAATGCAAAAGGAATACAACCTCATGGTGAATGCAAAGAGGGAATTTAAATTCTCCCCTCCCCCCATTTAATCTCTTTTTAGAAAAAGGAAGTAAAGTGTGAGGGAGAATATGATTTTTCCCCCCACTTGATCGAAAAATGTGCAAATGCCGTGTAAAGACCAGTTTTGGTTCCTCCCAGCATTAGCTGTGCAGGAAAGTTCTGTGCAGTAGCCTGTATGGCGGCTCCCCGCACACGCCGCCGCCCCGTTCTCCGGCCTGTTGCTCAGACTTGCTGATTCAGGACCCACTGGACTCTTGTTCGGTTTCAGGTTCCTGGGCTACCTGGATGCCAGGTCCCCCTCAATGGCTCATTCTCTGAAAAGCGCTCATTTAAAAGCGCTGCCTCCGGAGACACCAGGGACGATTTTTCTCGTCTGCCCCGATCCACGTGTGTTCAGCTTGCTCACGGGGCTGCCGTCGCTCCCTCGGGGGTGCTTTCAAGTGTGTCTGTGGGCGGGGTGAACCCAGCTCCATGCGGGGCGATGCTGACAGGAGAGGGGCTTGCAAACACTGAGGTCCTTCCCCGTCAGGCAAGCCGTGGGAGCGGAGGTGACACCGAGCGGCCCCAGATGGTCCTGTTCTGTTTTCCTCTCCCCGCAGGCTTGGAGCCCGTCAGATGTGCTTTCTTTACTGACCGATTGACTACCTAGTCATGGGTCAGGAATGAAGGGAAGAGAGCCAACCGTGACAACATGGAATTTCCTGCCTCTGCTGAGCCCAGGCCGGGCGGGTCAGGCGCGGCTGTTCTGGAGACCCTCCTGGAGCGTCCCCGACCTACGGGCCCAGGGCCCTCTGTGCAGGGAGCGCCAGATGCCTGTCATCCTCCGGCCCCTGTGGGCCCTGCAGAGGCTCCTCAGCAGTGGCTCCGACCTTTGTCACAGGAGCCCTGTCGGCTCTATGGACCAGGACCCTCTGGCCCACCCCTTGCTCCTGCCGCAGCTTTGGCTGCAGGGAATTGCGCCGGCCCGAGGACGTGCCAGCCCAGGGAGGCCACGCTGGGGGAGGAGACGGTGGGCAGACACTTCCCTTCTGTCTGTCCTTCCCTGACTCCAGGGTTGATCGGGCTCCTGGACCGCGCTCAGTGTTGGGGGGAGAAAGACCGGCTAGAATTTCTCCTGTCCTGGAGGGTGGGGGAGGGGATCGCGGGCAAGGCCTGGGCACCATGCCACGTGGTAAACCCCACGCTGGGGCGGCGTGGAGGGCTGTGGGAGCACACAGTAGGGCCACCGCTGTATTACTGTGTGTGTGTGCGTGTGTGCGGGTGCTGGTAGGGGTGGGAACGTGCAGGGCGTACACACACACACACACACACACACACACACATGCTCTGCTGAGCTTCATCAGAGGAGGCTTTCTGGAGGACAGGTCTAAGCTGCGTCCCAGGGGCGGCTGCAAGTCACTCAGGGCACACTGGGGGAGGGACAGGGGGTGGTTCACCAGCTACCCCGGATTTACTGGGGGAGGTGAGCACGCAGGGTCTGGCTGTCCTGACTCACTAATTTAGCTTCTTTTCTGAAGGCTTTGTGAAGCTACGGAAGTCCGGAGTTCTTTTTCCAAAGAAAGGGAAAGAGAAGGAATTGAAATAATTCCCTCGTACTAAGGAAAAATGGTGGGAGGAGCGGGGAGAGCATTTTTCAGGTGGAAGTCTCGCTGGCTTTGAGCTTTGCTGGCTAGTGGCTGTCTACTCTGTGTATTTGGTCAGCCCTAGTGGAAGAATCCTAAAGGAAGGGGCAGAGCTTGTACCTCTAGCCCTGACAACCACTGTTATCCTCGCTTTTCTGCCCTGTCAGTCTCCCATTTTATTGGGAGGGAGACAAGTAGATCCCGCAGATGATGCTAGGGGACACGAAGGCACAGACCCAACCAAGGATTCCCCATGCCGTCGAGAGTGCCCATGGCTCTGCAAGTCCTTATCTTAAAGGAGCAGTGGATGCCTTACTGCTTGCCAAGCTGTATCCTACGAAGTTCCTCAGTCTGGAACCCGATGAGTCACGACAGCACGGAAGGAAGGTAGGCCCTACGATGTTGCACGTAAATGTGGTGAGGTTGAACGAGCAGGATCTTTTAAGTCAGATGGTTCTGTTTGATACCTAGCTTTGCTCTTCCCCATCTGAGTGACCTTGGGAAACTCACCTAACATCTCTGAGCCCCTCCTTTCTTATTTGTTACAAATGGGGGATAATATCACCTACCAAAGAGAACACCTGTAAAGAGCATATTAAATGAGAAAATGCCTGGCACACAGCCTGGTCCATAGTAAGCGCTGAGCAATTATTACCTCCCCTCCTTCCACAAATGCTTCCTGAACTTTTCGTAAGAACAGGGGTCTGCCAGTCTTGTGCCTTACTGAATCCCCAGTGCTCATTAACTGGTACAAAAATTCATAATATTTGTGAATTACTGGTCACTTTTTTAAAGAGATTTTATTTATTTATTTATTTGAGAGAGAGTGAGAGCCAGAGAGATCACAGAGGGAGAGGCAGAGGGAGAAGCAGACTCACCACTGAGCAGGGAGCCTGACATGGGGCTTGATCCCAGGACCCTGAGATCATGACCTGAGCTGAAGGCAGACGCTTAACCGACTGAGCCACCCAGGCCACCCCTGCTGGTCACTTCCTACCCTAAATGATAGCTATTTAGATCTATGTCTTGTATCTCCCACTGGATGGGAAGACCCTTGAGGACAGACTGTCCATGCTTCCTGTCCTTCATGGTACACAGCACAGTTCCTTGTATATGCGGCTGAGGCTGAGCACATGGTCCAGAAATGGACCACCGGGGGCAAATCACATGGAAGAAAGTCCTTCAAAATGCTCCGAGCTGGCTGCGGCTTGGAGCTCCCTGGCAAGACACTGCTGGGAAGCACCTGCCGCCAGCAAATCTGCCTGGCAGACCGGTCAGGCTACAGTCCCAGATCCCCGGGGCTATTCTTGGAGCTATGAGAGTTGTTTACTGAGTTTAGAGAGCTTTGAAAGACAGTGGGTCAAATGACTTGCTAATGGCTCCGTTGGTTCTCTCGATAAAGTGTGAAAAGTTGTCAGTGACCTGTTAAGATGTAAAATGAAGGCCTTCTTCTCCAAATCCATTAAACGCTTTGCTTCCTTGTGCTTCTTTGCACAGATGGGAGTGGTTCCTTTTGTGAGCTGGACGAGGTGCTACTGAAGTCTAAGTCAGGGGTTGGCTCTCTTGAGGACCGGTTAGTTTCACCCAGAAAGAAAATGTCCCAGGCGGGCTCTGAGCCTGCTCCCCTCGGCATTTCAGTCACCTCGTGTCTGGCCCTGCCTGTCATTTGCAAACCTGGATGAGGAAGTGTTGGTCGTCCCGTAAGCCAGCTCAGACCCTCAGCCCAGCTCATCAGCAGCACGAGAAACCTGATCCAGAGTCCCTCCCTTGCTAGGTGGTGAGCTGACCATCTCATTGGCCAAGAGCAGACTTTTTTTTTTTTTAAAGATTTTATTTATTTATTTGACAGAGAGACAGCCAGCAAGAGAGGGAACACAAGCAGGAGTGGGAAAGGAAGAAGCAGGCTCCCAGAGGAGGAGCCTGATGCGGGGCTTGATCCCATAACGCCAGGATCACGCCCTGAGCCGAAGGCAGACGGTTAATGACTGAGCCACCCAGGCGCCCAAGAGCAGACTTTTGAAGTCAGCGTGATGCCTAGATGATGCACTCAAAGAACTGGAATGGTGGAAATGCCAGGTCAGCTGGGAGGAAGCCACCCTTTCATTCCCAGCACCTAGCCAGCTGTCTTCATGGCTCACGTTGAGTGTATCTGTTTGGAAGGGAGGATGGGGCAGACCCGACGAGGTGTGAGCATGTAATACCGTAAAGGTGCTATTTTGGAGGAAGAAACACTAGATGAGATACAAAGCAGGAAATAGAATTTTAAGAAAGTTAAAAACATGGCTCTCATGTAAATTTAGGGTGAAGAGATGTCAAAGATTTATTAACTCATCGATGAGAGAAGCAGTAAGATGACAATCTTACACAAGGAGCTGACATTTATAGGTACTTAAATAGCAGAAGGTCGGGATGAAGTGACTTGGTTCAACGGGAAACGTGTTGTTGTCCTATGGAAAAGATAACCTTCCATGTTGTCTTCTCTACTGAACAGGAATTCTGTGCGTGTCTACCTGACAAGATTTACGAGTTAACATGCACCTTCGGAAAGTCTAAGCTTTTAGTTAGCAGAATCACACAAAAGTACACCCCCTAGATTATTAATCCCTGGGGGAGGGTGCCCCAGCCTGACAGCGAAAGGACAGTTTTGTGCTCTTGGCCTCATACCCAAGTTCCGATCATTTTGTTCATGTCTGAATCCAAGGCCATGCCTTGCGACTCATTTAGTGAGATGTTGGGCAAGCCAGTAGGTCTCTCTCACCTGGAAAATGAACAAATCATGTTTACCCTAAGGGGGCATAAGAACTCTTTCGGAGCTGTTCAAAAGCCAGGGGTAATCATCACAACCATCTGTCCGTGTCTAGGGGGCCGTAAGAAATGGAGAGGTTAAATGAAAATTCTCGATTCTGACCCTCCTCACGCTTAGCTGACTAGACATCTCCAGGAGCAGCCTGACCTTTCCCCTCTGTGAACTGACCCTCATCCCCCACTCTTCTTCCTTTTTGGAAGAGCCCACTGTCTGGGGCAGTGACCTTCCTAGTCCCCCTGGCCACTCCTAGGAGCTGCTTGTCCGTGTAAGGGACCGACTCAGAAACAGCTGAGATTTTCTTCAAATTAAAGTAAGTTAGAAAACAGTATAAAACTAGAAATAATATATTTTCCTAAATATGAGTGGTGGTGAATTCCTTTCTGGTCGGTTCCAAACTTCCAACATACACGATCCTCTTCCCGCGGCTTGAAACCTTTCTCACCTATCTATACCGGCCCACCCCGGCCAGCTCTTTCCCCTTCTTTGCAAGGAATGCTTCTGGTTTGCTGAGCAGCAGACTCTCCCTCTCCCTCCACCCTCCCTCCCCCTCCAAATAAAAGCTGCCTGGGGAAGTCTCTTATTCGATGTGCGGGCATGAGGTCTTGTTTCTGCAGAACGTAGACCAAGGAGAAGACCCAACAGGCTACCTGAGAATCTGTTAGGACTCTAATGCGAGGGCTTGTTGTTGTTAGGTCTGCGTATGTGTCCTGCAACAATGAGACTCCCATGTGAACAGGGTACCACCTGTCTGCATACATCTTCCATCCCTGGTCACGTTTCTTTCTCCTTTAGGCATTTAGGTATTATGACAGGGGGTTGCGTTTGTAGTTATTACAAGTGGTCACCTCCCTGGATTTTAAGGCAGAAGAACTGGTTGGAACTGTGGACTCACTGCAAATGAACTCTGGGAGCTTGAGCAAGCCACGGCTTCCCTAAGTCTTGATTTTCTTATGGGAGGTTTGGGGAGCAAAAGAGAGCATGAGTATGATGATTTTGTACAGTAAAGCTCACACAGGTGAAAGGTGGCGTCACTGAACAAATGGCTTCTTAAAGCACGGCACTTTTGAGGACAGAGCTTGTGGGAATGAAGTCGCCTTGGTTCTGGGGGTGGGGTACGCCTTCAGGAAAGCTCTGCCCTTGCCATACTTGTCTGATGATGGAAGAGAAGAAGCTTGTTTAGTTCTAGGACTCTTGGAGCCAAATGGGGATGAACACACTAACAGTGTGTTCCTGTCAAGGGTTTTCAAGGAATTTCAAAAAGCCATGATTCCGTGACGTCCACATTCTGGAATTTCAGAGTTCTGCTTGGCCTCACTTTTCCTCCCACAACATTCATTTGGTCTCCACATCCTGCCAATTCTACCTGCTCGGCAGCTCGGGACTCTGAGTCCTCTTTACCATCCTTGCAGCTGTCCCTGTGTGGCCCCTACCTCCCAGCCTTGTCAGTTGCCAAGGCCTCCTTCCTAATCCGCATCCGGTCCCCAGGCTCAGCTGCTGTCCTTTCCTTCCTGCCACCAGCGTTCGTGCAGCTGTGGCTCCCGAGCATCTCCAAGATAAACTTCAAATACCTTTCAAGAGTATACAGAGTCCTTGTAATCCGGCCTTGGCTTACCCTTCCAGCTCTTTCATTTTTTTTACCCTCCAGCGATCCAAACTTCTTGCAATCTATTAGCCTCATGATGCCATTGCTGAAGCTGTTCCCTCTGGAATTCTGGAAAAAGAAATTCTGGAATGCTTTCTCCGCACTTGTCAGTCTGGAAAACTCCCACAACCATAAAACTCCCTTCCACAACTTTTTCTTGATTCCCTCCAAATACTAAGCCTCTCTCCGTGCCTCCTTGCTCACTGGGCCATGCAGCGCTGCGTAGTAATAGTAGTAGTAGTCTCACGTCTCAGAGTTCGGCATGGGCCTGCCCTGTAACTCCACAAATACTGGTTGAGTGACTGAAAAGGGCCTTAAACTCTACCCAGACTGAAGGTTTTCTGTGAGACATTTATTTTCTGTAGATGAGTCTTTGGCATTTCCCAAAGGGTCACCATGAGCTTTTCTGTACAGTAACCGGCAGGATGGGGTCACCAGCAATGGCTTCCTTGGCTGGAGCTGGCAGACCTGCCGTGAGAGGGTCCCCTGGCAGTGGGCACTGCTGGGTGGGATCTGTGCTTGGAGCCCTCTGCCACTTTTCCAGGCAACTCTCACCAGCCATGGGGCTGCCGGATTCTAGGCCAGTAGGGCATGACCACTGCCAAGGTGTCCTGAGGTTCACTAGGGCCGTGGAAGCCATAGTAGCCAGGTAGCTTGGCATAAGCCACAGAGTACAAGGGAGATGTCTTTTAATTAAGACTCTGGAAAGAAGTGACTGAATGATAAGTGAAGCCTGCTCACAGGGGCTTATTGTGGCAAACCAGAGCATGCTCTTTGCAGGATCCCCTGCAAAAGATATACTTAAAAAAATACCAGCTTCTTCATAAATTGCTTTAAGAAACCTCACAAGTATTGGGCTTGCATTGAGGTATGGTGGAATAGATGCCTAAGGTGGAGGCAGAAACGTGCAATTTTAGCCTTTGGACTCAGTGAGCGAAATGTTTCATAGCAGCCACCAGGGGGAGCTAGTTAAAAACACGGATTCCCTGGTTTCACACCCCGCCCCTAGGATTTTGAGGAAATAGGTGTGGGATGGGACCCACATGTCTGTACTTTAATCAAGCTCTTCAGGAGACTGATTCGGATCTGAACCTCTGTTTCCTCATCTTTAAGATGAGACTAATGACAAATCGATGACTCTAGAGTATCCGGTTCACTTTAGACAGGCGTTGCGAATATTAGATGAGGTAATACGTGGGAAAATCGTAAAGTTTACAGAATGCTACACAGATACTATCTTTTTGGCCACGTCTGACCTACAATATGGGAACGAGGCACTGTGGGTTTAAGGGCGCTGTCCCCTCCGTGTCTAGAAATAGTCACTGTGGAAACGCGAACAGCTGGGTGGTGATGAAAGTGGAATACTGTGTTCCTGTGAAGAATTTTCAAAGAATTATTGGGCCATAAAAATTCTATCAGGTACCAGCTATAACTAGTTAGAAAATGTGATGGAAAGTATCCTTTTCACAATGGCAACAAAAACTGTAAAGTGTCTAGTAATGTGCACGACCTTTCTGGAAAAAGCTCTCCGTGGAGCGACATAAAAGAGGGACATGGAGAAACGTGGATTTGGGCGGGAAGCTCCGTATTAAAAAGATGTTAGGATCTTTGAACTGGGAACACAACGGAGTGATTACAGTCGTTCTATGGAAAATGATATTGGTGAGAAGAGCTAATAATTTAAAAAATGACAGGATAACTGGGTTAATATATATTAACATGGATTATAAAGTTATACTAATTATAGAAGCATAGCACCAGCAGGAGACTCAATCAAGCAGGAATCTCAGCCACAGAGCTGATGCTTCCTGTGTAAGGATTTAGTATACAAGTGGCAGTGGGAAAAGACAAAGTAGTCAATATATTGTATTTCGACAGTCGGTTACTATTTGGAAATAAACAGCAGGTGAAGAACACTGTAAAGAAAATGACCGATGTATTTGATTTTAAAAAAAGAAAGAAAGGTAAGTGTACTGGGAAAAAAATGGTCACGCTGTACGAAGGTTAAAGAAGGTTATCTTTGATACATAGGGTGTATTCTAATCAATAAGAATAGTAATTAATCCAAAGAAAAGAAATAAAGAATATGTACAATTTACAAATAAATTAAGGGCCCGTGAATACTGGAATGAAAATATTCAAGTTAAACAAGATGCCATCTCTGGCCTATCACATGGACAAAGAGGAAGAGAATGGGACCCAGTGTTGGTGAATTCATGAAGGCGTGGGCGCTGTTGCTCTGATGGAGAAATTGTAAATTGGTTCAAGTTTTCTTGCAAGCCATATGTCAGTATAGATCAAACACCTAAACATGGGTCTGTCTCTGACTCAGCAATTTCTATTTCTACTGTGCATTCCCAGGAAGAATCCTACATGTGCACAACAATATAAATATATAAGACAATTTATCACCAAAGTATTTATAATTTGCTGACAGTGGGAAAAAACCTAAAAGTTCAATAATCAGGGATTGGTCCTCTCGAGTTATGGATCAACCTTACAATGTAAACTTTTATTTTATTTTACATTTTTATTTTTTTTATTTTTATTTTTATTTTTTTTTTAAAGATTTTATTTATTTATGTGACAGAGAGACAGCCAGCGAGAGAGGAAACAGAGCAGGCGAGTGAGAGAGGAAGAAGCAGGCTCCCAGCAGAGGAGCCCGATGTGGGACTCGATCCCGGAACGCCGGGATCACGCCCTGGGCGGAAGGCAGACGCTTTAATGACTGCGCTACCCAGGCGCCCCTTATTTTACATTTTTAAAAGATTTATTTATTTATCCTAGAGGGAGAAAGAGATTGGGGGCAGGGGCAGAGGGAGAGAGAGAATTTCAAGCAGACTCCATGCTGAGCATGGAGCCCAACACGGGGCTCGATCTCATGACACTGAGATCAGACCTGAGCTGAAACCAAGAGTCTGATGCTCAACTGACTGTGTCACCCAGGTACCCCAAACTGCAGCCTTTTAAAGAATACTGAGAAGCGAGGTAAAATAGTGAGGATATAATATCTGATAGGAGATAAAATTCTACATTGCACATGTAAAAATATTTATAGAAAATACTTTTTATTTTTTCCATACTTTGTTACCTTGAGCACAGAAGTCAGGAAAAAATTGGTATTTGGGTGTTCGCCAGTTGTGGTTATCGTGTTCTGATTATCACTGTTCTATACAGGTTAGATTGAATGTCAGCTGGGTTGTCTCCCGTCATTTACATTCTCCCATTGCTTCTAGGTTCCCTCTCTGGTTTTGTCTTAGGCTCCTGCAGATTTATTTGAGGCTGTAGGACCAAGCTTCCATTTTTACGAGGAGGCACATGCGATGCTTGCTGCAGCGGAGGGTCAGAAACTCTCTTCCGGAGCAGCTCATCTTCTCCAGAGGATTATGATGAGCCCCTAAGCTCTACCTATCCTTGCATTTCAAAGGTACGGAGAAAATATTGTGCCTTTGAGGATGCTGGCATCTGCCGAAATGTATTACTAGTAAACCAAAACACGTGTATGGGCTGTAAAGACAAAAGCAGTAAGTTGGCCCCAAATACCACCCTTTATCGACAAGGTCTAGGCCTAGTGAAATCCACCAGCCCAGCGGAGAGTTAGAGGATGTGTTCTGCTCTCAGTAACCTCTCTACCAAAGGATTGCAAGGTGATTTGGAGAACATTAAACGATTTTTCTGTTTTATACTTTTGTGCGAGGTGGTTGTCCTAGATTATGTTTACTCATCTGCCTCTTTGTTATTCAGAAGCCTAGAATTTTAAGTACTCTTGTTTCTTTTCCTTTATTTATTGCATTTATTGTAGTCTAGTATCCCCAACAAAATAGGGGTTCTTCATAGTTTTATTTTTTGCTTCTTTTTTTAAAAAGATTATTTATTTATCTATTTGAGAGAGAGCGCATGCGTGTGTGCCCATGCACACACACACACACACAAACACACACTCATCCATGCACTAGTGGGGGGCGGGGCCAGAGAGAGAGGGAGAAGCAGGCTCCCCTGCTGAGCAGGAAGCCTGATGTGGGACTCGATCCCAGGACCCTGAGACCATGGCCTGAGCCAAAGGCGGACACCTAACCGACTGAGCCACCCAGGCACTGTTTTTTTACTTCTGAACAACTGTCCAGAAATAATTAATATTTTCTGGTTAATTATGATCAAACGAGGATGTTTGTATGACAGTGTGAGGTAAAGCAGTTCTTGGAGCCTTTCTGTAATAAATATCGGTGAGACCACCTTGTAACTTCATTGTTTTTTCTCAATTTGTATAAGGTAATGTCTACCACTTTTATGTCCCTGTTCACATGTTTTTCCCCAACTATTTCTCCTCAAACCATCTAAAAATAAAGCTAAAGTTTTGGGAATGCTTATCAGCAACGCACAGTTCTGTTAAGGACAGGTCCATCGACAGTAGAGGGATGTGCTGAACGGAGCCTGTCATCAGGATTTGTGACACGCACTGTCACTCAAAGCTAGAAAGAAGCTTCGTATAAGGCTTGGTGCCTCAGGTCAACTGGGTCAGAGGCTTTGAATTCTTTTTTTTTTTTTTTTTTTAAAGATTTTATTTATTTATTTAACAGAAATAGAGACAGCCAGCGAGAGAGGGAACACAAGCAGGGGGAGTGGGAGAGGAAGAAGCAGGCTCACAGCGGAGGAGCCTGATGTGGGGCTCGATCCCACAACGCCGGGATCACGCCCTGAGCCGAAGGCAGACGCTTAACCGCTGTGCCACCCAGGCGCCCCAGAGGCTTTGAATTCTTATTCTCAGTTTTGCCGATGCTTTTCTTGTCAACCATTCTGACCATAAGTGAAACATAAAGACACCAAAGGGGGATTCAAATCCTAAACCGTAGCACGGCTTCTTAAATTCATCTTCTCCGTATTTTTCAGAGCCTACCAACAGGCGTGAAGCTTTGCCCTATCCTCCACTCTTCACCAGCGCCCCTTCCGTAAATATTTTAGTCTTCTTTCTGCCAAGGGAGCCCAAGGCTTGTGCGGTGCTCTCCATTGGGCTTTGGAGGGGAGGGACACTGACTAGTCAAAGGTATTTTCTCTCTTCCATAGGAGGGGGAGTGGGAGCAGGAAGAGGGGGAAGGGGAAGATAATGCACATTTATAATTTAATATCCTTTCTTGTATCCCTGATGCATTTCTAATGCAGCTGTTTGTTTTATAGGTGGGGGGGGGTCACTTGCCGAACTCTA
This sequence comes from Ursus americanus, assembly GCF_024610735.1. Classification (NCBI taxonomy): domain Eukaryota; kingdom Metazoa; phylum Chordata; class Mammalia; order Carnivora; family Ursidae; genus Ursus; species Ursus americanus. The sequence continues at coordinate 10,196,633 of NC_142152.1, read as the reverse complement.
GCGTGATACTAACATCATGTCTTTCTCTTGGAACGCATAGATACTCGGGAGTTTAAACTACCACATTGTCAAGGACACCAGGGGTAGCTGGAATGGCAATTTCTCCCAGACCAGGAGGTTAAAGGCTCAAGGACTGAAAGGGGAATTAGAGATAAGATGATGGCCCTCTTCTGTCGTCTTAAATTGGTCAGAAGCAAAGTGAGGTTGTGCCAGTGGGAGTCATGAGGACCCAAGATCAGGCGGTTGACAGATACCTACGAATGGGGAAGGGTACTGTACCACAGAAGTGCAGGAGGGAGCCGGGTCCAGCAGCTGGAGGGCTCAGTCTCACCGGCCCGCTCACTGGTCTGCAAGAATTAAGGGGCTGGGGGCATAAGCACATTACTTAGTGGGGTCCCGCCAAGAGTGCAGCCTCTGGTGATGGCTGCTGCCTTCCTTGGTGGGAATTTGAGGCTTGGAAGGAACTGGTGCCAAAAACGAGGACCGTAAAAAGAGGAAATTATAAACAAGTAATCTTGAGGCTTGGAAAATGTTGTCTCATTCCCCTGGGTCATCACTGAGGGGAAATTGACCTCCAGATGTGAGAGCATGAGTAAAAGGAGGGAGGCGAGTGATTTGGGCAAGTGAGACCATGAAAAGGGCTGATTTGCTCAGTAATTTATTTCAACATTTCAGTAGATTGTACCCTGGCAGCTTGGAGCATAATGAAAACCAGTGTGTTTTCTTGGATGTGGGGATTTCTGAGTGTCTTTTTGAAGTTCTGTGACCTATTTTAAAATGTATGCTTCTGGACGTGTGGCCGTGTCTACTATTGCTGTCCGTCTGTCTGTCCAGCGTACGGGCCCGTGCAGTCCTGACTTCGGAGCAGCTGGTGAAGTCAGACACGTTTCGTTTGTCTGGATGAGCTCCCTTCACCCCATGCTCCGCCGTCTGGCTCAGTAACTGTTGTCCTTCTTTCCCGCCCCCTTATCAACATCTATCGTCCTCTGTTCCCCCACACATTGAAGTTCTACAAATGATTAATAACGGACTAGACTGTGAATTCCGTACAGGCAAAGACAAAGTTCTAGGATCTAGCAGTAATGGGTATTCAATAAATGGGTATTTGTTGAATGAATGGATAGCCTACAATCCACCCCCACAGCCCCCAAGGAGAGCATTCATTTTAAAGACGATCACGCCAAACTGACAAATCTCTAATAGGGATTTCAGGAGCATCTGATCGGTTGGCAGACAGTCTGTGCAGACTTGCAGCTTTCCTCACACTCAGGAAATCACAACAGAGCGTCCTGGTGATACTTTCTGGTGTAGATGCCAGGAGACACAATTGTGGAATTGAAACTGATCAATTCTAGAAAACAAGGAAAGCTATTGAGCCCAAGGCTTGGGCCCACTCCAAGATAGACAGGGATGGCGTGTGTGGCTAGTTCCAGCACTGACTGTTGAGACTACCCTGATCTGGTCTTGTGTGACATAAGGCAGCCCTTGAGGTTGTCAGTTTCAGGGTCTGGGGGAGCAGCCCAAGCCCTTAACCTCAACCTCTGCCAGGGACTGGCTCCACCATCACTCCAACCACCATGCTGGGAGCCCTGTGGGGACAGTGCCGGCACCGCAGACCCTGCTTACAGATCTGACTCCGCAGCCAAGAAGGAGAGAGAAAAAAATAACTACACACATCTGCTAATTATGTTCCAGATAGTTTTTTGGAAATATAGGATTAGTGAGGGATAAATGAGCATTAACCATACCTCTCGAGACAAATTCACATTTTCTTTCTTTTTAAAAAATCATCTGGCTGATGTCAGCAAACAGCCGGCAAAGTTTTCTCTTTTAGACTTTGGTCTAAAGTGTAAAGGTCTGGTCTTCTGGCTGTCTGTGAGGTATAGCATTTGTGACTGGTTGTCATTATATGATCCCAGGAAGAGTGAGAAGAGCTCAGCCTTACAAACCAGTAAGTGCTGACCCACCTAAAAATAGAAATGGCTGGAGGAAAGCAGAGATAGGCAAGAAGGGGGCAGTGGTCTAAACCAGTGAAAGAAAATACTAAAGAAACGATTTATGATGTTATCTAAAACCTATGTGCTTTTGAAGTATTCAGGTGAGTGTATTTTTAGCTGACAAGGGAATTCGGAATTGGCGTTTGCAGACAAATGACGGCCTGTGCTCTTGATTAACAAACAATTATCGATTGAATGACCCTTTGCAGGTCACCACCCTGAATTCTGAAGGGTTTTCACCTTGAGAATTACAGAGGCGTTGACCTTTTGTTCAAGAGTAAGGAAAGGCAAGAGAATAAACAATATACACAAAAAACCCAGAGCCAGCAGCAGGGCTAGAAAAATTATCTAAAAATACAGTCAAATTCTTCTTAAAGAGTTGTGGGAATTTCCTAATTTCTCTGTCAAAGATCTCATCTTCTCTTTCCTGTTCTTAGGAAATGCTTCTTACTTCATCTTCATGTCCCTGTTCTGATCCTGCTGCCTTTCTGGGAATGGGACTGCTGGAGTGACCGGAGGGCAGGAAATCCTAGGACTGGGGGTGGAAGGGGTGGGAGGGTCTGGAGGACCGCAGAGACGGGTGAGAGCTCCAGGCAGTGGGTGCGGGGGTGAGGAGGTTGGGGGGCAGAATAACAAAATAGTTCTTTCATCACAGTTGCATGCTCGAGGGCTATTGATTAGGAGGAAGCGATGTTTTAATCAGCTTTAGAAGTGTTCCTGGACTGCTTTTCCAGGGCCAAAAAGTATTTTTTATATCATGTCTTTCGACTTAACTGTTATAATAAAGGAGTTGGTTTGAGTGGATGGTTCCAGATACTGGAGACAGTTCTTCAATATTGTTTTAATCATATCCCAAATTCATACCTCGGCATATCCACAGACGCCTAATTTAGTGTAACAGTGGTAAAGCAGAATAACGATCTCCCAAAGGTAGATCTCCTAATTCCCCAAACCTGTCAATAGGTTACCTTATGCGGCAAAGGAGATTTTGTTAATGTGATTAAATTAAGGATCTTAGGTTGGGGAGATTTTCCTGGATTACCTGGTGGGCTCAATGTAGTCACACGTGTCCTTATAAGGGAAAGAGGGAGGCGGGGCGGGGGAGTCAGAGTCAAAGTCAAACTCGCCAGGACGGAGCAGAGGTTGGAGTGATACGAAGGGCTCCACAGAAGCTGGAAAAGGCCGAGAACAGACTTCTCCCGAGAGCCGGTAAGGAAGGTCTGCTGACACCTTGGTCATATTCTACGGAGATACATTTGGGACCTTCAGAAATGTAAGATGACAGGCTTGTAATTTGTTAAATAGAAAGCGACCACAGTAAACTTTATATTGTAAAATATCTACTAGTTAAATCCTTGCAAGTCAGTGATGTTTGGGGAGGGGGGACGTTCTTTCCCTTGACTTAAAGTTTCCACGTGAAGGGCATCAATTAGTGTTACCACTCTTGGCCTGACCTCCCCCAGGAGAGTGGAGAGCATGGGAATGGCGTGACTGGTAAGTGTGGGAGCAACACCCGGGCATGCCTTGCTTAGCCCTCCCTCTTCCCCTTTGGGAAACATCTGCCCAGAAAAGTAAACGTTCTGCTCTCTCTTTGGATGCAGAAGTTATTGTTTTCCAATGCTTGCTCGTGATGGATTAAGAAGCCCACTGTTACCCATGTGCCTATTCTAGTCTTTTTCTGTTGGATTCTTCTTTCTCTCTCTCAAGCAGGGAAAAGAGGTCTTATTTACTGAATCTGCTGAAACACAACTCATCACATAGATATGCTTTCTCTTTTTCCTTGAATAACTTATTTGTCATTATTTAATTTATTTATTACGTCTTGCTTAGTTCCAGAGAGTATTTAAGATGGCTTATAAATACATTATAATTAAAAAAGAGGAGCAGAGGGACAATGCAGGAAGGATCGATGAGATGAAAGTAGACTGGGGTGAGAATCACGAGCGTCTCCGCCAGTGCTGGGAGGGGTTGAGGCTGGGGAAGTTCACAAATCTGACCGTGAACTTCTTATCCATCAAAGCAAAGAGGAAAGCCTAGCTGGTGAATGATTTATAGAATCATTGTGGAATCAAGATCGAATGATTTATGGGATATGATAGCAAAACACCAACAGGTCACTCAAGAGAAACATAACCATACCTAAAACTGGGACTGTGGAAAACTTCTCCTGGGTCTTCATAAAGGGAATGCTTATAGGAATGTACTGAATGGGATTCTAAAGACAGTTGAGTAAACATAGCCATGATCTATTTCTTACAATATCCCTCAGCGTAAGTAAATGGCACCGTAAAACACACTTCTTTTATTTACCTTGAATATTTACTGAGCATCTACTATGGGTCAGAGAAAGTGGTGCTGGGTGACCAGAACAGAATTGTCCTTGTCTTCAGGGAGCCTATGGTCTAGAGGGGGAGCCAAATAACGTAAAAATAACCCCACACTGGAAAGATATAAAATCAGGCACTCAGAGAGTGTAAAACATGGGACTCGCTGTAGATTAGGGGTCAGGGACAACCTCTTTGAGGAAGTGACTTTAAGCTGAGATTACAGCAGTAAGTAAAGTGAGCAAGGCAAAGAATATTTGTGTGTGTAGTGGGAAGAGATCAGGGGTGTGTGTGTGTGTGTGTGTGTGTGTGTGTGTGTGTGTGTGTTTAAGGGAGAGAGAACAACACGCACAGAAGCCCTGAGATGGAAAAGATGTGGAGGAAATGAAAGGTCAAGGTGGTCAGCGTGTAGTGAATGAGGGGTGCGAGCAGACAATGGCCTGGAGAGCTTGTGGGTTTTGTAGCATGAGCAGCGGGAAGCCTTTGAAGGTTTTTCAGGAAGGAAGTGACATGTTCTTATTTATATTTTAAGAAGCTCACCCTGGCTGCTTTGTGACAGCAGGCAAGAGAGAATTGGGAGCCTGTTCAAGTGGCCCAGGAAGATGGCCGTGACTTAGCCCGGGTGATGGCAGCAGAGACGTGATGGGTCTACGGTGGCGGGGGCAAAAGCACATACAGATAGGTGGCTTGCTGTTGATCCAGACACCATTTCTACCTGTTTCTGAACTTGATTTAACCCTAAATCAATGTTAACTGTTTCTTAACTCACCGTAGCCTTTAAGTCAGTTACACGTGAAAATTGTACATGTTTCCTAGGAGACACTTCATCTCTAACAAGGTTGTACGTAGAGCAGAGGTTCTCAACGTGGCCTGCGCCCTGGACCAATGCTAACAGGATCTCTGAGGCTGAGACCTCGCATCGATATATCCGAAACCTCCCCAAGCGATCACACCGTGTGACCGAGATTAAGAACCTCTCGACTTAGAGCGTTAGATTGATGACGAGATGTAACATGTTGGGTGAGAATTAAATCCAATATATAATGTTGTAAACAAGGTGGAGAACGAATATTTCTACTAATGTGAGGTTTGGATGGAATCAACTATTTGCAGTTTTCTCTAACCAGCTCTACATGGGGAAAATTAAATTGTGATCAACTGAGGAAACTCACATCCTTGCAAACACTTCAACTTTCAGTAGCTCTTGTCAAATTCATCTGAAGCCTTGAACGTATACAGAAAGGTGAATTCTTAGGCACTTCATGAATCTAAGTGTAGGCTAATTGGACATGAAAGGTTTTACTTCTAAATCACTGCCAGAGGCCAGCAATTTTGAGCATATGACAGCTGCTCGGTGGTGGTTTTTAACAGAAAAGTCAGCCTGAATTCTGTTGCTAGGGGAAAATTTCCAGGGCTTCACACTTGTTAGCCCTCATGTATCAGAAATGATTCATGCATGCACTGAGTTGTGAGTTCCCGTCCTCCTGCCAATTCTTCGGAGGCTATTAGCTCTGTGGGGACAGGGAGTGGAGTGGATGTATCTTGTTTCCTCCAGCACCAATTTCATACCTTCCTCTGTTTCCTTAAAGTGCCCTGAGCTTCTCAGCATTATGCAGAGGGCTCTGACTGGTTGCAAGAGTGAGCTGTGATTACTATAAGCCTGTCGCATAGTCTGTATCCCTTATTTTGTTGACTGGTTGGGAATTAGCACATGACCCAAGTCAGACCAATTGGGACCAACAAGACTCAATTCCAGGGTCCTTTACTTGAGCTATAGGAGAATGGACCTCCTTCTGGCAAAAGGGAGTAAGGAGATAGCTCCAGGAGCTACTGGTAGCCATTTGGAACTAGGAAAACAATTCTGACAGTGGAACCAGTGTTGATAAGGCAGGGCCGAAAGATGTTATTTGAGTCATGTGTCAAGTTTTTTCTAAAGCTAGGACTTGGGGCGCCTGGGTGGCTCGGTCGGTTAAGCCTCTGCCTTTGGCTCAGGTCATGATCCCAGGAAACTGGGATTGAGTCCTGCATCGGGCTTTCTGCTCAGCAGGGGAGTCGGCTTCCCCTTTCACTCTCCCTCCATGCTCTCCCTCTCTCTCTCTCTCAAATAAATAAATAAAATCCTTAAAAAATAATAAAGCTAAGTCTCCCCCTGTAACTTGCAATGATGCAGGCATGCACTGTGTCCCTACTTCACTCTGGCTTCAACAGGATAATAAATGTTTGTTGAGTGAATGAGCGGTAAGCAGAGGAAAGAGAGCAAGATTAGGAGAGAAATCAGTATGGGATTTATGTAATTACAGAAGAAAAGTTCATTTTCAAAGATACCAAATCCCATCATTTTTCTGATTCTGAACTCTCAAATTAGCAAAGTACGGAATTTCCTTCTGATTACCTTACAATGACAAAGTGAGCTAAAATGGAAAAGAGCAGTAATAAATAATAATCTGGCCATGAGGTGGATGGGAGGGAGCAAATCATTTTTCCATAACACTAGTATCAAGGGGAATCTGACTCAGATTTAAAGCATGTAAGTCAATAAGTTCCCAAGCTGAAGTATTTTATCATTTCCTTAGCTTTACAAACGGTTCACTTCGTTTAATCGCATTTGCCATGACATAAATTATCAAAATTTTGTCCATATATGAATTTATAGAGTCACTATATCGTGAAAGAAAATGTATTCACCTGTTTCAATACACTAATCAAAAGATAAACATACTTAGTCAATGATGCACATCATAATTTTTTACCTTATTGGGAGCTATAAGAATACTTTATATAAGGAAACTATCTCATTTCACCTATAACACGTAGGTGAGAAGAAGGCAAAGGAAAAAGATCTCTGTGATGACCAGTGATCAGACCAGTGACCTCTATGATAAGTTTTACCCAAGGACACATGCAAGCATGAGAAAGAGACAATTCACTTTTATAAATGAGAAAAAAAGATAGTTTTGCATTTGCCAATAGAAGCTTACATATAGTGTCTTCCAGAACACTATGCAATGAAAATTTTCATAATTTCTTCCCTTCTTGATTTTTTTTTCTCTACTTTTTTTCACTATTCACTAGAGAAATCTAGATTCTGGGCCTCTAGGAAAGGGGGAGTAGACAGAGAAAATGATAAACAGAGGGGAGGCTCTGCAAAGGTTTTAATTTCAAACCTCATGCTTTGGAAACCCAGATACACTTGGTGAGCAGGTATCCGCCCCAGGAATACCGCTGTAGAACCAGGTACCCGTTGTAGGATGTACCCTTCCAAGGCTCCTGCTGAAGACACTTGTTGAGGGTCTAAGGAGCCACTATAACCCTGAGTGTCTACACGGAGAAAACCTCAGTGTATCATTCCACCACAATCTACACGAACTTCTTCTTTGATCGCTCTACTCCATTCTTTGCTTCTTCTAACAATAAGGGCCAAGACCCATCTGTTCCTTGGGAACCTCCCTGATCGGCTCTACTTTCTGATCTCAGCCTTGTTCTGTATCCCCTTCCAAGTCTGTCTCCAGACCTGTGACGTGGAGCTGGGTAGGAGCACACGGAATAGTTAAAGGGAATGAATGGGCCTATTTCCACGGAAGGGCGGACTCTAAGATCTCTTATAAGCCGGTAAACAGATTTGTGATCTGAAGTCTGTGCAGGTGAATTTGCAACTTGGAATATAGTCCCCCCACCCCCTCAATGTTTAGGTTTCTAGGCTAGCCCACAACAGGACATGCTAAGCTGACTTGTATACATGTATGTGAAAACAGGAGTAGGAAGTATTCTTACTCCACACGCTGTTAAACAGAAAAAAATGGTTAAAACTGTATCTCGAATCTTAGTGGTCAAAGGAAAGCTAGGTGCAAGAAACAGGAGGAGGGTGCTAAGAGGATTAATAATAGCTGACAGTCACTGCTTACTTGCCATGTGGGCACTGTGCTAAGTGCTCTATGTGAATCATCTCATTTAATTTCTCACTCTAACAGTTAAGAGGAAAAAAAGTCTCAGGTTATATGATTTCCCCAAGAACACACTAGTAGTAAGCGTCAGTAGGCTTGTCTGATTTCAAAGCCCAGGCTTTATCCACTCTGTGGTTTGGGTAGACATTCTGAAGAAAACTTTTGGAAACTTACCAGGCTCTTGATGTCACTGGCTTATTATTAAGGCCAATTTTCTTAAACACTCAGGACTCTTGACTTTTTTATCGCATGTCATCCTTTTAGCTTACACATGAAATGAGAGAGGAGAGCCTGAAAGAGAAAGATTTTGAAGCCCAAGGTGAAAGACGGGGGTTGAGATGACTGGAGGGAAGCAAGGACATGAGGAGAAGGTTGGGGGAATGAGTGCTGGAGAAGGTGATGGGAAACAGCATGGCGTTGAGCCCAGTTGCCTTGGTTGTGGTCAGGAGAGAGCTGCAGCTGCGGGAGGGGAGGGTGACACACTCCTAAACGGGGTCTTTGAAACACTGGGAGACCTTGCCCTAACTACGGAACCTCCTCCAGGGTTAGGAAAAGGTCATCAATCATCTAATAGTAACACCCGCTGCACGGCTAGTAGGTGTCAAAATGAGAATTAGAATCCAAGCCTGTTTGAATTCAAAGCCTGGGCTCTAAACACTCCTTTTTTTTTTTTTTTTTTTTTAAGATTTTATTTATTTATTTGACAGAGAGAGAGACAGCCAGTGAAAGAGGGAACACAAGCAGGGGGAGGGAGCAGGGAGCCTGATGCGGGGCTCGATCCCAGGACCCTGGGATCAGGCCCTGAGACGAAGGTGGACGCTTAACAACTGAGCCACCCAGGCGCCCCCCAACCACTCCTTCTTTTTGACATCTCGATGGTCTGAGCTACTGTGTGTGGCTGTGGATGTCTTCTACGATGTCCCTGCCATTGGTGGTTATGGATTTTGGAAGTTTGCCAGACCCTTTAGTTTCCAAGCATTTGACCACAAAGAGATCATAGTCCCAGATTTATGCACTGGTCTACACTCAGGTCAGATTTGGATAGCTTAAGAAATATATATTTTTCTAAATATACCCTGTGTATTAATGCAGTCAATTGAATCTTCTACCTTTCTTCTCAATGAAGCAAAACAATCTTGTACTTATTCCCATTACTGAGTTTACACCATGATGACTCAAACGTAAGACAGAGTAATGCTGAGGAACACCACCGAAAGAGCCGCTTTACTACCTTAATGCATCCAGAGTTCTTTAGCACCAGACGGAAACACCTTGGGTTTAATATTTCCATAGATGTGATTGAGGACATTTTTGATTTTTTAGTTATTCAGTACTTGGTATTACTGGATCGATTATTTATCAATAATTGATAAATTATTCAATTTTCTTCTTTATGCATTCAGTATGATGCTTTTCCAGAAACGGTTTAAAGGGGCTTACTAAAACAAATACAAGATTTTTGTAAAGTGCGGAGATCAGCGTGAAAAAAATTAATGCAGGAAAAATTAAGTGAAGACAGAGAAGATGTTATTATACAAAACAATAGTCTAAGCTGTACACAGACTTGCAAGAAGTAAAACATAAATTTGGTCCTGCTATTTCTGCGGCCAATGAGAGGAGGGTCAAGGGACGACTCACGATGTCCATGTGAGTCCATTTTGTAGTTAAGGACACTGAGGTGCAGAGACGGTCACCCAGCCAGAAAACCCTGGGTTTGTACTTAAATTCATGTCTGTCTGGCTCTCAGCTCATGCTGTTTTCAGTAAGCCGTGCTGCTTTTGGGTACGCAAATAGCCATGTGTGAGTGGACTCAATGAGAGACAAGTATAATGACATCAAAGCTAAAGCTTTGCTTACTTGAAAACTCCCTTATTGAAAATTAAATTTATGTAGTTTTATGACCTTGGGAAAATTAATTAATGGATTTGAGTCTCAGTTTCCTTGTTTTTGAAACTGAGATCTAAACACTTAAGGTACTGTTGTAAGGATTAGAGATAATGTGTAGACATCCCACTAATATAACGCTGAGATTTGGCAGGTGTTCAAAATGGTGGCCCTTATCAATTTCCAAAGCTGCTCATTTTTGACCAGACATTTCCTCAGTTTGATAACGTCCATCATAGCGTCACAAACTAGAAAGCTAACACTGCTTTTCTTCTTGCAATGTGTGAACTGTCAAGCACTTTTTCTGAGCACGTTGTCTCACATATTCCTCCCCAAGAGCCTGTGAGGTCAGAGCTCTCACGTCCCCATCTTTGAGATGATGAGACTGAAGATGAGAAGTCAATTGAACCCTCTGTTTCAGAAATGATGTGGTACATGTTGTGGGCGGGCCCAGGCGCAGGCGCTGTTGATCAATCTGTATTAGTGAGTTGTAGGAGGTCATCTGTAGAATATGCCAGTCACGGTGCCAGCCTTCGAGCAGCAGAGCAGAGATGGAGCCTATTGTGTAACTGTGCCAATGACTGCTGTTCATCTCGGAAGAGTCGATGACTCTGACAGCCTCATTCAGAAGAAGATTCCACCGCTCCAGAGTAGTTACTGTTGTGTTTCCCGTATCACGTCTGAAGGGGTCAAGAGTGAGGCCTTCCTTAATGGCTGAGGAGTTATCTTATGGCAATATTTTCCAGGCTATTCCGGCCGTTTAAGCAAAATATGGTGGGTGGGTCACTGTGTGGGTCATTGGGTCAAATCCTTTGCCGGTGCATTAGAAATACCAAGTTTTAGGCAAGCTTGTGACTCCAAAGAGCAGGAGAATAAAAGGAGCTAGTTTTGGGGCCATGGGTGGATCACTGTAATTGAGAGACCAGTTAATGATGCCATCGTTACCGAGAGACAAATAGGGGGAGAAATACTTTTCTCTCTGTGGCTTTTAGAAGGACTTGTTCGGATTGGAAGAGGGGAGAGTCTAAAGGCATATTTTATCACTTTTTTCCCCTGAGAGTTTTTCTTCAATTAATTTTTAGTTTAAATTAAAACAATAATGAGAAGGTGCAAGTATCACAGTTCTCCACTTGGCCACCCTATCATTTTGAATACTTCTCTGCCCACAGTATATATTCTGATGCCCCTGGAATCTGGTGGGTTCCTTGTATTTGATGATATGGGTAACACAGCACATGCTCTCTATTGATTTGAACTGCAAAACTCAATAGGACATGAGTGAAATTCAGATGAGTTTGAATTATTTGCCAGAGATTTTTTTAAAAAAGATTTTATTTATCTCTTTGTCAGAAGGGGGGGGGGGTGCGAGCACAAGCAGGGGGAGCAGCAGGCAGAGGGAGAAGCAGGCTTCCCACTGAGCAGGGAGGCTGGTGCAGGACTGGATCCCAAGTCTCTGGAATCATGACCTGAGCTGAAGGCAGAGGCTTAACTGACTGAGTCACCCAGGCCTCCCTACCAGAGATTTTATTTCTATAAAAATATTGCATGTAGCAAATAATTGTGGCCATTTAATTTTAAATCTCTGAGTTGCCTCTCTTGTATAACGATAAAACATAACTGCTTGTATAGGTCTGTTGACAGTTGCATTTGGTTTGGATAAGAGCTTATGGATTTTTCTCTCAAAATGGCAGTGGAGAACGGCTTATTTAAGGAGAATTATGGCAAAGAAACTTATGGTGATTACTAATGTGTGCCTTTTCATCAGCACCCAGCTTCTTAAAGTGGGTTTGAGTGACAAGGCAGAGAGAGCAAAGGGGTGCTTCTTCCTGCAACATCAACTCCCAATAAAACAGCCGAACGACAGCACTTCATTTTCACATTAAACCAAAGAAAGATACATGATGGGACAGAATGCCAAATTCATAAGGATATTAAAGGCAAAACATGGAACTCTAAAGAAATGTTCTACTTGTCACTGCTAGGTATGCCCCCCCAACCCTCCCTGCCTCCTGCTCCTGCTATTTCCAAGTTGCTCCCCTTCCTTTGGGCTTACCACCAAAGGATTTACTCTGCAGTCATTTCTACCAAAAGACTGCATTTGGTAGAAACCTTTGAGAAGAACTGGTGATTCCACTAGGACCTTTGAATTCACAAGAGGGTAAAGGGGTCTTCAAAGTGGAATCCTTATACCATTTATTCATTTATCTTCCTAACGTGGGATCTCCTGACCCGAATGTAAATTAGCTGGACATTTAGCTACTGGATTAACGAGCCCTGGAAGGGGCGCTGTTTCTGCAGACACCCCCGTGGGCCTCCGGCTGGCTTCGCAGTAGGCCCTGGGTGCCAGCCTCCACTTTCTTCTCTTAGCTCTTAACAATGTAACTAACTGCTCTGCAAAGTTAACTGGATATTGATGTCCTTGTCATCTGCAAAGCTGCAGAAAACACATAAAGGTAGTTAATGTGACTGTCTTTTGCTTGTACTTGCTTTTCTTTATATCAATAAATCCTAAACCTTCCCTTGAAGTCACCAAAAACTATGGCAAGTCATTCCTCTAAATATGTGCCCAGAGACAAGGGGAATGAGTATTTGTTTAAAATATAAAAATAAAGCCTGCAAGTTGGTGATGGGGCTAGAAATCCCTTCCTTTCTTCCTCTTTCTCTCTCGTGATTATGGCTGTAGCAAAGACTTGGGAGGATACAAACAATTTTTTGGGCCTTGTTTTCCCAGAAAGCTTAGAGGATGGATGATTAATACTCTTAGGTTGGCATTGCATTTTTGACTTGCTGTTTATTTATTGGTTGATTTTTTGAAAGATTTTATTTACTTATTTGACAGAGACAGCCAGTGAGAGAGGGAACACAAGCAGGGGGAGTGGGAGAGGAAGAAGCAGGCTCCCAGCAGAGCAGGGAGCCCTTGCGGGGCTCAATCCCAGAACCCTGGGATCACGCCCTGAGCCAAAGACAGATGCTTAATGACTGAGCCACCCAGGCGCCCCTGACCTGCTGTTTAACATTTTTTTTTTTTAAATGCGGACCTCCAGTGACTATGGAATGAATGCATGTATGGTGTGACCTTCCCAAATACAAGAGCTGTCCTCCCCTGAGGAGCATTTGTGAGCCACTCTAGGGAACTGATAATAACTTCAAAGGAACTTTCCTGTGCAGTCTTTGATATCTGGAATTTATATTAAGCATTACTTCTCATGAGTGCTCTGGGAAGAAAGCAAGTGAAATATTGACAGAGGACTTGCCATGTGTTGAATTTGAAATCGAAAGCTTTCACAAATGGGAAAACAAATACATTGGAATCCTGTTATAAATGTCTTCGATGACCTATGGGTTTTTGTGTTGCGGTTGTTTTGTTTTGTTTGTTTTTAAGTAAACTCTGCCCCCAACTTGGGGCTCGAACTTGGGGCTGGGAGATCAAGAGTCACATACTCTACCAACCGAGCCAGCCAGGCGCCCCTTAAATATCTGACTTTCATTAACTAAGTTGGATAATTTTATTTCAAAAATCTAATTTCAGGAGCACCTGGGTGGCTCAGTTGTTAAGCATCTGCCTTCAGCTCAGGTCATGATCCCTGGGTCCTGCGATTGAGCCCCACATTGGGCTCCCTGCTCAGTGGAGAGCCTGCTTCTCCCTCTCCCTCTGCTGCTCCCCCTGCTTGTGCTCTCTCTTTGTCAAATGAATAAATAAAAAATCTTAAAAAAAATCCAGTTTTATGAAAATCCGGGTATAACTTGATTTCATTATGTTCTTACTTGTTCTGTGAAGCCGGTAAGTATTTATGCAGTATCCACTGTGAGACTTAATAACAAGATTATAAGGTGGTCCTCTAGTTTGTGGGCTTGGTTGTTTTTCTTGACATCTTGAGCTGGGCATTTTTCATCTCCTCCCTTCCTTATTGCTTCTGCCATGTCTTCAGTGTAAATATTCCAGTATCTTTCTAATTACTCACTATTTCTCTTCGGCTGCCCAGAGCCCTCCACATCTTTAGTCATATCACTGTTTTCCTCTGAGATCAATCAACCAGTATTTTATATTGTTGCTGTAACAGGCTTTGCAGGAATTAAACTATAATTCCTAAAGGAATGGGGAAGATTTCTGTCCAAACTGCTCCGTATAACAACTAATAGAATAATATTTCATGCCAAAAAGTACTTAACGGTTTTGATGACAATAATAAATAAATACATTAGAAAAGAATGGGATCTTTACTTTCTTTCTTTTAAACACAAGAAAACTTAGACTATTCCAGCAAGAAAGCATAGTCACATACTCTTATTATTAAGACTTTTTATGTTTTTGTTTGAGCATGAGTCACCTCCCAGCCTTTGCTGCTTTCTGTGAACCAAATCCAGCTCCTTTAGGGTTTTCTCATGGGCCTTATTTTCAATATTATAAATTATTCAATTTATCATCGACCATAACCACAGAGTATTTACCGTACAGAATAAAATATAAAATGCCATGACACTTTACAGCAGTAATGCAGGTCAGGGCCACTACCCCTGAGGACTGGAAGTAGTGGGATTCAGATAGCCACAGGGGTTTCTATTTTAGGTTTCAGAATTTCATCTCTGGTCTTTTTAGCCTAGAGCTGACTTGCATGATGACCGTTTCCACTGCCCTTAAGTCCAGAAAATATCACACACGGATCAGTAAAGAACCTTCTGTTTCTCTTCCTCTACTCATCTTGAGAGAAGTCTGCTTTCGTGTATTTCTGTCCTGCAGGTAGACAGCTGTGACCATCGCAAAATTATAGCCCAGGGATCCTGACCTGACTCTCTTAACCCCTGAAATGCAGAAGAAGCTCTTGACAGGGGCAGTAGGTCAGTCATGCCAGGGTCTGACAACTAAATGAGTGGTTCTGGTCAAAGCAACTTTCAGATGCAACTTGAGGCCATTTTAATTTCCCAAAGGTATCAGTAAACGTATTTGGACTGATGATTTCTAATGTTCTAGAATGACATAGGACCACAAAGAGTCTATGAGGCTCCCCTGAAGTCTCTCTGGTATTATGGGTCGAATTTGTTGGATGAACTCTCATTTCAATTTCCACTTTAAAATGATTTGTTGTTTATTCGCCTAAGTTGTGTTTAGCAGTGTGTAATGAGCCAGAAAGACCACAGGCTGGGTTTGGACCCTCATTCACCCAGCACCCAGCCTAGGGTGTGATAAGGCAGTGTGGTTCTATGGTTATGAGCACGGGTATGGGATGTCAGCTCTGCTCACTGGCTCATATATGATACAACCGGGCACATTTCTAAATTGTCTTGCATTGTTCTCATCTCCAGAAATGCAGAAATCACAGTCACCTCCCAGGATCACCACGAACATGTACTCATAAATACAAAAGTTCTCCTCACAGTTGCTAAGGCATGAATGGCATGCCGTAAATTCCACGCTGACTCTGTTATTGTCCCAAGCATGACGAAAAGTACACAGCTCGAGACTTTCCGTGACCCCGATTTTTGGAAAGCTCACTTTAATACCATGCTGATGACGGCTGTTGCTTTAACTATTTCTATACCTTCCTAAACACAGCCTAGTCTGAACTCTGTTTTTTTCTAATATACCTGAACTCTACATTCCTCCCCAACCCCACCCCTCAGTTAGGAGTTATCAGGAAAAATTTTTTCCATCAAGTATTTGCTATATCAGGCCATGATCTGCTGGTGGAAACCAAGGCCAAGAGGCGAACCCATTATAGGGACTCTAAAGTGTGTTGAATATGGTCTGAATCTTGCCAATGGTTGGCAGCAGGGCAAAGCAGGGTGGGAGAACAGCCAGGCTTAGGTGGCAAGGAAAATGCCTCTGACACCTAAATTGTACTTGCTAAAAAATGAGAAGCATGTGAGAGATCCCTTGATCTCACTGTGCTGAGCTAAGAAGACCAGGTGTGGCCGAGATGGTCCGATGATACACATCGGACCTCACCTTCAAATTCAGCCTCACCTTCAAATACAGTCAAACTTCATGATAAAATCTGACTTACAAAAGGAATACCTACATTTTCATCAGCATTTCTCAATTATAACTCTTGTGTCTTTTCTATACTTAGATACTATTTGGAAAACTGAACAAGAAATTACCCTTTGAAGCCATAATGAAACAAACATAACAAGAGGGTAATTGGAGTTTTTGACTAATAGCTGACAGAATGCCGTGTCACACACCACTCTCCTGCTATTGGCCTAAGGGAGACCAAGAGGATTTCAGGAATCATCCTGTGAAGAGCAGATGTGTTTTAGTATTGAAAATTAATTTTTTCCAGGGATTGGTATTGATCTGACTGGTATTGAAAACCAGGAAGTGGTACTGAAACTTTCATACCGTTTCAAGGGCCGTGTAGAGCACTTGGAAATGAAAGACAATTATCTTTTTATATTTGGAAGTTTTTTCTCATGAGATAAACTGAACTGGTTAATGTTTTGTCAAATCATGCTTTCTAGGCTATGTCATCTTGTTTCCTGCTAGCGTCTAGCTCTTTTTTAACAATAGAGAAACTCTGATTTTTTTTTCTCTTGCTCTTTTATTTCCACAGGCAAACTGTATCTCATGAAATACCCTCTTTTGTCAACTCAAGGCCCATTGACATAACGTTTCCCATAGTATTTGTACTGTGTGTGTGTGTGTGTGTGTGTGTGTGTGTGTGTGTGTGCGCGCGCGCGTTTCAGACTTCTTTCTACAAAGAGAGAATTTTGGAGACTTCAGTGCTTTTTTGGCCCCGAGAAAACATTCCATGCCACATATAGACATTGGAGAGAATATCCCAAAAGGCATTCAACTGGGTCCTTTACCATCTTGGTTCACATAGCAGGTTTTGTGACAAGGTTTGTTCAAAACAAAGGGACTATGCCAAGTGATTCACGACCCTTGTAGCCTCTCTTAGAACCTGCAGCCTTTCTTGGAACTTGCTAGCCATTTAAGAGACTTTCTGGAGTCACAGTAAGAAGAATGGATGTAGAAGGGGAGATGAGATATATGTAGAAAAATGCAGAAACAACTTCAAGTCTTTGTGAGAACTGCATTTAGCTTTCAGAACATTGAAATGATGAAATGTGTTTATGAAGGAGAATTTCTTCCATGTGTCCCTCATGACATTTTTTTCCTGGGGAAATATTTAGCCAAGCAAAAAAAAAAAAAAAAAAAAATTTGTTAAAGACAGTAATGAATTTACATTTCGGTATTTCTTCCCTGGGAGAAAATAATACTAATTCCAGGTCTTTTGGAAGGGTCTAGAGTAGGATTAGCAAATTGAATCTTCTGATTTAAACATAGTTCCAGAGTTAACCAGAAACATCTGATTTCATCTCTGTATCAGTTCCAATAGCCGACTTATGTTTAACACAAACTTGCCATCTCAATTTGAAAAAATGCATGTGGCAGCACAGGGCATGACTATGATTTAAAAAAAAAAAAACAAAAACTTTCTTCAAAGAGGATTTTATCCTGCTTATTTATTTTGAAAATTTGGAAACATACTGAAAAGTTGAAAGAACGATAAGAATACTCTCTATCTCCCATCCTAGATTCAATAATGTGGACGTTTTACCACAGATGCTTTCTATCTCCATATCTATGATGCATACAGTTTTTCCCCCAGGACCCTCCGAACTGCAGACATATGGGTGACATTTTACCCATAAGCACTTTAGCAAAAATAAGGACATTTCCTCCCAAACCGCAATACTATTATTACATGAAAGAAAATTAACCTTAATTTCATAATTAATCTAAATTATTGCATATTAAAATGTCCTTCATTGCCCACAACATGTCTTCAGTATAAATTTTTTTAAGTCAGGATCCAATCAGCTTAAAACACAGTGTTTAATCAAGTGTGGTCTCTTTACTTTTTCCCTCCCTATATTGCTTTTATTTATTTTTTTGAAGAGTCCAGACCAATTTTCCTGTGGAATGTTTCGTATTTGAAACTACTAATAGATTTGATATGCCTTCTTATCATTTAGAATCACAAAAGAAGCAGCCTAAGGACGTGGTTTAACGTGTTGGTAAACAGAGAGCTACCGGACTGGCCAATGCTTTCATGTTAGTATAGAAGCCTCAGGAGATTTAGATTAGATGAAGTAAATTTGGCAGGAAACAAAATAGTATTTTGGGATCACAATGTTTCCAAGCTGACTGGTTTTTAAATATTCTAAAGTCAAAAGAGAGGGAAATGATTTCTTTAGCGGGCCATCATTCTTCAGTGGATATGTTTAGCAAATGGCCGGGAATGGCGGTTTGCAGCTCACGGGAGAAACTGCAGTTCAAGAAAACAAAGTTGTTTGTGTCACAGTGTGGATTGGGAACTGTGGGGAGAGGAGACTTCAACTTTCCTTCCACATGTACAATTTTACATATGTTTTTAAAACAAGATAAATGTGGAAAGTGATACGTGAGAAAAACCATCTTTTTGTGGTTTATTTTGTCTCCTCACATATGAAAGTATATGTAATTCTATGTGTGTATACGCGTTGCGTATCTGTATTGTTTATATCTGAACAACCAGAAAACGGCATTACTGTTACTAATACCAATAAGCCTATCTCTTTGGTATCAAGTATTTTATATTGAAGTGAAAGGGGGGTTCGTAAGTAATGTTGGCAATGTTCAAATAATCTCTGTAGTTTCCTTTTTTCATTTACTGATGGAATTATTAAGCACTTACAATGTACCAGGCGGTATACTTGAGGCAGGGATGTAAAGATGAGCAAAAGAACGTGATTCCTCTCCTTGAGGGCTCACGGTCTATGGGGAGGAGGCAGAAATGTACTAAGGTATAGCTGTATGAGACTTGGCATAATAAAGGGACATATAAGGTGCTATGTGCTTGACCCACAGCAGACACTCAAAAAATATTTTTTTTGAATAAATGGATGAATGAAGTGACCATAGAGTAGGAATCATCTAGTGACTCCTAGAACTGGAGAAATAAAAGATAGTAAGAAGGAGGTAAAATTAAACTACGTCTTAAGGATGTAGAGGAGTTTTCCAAGTGGACAAGGATGGTTGAACGTACCAGGTGGCTTGTACAAACATGGAAGCAAGAGTATGAAAAACACACATAGTTCAGTTGGCCCAATGTCAAGGTTCACATGGAGTGGTGGTGGGGGGGATGTGGTTGAAAAGAGGAGTCAGAGCACAGACAATGAAGGACAGACAACTCTATTCTGGAAATGGTTGGGGGCCAGTGAAGGATATTGAGTAGAAAATTGATGTGCTTTGATGTGCTTGGATTATTTTTTTTTTTGAAAACCTTTCTGATGGTGGAAGAGAATGAACTGAAGGAGGGAAGACAGGCTGATTAAGAAGCTCTTATAGTAACCCACAGAAGAGACAATGAATAAATCAGTGACAGGAGGAAAAGAGATGAGGACAGACTGAAGAGTAATTTAGCCTAGTAGTCAGTTGTTACTGTAGTTTTTAGATAGAACGCTGCATATGCATTTAGGAACTGAGAACTCTGATAAATTTTTAGAAGGGTTAGAAATGAAAATGTCCCTCATGTTATTTCAGTCCTTAGCTACTATCTAGTTTCTGTTTAACTTTTATAAGCAACGAGATCACATTACTATCTTCACTTTTTTTCCGGTCCCGATTATCTTCAAAGATTTAAAATTGAGATATAATTCATACACCACAGAATTCATCCATTCAAAGTGTACAATTCTATGGTTTTTTAAGTATAATCACAGAGTTGTGCAACTATCACCACAATCAATTTAGACGATTTTCATCACTCGCAAAAGAAACCTTGTACCCGTTAGCAGTCACTCCCCATTCACTCATTTCTCTAGTCCCTGGAAACCACTGATTTACTTTCTGTCCCTATGCATTTGCCTACATCGGGCACTCCATACAACAAAATCCTACAATATGTTCTCTTTTGTGATTGGCTGCTACCTTCACTTTTTTTTTTTTTTAAGATTTTATTTATTTATTCGACAGAGAGAGACAGCCAGCGAGAGAGGGAACACAAGCAGGGGGAGTGGGAGAGGAAGAAGCAGGCTCCTAGCAGAGGAGCCTGATATGGGGCTCGATCCCACAACACCGGGATCATGCCCTGAGCCGAAGGCAGACGCTTAACCGCTGTGCCACCCAGGTGCCCCTACTACCTTCACTTTTGCTCACCACTAGAGTGGGGAAATTGGGAAGGGACTAAAAAATGGAGAAATCCTTTGAGAATCTGCCCCTTTCCTCCAAGGACTATAGAGTCCAGAGAAGGTACAGTTAGTTGCTTAGAGCTCTGTAAGAGGCCAGATAGAGAGAAAAAAAATATTTTTTCAGTAATGATGCTACTTCTAAATTATCATAAAAATATATAATAATATTTCCATGCATTAAATGCTTATTAGATGCTTTATGTACACTGGCTCATTTATTCCTCACAACATATTTATTAGGTAGGTATTTTCACTTTTTTACAGGTGAGGAAATTGACGATCGGGCAGGTTACTTATTTCATATCTCACTTTGTATGCGCTCAAAAAGCCCTGCTCTTGATTACTGTTTGAAGACACGAAGCACCTATTTTTTTTAATTCGCAGGTAACTTTCCATTTCTTTTTTATATACCACTTTTCATGATCTTCACATTTTCCTCAACTTGGAATAGCTCACCTATCCTCCGACTACTGGCCTCACCTTTTGAAGCTAGGAAAACTCATGATAGCTGAATGAATAATAAAGAGGTTGTGGCATATATATGCAATGGAATAGGACTCAGTCATAACAAAGAATATCTTGCCATTTGTGACAACATGGATGGACGTAGAGGGTATTATATGTTAAGTGAAATAAGTCAGACAGAGAAAGACAAACACAATATGATTTCACTTATATGTGGAATCTAATAAACAAGACAAATGAACAAACAAAAAGTGGGAGGTGCAGGTGTCTAGTTATGGAAAGAATAAGTCACAGGGATAAAAGGTACAGCGTAAGGAACATAGTCGATGGTATTGTGGGAGCGTAGGGTGACAGATGGTAGCCGCACTTGTGGTGAGCACAGCAGACCATACAGATCTGTCGAATCACGGTGGTATACGCCTTAAAGTAATGTAACACCGTATGTCAGCTACACTTACATTAAAAAAGAAAATAATAGCAACAAAGATACTATCCAAATTTTTAAAAATAAACACGATGGGCATAGTGTATCACAGAAGCATAAACCCTCAATAGAGGACTATGGAATAACTATTGCAACAAACAAGAAAAAAAAAACACAGAAAAACATGTCTTTCTTAAGAGATGGTAGGACTAAGACTCTCCCTGTTTCCCCATCCTCAGGTGGGGTTGGGGGAAAGCTCCACTGTGAAAGTGGGTCGGGGTGATTCCTGTTTAATCAGCTAGCGAAATGGGTAAGACTCACTACTTGAAAAATATAGGCATTTATATAATAATTATGATTACAGAAATCACATTTTATTTATTATTTCTTGTCAATGGTTTATGAGAAACATGATAACCTGATTTAGTGTTAAACCAGCTCTGGTTTGTTGTTTGGATATGGACTGAGCCGTGAAGAGCTGACTGCGGGGTCAGCTATGCACCAGCTGTCTGCTCTATATTCTAGCAAACTTCCTTGAGGGAAGTGGCTCTAAGAAATAGCTTGTGTTTATTTTCCTTCTTTCCCACTCCCCAGGTGCACTAATTTACCTTTCTCCCTTGTGCTGTTGTTTAAATCTTCCGTGAGATTATTGTATCAGCAAAGCGTAGTTTTGGGAGGTGAGACGGCTTTTCCTATCTTGAATTTAAATTTAACAAGCACTTGTGAAAATTAAGCTTTTCAAGTATCAGAAGGGAAGAGAGTATGCGTGAATGCCCGAGAATGTAGGAATTTACATGAGGTTGTCACTTATGATTCTCTAGTTGATGATTTGATGAAACCCGCAGGATGGGGAAGGCTTAACCAAGAAAAATAAGATGCAGGTTTTGGAGGGACCCCAGAGAGCTGTTTCATGGGATCCACTGCCTCAGGCATATCAGTGTCCTAAGCACCCAAGTACCATGAGTCTGTTCTCTTTATGAAGAGATCTTCATATATATAACTTCATAACGCCCGTCCTCATTTCAGTGTCTTATGAACACATCAGAGTATACTGAGTTAGTCTCTGGACACTTTGTGTTGTTTACGCTTTCCTAAATGTTGGAAACTGACCATAGTCAGAGAAAATACAGTCTATGAGGTCAGAGGTTATGGAAAGACAAAGAAGTTGGATCAAGTATCTCTCCCACATCAACAAAAACAACAATAGCATTTATTCGACGCTGATAAATATACTGACACATTGGTTCAATTAATCTTCATATATCCTAGATGAAGTAAGTCCCATTATATCTTCATTTAACACATAAAGAAACTACGGATTAAAGAGTTAAATGACTTGGCCAAAATCAAAGTGACCACAGAATGATAGAGCTGTGTGTCTAAGTTAGGCATGTTGGACTGAAAGCACATCTTTTTTTTTTTTTTTTTTAAAGAATTTACTTTTAAGGAACCTCTATACCCAACATGGGGCACAACCCTGAGATCAAGAGTCGCATGCTGCCCCGACTGAGCCAGCCAGGCATCCTGAAAGCACATCTTCTTGACAATTCTACATGTATATGCATCCATTCCTAACATGGCTGTGCAACATAATTATATGATAAAATTTTGCAACAGCTTGGCAGTTCTTTGACAACATAACCAGAAAGAATGATAGTTCAAGCATGACATGTTATAAAGAAAGTAATTTTTTAAAAATATTGTATTTACTTTATTTTGAGAGAGAGCACGCGAATTGGGGGGCAGAGCAGAGGGAGAGAGAGAGAGAATCTCCAGCAGACTGCACTGAGCGTGGAGCCTGACTTGGGGCTTGATCCCACGACCCTGAGATCATGACCTGAGCTAAAATCAAGAGTCAGATGCTCAACTGACTGAGCCACCCAGGTGCCCCTAAAGAAAGTAATTTTGGTTTATTTGACTAGCTGCTAATGTCACCCAGCAAGATGGTTGGGTTCATTGAATTATGGAACTGGTCAACTTCTCTGTGTTTTTCATAAGTATGCTCTAATATCCACAATAAAGGACTCAAAATCACAGGGGAAAGGTAGAGATGGATATAAATAATTGTTGGAATTAAGGAAGAATCAACAAATACAAATAATTAGAAAGCATTGTAACCTTGTAAATGTTCATTCACTCATTCAGAAGATATCTATTGAGTGCCAAGCATTCTTCTAAATGCTAGAGACATGGCTCCCACCCCTATCTTATTAGACAAATGATAAAGGAATGTGGTGTGTGAGTGCACACATATGTGTGTGCAATATTTTTAGGTTATAAATTCTGTAGAAAAATAATGCGAGATAAATGGAGAATAATTCATTATTATATAGTGTGATTGAGGAAGATGTTAGTGACATTTGAGTGGATCCTTGAAGGAAGTGAGCAAGCAGTCACATGACTATGGGTGCAGGGGGGACAGCAGGAGCAAAATCTCCAAAGGGGAAATTTGCCTTCAAAAAGAGCAAAGAGAGCAGGATGATGGAGATGAGAGTGTAACTCTTTAAGAAATTCCTCTAATATTTTTCTCTTATCCAAGTGCATTATCTTGTACCTCCCATAAAATGTTAAATAATAATGGTAATATGGGAATGTTTGTCTTATTCCTAACTTTACTGGAAATATTTTTAGCCTTTCCCTATTAAGCATGATGCTGGCTTTTAGACTGACATAGATAATATAAACAAAACCTCCACGTGTTTAAGTTGCCTATGGCAGTGTAAGAAGCCACACCAAAATGTAGAGACTTTAGATAATAATCACTTTATTATCTTCTGTTTCTCTGGGTTCACTGGACTCGGCTGATCAGTTTTTCTGCTTTATCATTCTTCAGCCTGGGTTGTAGTTGCCTGGAGGCTTGGCTAGGTTGAAGCTATCAGGATGGTTCACTCGTGTGTGGCAGTTGCTGGGGAGCCAAGCTGGAGCTCTTCACCACAGTACCTGAGTTCTTACTTTGTTTGGTCTTTCCATATGGCTTGGGCTTCATCACATTGACAACTGGGTTCTAAGAGGAAGGAAATCCTGGGCTCCAATGTACTAGAAAATCAAGTTCTCTTCATCCTCTTGGGCAAAACAGTCACAGGACCAGCTGAGATCCGAGGGTTGGGGAATAAACTCTGCCTCATGATGGTGGAGTGACATATTTATAGAAGGAGGGGAGGAATTGACAATGGTTATCTTTGGAGGCTAGCATACCATCAGTTCCCTGTTTTGCTGTTGTTATTATTAAATCAAGTTTTGTTATTATTTTTTATAGTGCTTTGTCTGTCTCCATGAAGATGACCATACTATTTTTCTCCTTGGACCTATTGATATGATGAATTTTATGTTTTTAAAAAAGATTTCATATATTTATTTGTCAGAGAGAGAAGGAGAGAAAGAGTGCACACACACACACAGGGGGAGCAGCAGGCAGAGGGAGAAGCAGACCCCCCACTGAGCAAGGAGTCTGATGTAGGACTTGATCTCAGGATCCTGGGATCATGACCTGAGCCAAAGGCAGATGCTTAACCGGCTAAGCCTCTCAGGCGTCCCCGATGAATTTTATGAATAGATTTTCTAATATTGACCTATGCTTAAATACTTGGAATAAATCTCTCTGGCACATGGCTTTATCTGGATGATTCTTCATGAGCTCCTTAGCTACTGTGATCTGAACCAGGTCTATGGAGGCTTGTAAAACCCTCAGATTATTCTCTTTTTTGTACTTCTTTATATACATGGGATGTAATTTTTCCTCTTCTCGATGTGTCCCTCACCTTAAAAAGTATATTTTTGTTTGCAGTTTTGAGACCCGTTACCACGGGGCTCTGTCTCCTCAGCTTCTTTCTACTTCTTCCCTTTTTTTCTTCAGTGAATGCTGCTGTTTTGGGCATCCTTTTAAAAATATTTTGGAATTTATGTCCTAGTTTTACTGGAAACAGTTTCCATTTTTGTTTTCTGTTTTTTCTTTTCGATGGTTTTCAGGAAGAGGAGAAAACTGAAATCATGGTCATATTGGAAGCCCCAATACGTAAATATAAAATTTTTATAGAAGTAAATATACAAGTATTAAACTGGTTTTCACAAGCTCTCAGTAGGCATTTTAGAGTTGAAATTGAGAAGTGAAAGATTTCATTATTTATGAAAATAGGGATGAGATTATTACAAGTTACTTTTTTATGTTCTTTTCTTTGGTAGCAAATACAGCCCTCTCATGGAAAGCTTGGGGCAATTTATATTGCTCTTGGGGAAAATTTTTCTCCTCCATCAACTCCCAACTGTATCTTAAAAATGTATAAATTATAGGTGTTTAACTGATAAGGATTGTTTAAGTATAGTTGGATGCAATTGGGGAAAATGCTTTTCCTTGAAGATTGACCTCAATCATTTCCCAAATTGTGGTGGGTTGAGGGTCTGGAGAACAAGCCAGAGAGTTAGCAAGAGGCCCCCAGGGTGGGGGTATGGGAAAAGGAAATGTAAAAAGTTAACTTTAGAAGTCAGAGAATGCTAGGGAAATCAAGACGGAAACAAACGCAATCTTCCAAACCACCAACTTTTGGATCCGTAATGGTGGGGACTAATTGCACTTATTAGCTATTCTGTGAATTTGGTAGCGTAGGCCTGGATTTTTCACTAGGCAATAGAGGGTTTGAGGTCTATTATCAATAGTAAACAGTACATTTACAATTAAGTCTTTAGAATAGAGTGTTTTAATATCCAAATGTTCTTGTTGTGAGTCTTTTTAAGGTCGTAAAAATGGATTTACTTTCCTGATTAGAAACAATTCCTCTGGTCCTGCAGCTGGATGATCTGGGCCGTGGAGACCCGCTCCCAGCCCCGCCTCACACCTGCTGCTGAGATAATGCCCACAGTTCTGAGGCGTTTCCACCCCTAAGAGGAACAAGCGAGCTGTATGTACAAGTTACAGTATAGGAAGCAGTACATCCGGTTCTGAGCCTATTTCGGGCATTCACACATCCACGCAGCGAATGAGTGTGCAAAGGGACGAATCAGGATTAACTGCATTCTTAGAGATGCAGTCCTGGGGAAAGAGGATGTATGTGCTTTTACGCTTTTGCTGTACTTTGTGGCTAATTACATCTTATGTCATTCTACACTTGTGGCGCATTTAATACATAAAGTGATTTATTGCTAGTAGGAAACAATAACATTTGATAGTGTTTTCCAGCACACAAAATGCTTTCATGTACATTATACAATTTGTGATTTCTTGGGAATGTTTGGCTAATACGGATTAGTTGCTTGGGGACCCCTACAACACTGTGTTATCAAGAAGACAGGTTACTTCATAGCTACCTGGTTTCAATGCAAAATTACATGTTAGAGAGAGTTGTGGTGGTAATAAATTTACTGAACAAGATATTTTTAGAGGCTCTCATGGTGGAGTGAAATTGGATGATGAAATGAGACTATAGACATTTCTAAAGAGCTTTTAAGGATAATACCCTCTCCTTTTTTTTTTTTTTTAAGACTTTATTTATTTGAGAGAGAGAGAGAGAGAGCAAACAAGGAGAGTGGCAGGCAGAGGAAGAGGGAGAAACAGACTCCCCACTGAGCAAGGAGCCTGATGCGGGGTTCAATCTCAGGGCTCTGGGATCAGGACCTGAGCCAAAGGTAGATGCTTAACCAACTGAACCACCCAGGTGCCCCTAATACCATCTTTTCTTAAAAACAAACAGACATGTTGAAGTTATCTTATAGGGATGAGATTGAACCCCAACCTGGAAAAGCACAGCTGTGTAAGGCGTACCCAAAGAATATGTTAATATATATCCTTCCTCCTTTTTTCTACCAAGAGAGTTAGGGTTTCTCTTTGTTTCTATTTGTCTCTGTCACTCACATACACACACACACAGACACACACACACACACACACACACACACACACACACAGACTCAGTATCAACAATGAGTTGGATTGCACTTATATTTCAGTCTTCCAGAGATGTCCATGAAATTCAAGGTTGGAATGCTCATACTGAAAACACTGCTGCCAGCCTTGAGCTGATAAAATTGGTATGAAAGTTAGTTTCTGACTTCACAACTTTCTCATGAAACTCTGCTGATAGTAACCACCCAGTGAGGAAAGCACAGACCCGTGGGTGACAGAATGAGGCCTTTGGTCAATAATCAACTCACTAGATGTGCTCCCTCCCCCTGTGCACCTCTGTGGGTCACCTAGGATGATGGTAGAGCAGGCCAACTGATAAAAACGGCATGCATAAATACAGAGCTTGGATGGAAATGAGACAAACACACACACACACACACACACACACACACACAACCAATCTGTAACTCAAAGGAAGAGCATCTGTCAATGCTGGGAGTTCACTGCAGAGACATGCAATGGGGACCTAGAGACAGACAGACAGAACCACAGGACCTCTTTCTTAGACTAATAGGTCCTACTTTAGCAGTAGTCCCCATGGTTGATCATAACTTCCTCCTTTTCAACTCTACACAGCAGTGTGGGTAACACCTGGAGGAAGTGCCCCCACCATTTTCACAAGCGGCTTTCAGCTTTGAATTTCATGAGAAACAAACTTAAGGTCCACCTCTCTGCCCACGAGCCCCAAACTCCGCTCTCACTCATTCGTAGCACTTGCCATCAACACTGCTAGGTGAGCTTAGAGCAGTAGGAGCGCCTCCGCGTCCTTCCTTCTCTCCTCGTTAGCTCCTTTTTGTTCTTCAGATACGCAGAGGTGAGGAGAGCAAGAAATAAAACCCGTTTTGAAGTTGCGTTCCTCTGCCTTTGTTCTCTTGGCATTCAGACTCAACACAATACCAGGCCGCTCCCATTATGAAGTGGGTCCATTCACACTGAAATCATCTCAGATTCTTTGAAGGCGGAGATGCTAAAACCATTTGGAAATTGTACAGCAATGTTGTATTTAAACCTTTTATAGTCTAAATCCCTCATTTTAGGCTTTAAGACAATCGTATTGGGCGTCTATGATGACGAATGATGCAGTTTTCATCACTAGGGGATCCATGGCATTCCTGACCCCGGAAAAGGTGCTACATCATTTCTTTGGTGTTAGAAATATAATCAGCATTTATAATCCCGTGTCTACTATAAGCCCATGTATGATGGGGGGAAGAGCCTTGCCTAAGTAAGAGGGGCAGCCTGGAAGAGGGGAGAAAGGCAGTTATTTTAAGGGGGGTATTCACACCACCAAGGGACAGCAGAGAAGGAGGAGGAAAGCTTGGGGGGTTTTATTGCCTCAAGAGACCGAGCATGACAATATAAACATTAGAGATAGGCATAATGCCAGAGTCTTCAGTAAAAAATTCCAATTCTGCCTTTTGAATTTCTACGTCTTTGGTCATCGAGCAACAGTGTGCATGAGGGAGGAAGCAGTTAGGCAATCTTTTCTAACTCAGGCAATGCCTGGATGTTTTCTAAGAACTGCAGCTCTCACATGACGCGCCTGCTCTGACTTAATGGAGAACTCCAGGCAGCCCCGGCCTTCCAACAGCACCTTCCCTGGGGAGGGAGATGGAGTTACGCAGTCAGGGAGTCCAGGGACCAGGCATTCCTGTGCTTGTCTTCATCCTTAGAATACAAGAAACTTCGTTTCTGAGACTTGATGTCAAAATGAGGAAAGAGCACTTGGGACATCTGGGTGTCTCCATCGGTTGGGCATCCAACTCTTGATTTCAACTCAGGTCATAATCTCAGGGTTGTGAGATCAAGCCCTGCATTGGGATCTGTGCTAGGTGTGGGCTTTGCTTAAGGGTCTCTCTCTCCAGGGAGACGAACCATGAGAGACTATGGACCACAGGAAACAAACTGAAGGTTTCAGTGGGGAGGGGGGTGGGGGGAAGGGAAACAGGGTGATGGGTATGGAGGAGGGCACGTGTGGTGTTGAGCACTGAGTGTTATACGTAACTAATGAATCATTGAACACGACATCAAAAACTAATGATACAGTGGCTAACTGAACATAAAAAAAAAAGATTCTCTCTCTCCCTCTCCTTCTGCCCCTCTCCTCTACCCCGTCTCGAAAAATGAGAAAAGAGCACAATTTGGGGAGTAACAGAGAGGAGAATCGCCCTCGGTACTGAGGAAAGGATCCTAGTGGGTCTTAGTGGAAAAAGTCCACAGAGTCTGGGGCTGAAAGAACCCTGTCCTTGAAGAATTATGGAGAAGAATTTTACTTAATTTTCTCCTTCCATAGATTGGATAGACATTGCTCAGGGGTAGACTTGCATTATTCCTTCCGAATCGCTGATTAATTCACCACGGCAGAGACATGCAGTCCTTTCTGACTTCTTTTACGTCACAGAATCATTTCCATAACTGAATTTCTATGATTCGCACATATACCATTAAAATATTTCTGAAGTATTTTTTTCCCTAATAAAGGACAAAATTTAAATAGTATTAGCATGAAATTTGGCTGATCAGGAACTGCTTGTCAAGTTAATATACCACACGGCCTTTCTCCTAAAAGATGTACATTCCCTTTCACGTAGAATTCACCAGAGGAAGGTACTGCAGAGGGGGAGGGAAACTCTTAATGCACATACCACAGAAAGTTTGGGATCCTTTAAGAAAGAAAGTAGGAGAACATGGAAAGACTAAATAAGAACAAAAACAATTTTTATGAGGCTCTTTCTTGAGTATGCCATATATCTTTCAATGGCAGATTATTGATTTTAAGAACCATGGAAAGAAAAAAAATGTGCATTAAATCCTCTGAAGTCTCCATTTTCAGATACTTTGTTTAAAGGTTGTTGGTGTCCATTTACAAAGAAATAGAAAAATGGCAACAACTTTTAATGGACAAATAGCTCATTCTGCGGGCTGATCTTTCTCACCCTCAGAATGCTTTACTTGGTGCTTTTTCTCTGGGCTCTGAGTTAATTGCAAGGTTTGTGGGAATAACCAGACATTGGCTGTAAAACCAGAGCTAAGTGTCTCTGTCAGTCGAATAGAAATTCTTTTCTTCACTTCACAGGGAACAGACTTCTAAACTGTTCATGAGGGGGTGAAAGATGGGGAGGCTGAGGCAGTGATGCAATCAGAAAGGAAATCTATGGGGGGCGTTTTCCTAGCTCCTTGTGACATTGAAGGCAAATAAAACATGTTTTCCCAAATGTTCTGTGGATGCTTTGAAAATTCTGTTAATCTATATTCCTGACCCCTTTCCTCTCCTTCCCTATCACTGTAAGCTCTACCTTGCAACTTTGGAAATCGTTTGAGGACCCACGTATCAAACTAGGCATAATGCGAAGTAATTTCTTTTACTGTGTAAGTTACTATACTTAAGGTTAGTTGATGACGTAGTAGGGTTCAAAATAACTCATGATCTCTTGTACGTACCCCAGAACTCTTATAGCTTAGAGCCTAAGATTCTCCTTGTATCCAGAAAAATCTGAGTTCTAGACTACCTTGGAATAAGATGTCTTTTGTGAGACTGACATTCAATCTGTGGTAATTTGTGAGGTGGCCAAATAGGATGTCTGGCTAAATCAACTTTTAATGTGTTAATGGGCAGAAAGTAAATGAAGCATAAAAGTCATTCAGAATGATTTGTAGTCTCATGGGTACCAAATCCTAGTAAGACTAGCATATCTGTTACAATGATCAGGTATTCAGTACTATAAAACACAGCGATCTATGGTAACGACAGGGACCAAAATGTCTCCTAGAATACCAAAAATGTGTCAACCTATGGAGCCAAGATTAATTCTGGGATTTGAAGAAATGCCATGTTTTGAAAGCCTTAACGTGATATTGTAATGTAGATAAACCCGGGAATAACTTAATAGAGACGTATTCAAATGCTGGGGGAGAAATGTAGTCCTCTTCTGTTGGTGACTTCAGTCCTTCACACTAGTCAGATTGACCTAACTTAACTTAAATAACAAGCAAAAAAGAAAATAAAAGACAAAAGTGCTTGAAAAGATTACTTAGTGTAGATATTTACATCCTGTTAATGACTGTACCTAACTATTTTGACAAGATGCCCAATTATACAGAACCATCTCCAAAGCTACCGTGTGCCAGCTATGGAGTCGAAATGCAAGCTGTTCACGATTGACTGAAACTGAATTTGTGAGAAGCAACCCATTAAAAATGGGGAAGTACCAGGTCAGATTTCTATGAAAGGAGCTGGAAAGATCTGGGTGTATTGTCTGAAGACAAGGAGGTAAATTTCCTCAGTCTTCAAATACATTAAGAGTCATCATTCCGAGGATGATAATAAGGAGTTCTCTGTTTTTGCTGAGCTTGAGGGAGAGGAAATAGCTCAGATCTGGGGCCTCATGGATTCCGTTTATCTAAAATGAAGGACTTGATACGAAGAATTAGTAAGAGGGGTAAATGAATGGAATGAACAGAATAAAACCTCTACAGCAAAGTTTGTACCTAATATTGACACTTAAAATTTAACATTCGTTCTCTCTTTTGAAACGTTTGGTTAAAAACATGTCTACTATAGAAAATTCTTAAGGCTCTTATTTACCAGCTCGAACTATGGCAAATGTCATGTGAAATTCGTTTTAGTTGAGGGAAGAAGCATTTAGGGCTCATAGTGCAAGCTTATCCAACATGAGCAGAAAGGAGTCTTGAGAGAGAGAGAGAGCGAGAGAAACCAGTTTCCTTCTCATATCTCTTACTTTGACAAGTATAAAATGTCTCATTGTTAATGTCTACAAACATGTTCACTGCATTTCTTGCAAATATACCAGCTGAAAATTAGTACACTTTCTAGCTAATGAGTGCTTGTGTTTTATAAATATCATTCATAATTCCTAGGAGTTTTATACCTGTTATACATTAAAGAGATTATTGACTTACTCTTTTTCCTCATAATTAATCTCATTATCTGGAAGAAAAGTTACATGGCACATACTTTAAGGAATTAAGCTTTTCTTTTTGTCTCTAGTATATAACATCCAAGAAGCAGAGATAAAACACAACTCCTTTATATAATTAGGAAAACAACTTCTGCCTGGTTAAATCACTCAGAACTCACAAGTTTGAAATTTGACTGGAACAAAACGTTTTGGAATTTTTTTCCTAGAAAAATAAAATTGTTTTGCAAGTTCTAAAGCAAATCAATACAATAGTTTGGAATGAATGTAAACATGATGCTTAGGATTTATTCTTTTAAGATGTGGGAGGATCAAATTGCAACGGAGAAAATTATCCTGATGATTCATACAGAATGCTAACTTCAGTGTAAGTGCAGTGGTTAATACTGTGAGACTCGTGGATCTCATTCATTCATTCATTCATTCATTCATTCATTCAGTAGACATTTCTGAGTGTCTGTTGTGCCATAGGCTCATCCCCAGGCATTGGGACATAAGAGAAAACAAGACAGAAAGAAGCTTGCCTTTATGAAGTGCACATTCTAGAGGGAAGCAAGAAGTGAACAATTAAGTAAACAAATAAGATGGTAATTACAGAGAAAATAAATAGGTCTTGAAAGGAAGCTTTATTTAATCCAAGTGGTCTGGCCTCACTGAGTAGATAACATTTGAGCTGACAGATTTGAATCCTTTCTGCCACTTCCAGCCTTGTGATGTTGGACAGGTGACTTCTGAGTTTCAGTTTCCTCATCCATGAAATGAAGATACTTACTACCTAGAGAAATTGTGGGGCTCAAAGAAGTAAGCAAAAGTAACACATGGTTTGACACATATTAAATTCTTAGCTAAATAGTATTAATGAATTATGATTAGTATTTTTTTTAAGTAGGCTCCGTGCTAACCATGGAGCCCAACAAGGGGCTTGAACTTACCCCCTGAGATGAAGACCTGAGCTAAGATCAAGAGTCAGAGGCTTAACTGACTGAGCCACCCAGGCGCCCTGCAAGTTATTATTTTTACTAATCAACTGTAGCTATTCCTGCAAAAGGAACAGGCAGCAGTTTTGTCCACTGTGTTGCATTCTGCTCAGGCCGCACAGAGCACTGTTTCTCCCCTGTTGGCCAGCAGAATCACATTCTGAGGCCTGATTTGCTAATTCGTATTAAAACAGCTGGAGAAACTCCAAAGGGAGCCTCGGTCCCCACTGGCAGGACTGTTTGTCAACTGGTTGACCGAGTAAGGGTGCCTGAGTCTCAGTTCTGAGATTTCTGCCTCCCCCAGAACTGACACGCTATCTCTTTCAGGAACCAGACTCTAGCCCAAGGAGAAGGCTTTCTGGACGCTCAGTAACTGCTTTTTAAAGAGGTTTTCCATTTTTGTTTTTCCCAAATGTAGGTCAAAGCGTGAAGAGCAGAAGGATTGGCCGAGGGGAAACAGATGTTTATGTTCATTTCATAATCGTAGGGCTGGGTGGATGTGGAAAAACAGAGCATCCAAGACGTCCAGAGCTACACCAAAACCACCCCAAGGGTCCCCAGCTCCTTCCTGTTTTTTTAAGACTCCTTTGCTTCTTCCCCTGAGAGGAGGCGTTCTCTAATTCCCCTCAGCGAGCCCACGGCAGTCTCCCAGTCAGGCCGTGAAGAGAGAGATTCACAGTTGTGGGACTTCGTTAGTCACAGCCGAGGCTTTTCTCCCAGCGGCTGGTGCTCGGGGCACCCCAGTTTGCTTAGTCAGCCCCCTTCCTGCTGTCTTACAATTCCTACTCATCTCTGTTCTGAGCTCCGAGGCTTCCCTGCCCTCCCCGCCCCAGCTCTCCCCCAACACTGCCTGAGTTTCAGCCTCGTGCCTTCTCCTTCTTCCAGGATCTCTCTGGACACCAGATCTTTGACGAGAGCACGCTGGTCCTCGTTTAGGAATTTGCTAGTTGTTTCTGAGAGGTTCTGAAAGCCTTTTCTGTTTTATACAACTTTCCTTGTCAGAAACTCCCAAGTCAAGAAATTATATATGTATATATTTATGGATATGTATTTTTAAGCTGCTTTTTACTGACTGATGTTTTGTCCTAGAACTGTCCCTCTTGGCTTGATTTATAGGCCCCCTATAGTATAAAGAAAGGTTTTCTGAACTTGCTAAATGACATTAGATGGAACTATATGACCTTAGGATGTCCAAAAGATGTCGAAGTGTAAAATGGCAGTTTCACGGGCTCCGTCTACTAAGCAACGCTTAGGATGCTTGTTGAAATTTATATTTACCGCTCTTTCTCTCAGTGGGCTTGATATAGCAGACTAAGGCTATAGCACGGGCTAAAGATTCTGCATTTTCAACAGGCCTGTCTTTCTGATGAGCAGGCAAGTTTGGGAAATACAGGTATGTCATTTGTAGCGGAATAAACACCCCATTCAATATAACGTGCAGGGCAGTTTCTATCCTCTATGTGGGGCCATTGTATTTGGCCTAAGAAATTTCAACTTAGTGATTATGGTAAAGATTACTAAGAGTCTGTTAAAATCTGTTCGCCTTTTCTTCGAGCGTAAAGCTAGCCTCTGTCACAATCACGTGGGGCCCAGGGTCTAACTCCTCCATAATGAAGTGTGAACAGAAGGGATGCACGCCCCTTGTGGATCTGGCCCACACCACCGCGCCTTGCCGTCGCTCCTCCCTACTCTTTTATCTTCTGCCATCTCGACACAGGCACTACAGAGTCCCAGGTAACCGCAGAGTCACAAGATGGAAAAAAGTCAATCCTTGAATAGCCACATGGAGCAGAACCATCTCGTCAACACGAACACTTGCCCAGTCTGTTATCTGAGCAAGAAATAGAATTCTAATAGTTTGAATCAGTCTATGCTCGAGTCTATCTGTCACAGCGTCCTAGTCTATTGAGTGTGGTGTCATTACAAGAACCTAAAAAAACCCAAACTGTGCTGTTGGCTTAGCTGTTCAGTGGCAAGAAAACAGAACAGTCTGGAAAGATCAAGATCTATGCTGTCCTGTGGCAAGACTGTAGTTTTGCAAAACTGTTGTCTGTGAAACCCGCAAGGTAAACTGAGTTCCTATAGGGTCTACAGCACTCGAAGGAAAGATTGGGGAAAACCCGAATGTTATTGTATGTTAACTGTCACATATTGTATTTAGCAAGGGGTTCTAAGAAAGAAAAGAGCTGAACTGGTTGTTTTTTTAAAGCAGAGATTGATAGAACACAGGTAAAATTGATTATTTTTGGATTCCACAAATAGAAGATACAATTAAAAAAGGATTTGAGCCACAAAGGTCCATTTCT
The DNA here is from genome assembly GCF_024610735.1 of Ursus americanus. Lineage (NCBI taxonomy): Eukaryota > Metazoa > Chordata > Mammalia > Carnivora > Ursidae > Ursus > Ursus americanus. The sequence goes on along the minus strand of NC_142152.1, from coordinate 10,161,309 downwards.
CTGCTTAAGCGGGAGAATCAGCTCTGTTTCAAAGATAAGATCCCTTGCATCTAAGCTTCCTGCTTCGTACAGACTTTTGGTAGCTGTTGTTAATTTGAGAGAGAAAAAAAAAAGACATTGGCTGCAGGAAGCAGACAAAGCATGTTTAAGAAGTATGTCTAAGAAAGACATACTTTGGTCTTGGATGTGGTTACTGGTCCATGGAATTTACCAGAAACCTTGTAAGATTTTGAGACTTGTGTTTCCAAAGAAACGCCAGACTTGGACTGAATATGCTTATAGCTGTAAAACAACACTGAGCCCCCAAAATTGTACAAACAAGAAGCAGGCTGTGAAAGTGTTGTAGTCCCTGAGAAAAACATGCTTCCCAAGGCCTAATTCAGATGTGTGTTATGGAGGACAATGGATGAAGAAGAACCTCCCAGACCTGAGCCAGGAAAAGTCAAGACTAATGGAGGCGAAGTCAAGACTAAAGGAAGCCTGAATTCCTCCTCCCAGAGAATAGCATCAGGGTCAATTCGAGAAACTTCTTCCATTGACAGCACAGAGGGGCTTCCCAATGTTTGCTGTCAGGATTCTGTTAATTGCTATGTGTCTCCCATTCTTTCCTTTTCTGACAGGGTTTTGAATATTTTGGTTATTCTATCGCTGTTCTACCATCGTTTAAGGGGTGTATAAATGGGGCAGATGATGAATCTCCTATCGGACCACCAGGAGCCATGTCTCCATCAGATGGAAACACCTGTGTTTCACCTGCAAACACCAGACTCTTATTTGTTGTGGTGACAGAATGGGACTCTGGGCGGTCCCTCTGTGGAAAAGGGCAAGTTGGTTTTACATGGGGGAAAAAGTGTGAAAGGATATTTAGTGGCTGAAGAGTCTGATACAAGCAGAGATGCCTGGTCTCCGCTGAAATCTATTCTTCCCTCTCTTGGTGGGCTTCCTATCCCAGGCTCTCTTAGACTGAGGTGTGGCCTTGGGACTCATTTACAAGTCCTCCGGAGTGTGACTGGAAATGATGTCTGTCACTTCCAGGCTTGGCCCATAAAACTTTCCATTTGAGTTTGTCCATGTTCTTTCTCATTAGGCTGGTTGGAGGCAGATAACTATGAGATCCCAGGGGATGGCAAGGTCACAAGATGGAAGGAGCCCAGTGTCTAAATGACTAAATGGAGGGAAGCGGCCCCACTGACTTGAATACTTGCCCAGGACCATCACATCAGCAAGGAACACCCTGCCAGGGTGTTGATCCCTTACACGTTTGGGTTAGGTTAGCATACCCTAACTAACAGTGGCTTTTTGATTAATGTTAATAGATAAAACTCTACACTCCTTATGTTATTTGTTTTACTGCTTCATGGCCTCCATTTACTCCTTTACAAGTCATTTAACCTGGGGCATATTGGTTAATATTTTTGCGCCTTGATTTCCTCATCAGTGAAACTGGGAAAAGAATACACCTCATAAGAGCATTGTGAGGAGGGCATGAATTGATGTATGAAAATATCGCAGATATGCCTGAATCATAGCCAAGACTCTGGAAGCGTACGGTGACTGTTATTGCTGTTAATACATGCACTAGTAACACTCGAGTTTCATCATTAACACTATTACACCGCTTGTTGGATCACACATGGCTGTAATGAGACTCATGCTAACGCCGGAAATGAAGAGCACCGGAAATAAAATCTGTATTTCACAACCAAGACAAAACCAGGTGGATGCACATGAATCAGGTCCTTCTGTTTCATGAAAATTGGGCACATTCAAGAAGTCGGTGGACTTCAGAGCTTTCAGGAACAATGCCAGGACACTCTGTGACTCACGGTTGGTCTCTATTGAATTCATGATGGAATTTATCCTGACTGCGTTACACCTGGAAACGAACTGTTTGGATTCTGTTGACTATCCCAGCAGGTGGCACGGATTTTTGTATGTGGGAAGGTGAATTTTCAGCATCATATCAGCACCTGCGTCCGTACACAGAGGGTAGGGCCTCGATCATAGGCCCTTGCAATCCTGTGCTCAGGATGGATGAGGGAGAGCATTTCTCTTGAGTTTTCTTACCTATCCTCTCCTGGGAGTTCTGAGTTTGTTGTCCGTCTTCATGCTGCCTTTGTAAAACGGGCAAACTGTACCCAAAACATAAACGTCCATGTGCTGGGCCGTCCCTGAGCCAAATTTGCTACTTGTCTCACACTAAGAGGGAAAAATAGCAGATTTTGAAAAAAGCTATTCCAGAAATAAAATACTGTTTCCCTGAAGCCCAACCTCCATGGGCAGGTTGGTAGTAAAATTTATGAAGGATTTCTTAGGCTGGACGTGAAGGGAGTCAGGCCATGTGGAGCTAAGTGTCTTGAGGTCACAGGGAGCCTGTCCACTGAAGCCTGAACTGGTCTTGCTCCTTGGTTTGTTGCCAGCTAAAACTGGAATGCGGGACGGCTGGGAACTGCCGACGCTCTTTCCAATCCCGGGAGCATGGTTGTTTTTGGGTCACAGATACTTAATTTTCTTTATCCCTCTGCTATTCTCCTTTCTTACTCCCAAGAGCTACAGCTCACAATTTACCATCTCTGCAGTTCGCTTTGGCTTTCGGAGTGTAATCTGCACCCTTGAAGCCTCTGAGTGCGCTTGCTTTCCGAAGCATCGTGGGGTGGAAGGAGCTGTCTGTGTAATTCCCACCACTGCACCTTTGGTGTGGCCTCCAAGGGTCCAGAAAAAGCATCAGCCGCACATTACGCCCCCTCGAAAGGAGATATTGGGGGGTTGGATACCTACAAGATTTTATGTCTTTGAGCGTCGTTGCATTTAGAGGGAATGGAGTCAGTGAATCCACTGGTCCATTCTTGTCTCCTCTTACACAAACTTCTTTTATATTTTCGTCTAAGGTTAAAATCTGGTGAATTAGTTCATAGTCCCATGAGAGTTGTTTCAGGTTTCCTTTGGGCTTACAGAAAATGAACCTCATCCCTTCTCTAGAGACTCTCAGGTGTCTTCAGAAAGAGCAAAAGAGAAACTCCTGAGTAAATATTCCCGAATGGGTAGAACCATGTCACAAGTCTGTACAGGCCTGGGGTTTGGTTTTATTCACTTTCTATTATTTTGTGTTACTCTCCCCCCCCCCCCCCCCCCCCCCGGTGGATTGGAGAGTTTCCCCTCCTGCTCTGGCCATCAAGGTTGTGATTAAGTCTACCTTGGATGGGTCGCCATTTAATTAGGTGAAAAAGTTCTCTGTGAAAATGACTTCCTTTTACATCTCACTCAGCTGATAGAGCAACTAGATTCCCACCCCACCCCCCCATGAATCATGTGAATTTCCTGCATAGGCAGCTGGATTTGCAAATAGTGACTTCAACAATGAGTTTTGAAGCACAGGCGTTTTTTAAACAAATTCTAGGAGGGGTGGGTGATAGAAGAAAGAACCATAGACAAAATAGTTCTAAGCCAGAGGCTGATGGAGGTGGTGAAAGATGTACACCTGCACAGGCTCCAACGTGAACAGGAGTATTTGACACACCCATGTACATGAACGTACAAACCATGGACAGAGTCTAACCCGACACACAATCTCACAAAACACAAAATGGAAGTGCTATCCTTACGTCTTATGTTATGTGAAGCATCACTTGATAATACTTCATCACAAAACTCAAGGTTCAAGACAAGATAAAGATAGAAGAAATGTGACTGTTCCATGGTGGGCTGTAAAAGCTCTAAAGGTTCTTAGGACATCTGGAGTCGTCCTAGAAGGGAGGAGGAAGCAGGGCCCAGAGATGTTTCTCAGGTTCACTTGTCGAAAGCATGAGTGGCCTGATCTATTTTCATCCCGCTGCCCCTAATTTTTAGTCCTAGCCCTTGGTGGAACTTGGGGTCACTCTGAAACATGCTCTGTATATAAGAACTGTAAGGCTTTGAGGGGGCCTCTCAAAATTCAGGTAGGCTTTTGAATATAATGCATATGGAGCAATTTGCAGCTCATCTGTTTCCAAATGAAATTTATGCATTGCAGTTACATCATTCAACAGACGTGACATTGGCCGCTTGGGTCAAGAAAACTCAATGCTGTGCTACCATTCCAGTAGAGATAAAATGATACTTGTGAACAAAATAGTTCAAAAATAGAATAAATTTAATAAATTTCTAAACACATTCATTCCTAAAGATTGGACCAGCAGTTTGTTCATTTATTCAGCAGTTTCAATGGACCAGAAATTCCATAAACACTGGAGGACAAAGATGATTAAGACATACCAATTCATTCATTCCATGACTATCTGTTGAGAATCTATTGTATGTTGGGGTCTTTTTTAAAAGCTGGAGATAGAGCAGTGAACAAGACAAAGTCCTTGTCCTCATGGAGTTCATATTCAAGTGTGGGATAAAAATGGTAAGCAAATAAATAGAAGTATAATGCCAGTAGTGTGAAATGTTATAGGTATGTAGCAGGGTAAGTGGTTAAAGAGTGACTGTGTGTGTGTGTGTGTGTGTATGTTTCTGTCAGTGGATGTGTTAAATAAGGTGGTCAATTGAAGCTGAAGAGGATAGAGGGTCTGGGGGAATAGTGTCAGGCTGGGGGAAGGTCAAGTGTGAAGTCTTCAAGGAAAGTGGGATATCGGTGTGTTTGAGGCATACCAAGATGGTTGGTATGGCTAGAGCAGAAATACTGTAGAGGAAAGTTAGGAGATGGGGGTGGAGAGATGACAGGGACCAAGTCATGGCGTGCCTTGTAGACCATGATGAATGACGGGATCTGAGTGTGAAGGGTTTGGAGGATTTGGGCTGTGAATAGCCCCCCTGCCAGCTGTGTGGAGAACTGACTAGAGCCGGGCAAGCTTGGAAGCAGGGAGAGGTGATTACAGTAGTTTAGCTGAGACATGACAGTGACTTGGACAACAGTGAAGCAATGTAGGTGGTGAGAAATGATGAGGAATTTTGAATGTTGCACTGATCAGTAGTGGGAAGGGGTAATAATGAGTGGTTTGAATGGACAGGGTGGGGGGTAGTGTCATAGGAAGGAAGGAGTTAAGAATAATACTGAAGTTTTTGTTCTAAGCAACTGGATGCAAGACAGGGGTCATGTACTTGCATGGGGGAGTCCAGGGGAGGACCAGATTGGGGGAGTTAAAGAATTTTGTTTTAACAGGTTAAATTGGAGATGCCTATTAGATATTCAGAGGGACAGTTGGATATATGAGCCTGGGTCTCACGGAATATAGTGGGAACAGAGATATAAATGTGGGGGCCATGGTATATAAATAATAATTAAATCCATGAGACTAAACACAACCAACTTGGGTATGAGTGTACAGGGAACTTAGGGACTGAACCCTGAGTTTTGTCACATATACTGGTTGGGAAGAGAAAGAGTAGGCAACAGAGGAGATGCAGAGAGATTTGCCAGTAAAGGGAATAAAAGCCAGGAGAAACTGTTATCCCAGAAACCAGGCAAAGAAACAGTAATAAGCCATAAAAAAGCCTCCAAGCCATCCAGTAAGATGAGTGCTGAGAACTGACCATGGGATTTGGCAAGACACAACCTTCTCCCTCAGGAGCTCAGAGAATAGTGGGAGTTGGAAAAACAAGAAAACAGATAAATTGCTCTATGTGGTGGAAGCCATCTTCTAGAAATGTAAAGAAATTTCTGGAGATGGGTTGAAGATGGAGCAAAGAACTCTCCTTTTGGAGTCAAGGGGATTTGGAGGAGAAGGATGCCTGAGGAAAGATGCCTGCAGGAGATGTACTTTTGGGCAGAGGGAAAAGAACTAAGATTCATAAAATTTAAATATTTTTTCTAGCTCCTTGTTAATTTTTTTTTTACAATCACTCATTTAAGACTGCTATATTTCCCTTCCCAATTTAATATCCCACTACTATTACCCCATGCATATTTTGTCAATTATCAATACACATGATTACTATATTATAAGGACATTACATACATTTCATCACATCCTACTCCATTTGGAGGATACTTTAAGAATTGTATTTTTCTTTGTTGTAGTCTTTATCTTTTAATTTTAGAGTGGGGGAGGGACAGAGGGAAAGGGAGAGAGAGAGAATCTCAAATAGGGTCCATGCCCAGCGTGGAGCCCAATACAGGGCTTGATCTCACAACCCTAAGATCATGACCTGAGCTGAAATCAAGAGTTGGATGCTTGACTGACTGAGCCACTCAGACGCCTCTGTAGTCTTTATCTTTTAATGACATTTTAATTTCCTTTCATAACTGTGTGCAAGTGTAGAGAACTTAGTCTTAACAATAATAGCTGCTATGTACCTAACACTTGTCATGTGTGAGGCACTGTTCTAAGAACTTCACATGTATTTATTTTGTTCTCACAAACACTCCTAATGCTTCTATTGTCCTTTTTGTGTGTGTGTGATAACTGAGGGACAGAAAGGTTAAGTAACTTGCTCAAGGCCGCACAGCAATGGCAGTGCCAGTATTAGAGCTAAGCTCTGGCTTAAAAGCCCACCATGTTGAGCAGTATGCTTCAGTATGCTTCTATACGTATTATTGTTATAGCTCTGCTTTCCTGGGATGGGCAGCTGTTAGGGAAAAACCTTCAAGGGGTAGTCTCTCTTAGACTAAAGCTGCGATGTTCTAAAGACTCAGGAATTCAGTTGCTGCTGGCGATTTCAGAATGCACCAGTAGGACCCAGACACTGGATACTGAATACTCATCCACACGGGGAAGACAGCATTAGTGCTTTTACATTGCCTGCAGGTTTTCATGGAACTGTGTCAGGATTTACATTCAATCAGCTCATATATGGGGAGGGCTGTGGTAAAAGGAGCTTGTGTTTGTGATGGAAAAGACTCTTTGCAAATGGAAAAGTTCATGTCATTCGGATCTTCGAAGTAGGAGGCTCCTGTCTTCATTCCCTTTTATAATGTAACTGAAAGCGTAATGATGACTGTGTACTCAAAAAGGTACAGGGTGTAAATCAAAGCAATGGTGATTGGGAATGCCTGCTATGGGCAAAGCATGGCCTTGGGGAAAGTGGCTGTGATTTCCTGAGAAGTAAAATCATAGAGTAGCCAAAATCCTTAAGGTGCCTTGATGCTCAAATAACAGTAAGTATATACACAATTGAGATATAACATAATTTCATCCTAGTGGAATCTAGTGGTAGTTCAGCCTTTGTTTGATTGCTAAGGTATTTTTTATAGGCTGACTTGATCCCTAAAGATGGTTTTATCCTCTTTCTTTCTTATACTAGATGGATAATATTGGTTCAACCAAGAGATGGGGATCGGAATACATCACTTTCAAAAGCACTTGAGGCCTCTTCCTTTAGTAAATTTGAGGGCCCACCTTTGATCTAAAAGTTTTTGAAATTAGGTATCAGCCAGTTTTCTTTTCCTGGCAGAAAGAGGGTGTGGAATAAATAATCTTTGCTAAGATGTTTCCATGTCAAGTATTTTAGTAATTTACTTAAATCCCAGACCTCTTAATCTTGTTAGTTTTTCTCCCCCCTCAGAGTGAAAGTCTTCTGTTTTCTTTATTCTGTTCTCATTAAAACGTTCTTCTCTGGGCACAGTCATTTTATTTTCAGAAAAGCTTACGGGAGCCAGACTTAAAATTTGCTCTTAATTTTTACAAATATAAAAAAAAAGCCTTCTGGGAAGTGGATACTATTTTCACTGTGGTACTCTCCCAATCTGCTATGTAATATTGTCGTGAATCATGTGACTGTAGGAGAAGGAGGGGACTAGGTGATTGTTTAGTTCTGGAAAAGAAGCTACTTCCTAACAGAGAGAGGATTTCAAATGGCCACATAGCAAAGCCAACATTCGCACAGGTTTCCTGTGGGCCACTTCCCCTTTGCTGAACCTGACCCAAAGCCAAGGTGAAGGAAGGGAAAATTTTCTCTTGTGCAATCTCAGATCCTGATAACTCACCCAGCTGATCACTCTGTTGAAAAAAGTTATAACATTAGGCAACTATAAGCTTGAAGAATTTCATGAACTTTTTTTGAGGAACAATAAAATTTGTTTTGGAGATTAAGAGAAAAAGTAAGAATGAAATGGAAAAATTGATGGGGCGCGTGGGTGGCTCAGTTAGTTAAGCGGCTGCCTTCTGCTCAGGTCATGATCTCAGGGTCTTGAGATCGAGTCCCGCATCAGCTCCCTGCTCAGTGGGGAGACTGCTTCTCCCTCTGCCCCCTCCCTGCTCATGTTCTCTTTCCCTCAGTCTCTCTCTCAAATAAATAAATAAAATCTTTAAAAAAATGGAAAAATTGAGATAAGCTATCACATTGACAACTACACTCACAAACTTTAGAACACTCAGAAAACAGAAGTAACTGAAAGGGTTAAGTTGTGATTACCGCATTTTAACTGTCATGCCTTAAAATATTTTATGTCCAATTTAATCCTTTCTGGACATATTTCAAAATGATTCAAACTTTATTTTTATCTTTATTTTTACCTTAAAAACTTATTAATTAAAGATATTTCTTTTAATTCAAGATAGGGACTGCCTAATAGATACTTAAAACCTTTTAGTACTCCCTCCCCCCATCCAGAGCCCCAGGAAAAGAAAAGTCCAATAGTACAGCCACTGATTGTTATAAAAAAAAAATGAGTGTTCTAATGTTTGTTAATCTTACCATTTCATTTATGAATGGCATGAGGTAAATATATGAAAAGTGGCAAAAATACTTCTTTCACTAGTTGTGTGGTTAGTGGTGATTTTTTTTTTTAAGTTGTGTTGCAGTTACATTACATTTTAGAATGTTCCCATGAAAAGTTATGAATCTTCCCAAGAACGTTAGTGAAATCTCTGGCCCCGAAGCCTGGAGGGCCGTTCAGGGTATTTCCCCAGTGTTAGTCATTTGATTTAAGGGGGGAAAGTGTTAGGATACCAATCGACGGACGAACTGTCCTAAGGGCCAGCAGAGACCTTGGCTGTGCGCGTCGCTCCGTGGCTGCTGCCAGGCCCGCACCCGGCACTGACTGCCCCAGAACGAAAGCAGGCCCCTCCGAAGTCGGGGTGTGGCCGCCCGCGCCTGCCCCCGTGCGCAGGGACGGCTTCTCCACCTTTGCTTACCTGCGTAGTGGTCAAACACGGTGGGCACGTACTCCTCCGGGAAGGCGTCGTTGGCGTAGCTCATCAGCAGGCAGGTCTTGCCCACGGCGCCGTCCCCCACCACCACACACTTCAGCATCTTCTTCTCCTCCGTGCCCCCGCAGCCGCAGCTGCTGTCACCTCCCTCCGTGCAGCTCATCCCCGCGGCTCCAGCTGCGGGCACCGTGCAGCTGCTGTGGCTTCTCCGGCTTCTCCCAAAGCCCATGGAGCGCGGGAAGCGAGCGAGCGGCAGGCTGGAGATCACTCTGCCTTACTCAGGGGGCCTGGGATCGCGCGGACCTGTCCGAGGCAGCGGGCACGTGCCCTCGTGCTTACCATGCTGGCCAGGAGAGGTAGCCCACATCTGGGAGAATGATTAAAAGCATCTGTCCCTTTTCCCTCCAGTTTGAGTTAAGAAACTCTCACTTTTCTCTGAATTCTAGGGGCTTCCTGGCAGTCTAGAAATTTCAACAGCCCGAGGGTGTCCGCCGTGCTCTTCCGCTCTCCAGCCCGGCTGAAGACTCGGTGGAATTCTGCTAAATCTTCCTCTTTTTCCACTTCACATCTAACATGGAGGGAAGCTGGGCTTTTTAATGGAGTTTTCCCCTTGCTTCCTCCAGCTTGCGAGTATCAGGAAATCATGGGTTTCCTGCTCATTCCATATTAGGATCAGTGGGCTGGGGAAGGCTGCAACAATGGGAGCTCTGTGTGTGTGTGTTTGTACTTGCGGGGAACGCTGCCAGGGCATGGAGTGGGAAAACACTAGGGGTCCCACTGCAGACTCAAGCTGTCAGACTTCCTGTTTCATCTGCCGCTGGGGAGGCTGTTTGCCTGGGGCTGGCTGGGAAGAAGCTGACGACAGGATGGAAACTGGGGAGTGCTGTCTGCCACAGAAACAGAGGGAATGGTTTAAGTGAGTGGAGAGAGCCACACCAGCCGTTGTAGGATAACATATGACATCATCCCTCACTGAGTCACCAGTGAAAAGCTCTGCAAAGTAAAAATGGACAGTTCTTCACATACTTAAATGAGAAACCTTAGGCAATTCATCCAGGCGGTAGAGAAGAAAACCTTCCAGAATGACACTGTTTCGAAGGGAAACATTCTTACAGGTCAGGCTTATGAGCCGCCACATTGGAGCGCGAGGCTCAGACGTGTACTCCAGACACAAACATCTTAATGGCTATAGCACATAAGAAATCAACCAGACATGGGACGCTTGCGTCTTCTTCTTAGCGAACAAACACACATGCGCTTGGCTCACAGTCTTGGAAATGAGAGTATGTGGGACGGCTTTATTGGTTTGCTACAGGTCCCCAAATGTTGCTTTTGCTTGGAGTTCCCTTTGTGATTTACTCCTATCCCCTTGGGCCAGCCTGGTCCTCTGCCATTACAAAGGAACCATTGGCAGCTAATTTATTTGTCTCTTGGGTTGCTCAAAATGAAACTCCTTTGAAGCCCTGTGTTTGATTAATGTACTTGGTCTTAGAGAAGAAGTGGAACTCTGCAAATGATTTTGACACATGGATCAAGTACTTTTTTTGATGGGGGAGTCTCAGTTAATTTGAGGTTTGTGAATGCTTATTTTCAAGCATATAGATTACGCAATTGATTTGAGAAGGGTTTTTTTGTGTGTGGAGATGGGAGAGAAGTCTGTTTTAATAGCTGGCTAATAATAATCTAGGTAATATAATAATATACAATAATATAGAATTTTACTATTATAATATGTATATGTAAAATGATACATACACGTATATATGCTACAGTGTAACAGATAGAGCCGCAAATTTCTTCTGGTTTAGATTATAGTAACATTCGCCATAGTGCTTAGTATCCCGATATTTTTTTCCTAGGCTGTGCTGCCCTTACAAACAGCTCCCAAAGCTCAATCATTGAAAGCTAACGGGTGTATTTCTTGCTTGCATTGTTATCCATTTTGCATATTTCTGTCACCCTCCTTCAGGGATCTAGAATGGTGGAGCAGCCACGTTGAGAACACGGATGATCACTGTGGCAGAGGAAGAAATTCGTGTGGTCAAATGGCATTGGCGACTAAAGCTTCCTTCTCAAGGTGACATTTCTGGATGCATTTATTGGCCAAACCAAGTCACATACGCATGCTAGGTTCAACAGGGTCAGAAGTATCATCCTACCACGTGTCAGGAAGGAGGGGACCAAATATGGATGAACAGCTTGAACAGTTTAGAGAAGTTCAGATCACAGAGATAGTTTAGTCAGTTGCGATTACGGTAGCTGAACGAAAGTTGAATTCTTTTTGATTTGTGTCATTTGGGAGCATTTGAAGTCACCTATGACTATATGTGATTTACATAATTTTATTTTCATTTAGTCTACTTGAAACATCAGGAATATGTGATAATAAAATTGCAACTTGAAAACTTATGTTTTTCTTCTAGAAAAAACCCTCACGTGTGGAGGTGGCAGCCAAGCAAATCTGTGCAGGTAGAGTGGTTGACAGTGTCAGGAACCCCAAACTGAAGATGAACGAGACCACGTTGAGCACAATGGGATGATATGTGTTTGGCCGAACTTTGAGGGGGTTCTGACTTTGACCTTGTCCCTGAGATCAGGCAGTAAGTATGGCATGTAGTTACTTGTGAATACTCCCTTCAAATACGGAGTTCTCGAGCAATGGCTGCTTTCCTACACTACAAATAAACTTGAGCCCTCTGAACTCTTAGCCTAAGGAAAAACTGAGAAATTGGATTGGGTGAAATTTAGCTACACCTGTGTCTATCCTAAATCTTGTGTCATTGCACACAGATATATAAGTCCATGCCAATTGATATGTGACTACAAATTAGGACTTTGAAGAAGAGACTGGAAGCATCCAGGTGTGGTCCTTGACCTCTAACTTAGGGGACTGGTACATCTGACAGATTGGATTGTATGCAAAGATGGGTCATGGCTGTTGAGAATGTAAGCTCTATTTCTCAAAATTAACTTGTTTCATCACTGTTTACTGCCCCCTGCCCCGATTGAATATTTACAAGAAAAGAAGTTGGAGACATCCTGTGGAAAATGGCAAAGAATTTAAATTATAATAGCCTGCCGATTATATGGATCACATTGTCCATGTGAGAATAAATCTTTTTAAATATTAAAAGAGGGCTCGAGCCAGAGTAGCAGAATTTAAAGAAAAAAAAAAAAGTAAAGACAATCCAGCCTTGTTTTTATAGGTCCATGTGTCCATAGAACTGTGACTGCTACCTTGTTCAGATAGAATGGTCAAGAATATGCTTTAATTCCAAAGATTTATAGTTACATATTTAGAAGTGGTATGAAATTTGCTGAAATATTCTCAACCAGATGCCTGTATTTTAGGGATCTTGGGCCATTTGAATGATCGAGCGGTGGTTTCATAGCCACTAATTATTGGTTTACCTCGAGCACCAAGCTTACACAAACTTACCAGTACGTGGTGAAATCTTGTTGGGTGATACTTCCTGCTTTTTTTCTGAGATCTCAACTCCTTGGCTCCCTTCTGTCCTTTGAGCTCTTGCTTCACCGAATTTTCCCAAATGCCAACAGAGCATTTTTGCATAAAATTCTGACTTCTCTGATTGCTTTCAGTTTTAGTATGACTTTAATAAAAGAGCTCAGATTTTCCTCCTCTGTTTTTTTTTTTTTCTTTTGTGCTTGAAACTTGAAGTTGTACAGGGAAATAAGGCAATTGGATCAGATACTCTGATTCTGGATCAGCCTCCTCATAGCAGAATGTTTTGACTCCAGTCTTAAGAATTTCGGATGTGCTGTGGTTACGGTGATTCCGAGATGTCCAGCCCAGTGACGAGTCACTCCCGTTCCACAGGAAGCTCTCTCTGGGGCTTACGTGGAAGTCAGGCCTCTAGTGGTGGTAGGCAGGTGGGAGACAGAAAGGGGCAGCATAGTCTAGGAGTTCTGACCCAAATTTCCCACTGGACCTAAGCCTCAAGATCATTTGGGACATTGCTAAAACTTAACAGGCTGTCCTAGGACTGGCCTGGTCTGGAATGGCTGCTTCCCAAGCGGGATGAGTCATTATTATCAAGAACACTCACGTATCTGTGTTTTTTTAATCCGTCAGACCACCTGTACCCAGCCTCTGACTATTGCCCATGTTATCATCATATGTCATGTGATATGATATAAGATATCATAATCATTTATCAGCCACATTTTCTTAGATACAATCGTTTTATAGTTCTTGAAATGGCTTCCTTTTTCCTTGGTTGGAGGATTTTTCTTTCTTTGCCAATAGAAGTAGTTACTTGTGAATCTCAGGCAGATGGAGTCTTCTTTCTGTCCTAGGGAAGAAGAGGCTGATTTGGCCAGTAATGGTAAAGGTGTGAGTGTGTTCTGTATTTCACTATTACACACTTTAACTCTGAATACAAATCTTTTTTCCCAGGCTTATGGATAATCTATTAAAATTTTTTTTCGTCTCCCTCCATAGAAACCCAGAGGTTAGGGATCTTTCAAATTCCCATTATCTGGAAAATGTGGAGATAGCTAACAGTTTGGGAAGAAATTTCCCATAGATTCCTGATGTTCTAGATTGAAGAGGTGTGTTTTGGAAGGTAGACAAGTTTGAGGCTGAGGGGGTGCTGAGCTGTTTCTCCGTCAGGGCCACAGAGCAGGAATAGCTTTTAGAAACAGCCATCTCGGAGTCAAACAAAGGTCTTTCAGGATTATTTCAACTTGTTAGTGATACGGGCCCGAGATGCCTAAGGCCATTGGATTGGTCATTGTCTGAGTGGAAAAGCATCAGTATCACTGTCTCAGGCTGAACTTCTGTGGGCTCAGGGCCCTGCCACACCTTATTGCCCTTTTTACGTGTGCGATCTGTTGGGGGATGTGAGAAAGATTGGCTAAATCTTCACCTCTGCTCGAAAAACAACTCCACCTCTGCGCTCTACTTACGATGCGTTGTTGTTACATGAAAAATTAATACAAAGACTGAGTTGAAGAGCAGGGGACATGGGAGTCTGCTGTATACAAGGAGGTATTTTGGTTGTTGTGACCAGATTAAACCCACAAATGAATCTTCCTGAGAGCCTGCAAGTTACAGACCAACTCCTTGTTGGTGAGACACTAAAAGCAGAGGGAAATGCAACTCTGTGGACTTAATGTGTCTGATCACGCTTCCTGAACAGCCCATTTGCTAATTAATTCATGTCTAGAAATCACTTGCATCAGGATAAAGAGAGACATTAAGACTGCTAATGCTTAAATGAGACCTCAGCTCCGATCTCAGATTTGGTGTTTGTGCATGACAGGGACTGAGGCGAAAGATCTGGAAACTAAATCCCAGGGGGATAAGTGGAAGAGAGAGGAGAAAGAAAACAGCTTCAATCAAATCTATGAAAACCCCCAGGACAAAGGGAGGAAGACAAAGTCTTCTGTGATTGTAACCCCAGCAACAAGGGGCAGAAGGTAGGTGGAGTCATTCTGTGAAAGGACACATGGCTTTCAGGTTGAATGCCCTAGAAAAGACTCCCGTCTTATTGTCAACATGGAGAATTCTTGCAAAGTGTTTATTTTCCCTTCCATTTTTATGAGATTTTCTTTTTTGTGAATTTTTCTATTCACTATTGTGCTGACTTATTAAAAGTACTGTGGGTATTTCAACAATGTTAGCGATTTTTCATTTGCTTCTATTGTTTTTGATCCTATTATGTCTGGAAGTTATTTTGTATTTTACCTCACTTTTTGGAAAATTGAAGAAATTGTAATCGATTTTGTGAGATGTATGTCTCTTTTGTCTACTCTGAAAGTCGGGAGATAACCTCTTTATATGGTAATTTTGAATGATAAAATAATACAATTTCTACTGACTTCATAATGAGAAAATTGGTAATATGCTTAAAATGGTTGTTTCTGTAAATTTCACATATGCAAGCTTTTATCCAAGCTTTATTTTGTTCTTTCACATTGAAAGGAAGGTGATGGTCCAACAACATGCACTCTCTGAAGTACTCCTGGCTAATTCCACTTATAGCAAACGCTCAGTACCATTACGTATTTGTTTTCTCAAATGTGGAGACTTCATGATAATTGCTGCCCATTCTGTAGATGCCCAAAGATTTATTTCTGTTGTATCTTTATTTTTTATTATGTCTCAAAATTTTTCCAAACCTCAATCTCGTTGAGTCTGGGAGGGACTTTTTATAATTGTCAAATCCAACTTTTCAAACAATAAAGGAATTTTCTTTACAACGAGGCTCCGAGGCTGTGCCCTTTCCATGAATACTGTTGTTCACTATGTAAACCGGCAACTACTATTATTTACCATTTGAATAATCACCATGTAGCTGGCTTTGTAGTGGACCTTTGTTGCTTTTGCCCATCGAAGTTCTCCTTCCCCCGTTGGTAATGGCACTCCAATTTTCCCTCTACCTTCTACCTACAGTCCCGGTTGTTCAGCTCAGGCTAACTCCACTCCTCTATTGCAGGAGTGAGGACTTGATCCAGGTTTGGCAAATAAGAATGATCTCTGGGGCATTTGCTGATGCTCTCCGGAAATAGGTGCTCTTCTCCCCGGGAATTTCTCTCACTAAGGATCACATAAGGATCCCCGGGTGGCAAGATCCTACCTGATGCTGATAATAATGATGACGATAAAGTAGTTTTTTTTAAAGTAGGTGCTGCACCCAGCGTGGAGCCCAACTTCGGGCTTGAACTCACAACCTGGAGATCAAAACCTGAGCTGGGGCGTCTGGGTGGCACAGCAGTTAAGCGTCTGCCTTCGGCTCAGGGCATGATCCCGGCATTATGGGATTGAGCCCCACATCAGGCTCCTCCGCTATGAGCCTGCTTCTTCCTCTCCCACTCCCCCTGCTTGTGTTCCCTCTCTCACTGGCTGTCTCTATCTCTGTCAAATAAATAAATAAAATCTAAAAAAAAAAAAACAAACCTGAGCTGAGATCAAGAGTTGGATGCTTAACTGACTGAGCCACGCAGGTGCTCCAAATAGCATATATTTTTAACTCATTTAATCCTCCCCCAAAACCTATGAGATGAGTATTATTATTTCCTCCATTTTTATGACTAAGAAAACTGAGGCTAAGTGAAATCAGGTGATTTGGTTAATGTCAAACAGCTAGGAAGTGGTGGATCGGGGGTTCTAAATCTGGCAGCCTGCTTCTGGAGCTCATGCTTTTCCCATTATACTAAAGAAAAACATGGCTGTAAGAGAGAAAAACGGATTCCTGATCACATAATTTGAGCTCTTGGATCAAGCTATTCCTAACATAGCTCTGGATTTCCCTTTTGAACGAACCATAACATTATCTTTTTGGTTTAAATTAATTTGGGATAGATTTCCATTATTTGTGCTTGGAAGAGTCCCAACCAGTGCCTGAGAGAGCAACGGGGAAATCTTGGCTGAATTGCCACATGTTATTTGAGACAATGCATGTAGAGATGACTTGTTTAGCAAAGCTGTGAAATGCTGGAGTATCATTTCGGGCACGTGTGATTATAATCTGAGTTGAGTTGCTTTTCAAATTCAGGCTTTTGTGTTTACGTATTTACATTCAGTATGAACTGAATGTTTGTTCCCCGCAAGTTCACGTGTAGAAACTCAACGTGATGATATTTGGAAGTGGGGCCTTTAAAAGGAGGTGATTAGGTCAATGAGGGTGGAGCCCTCAGGATTGAGATTAGTGCCCTTATAGAAGAGCCCTCAGAGAGCTCCCTTGCCCTTTCTGCCATGTGAGGACACAGAGAGAAGACAGCAGTCCTTGAACCAGGAAGCAGGTTTCTAGACACCAGATCTGCCAGCACCTTGATCTTGGACTTCCCAGCCTCCAGGAGTGTGAGCAATACATTTTTGTTGTTTATAACCTTTGTGGTGTTCTGTTAGAGCAGCCCAGATGGACTAAGATACATGGTTGAGAACTAGATGAAAGGCCCTTAAGCCCCCATTCGTGTAGACTCTGAGAGAATCCGCATCAAATAATAATTCTCTGTCTTTTAAATAAAAATATATTGATAACATCTCTATAAATGTAGTCATGAATATATAAAAGATCTAAGAAACAAAATTAGATCCAAATTAGCTTAAGCTAAAAGAGATTTATCATCATGTAACCAAATACTCCTGGGAAGCTGGTTTTGGGTTTGGCTGACCTCGGACTTAATGTGGCCACTGGGATTCATTCTTGGCCTCCTACTTCTGGGTGGGCTCCAGCATCTCCAGGATACTCCACAGCGGCAAGGGAGGTGAGTTTCCCTTCTTCAGCCACCTCGCCCGATAGAGAGGAGAGTGCGTTTCTCAGGATTTCCTGCACCAGGACCAGATCTTTCTAACTTGGCTTAAGTGAGATATGCTGATGGGTTTAGGCCAATCAGTCTCCACACCTGGTGCCCACCAGGCTGAAAATGGAAGATGGGGTTGAGAGAGGAAACTCCAGATATTGGTGTAGGAAGGGGAGTGAAAAATATAGTAATAATAATAGCACTACTTGTAGTTACAGTGATAATAATCATGGCTAATAATAATCCAGTACATATTATATGTTGGCATTTATTAATATATTTAATCCTTACCACATCTGTAAAGGACCTTTACATTCTCATCTTCCAGAAAATGTAAGGAAAGCTGTAAAAATACATTTTCCTTAATTTTTAACCATGTGTGTCTAATTGATTGCCTTTTATTAATGATTGTGATTAATCACAACACTTGATAGTATATTTGTATGACTTCCTGAATGGGGAATGGGAAATAAAGGTTAGTATATTACCCAGGAGCCAAACTTAAGGATCCTCTAGAGTTAAATGAAGATGTATATTCATTTTCCAAAATATCTAAATATTACAAATGTATCTTTTCCTTTTTTAAGCCAAAAATATATTTTATTTGGATACCAGTACTCTTGCAATAACGTATTAATAATATATTGTGATAGTGAAGGAAAATTCTCATCTTACAGATGAGGTAACCAAGACCCAGAGAGAGGAATTTCACACAGCTGGGAAGTGGCAGAGCCGGGATTCACACAGGCACTCTGGCTACAGAACCCGCACTGTTTGCCTGGCTATGTTAGGAATGGTTGGTGGTGAGTCACAAACAAGGAGTGTCCTACACTCAATGTCCACCCTCCAATTATAATCCCTGGCCTTTTAGTTAAGAGCTTATGAAGCCGTAGCAGTGTTCAGTGCTGTGCCCTACAATCCAAGCCTCCTTTAGGCTGTTTGTGGCGATGCTGTAAGCCACGTGGGGCAGCCGGTCCGTCTCTGAACTCTTGTACTTTAGGTCATTGTCAATACTCCTTTGTTCTTACTGATAAAGATATGGTGCTTGATGAAGCACCATACGTCTTCGTGAATCATCTCTGCAGCTGATTTCAATTATTCCCAAGTTCAAGGATGACTATCAAATACCCTTCTCTCCTATTTGTCTTCATGGCTATCATTTGCATAATCACAACAGGATCAGGACTGTGGGTAAGGTTGAAACTGCTTGAATGTTGTGACAATATCTTTAGCTCCATGCTCCTTGATTTGATATAGAACTAAGAGCCATCTAGCCATTTGTTTGGTTTAATTTTTGTTTTCTTTTTTTTTTTCCAGTAGATAAATTTGGCACATAATAGAAAACATTTATTTCCTTCTACTCTTATGGACAAAAGCTTATTGTCAGATAAGTTGCTGCCTTTGATACCAACTAAAAAACAAAACACAAAAAGAACTAAATACCATTTCGCCCACTCTCTTCTTTCCTCCAAAATATATCTTGGCCATAACACATATTTTTAAAAATTTAGCTATCACATCTCTATGCAAATATAAGCTACTGTTACTAGGCCAAGTCAACTTGATGAATAACATAGCATCTTAGGAGAATGATTATATTCATGTCTAATGTTCTTTTCTTCGGTTAACATCTGTCTCTCGCACTTTTCTTAATATTTCTTACACCATTGGAATCAATAAAATGCTTAATCTTAAGTTATTCTGGATTGAAGATCTTTTAAAAAAAATGTCGAAATTTTCTGTATGTCATTGGGAAAAGTCCCTTAGAGTAAATATGGGCCTTCAAAATCTGGTTGAGGAGATGGGATTTGTGAAGTCTGATTAGCTAAACTTCTGTGCTTTTAGACCCTGAGTATACTGAAATATACTGAAAGAGGTAGACTCCATAAAATGGAGTGACAGCTCAATTGGCTTGGTAAGTCTTTTGTAGAAATATAGATTTTCTGTTGTCTTTCCTTAAGCCTTTCCTTAACCTCAGAAATAATTCTACAATTAATGCTGGGTATAACATAGCTCCTCCCACAGTTATGCTAGAAAAATGCTAGCATTCTGAGAAATAGAGGGTTCTTCTGTGAGGCACTAGAGTAAACCATTAAAACCAGGATGGTAGATTCTGCTTAGATACCACCATTTCCCTCCCTCCCCCCAATTCCAAGCTAGATGTTATCATGGGGCAAGTTCTAGCTGAATCGGAACATGACCATCAAATCCTCTCAACCCAGTGCTCCAAGTATCCGCCACAAACTGATTAGTATGTAAAGTAAAATCCTTTTCCAGCCCTGCTCAACCTTCACCAGAACGAGCAAGTAACTCTTCCCGGGATCGAGAAGAAAGGAGAAAAGGGAGATGGACCTTCTAACATTTAATGAACAACTGTAATGTTAGGCACTGTGCTGAGAAATTTTGCACACTAATCACATTTAATCCTTTTAAAAATCAGAGGTAGGTGACATGGTTTCCATTGTTATCAAATGGAAATGAAATCTTGGGCTCAAAGTCACAGAGCTGGTAGGTTAAGTGATACATCAGGGATTCAAGTCCAAGTCCAAATCTGAAGGCCTTATCACACTTGCTCTTCAAACAATTTTATTTTTTTATTTTTTATTTTTTATTATATTCAATTAGCCAACATATAATACATCATTAGTTTTTGATGTAGCGTTCAACGATTCATTAGTTGCGTATAACACCTAGAGCTCATCACCACACGTGCCCTCCTTAATACCCAACACCTGGTTGCCACATCCCCCTATCCCCCTCTCCTCTGTAACCCTCAGTTTGTTTCTTGGAGTCCAGAGTCTCTCATGGTTTGTCTTCCTCTCTGATTTCTTCCCATTTAGCTTTCCTTCCCTTCCCTGTGGTCCTCCACGCTATTCCTTACGTTCCACATATGAGTGAAACCATATGACAATCTTCAAACCTTTTTAGAATCAGTGTTAATAATCAATTGTTTATGTAATTTTAAATGTATAGTATCAGTTTGGGAAAATGGCTGGAAGTACAGTTTACCATGAATTTATTAATTTCAGCAACAGATATTCATGGAGCACCTACCAGGTGCTGGGAATATTGTGGTGAACTAATCAGATAAAAACCATCATTGCCCTTGTGGAGCTTACATGCCAGTGGGAGGAGGTAAATAACAAACAATGAACTTAGCAAATATGTAAATTACCTTGACAGGTGATAAGTGCTTTTGGAAAATAGGAAGACTATAGTAAGATAAGAATAATTGGTCAGAAGAGGAGTGAAGCAGAAAGTAGTTCTCAAAGACAGAATGTTTAACGGGGATAGGATATGTGAGGGAAGAATATTCTAGACAGAGGGACTAGCTAGCGCAAAGCCCCTAATGTGAGGGTATCCTTGGAATGTTTGAGCTCCAGTGTGCCTGGAACAGAAAGAGTGAGAAATAAAGCAATGGAGGGAGCAAAATGCCAGCTGTGGGGCCTTTTAGGTCCTGGTATGGACTTTGGCCAAGTGTGATGAACCACTGAAAGGTTGGAACGGAGTAGTGCTGTGATTAGGTATATTTTGAAAGGATCGCTCTGGCTTCTGTGAGAAATATGGTCTGGGAGATGGGGGAAGGATGGAAGCAAGGAGATCCATTGTAATAATTCAAATGAAATACGGGTAGCATGGTCCAGAGCGGAAGTGGAGAGAAGAGGTCATATTCTGGGTGCACCAGTGATCTGAAGGATTGGGTGTACATTATCAGAGAATAAGAGGAATCAAAACCTGAAGGTTTTGTTCTGAGCAACTGGAAAGATGGAACTTCCATTAACTCAGACTGTGAGTGGAGAATCAAGGGAAGGGAAGATCAAGATTTCAGTTTGGAGGGCGCTGTGTCTGTCAGACAAAGAGGACGTACACGGTCCTGGATTTCAGGGGAGAGCAAGGGCTGGAGATGTGGATTTGCTTCCCTGGAAAAATGAGAAACCTCTTGAGGTTAGAGGAGCAAAGGGATTGAGGAGGAGCAAAGAAAGTGCCTCAAGAAGGAAACTACGGGTGTGTGGTGTCCAGGAGACCAGGTGAGAAGGTGTTTCCTAGAGGAGGCGGTGATCAACAGTGCCAAATGCTGCTGACGTTCAGTAAGAGGGGGGCCGATAACTGACCGTGAAATTTTGCAATGTGAATGTCACTGGTGATCTTGACAAGGCTGGTTTTGGTGGAGCTGATGGGAACAAAAACCTGACTGGAGAGGTTTAAGAGAGGGATCAGAGAAATCAGAGATTTTTTTCTTTGAGAAGAAGGAATAAGATCATAGTTTTTATGTTAATGGGAGTGACCTAATAAAAAGGAAAAAAAATTGATATATGAGAGAGAGGGAGAATTGTTGGTGAGAGGAAAGGTGTTCACAAGCATTTGCAATGAGGGAAGAGATAAAAATATTTCTTTATGATGATCTGATAATGACAGCTTCTTGTCATTGACATATGTTTTCAAGTGGTTTGCTCAAGTGGTGTATATTACTGATATCAGAATCTCAAACAGTCTGATTCATTATTTTTGGCATGTTGAGAATTTTAATGTGAGAGTAAAATGACAGTTTGTTTCTAAGACTGACCTACAGTGGAAAGAGTTCCATTGCTGAGAATTTCTTTTCTTAGATCTCTTGTTGAGTTCGCAGGTGTTCAGAATGATTTGATAGCTATCTAGCTGAATTCCTGGGACCAGACGAAACTAAGGTCTCCTACTCTTCCGCCATCTTGGCCTATCTCTATTCTCCCATAAATTCTTAATCCAGAATCACCAATTATTATTATTTTGCCACATTTGCTTTGTCAGGCCTTCTCCCTTTATATATAGTCTTTCCTGGACCTCTGAGAATATGTTGCAGTTATCATGTGCCTTTACTTCTAAATATTTAAACAAGTATTTCTTAAAAATGAGCTCATTCTCATCTATAGCCACAGTATAACTTTCAAATTCAGGAAATATGACATCTTTGTAATACCACTTGGTAATTTGCAGTCCATATTCAAATTTCTTCATGGCAATTTTCCCTACAATAGAGGATCCAACCAAAGGTCGTGCATTTCATTTAGCCATTGTGTCTCTGTAAGTCTCTTTTAGTTTGGACAGTTACTCAGCCTTTGTCTCTTAAGATGTAATTTTTGAAGAATATATAAACCGATGTTTTGTGAAATTCTCCTCACTTTGAATTAGTCTGATGTCTTCTCAGGACCAGATTCAGGTTATGCGTTCTTGGTAGGAATACAATAAAAACTAAGGTGGTGTTCTTCTCAGTGTATCATGTCAGCAGGCAAATGATGCTGGTTTGCCTGGTTATTGGTGGTGTTAACTTTGGTCTCTTGGTTACAGTGGTATTTGTCAGGTTTCCTCATAATAAAATTATAATTTGTCCCTCTATAATATCAAGTAATGTGAAATAATTAAATTTTAAGGTGATAGCTACTACATCTACAACTCAAAACTTGGTGTTTTCATTGCCAGATCCCTAGGAGGAGGATGCATCAGGAATCTAGAGGCCAGCTAACAGAATCTGCCACGGAGACCCATGTTGATTTGCTCAGTTTTTAATATTCAGCTTCTAATTTTGTTTAAATATCTTAATCACACCATAGGGCTAAGTTGGAAAAGGGTGGTATGTGATCATATTGTTGGGGATTCCAGCCCATTCTGGTAGATAGAAAAAAACTTCTGGTCTTTGTACCATCTCTACTTTCCCTCACAACCCAGTACTAAAGAACAGTTGCCTGATGATTATTCAATATACATCCAAACTACTTTACATAAATTACCATTGACTTATCTCCGTTCCCCCCCCCCCTGGCCGGCACAACAACTGTAATATTCCTAATATCCTGGAATTGGGTATTGTCTTTTTACCTTGTCTCATTCCCTATACTTATCAATCTTAGGATATCAAAATGAACCTTAAGAAACCCAGAATCTACTCATAAATATGAAGAAATGAGTAACTATGTTTTTCTTTTTTATTCTTGAATTAAATGGTTATTCCTTCAGTAATCATTAGTTTTAACCCAAATTCTGTAACAACCATGAAAACACGAAAAACCACATACTCGTGTAAGTCTTTATGCATATTTTATCCATTTTTATTATATAAACTTCTAATGAGTCACCCAGTATGAATTTTGGCAGACTAGTGTAAAATAGTACAGTTCTGTGATTTTTCAGACCCCGGTAACAGTGGGTCACATTTTTCCTTTGTTCCACATCTGCTCAAAGCTTGTAACAAATTTATCAAAATTTCTGCTGTGTATGGACTGTTCTAAATGAAAGAGATTTCAGAGAATAATTCTTTTCAAGCATGAATATTTAATTAAGACATTTATCCTTAATATCTTCCCATGAAAATTGGCTTCTTAGCCCTGTTTCCAGTTATTTAACCCTCAAATGAATTCCACTGGATTAAAAACAATAAGAAAAATGTATTCCATTCAATCATGTCGTCTCCATGACTGGCCCCCAAGGTAATGGAATGGACCACAAAATAGAAAGGAAAGCACATCTTATGCTGTTAAGTAGTGTGTCGAGTCTGGTAAAAATCAATTGCCTCATTTACTACTAATAAATTTAAAACTATTGAATATCCAAGTTGAAACAGGAATCTCACCTCATTTGGTCAAGTATTGAGATTGGATACTTCAAAACTATACATTGCTAAGATGAGCAACTCATCTCAGCCCAATAATAGGCTGAATATGTTGAATGCCCTTAGAATACTTTTGAACTAATGTCAAAATTGCCAGAAATTTTTTTTGTAGCCTTACTCCATGGTGCTTTATAATAAGTTATAAGACATTTTCTTGAGCAGAATTTTTCAGACCGTCTTACAGTGTTCAATTGCAGCAAGGCACTTTTCCTGTAAAGGAATATTGAAAGACCCTGATAATTTTATTATGATGTCCCTATCACCTTTTCTTCATGGAAAGAATACCAAACAATTTCAAATTGACCTTAAGCATCATTTAAAGCTAAGGCACAGAGGGTATCTTAGGATAAAAGGTAAGAGGCTATAACAAAGAAAGGGAACAATACTGTAGCTTAAAGAGCACAGAAGTTTATTTCTCTTGTGCTATAGTCTAATGAGTCTAGGCTAGGGGGCAGTGGGCTCCATGGAGTCATTCAGGGGAACACATTCCTTTCACCTTGTTTCCACACTTTTTTCTCAGATGTTGTCTTTGTCTAGAAGTTGAAACTACGTGGTGGGCTAGGTTACGAATCCAGGTTGCATTAAAAAAAAAAAAAAGCTAGGTCGTCTTTGGTTGAAGCTCGGTTGTGGGCACATGTATGTTTTGGTTTTACAGAAAGGGAAGGGAGCATGAAGAAGTGCATGTCTAATGTCTTAAGATCCAGATCGAGAAATGATACACATTTGTTCAGTTCATATTCCTCAGTCACGTGGTTACTAAATGTAAGGGAGTCCGGCAGATGTAGTGTAGCTGAGCAGTCACGCACCCAGTGAATACCGTGTGACTATGGAAGAAGGGGTAGATATTAAACTCCAGAGAGGTTGGATAATTAGCCTAAGGCCACATAGCTAGTAAGTGGAAGAGTAAGTAGGATTCAGGCCCAGGCAATCTTGTTCTAGAAATACTGGCCTTAAATATTGTTTCAGTTTTTGTTGCTGTATAACAGCCATGCCCAAATGTAGCTATTTTTCATGCTTTTATGGGTTGGCTGTGTGGTTCTTTTGTTGCCTGGAGTCACTCATGTGGGTACATTCAGCTGGCAGATTGGTTTAAGACTGGGTTCAACTGGAGCTGCAAGTGAGGCATCTTGATTCTTCTTTTTGTGGCTTCTCCACATGACTGGCTTGGGCTTCCATACAGTACCGCATTCTCAAGGCAGCATTCCAACAGGGAGTGTTCTAGGAGCATAGAAATAGAAGCTACAAGGTCCCAGAAAGCCTAGCACTGGAACCACACATCTTTACTTCTAATGCATTCTTTTGGTAAAATCAAGTCAGAATGCCGCACAGACTTAAGGAGAGCTTCTATAGCTTTATGAAAATAGTGGAAAACCCTAACTGCAAAGGGCTTATGGGATGGGAACTGTTGTGTCCATCTTTCTAAACAATTTACTGCAAATATAGGCAATCCTACTTCTGAAAATCTAGGATTGGAGAACACCTAGGAAATCTGCTCTGACCCAGGTCTGAAATTCATGTAAGAGATATAGATATATGAAATCTGTGGTCTTCCCATTTTCATTCTGCCCTAAGGGACCATCAGGACAGGAAGCATACCAGGATGGAACTAAGAGACTGTGAAAGAAGGCCTGCTTCTGAATGGGTGATACACACTATTGGCTTCCTATGGCATACTGTATTTACATTTTGGGGTGTGTTCAAGGAACTAGCAGGCTTGATGTGTGGATCCATGATAGTTGTGTTCACTAGAGGGCACCTGAGGTTGAGAATGACTTCATCTGGGGTATAATCAGGAGGAGATGTTCTCCGAATAAAAAGACCTGGATCTTGGGGCCAGACTGCCTCTGAATTGAGAGGGACAGTCTGTGAGAAGCAGGGAATCTAAGCTCTATAGGGCAAGGTAAAGGGGTCAGTGTTGCTTCAAGTAGGAGTCAGGAATCTATAAAGCAGTTGACAGTGGGAAATAAATCCACTGGGATGATGGGTGAGGGGACCAAATGGGATTGGGAGCACAGAAGAGGATATTGAGAAGAACTAAAACTTCAGATGAAAACCTGAGATAATTAGTCCTGGAATCTTCAAGGGTAGTAGGCGCATCCCATTTACTCTCACATCCCTAGCGGGAGGGGGTGGTAAACGTGTTCTAGATACTCATAAATGTATATTTAAATAAAATAATTTTGTACTGAGCCAGAAGTGAGAAAATTCCTAACTAATAAAGGCAAGTCATAGTGGGTGCTAACAAAAAGACCAGGAGGCTAGTTGGTAGCAGATGGTCAGAATTTGTGACTTTGAAAATCAAAATAGGCTTTGTTTCTGCCCATTTTGTGGGAAGAGGTGCTTAAAAGAGCCATGGTCCTTTTCTGCTATGGTCTCTGATTTGATGGGAAATACAATCTCAATATGCCCATAGTTGTAGGATATAATTTGACTTCCAACAAAACCTAAATTCATGAAACAGTAGAACATTTCAAAGAGGTTTTCCTAAATTGTACAGCTAAACTCCCAAATCTTGAAGATGGATGACCCCAGTTGTGCTGAATTATTGATTTTCCAACTAGTTCAACATTTTTAAGTCTCTTTCTATATGGCAATATTAAAAAGGTCTTTTCTTAACATTAATTCTGTAGTTTTTTCTGTCCTCAGTTTCAAACATGCAATCAAACCTAACTTTTAAATCTCTCTCTTTTTTTGGTCACTGAGGTTTATCATTCTAGGCAAAGTAAAAATTTCCATGGGTTTTAGTGAGTAGAACGGCCAGCAGCTGTTAGCTGTCTCTCAACTATACTGTCTAGTGTTCAAGGTTGGTTGATTATATCCAAAGTTTCTGTATGTTTGAGCTGAATTTGGACACATACCCAAGAACGGTGATACAGCTCCTGAGTTTTGTATAAAATATTTTTGGAGTTCCTATATGCTATCTTGCAAGAGTATATACCAAATAAGAGTAAAAAACTATCTACTTTTGGTTCCGATATAGAAGAATAGGAGAAATGTTTACTCTCCTGGTACCAACAACTAAAAATTACTCAGATAAAATCAAAGTTATTCTTTTATGTGGGGCTAGGGAAGAAAGGTGAACCCAGGAAACCTCGAAGAACCAAATTCTAAGTAAAAAGAAAAAGAGAGAGAGAAAGAAAGAACGAAATCAATCAATCAAGCAAGCAAGCAAGCCGCCTTTTATGGATAACGGAGAAGTGTGGCAGCTTCCATACATAGGGCAGGACACTCCAGGTTTGGGCAGATGGAGTTGCAAACCTGCCATAGATGTAGAAATCCTGTAGGATGAGGAGAAATCAGCTGAGCTGTGTGGGCTGCTGGGATGGACTGAAATCTGGAAGAGCACTGGAGACAAAAGCAAATTGCACGATCCAAAAATCCTTCCTTTCCCACTACCCTTGAAGATTGTCGAGAAAGCTACAGTGAATGAGGAGCTGGAAAGCAGAGAGAAATCATGTTGTTTCACATATTCTCATAGGAGTGGATTCTGTGGTTCTGCCAGAGTTAAATACAAAGATGAATTTTTAAGAAAATCTGTCTCCAAACCCTTCCCAGCTTAAATGCTGGTTGCCAAAGACTCTGAGGCTCTGAGATTTTAGCACACTTGCAAGGTTAGACTAATAGGTTAGACTGCCACAGTTTCATGGATGCTGGGAGAAGACAAAAACCTCCCAGATCATAGATGAAGGATAGTTTATTAATTACAAAAATAGCAGTAGCCAGAGAATAAAAATATTTGCTTTGGTTCCCCAAGCTCCAGTTCATATAGGGTGATGCAAAGCGGGTCTGATGACTCCTGAACATGCCGTGAGTTCTGTTACAGGAAAGTAAACCTGAGCTCAGGAAACCCAAATATTTTATAATGGGTTGTAAGCCTAACTGCTCTTCGTTGCTCTCCCTGTCTTCCAAGACTGTGTGCTCTACAAACACCCTTGAAAAGACAGTCTGGAAGACAACCAGTCTGGACGATAGTCAGTGCCTTTGCTTGTAAGATGTGAAGGAGTATTAGAGACATGTGAAAAGTGAAAAATTGTTTCCCCACACTGATGACCAAAAGGCAGAGGCTCACAGAGCAATAGGGATTGGGGTTAATCACAGGTGAACATAAACAAAATAAGGGTGTAGCCTAGCTTCAGCTTGATTGAATATGAACTCCTCAATTCAACTGTCTGATGGAGAGTTTTTACTTTCTGAAAAAATATTAAATTAAATCAAAACAAAAATGCTATATACAGTCATCACTGTTTGTTTGTTTTAAAGAGAGGGAGGAGGGAGAGCCAGATGGAGAAGGAGAGAGAGAATCTTTTTTTTTTTTAAAAGATTTATTTATTTATTTATTAGACAGAGACAGCCAGCGAGAGAGGGAACACAAGTAGGGGGGTGGGAGAGGAAGAAGCAGGCTCCCAGCGGAGGAGCCTGATGTGGGGCTTGATCCCAGAATGCTGGGATCACGCCCTGAGCGGAAGGCAGATGCTTAATGACTGCGCCACCCAGGCGCCCCCGGAGAGAGAGAATCTTAAGCAGGCCCCATGGCCAGTGCGAGCCCGATGTGGGGCTTGATCTCCCCACCCTGAGATCATGACCTGAGCCGAAATCAAGAGTTGGATGCTTAACCGACTGAGCCACCCAGGCGCCCCAGTCATCACTGTTTTTTATGCATAATGTCTATAATATGATAAAAATTGAGACAGGAAAAAAAGCCGGAATATTTGACCAAGGATTAGAAGCAAACAGAACCGCTAGATGCAGACTTGTAGGTGACCTGGTTATTGAAATTAGCAGGCAAAGACATTAAAACATCATTAAAATATGTTCAAGTAATTTACAGGAAGGTTGGTTAGAATGTGTGAAGAGATAGGCTATTTTAGGAGAAATAGAAGTTCTAGACAAGAACCAAATTAAAATTATCAAACTGAAAAATCTAATTTCTGAAAGAAGATCAAAGCAGTGCATGTACATCAACTAGGTTGGGCACTGCAGAAGAGAAGATCAGTGCGCTCGACGCCATATCCATAAACAACATTACCTAACTGAAGTATAAAGCTTCAGAGAAAACTTTCTAGGAGATTGAAATGCTCCATTTCTTGATTGGGGTTAAATGGGCTTATATAGTTGTCAATATTCATCAAGCTCTATGCTTAATATCTGTGCATTTCGCTGTATCTAAATGATAATTCAATGAAGAAAAACAGAATCATGACAAGGAATTGAATATTACAGAGAAAAATAAAACTGCCTTGCAGCCCATGTTCTCTAATGCAATGGATAAAATTTCTTCAAAATTCACCTGGACTGGTATTTTTTCATTTAACAAAACTGTATTGAGTACGTCCTGTGTATAAGGCATGTTCTAGGAATTGACGAATGAACAAAAATGAGCTTAGCTCACATATGCTTCACATTTTAGGCAAGGTAAAATGATGTGTTTATGTGTAGGGGGAGAGAAGCAAACTATAAATAAATGACTTAATTCATAAAATTATTTGAGATATGGGCCATGAGGAAAACTGGCTGGAGAAGGGGTAAGAGGAGAAATATCTTAGATCAGGCGATGAAGGAAGCCTTTTGAGTGGGTGATATTTGAGCTGAATCTTGAATGGTAAGAAGGAGCCAGTCATGTGAAGATCTATGGGAAAGCATTCCAGGCAGATGGAACAGCCAATATACAGGCTCCACAGTGACAGTAAGTGTGGCGTGTTGAAAGGACCAAGGTAAGCCTGTGTGTCAAGAACACAGTGGGCAAGGGGAAAAAGAGTAGATGATAAGAGTTGCTTATGCTATGTGGATTCTCACTGATTGTTTTGAATATAAATATTCCTGGTTAGTGTTCAAATCATCTTATGGATGTAGCATTTGCATGAGAATATGCTTTGTGAACTGAAAATAACTAAATGCATTCTGGTTATTATTGCTGTTATTTAAAATGTTTAAATATTTGTATGTTTTCATCAGTAAACCCTACTTTAAGTGGAGTTATTAAAACTCTGCTTTTTTATTGCTTAGTAATCTAAGTTATAGTGGGACAATTAGAAAACCATATATAAAGCCAAAAGAATAAAAAAAATCTTGTGGTCATGCTAGGTATATAATTCTGGACATCACCATGTACATTAACCAGCCACGTTATATTGTTCTGAAAATTGACATCACTATTTCCATGTCACTTAACATGTGTTTCAATATTATCTTAAAGGCTACATAGTGAACCGTTGTGATCCTGTAATCCTGTGGTCTTGAATATTTAGGTTGTTTTCTATTTAACATGATAAATAATTGTGCATCTTTGTACTTATCCCTAATTATCTTTAGCGTAGATTTTTGGAATTGTTCCTTTTGATATATACTAACTGACATTCCCAGGGTCCATACCAATATAATGAACTGTTTCAGTGTAACTTTTTCCTTTACAAAAATTACCTGGAAAAAATGATTGTCTTTCTATTGTTTTGTAGGCACATTCTGAACCAGGAAATGTGCTGTTTTGGTTTTCAGAAAATCAAATCCAAGACAAAAGCTTTTTTTGAAAAAAAAGAGGAAAGGTTATGGTCCAGTGGAAAAGTCATGGCTCACAGGTTGACCCATTACGCTTCCTTCTTCCTGTTTGGCTGATGTGTTCCTGGAATCATTACGTGGTTGTGTTATGAGGGGAAAGAATGAGAGGGATGATGGGGAATAGGACGAAGGGCATAGATACAGACGGGATCAAGGAACAGGGCAGGGGAGATAGAATGAGCCTGATCCGGGAGGCAGAGTAATGGCTCCCACAAGACATCCACGTCCTAATCTCCGACCCTGTAATATGCTGCTACACACGGCAAAGGGGACTTTGCAGATGTGATTAAGTTATGGATCTTGAGGTAGAGCTTACCCTGGATTATCCAGTGGGTTTGACGTAATCATAGGGATCTTTATAAATGAAAGAAGAAGGCGGGAGACTCAGAGTCAGAGAAGATGTGACAGCAGAATTAGCGGTCAGGGTGGCACGGTTGCTGGCGAGAAGGGGGCAGCCTCTGGGAACTGGGAGAGGCGACAAAACCAGTCTCCCTTAGGAGCCTCCAAAAGGACTGCAGCCCTGCCAACAGGTTGGCTTTAGCCAGCAAGATCCATTTTGAACTTCTTACCTCCAGAACTTTATGATAGTAAATTGTTTTAAGTCACTGAGATGGTGGGAATTAGTTAGAGCCGCAGTGGGACAGCCAGAGCAGTGCTGAAGGCAACGGGGGAGTTAGGAAAAGGAGAGACGATGATGGAGAGAGGTAAGGTATGTGGGAACTGCAGGGAGGGGCAGAGCCGAGGACCCAAGATCCCCGGCCGGCCGGGGTTTCTCGGCACTGCCTGCTTTCTTCCCAGCGCTGCTTCCTATATAGTGTAATGATTTATTTGCTCTCTGTCTTTCCCTCTAGAATGCAGACTCTGTGAGGGCAGAGACTGCCTACTTTGGTCATCATCATCTTCTGAGCAGGGCTGTAATAACTAAGAAGGAACACATGAACATCATAAAGATCCCAATTCACTCATTGACTTAGGAGGAAAAGCCAATGGGTAACTAGAAAATAATAGAAAATCCGATAAGGAGGGAAGCCTATCACGTAGCCAGTTTCTAATAGATGTAAACCTCCTTACATGGCCTATTGTGATTTTTCAGTCAGTAGGGCTTTCTGACTGTACAGGCAGAGGGATTGATGAAAAGCAGGTGGGAAGGTAGATTTCTTTGGTTCAAATCCACGTAGCTATGCATACTGTCGTATGTAGGTATGTGCCTAGCATCCTTAAATGTGACGCTGGTCAGATAAGCTGGGCTAAATACAGCAAAAGGCTCCACGTATCCATGCATTCTTGCATCTGTCCATCCAGCCCAGGCCGGTGGTTCCGAACACAAGCAGTAGGGGCGCCTGGGTGCTCAGTAGCGTCTGCCTCCTGCTCAGGTCATGGTCCCAGGGTCCTGGGATGGAGCCCTGCCTCAGAGTCCTTGCTCAGTGGGGAGTCTGCTTGTCTCCCTTTCCCTCTGCCCCTCCCTCCTGCTGGTGCTTGCTCTCTTTCTCACTCTCTCTCTCTCAAACAAATAAAAAAATCTTGGGGAAAAAAAAAAAAGGAACACAAGTGGCGGAGCTCAGCTCTGCCAGTCACTGTAGGACGTTGGGCAAGTTACTTAGAACTCAGCTGTTTGATCTGTAAAATCGGGACACCGATAGGGCTGTTGCAAGAACTAAATGTAAAGCGTTAGTATAACTGCTGGCACCTAGGCACTGATAAATACTATCTATTATTATTATTATTAGTTGAAGAAGATAAATTTTGGTTAAATAGATGCAGAGACCAAGTCTGCGGCCATACAGCTGTGCGAGTGTGGACAGAGTCTGTATCTCTGGTTAAGGCGAGAAATTGTTGTAAACCAGCGATTGTCAATCTCTAATGTGCCTATGAACTGCTCGTAGGGCCTCGGAAAATGCAGACTCGGGTTCAGTGGGTCCGGGTGGAGGCCGGGGTCTGCATTCTAACAGGCTCTCAGGAAACGTGAGGCCGTTGGTCTGTAGACCACACTCTGAGCGGGTTCCTCCTCGTTTCCATACTTTTGCTGCGTGTGTCATCAGCCTTCTAGCTTCGCAGGCTGGAGACACCTCGCACTTTCCTTCCACTTTTTCTTCCCTCTCATTGCCTGGTGCAATCTTTTCTTTGCTGAGTCTGTTCATCTTTTAGAATGTCTCTTCGATGTCCTCGGGGCCTAAATTATGAGAGAATGATTTAGAAAATTGATAAAACTGCTTGGCTATGTAGCCACTAAAATGGTGAAGACTAGAAACACGGCAAAATGTGTGGAGTTCAATATCACGAATATGAAAACATACATCCTGTACAATTAACTCTAGGACACCCCCAGCCCGCAGCATTCTATGTAGAGAGGAAAAACGGTAGGAAGGAAATACCCAAATGGACTGAGTTTGGATGGTAGAAACATGGCTCTCTCCAGGTGTGTATTATTATTTTTTTTCTTTTCCTATAGCTCCTTTCATGAGTATGTAGTATTTGGAAAATGAAAACATTATTTTCAAAGAATTGCCCAGGCCAGAGTCCTTCCAATGCAGAGGTAAATTTCTGGAACCTTTAGGGACTGCTGCACTCCTTTGTCTCTAAGTATCTTTATAGGCTTTTCTTTCTCCTCATTCTTTATCTTCAGGCTTCACTGACAGAAAAGGCCCCGCTCTCCAAAAAGATTTTTCCTTTCATCTCCCCTGTGAGTGGAAGGAAACTCATCCCCTCCACCCTCCAGGGTCTGCCTGATGGAGATTAGCCTCTTTCCTAAACCTGTAACATGGTACAGAACGCGGGTCCCCACACAGCCAGCTCTCACTTCCAGGGGCTGCCGGGGGCCCAGGGCCAGAGCGCTGACACCGTCCAGAACCCTGCCCTGACCCCTCTGGGGTCTGCTCCACGTCAAGGACAGGGAGGGGACGCGGAGGGAGAGGCCGCATGCTGCCCAGCTGTAGCTGACGCCAGCCGCGACTTGGGCTGCAGCCCCGCAGCTGTGAAGCAAGCCAAGCAGCCAGCCACGTCCACAGCTGCCGAGGCTCCAAGGGAAAAAGCGCCATCGAGCCAGATGTTATTTCTAGAAAAAAATTGCTGTGGAACTTGGCCTCTGAATGGTACATCTGTCCAACTTATCTCCGCTTGGTCATAGATGATGAAAACTCTGCTAGGAAGCCTGGAAAAAACAAGGAAGAAGCATAACTTGACTTTGAAAAGAAAGTCATGAAATAGATGTTTTTGCCAAATCGTTTATTTTGGAGTTTCTCATATTTCTTAGCTCAAATTCATATTGAAATGTCCTTTCTGGAAGGAAAAAAAGGTCTGTTAATCAACTGCTGATACACATTCTACTCGATTCTGTTTTTTAAGTCCCATGGGGTATGAGGAGGACACTTGGTTATACCTTAGAGGACAGAAGGAAAACCCTTGCCTTGGCCTCAATTCTAGAACTTTCTGGAACAAACCTCTTACTTTAAGCCACTGTATTTTCCAGGATTGCCAGGTATGGTTGGATGGGTTGTTCACTGCCCAAGGGTGCCTGACTAAGGAACCAGAAGTGGGCTAGAATGTAGCCTGTGCTCCACACACTAGGCTGTGCCCTGCACAGTTCTGTGTCCAACTGGGAGAGGACAACGACGCTGTCCACTTGCCAAGCACTGTGCCCACATGTTTACCACTGCATGGACAGGATACAGTTTCCTAGTTAGTATAAAGTGTTATATGGCTGATAGCCGAACCTGACCCCATCTCAGACCTTCAAACTGAGACCACCGACCTCTCAGTTGCCGAGCCAGCGGCAGCCACGTCTCCATCCTGACTGCAAACCAGAGAGCTTGTAGGACTCTGTCCAGGGGCCAGAGCACCTGGTCCTGAATTTGTGTCTCTATTCTGATCAGGGAGATTCTGTCCTGAGATCGAGGCTCTCCATTTAAACTTGTGAGAGATTCTTGTCTTATTTTCTGAGCCAAGTGGATATCTCAGAGACATCCCTTGGGTTTTGGTTCCTTTGGAGCTAAGGACCTGTCTTGGTCTAGCCATTCTCAGGCCAGGGGTTTGAACAGAGCTCTGCTCCCCAGCCTTCTCGCTGCTCCTAGTTTCCCTCGTGGTCCTTTCTAATTAGATCTTGGAATGTGACCTGCTTCAGAGCGAATCTCTTTATTGTTCTACTTGCCTGTACAGATGTTCCTACCAATTTGTGTTATGTTCTTGAAGTTGACAGCTCCCCGGGACCACTTCCTTTCTCTTTTGCCTTGAATCCTCTGGACATGGTATTCTGAACTTGTCCTTGAGGCCTGGTTCTCTACTGGGTGGGTCTGGTTTAATGTCTGTTCTTTCCTAATCTGCCTCATCCTGCTTCAGGGAAGAGGGCACATACTTGGCCATCCTCCAAGACGCGATGCTTAGACCTGGGAAGGACCAACTTTGTATGAGCAAATAATCACTTAAATGTTATAATGAATACTCCTTCCTACCAGGTGTGCAGTGTCTGAAATTCTATCAAAGGCACTTTTCTCTCCAGGAGAGACAGGGTAAGGTACAGCGACCAGTGAGTTACAAATACTTATGGCCACTGGTTAGTAATATCATTATCTTTCTTAACTGTAGTAATCCAGGGTAGCAGGCAGACATAGGAGGTTCAGGGAGAGCAGAAGAAAGACTTATACAGAGAACAAGTTAAGGAGGCATCAAGAACAACTCTTTCTGTTTTTCTGCCCTTATCTGGTCCCGGTCCTGGGCTAGCAGCTTACATCGCTTTAGACTTTGATAGAGTTTGGACACTGAGAGAAAACTGAGCAAAGATATTGTCCTTTAGGGCCAATGGAGAAAGAAACAGAAACAGGATTTGGCTTGTATTTGGAAGTGGGCAGAAACGCTGAGGAATGACCATAATTGCACCACGCAAGAGATTATAATGTAAAATAAGGACCAAAAAATGATTAGTGTCAGAAATGAGTTAGGAATAAAGGCCAGGGAAAGGATGTGGGATCACAGGCAAGACAACTAGCAGTTAGACCTCCCGCCACTAACCTTGAACTTTGAATGTAATGTACATACTCGGACCCTCACGTCAACGCCTCTCTGGGACAGGCTGGAGCACCTTACTTCCTCCAGGTAAATAAAGGCAGTGCAGGCCGAGGGGAAGAGCTTAATGTGTGAGTGATAAGTCACTAAGCAGGAATTGAAGAACTTCTTGTGATGTTTCCTGAAGCATTAGGGTTGCTGCCTGGAAATTCACCCACCCGCGGGAGGTGGGGATCCAGAGTGGCTGGAACACGGTGGCTGGAACATCAGCCAGGACGGGGCTCTCTCTAGTCCTAGCTCAACCACTCGCTGGTTGTCTATGCTTGAGCACTTAACTAGGTCTCACTTTCCTCATCTATGAGCTGGGTACGGTAATAGTGGCTGAATCAGAGGGTATTGGGAGGATTGCATGGGGTGGTGTGTTCTTACACACGATATTATGAAGCTCCAAATAGAATGTCCAGCAGGGGGTGAGTGTTTAGGTAACGGTGCCTTTGTTTTGGAGGAATGCCCTATTTTCCGACAAAACAACCTGGTATTCCTATCCGCAGAGTTCTCAGATGTCTAAAGAGGTCAGAGCACTTTCATTTTCAAATCTTCTGGTCTATGAAGAGGCAAAATATAAAAGTAGGTGAATACTTTACATAACCGCATGAAACAAATCAATGCCGTTAACACACAGACGTGCAACGTGGTTGCACACAGCGTTGTGCAACGTGGTTGTGTTATTCATAGGATCCTGGTGGGCCTGGAAGAGCCCCAAGTTTAAAGTTGTGTGGGGGAATGTCTTTCAGTTCTGTTTGGGTCTATAACTGAATGTTTAACCTTTTTGGGAGATAAGGTGAAAAGTCTAAATTTGAGGCTCAGGCTAATGGCCTAGCCCCTTATGTGATAAGTCTCAATGAAAGAGAAATCTGAACTGTATAGACCACTATTCTGTTTGTTTCTGCTGGTAGAAATCAGAAAGTGTCTGCTGTTCTCCTATCAATGTAACAGATACACGCCGTTTAGGCTAAGCTTGTCTTTATTTCAGGAAAATCATTATGTGAGACAGGCACCGGACTAGGTACGAGGAGCGCTGTGGTAAGGTTTGAATCCATCCACCAGCATCAGGAGATGTGGACGAAGGGCTTCTCTTCTCCAGGCTCTGGTGCCCTGGTGTTCAAATGATGGGGCTAGGATTCCATTTTCCGAAGGTCTAGGCTCTAGGTTTCTCTGATCCTGTGTGTGCATGGAGTTTGCACGCATGCATGGGGCACACTTCCTTAAAGGCCGAAAGAATCAAGCAGAGTAAAAGATTTGACCTCATTCTTTTCAAACCAAGTTACTTATAAAAGGTAAAGTTAGTAGTTAATTAATAGCAAAGTTAATTAAAGTGATTTCTTCTTGGAATAATCAAAGTTAATGGTTATCATTAGATCTTTGGGTATCTGCAAGATTTAAACATCAAGGAAAACAGTGAATCTGAAGATGAAAGGAGTAAGGCATCAAATCAGAAACGGACCATCCTAGAGTAAAAATCACCACCAAGTTCCCAGGATCCCAACAGGTTTTTTTTTTTTTTTTTTAAAGATTTTATTTATTTATTTAACAGAGAGAGAGACAGCCAGCGAGAGAGGGAACACAAGCAGGGGGAGTCTCGGGAGAGGAAGAAGCAGGCTCCCAGCAGAGGAGCCTGATGTGGGGCTCGATCCCATAACGCAGGGACCATGCCCTGAGCTAAAGGCAGACGCTTAACGACTGCACCTCCCAGGCGCCCACCAACAGGTATTTTTCCATTCAGTCCTTCTTTTTTTTTTTTTTAATTTAAATTCAATTAGCCAACATATAATACATACTTAGTTTCTGATGTTGTGTTCAATAATTCATATAACACCCAGTGCTCATCACATCACATGCCCTCCTTAATGACCACCACCCAATTACCCCATCCCCCATTCACCCCTCTTTCTGCAACCCTCAGTTTGTTTCCTATAATTAAGAGTGTCTCATGGTTTTTTTCTCTCTGATGACTTCCCATTCAGTTTTGCCTCCCTTCCCCAATGATCCTCTATGCTGTTTCTTATATTCCGCGGGTGAGTGAAAGCATACGATAATTGTTTTTCTCTGATTCAGTCCTTACTTCTTTCATCTCACTGAGTTTCTTTTTAGCTTTATGCTTTCCTCTCTAAGTACCTTTGTCTGTCTACATAATTCCACTTTTATCTTTTCATTTTTTAAATAAGTTTAAGTATATGGCATAATGACTCTACTTACAGATATCATGAAATGATTACCAGAATAAGTTTAGTTAACATCCATCGCCTCATTCGGGTACAAAATAAAGTTTTTATACTTGTGGTAAGAACTCATAGGATCTACTCTTTTACATTTAAAAAATGTATAATGTTTAAAATAGCAGATTCTGGAATATTCTTGAGGAAAAGGAAAATCATAGCTGTCAAACAGCTAATGACTTCTTATTTTTTCTCTCTGCCAACAAAGATCAGTTGGAAAGTAGGAAAACGTTTTCCAGTAAATACTCACATATTTGGACATGCCTAACTGCTTAGATGAGGGATGAGAAAATAAATGTATAACTTTATTTGACGAGTAAGTTAAAAGTCTGTATTTGAGGTCTTTTGTGAAAGTGATTAAAACATTAAAAATAGGGGAGATGTGTATTCAGAAGAAAACATTATAAAGAAAACAGAAATTATGCTGTGATTTAAAAAATCTGAGAGATAAAGGATATAGCGAAAGGCATTTAATAGAGTTAATTTATGTATTTGAATAAAAATGCCTTTTGACTAGAGAAACAGATTTCTTTATAAAATACTATTCACATAAGTTATTCAAAGATAATGGGAAATATACTATAATTCCAGATCAAGACAGATCTTAGGGTGGTTCATGGGTGTGACAATCATTCTCAAATTTCACCCTTAAGAATTTTATTCCTTTGGATTCTGAAGATCTTCGGTCCCTCCAAGGCCCTCAGGAAAAAGCGAAATATTTCTGGAGGGTATGGTTGTTGTCCTTTATGTTTTTTTGAGGGCAGGGGTGGTATCTGAGTGTGGCCCAGGGGCTGTAGGAAGAGACAAAGGGGCATCCTCCCTTCTATTTCACAGATATCATGGCAAGAGCTGTATTACCCAGAGCTGTGTGGAAGGCTCAAGGCTGAGAATCAGAACAATGACTCGTTAATTCAAATTCTGAGGATTATCTTGATCAGAAGGGCAGGGAACTCATTTTTGGAAAGTGAACGCATAGATTCCAGGGGAAAGAGTAATGACCTCTAAGTGCGTGGAATACTTGGCATCGCCATTCATAGAGATTTCTTTTGTTCACAACTGAACCCAACCTACTGTCTAAAGAAGTCACTAAAGGAATCTTAGAAACTAAAAATTCAGTTCATGACTTTGCCTCAGGGTCACTGGGTGTCTCTCTCCACCTAGTGGCCAGTGCCTCCCAACCACAAAACTAAAAGACAATTGGTTATTATGGCAGCGAGATGAGTGAGGTTTCTTGTTTTGCAATACCGGGCTATGGAATCCTAGAGTAAAGAAGATATTTAAGCATATGTTTGGAAAAGCCAGTGGGCGTATTAATAATTAGGTTGGCTTGCAAAGCTTCCATTGTTCAGATGACATGCTTAGCATTCTAGTGGAGAAAGAGCAGTCGGGAATGCTTGCTGATCAAATAATA
This sequence comes from Ursus americanus, assembly GCF_024610735.1. Lineage (NCBI taxonomy): Eukaryota > Metazoa > Chordata > Mammalia > Carnivora > Ursidae > Ursus > Ursus americanus. The sequence continues at coordinate 10,122,096 of NC_142152.1, read as the reverse complement.
CATATGCAAGTAGAGTTAGAGCTTGAGGCCAATTTTATAATATGAAGTGCTCACATGATAAAACCCACTTTCCAAGGACAGAAAAAGATGAGAAGAAGAGATTTAAAGAATCTCTAATTATTATTTTTTGCTGATTTTTGGGTCATCTGTCTCAGTTATGCTCTGGGCGTATTATAGGTACTCAATAAAAGCCTCCAGCCTTTAATTGAATTTTATAGATCCCTCTGTGCCTGAATTCTTAAATTGTTCTTGTTTCTACTTCTCCCACCTAAAATCCTATTCTATTAAAAACAAATACATCTTTTGAAATATGCACGGAAGGAGCATTTTTCAGTTGTTTTCATGTTGATCTCGGCAGAATTTGACACCGTTGAGTACTCCCTCCTCCTGGAAACATTTGTCTTCCTCTCTGCTCTGGTTTCCATGACACCGTCCTCTCCTGCTTGCCTCCTACTTCCCTGCCAGGATTATTTTTTTGTTTGTTACCCAGCGTCACCCTCCTTTCATGATGTGGCTGAAGTTCTATTCTTAGCTCTCTTTTCTCCATCCCACTTGTCTTCCTCCATGGTCACGCACCACTATTTGAACTCTGATGTCGACACTGGTGGTTTCCAGTCTCCAGCTTCAGCTCCACCCATTTTCTCCTGAGCTCCAGACCAAAGTTTCTGTCTGTCTGTTAGATCTTTCCACCACAAAGTCCTGCAGCCACCTAGAACCCAGGGAGGTCCTAACAACTCATCATTTTGTGGCCTTCCTACTTGCACCCTTGCCTACATTTTCTACCTGGGTATGTGACATTGTTGTTCAGTATTCAGGACCCAGAGGATGAAGGTGTTGGCTTCATATTAATAATAAGAACAATGATTCATTAAGTGGTTAGGGTTTTCCATATCTGGTACTTAGAGTTTCATACATCGTACCAGATAGATTCTGAACCCACGACATATGGCCTGTATCAGCTTGATTTTAGTGCAGCTATGGTGAAAAGTCCTGTGCTGGTTGCCGTCACTCCACCCCAGGAACATGCCTCAGGGGCTCCCTTTGAAGCGAGGAAGGACTGCTTAGCCAGTGAACAAGCCAGCCAAGGATGTGAGGGGAAGATGAAGGCTCCTTAGCAAACGAGGAGTGAGAGTTAGTGGATAAATGTTCCAGCTTTCTATCCTGCAGAAGCACACTTTTGAGGGCCATTCTGTAAAGTTCCTCCAAAGGCCCCTTGCAGGATTGAGCCCCAGTTGCCCAGCATGGTAACCAGTCCAACAATGTATTCTTAGTTGGCTTGGCGTTCCTCCTTGTCTTGCCTTACCCTCCCGGCTCCTGGGGAGCACCACTTAAACAAGCTCTCTGAACCTGAGTCCTGCCTCAGGCTCCATTTTTGGGAAAACTCAAATTGAGACATACACATTTAGTCCTCACAGTAGGTCTTCCTGTGAGATAATGGTATGCTTAACCCCATTAAAAAGATGAGGAAACTGACACACAGAGGAGGCGCGTAGATTTACCCAGGGTTACTCAGCCTACTAGTTGAAGAGCTGGGATTCGAACTCAGGCACTCTGACTCCCAAACCTTTTGCCCGCCAAGACAGTGACCTGATGGGCAAGGGAGAGAACACCTGAGCAGTTAGACTTGATTGGCCCTGATAGCCATATGTCATGGTCCCTTCAGTGTCAAGAGATTTTTTTTTTTTTTTCTCAGCCTTTTCCAGTTTTGTGATGAGAATTCTCAGGAGATTTTTGGTTTGAGTTGAGTAGAATGGAAAGATTTACAATTAAAGAACTGTACATCTCAAAAAGAAAACAAAGTAGGCTTGTATTTTTGGACAAATTTAAAGGATAATTAATGTTTCACATGGGAAAATATGCATGATTTCTGAAACTTTTTGGCACTTTGTACACTTGAGGTTAATGCTTGGATGTTCTTGTGAATTTCTTTGGTTTTGTTTCCATTAAATGAGTATGTGCCTTCATTAATAAAAGACATTTTTAAATGTAGATAAAAACGTGAAAACGTTATACTAATACGTGGTAAGAATTTTAGAAACATTAGGGGTTCCTCATATAATCATATAGATTCAAACAAAAGGAAAAATAAAACGTGAGAACTCACCTTAATTTAGAGCAGCAGGTAGATTTTGAAACATTTTTTGAAACTGGAAATAGGATGAAGGAAAGGAACCACGTGTTTGCCTACGTGGTTTAGGTACGTGATCTCCTTTACTTTCCATCAACCCTGCAAATATTCTCGTCATTTTTCTTGTTTTACAGCTGAGGGACTAAGTTTAAAGGATCTGACAAACTCCCTTCAAATCCCACAGTTATGAAGTGGCAAAGCTGGGATTCAAACTCGGTTTGAGTAGCTCTCCAAACGAAACTCTCGTTACCTTGCCTGGGCAATAGAATGTATGAGCAGGTTGCAAGGATTTTGTAGTTGCACATTTATAATGTGTATGTCTTTCCAGGTTCCATGAAATGTCACCTGTAGGCCGACGGTGTGGTATAAGATATGCACAAGTACCAATCTGGTGGACCTTGAATTAAGGCAAACAATGACCTCCCTTGGAACAGTGACCTCCACATTTCCTCAGACAATGTTCTCAGAGCAAGCAAGAATTTTACATAAAACATAAACTCAAAAGTATTCTAATTTATAAAGCTACCAACCTTGGCTAAATCTCTATATCAAAAAGAATTATCTTGCATTGCTCTTTTACCAGAAAAATGTCCACTGTGGGATGTTATCTTTTATACCAGGGGTCCGCACACTGGCCCAATGCAGCCTGCCACCTGTTCTCGTTCAGCCTGTGATCTAAGGGTTTTTATGTCATTAAATGTTTTTTAAACAACTAAAGGAAATGAATATTCCATAACATGAAAATCATATGAAATTTAAATTTTAGTGTGCCTACGTAAAGTTTTATTGGAACGCAGACCTACTCATTCGTTCGCATGGTGTATATAGCTGTTTTTGCACAACATCTGAGTTGAGTAATTGCGACAGAGACCATTTGACTCTGAAAGCCTAAAATATTTACTATCTGGTACTTTACAGAACAGGTTTGCTGACCTTTGTTCTACACTATTCGGTGGCTAGAAGTAAAACTTTGAGCATTGGCTTTCTATGGCTTTGTTTTCTAAAAATCACTAAAATCCAATGCAAATAAAATGTACACTCAAGTACTAATGTGCACGTATGCTTGGTTTATACCTGCTAGATTTTCTTCTCTACCTTTTTTCTTAACACTATCTTGAAACTTTTATCTTCCGGTGTTGGTACCAGTAATAAACAGACATAGGGATGTGAGAAACAAATTCATACTGGGACTGAGTCTTTCTTTGGAAAGCAATTTTCCTGGTAAGAGTCATATTAGTAACAATGGTGACCTAGGAGAGTACAGTTTAGAAATCACTATTGTACGGCAAGTCACATTTAATCTTGATTTAATTTAACTCTGTGAGATCATATGATTATTACTCTCTCTTTTGATTGCACATAAGGAAATTGAGGGTCTGTGAGATTAGTTGACTTGTCCAAGATCCCCAAATCAGTAAGGGTCAGAACCCAGACTCAAACACAGTGGTTACTTCTTTTTCCTTATCTTTTTTGGGAGGGGGAAGAGAATCTTCATTGTTAAAAGGACACATTTATGTTTTTACATCTACAAGCAATACGAATGTTTTGGTATCAGAAAAGTGATGGGAATTTACTTAAAATAACAGCTTTTAGCATTTTGATTTTATTTTTGGATGTTTTTACTATTTACAGTGTTCTTTGAAGCAACATTCTGTTATCACCATAATTGCCAATATTTCTTTGATGCTGGTTAAATTGTCAGCACTGAAACAGATTTTGCAAGTAGTGACATATGTGAGTTATACTAAAATGATTTTTACTTACATGAATAAGTATGAACAAATGCATTCATTTGATTATAGAAAAATGCCCATTTCAGTGTTTTTCTGAATGAAAACCAATATTTTAAATGAATAAAATATATTAAAAAGAAAAAAATGTCCCAAGACATATGATTGAATTTAACAGGGTCCTACTAAATGGTTTATTTGGATTTGAAGTTTACTTAAGTCCTATAAAGTTATTTTATTTATTTTTCACATATTCAAAAACATTAATAAGGAATAGATGCAAACACTATGTCAGGTATTGGTGATGGGGGGTTAGCCTGTGCTATTTTTAAGTTTATGGTCTATGGAAAGATTAGCGCAGGAACCAATAATTACAATATAACTCAGGCTGATATGTGCCATCATGGAAATCTATATGAAAGTGCTATGGATACTAATTAATTCCGATTAGAAAATGAGACTATTGTCAGAAGGTAGGTGGAAGGATTGGGTGAATGGGTGATTCCATCTAAATAGAGAATACAGGAGAGAATATAGAAGGGAAGTTTGGGTGATAGAGAGTAAAAAACTGGATGAGAGGGTTGGGGTGTGGAGAAGTTAGTGAGTCTGGTTTGGACACGTTGAACCACTAACAGTCTGGCGAGAGCTAATACAAGAAAACATGGTTGCAATATTTTGTGAAAAGGGCTGCATTGGGGTACCAAGGGAGAACAGAAGATAGGCACTAACTTTTACCAAATGAGGAAGTCCAGAGAGATTCCTGAAAGAAGTCACCTCTACGGAGCTACTCAAAGAAAGAGCAAGAGTTATATGGATAAGATTGGCAGATAAGATGTGACCGTGTAGATACTATATGACTCAAAGGGATTCTGGTCACATAGACTCAGATGTGAATGGAGTTCCCTGGAGTTCTTCAGCCCATAACGTGTACAACCACATATGCCGGTCCTGTATGGGAATGGGTATGTGGTGTTCTAGGTAGAAAGGAATGAAAGCGAGAGAGTTCCTGGAGAGTAAGCCACAAGAGACGGGAAGGGCTCTGAGGTAGGAGAAAGCACGACATGGTCAAGCCGTGACAAACGAATTTGTTTCTTTTGTAGAGTGAAAGAATGGGGTGGCAGGATAGGGGAGAAATGACCAGAAATAGAGCCACCGTGGTAAATGTGGAGTAGGTACCAGATAGTTGAAATCAGATAGGGTGTTGGCACTAGAGATGGAGAGAAATGAATAAATAAATATATCAGGAACAGATTTAGGAAATAAGCTTGAGATGCTTATAGGAAATTCTCAAAGTGATCCCTAATTTCAAAAAATAGGAAGAGAAACACATTGTGTTTATTATGTTTCAGGTACTATTCTAAAACTTTACATGTATTACATATAAAAAACCTTTACGTATATTAAAGTATTTAATTGGAACAATAATCCTATGAAGTAGATACTGTTATTTACCACCCCCTCCCCCAGTTTTACAGATAAAACTGTAGCACACAGAGAGAGGTTAGGTGACTTCCCCAAGAGCACACAGCTCAGGCATTCTGGCTCAAGTCCAGGCTCTGAACCACCACGCTCCTCCACCTTTCTGTAGGAAGTCAAAATAATGGGATTGACTGGAAATCAGGCATGAGGGGGCAGGAGATGTAAATTTGGAAATCATCAGTGGAGAGAAAGGGAAGACTCAAAGTGTAGTGCCCTGCAAATGAAGGGAAAAGTTTCATAGAAAGAAATAGTGGACGACGTTAAGGGCAGAAGAATATTCTATTTGAAGAAGTTACCAGTCTTCACAGGCTTTAGTAATAGAGGGTCATGGGTGACCTTGGTGGACGCAATTTTAGGAGGATGATGGGGCCAGATGCATACCGGGTTGAAAAGTAGGTGGGTACCAGAAATAATGGAGGGAGCCAAGGTAGCTGTTGATGGAAGTAGAAGAGAGTTGATTAACTAGAGGAAGAATGCTGGTCAAAGTGGGGGGGATATCTATCAATCTGTTATCTATCAATCAATCTATCTATCTATCTATCTATCTATCTATCATCTATCTATCTATCTATCTATCTATCTATCTATCATCATCTATCATCTATCTATCATCTATTCCAAGGTGATATGCCTCCACAGGCTGTCCATCAACAGGTGGGGTACTTTTGACAGCTGCTGTATATTAGCTTCAGTATCATAGTGTCATCTTCTGATGTGCCAGACAGAAATGAGGGGTCTTTCTGCTGTAACTACTTCCAGTAGGCCCACCTCAAGCATGGAATGGAGGGTAATGCCTAGAAAGCTGTGGGAAGCCCCAGAGTTTGCTGAGTCCCTCCTTCCTTTCACTCCTAAAGGTCTACCTCCCATTCCCTCTTCACTTGGCTCCCTTTTCTCATTTTGTTCCATTTACACAGTTTGCTCCGGAACCAACTTGGCAACTTTGTAGGGTTCACTGTTTCCGGCTGTGGCCCCTGGGCACTACCTGTCCTACAAAAGGTCCTCACGGTACTACTGGTGAGGCTCACAGTAATCCTCACAAAGAAAGTGATGTGTCACTGGAGTAATTTCTAGGCATGCTTAGAGATTGAGGGGAAAAGACCAGTAGGATGGAGGTATTTTGTTTACTTGATTACTGAATTCATATCCAGGGCCTTCTCAAATCTTTATATTTTTTCTCTTACTTGCAAAAATTATATTGTTGACTTCTAGTCTTTCAATCATGGAAAGATAAAGATGAATGAAAAAGTTATGTCTTTTCTTAAACATTATCCTGCTTGTCTATGTATGTATCTATCATCTATCATCTAACCTATTTACGTGTGATAATCATCTACCAGTCTATCAACAGCTGTCTCTCTCCTGTTAAGTTATTGGAAAGTAGGGGCGCCTGGGTGGCACAGCGGTTAAGCGTCTGCCTTCGGCTCAGGGCGTGATCCCGGCATTATGGGATCGAGCCCCACATCAGGCTCCTCCTCTATGAGCCTGCTTCTTCCTCTCCCACTCCCCCTGCTTGTGTTCCCTCTCTCGCTGGCTGTCTCTATCTCTGTCGAATAAATAAATAAAATCTTAAAAAAAAAAAAGTTATTGGAAAGTAGGAACTTTTTTTCCCCATGAGTAGTCACTGATTTTTGCATTTTTAGGAAAATGCTTTTGTTCCACAAATTTTAACTGTTGACTTAAGAAGAAAAGAGATTTATTAAACTAGAGCCTATGATCTGTTAGTCTAGAAAGGTCTATGTTAAGTTTGAAAAAATTATCTCAACAGTCTTTTTCAGTGACAGTCATAACCAAAGAGATACCTTCTGCTCTGTGAAGGTTTTCAGTTGTGAATTATCAATATTGGATATTTGTGAAATGTATCTATGAAGAAAAATTTAATTGGCAAAACTTCCTGAAGTCTTATTTATTTTTTAAATACATATTTTCAGGGTGCCTGGGTGGCTCAGTCAGTTGGGCGGCCGACATATCATCTCAGGGCTCAGGTCATGATCTCAGGGTCCTGGGATCGAACCCTGCATTGGGCTCTGCACTCAGCAGGGAGACTGCTTCAGGATTCTCTCTCTCCTTTTCTCTGTCTCTCTTTCTCAAATAAATCAATCTTAAAAAAAATAAATGTATATTTTTAATGTAGTCCTTTCTCCCCCACTTTGCGTTTTATTTGATTTTCTTGTCTCTATCCTCTACATCCTTACTGTGGTTTTTCTGGTGCCCTTTCCTCCTTGTGTTCTTTGTAATTTAGTTTTCATTTCTGAAATGGCTTTGTCTTTTCCTTACATTTTTTTTTTTTTTTGTCCTGTGTGCTGTCAGTTCCTGTTGCACACCCTCCTGTTACCTGCTATCACTTCCTCTCATCTGGCCATCTGCTCTCTGAGTTTGGGTATTCCTCCTTTGTAGTTCCAATGGCTGCATAAAAGTGTAAGACTCTCAGTTGGAATGTTAGATGACACCGCGTCTCTGCTTTGTGTCGGTATTTTTCTTATTTTCCTGGTGTTTTCACTGTAATAAAGCAACTTTACTCTTTTTTGTCTTTAAAATTTTTCGCACACGACCTTTGTGTGAATGTAGTGTATTGCTTTGTCGCTGATCATATTTTAATGGGATGTATTTTTGTGATAGCTACAGGAGGTGCCTGTGGAGGCGTCAGGCCAGGGTAGATCCCTAGGCTTTGCAGCTCGAGGGTGTCCTCCTCTGCTGCCCTAAAGCATGGCCTTCCTGCGCGGTTCCAGCTTTTAAAATTATTATTATTTTTAATTCGAGTATAATTATACAGCATTGTATTAGTTTCGGGTATAGAGTATAATGATTCAACACTTCCGTACGTCATTCGGTGGCATCGTGATAAGTGTACTCTTAATCCCCTTCACCTATTTCACCCATCCCCCTGCCTCCCCGCTGGTCACCACCAGTTTGTTCTCTATAGTTAAGAGTCTGGTTTTTTGTCTCTCTTTTTTTTTTCCTTTGCCCATTTGTTTTGTTTCTTAATTTCTACGCGTGAGTGAAATCATACGGTATTTATCTTTCTCTGACTCTTTATTCTTCCCTTCCAGAACTACTCCATCATTGGGCAGCAATTATTTGAGGTTTTCTAATGTTTTGCTTCCTGGTTCCACTGAGAGTAAAGCTGATGTGTTGACACGGTGCTAAGCTGCCGCTGGTCTGTTCCTACCGGAACCAAATCAGTGTAATGTAGTGCTTGTTAGTCCTCAAATGTATTTGGGCCCTGAAGTTGATTCCCCATTTCCCAGGTCTCCAAGCTTGTTCCCAAGCCACAACTGAGCTGATGAATAACACTTATTTTGAAGAAATATGGGGATAAAGATGGAGACTAAAACAGATTATTTTTGATTTTATGTTTGTATCTCTTTTCTCCTATGCAAAAAATGTTACTTCCTAACAACGTTTCCTATTTACTGTATTTTAAAAGTAGCAGTGGCAATATTTCTACTAAAAATAATCTAGCTGAATGCAGTTTGTCATTTCGTGGCAGTTCTTTTGTCTTTTGCATACATTCCCAGAGGAAGAAACATTCGAAATATAATATTTTAATAGTCGCTTGATGTGATTCTTCTCCAAGTAGTCATACTATGAATTTGATACGCTACTAAATACATCTGTTTCAGATTGTTATTTTTATAGAGTATTCTTTTTTAAATCTATTTTTTAAAGTTACATAAAAACACTTATATGGTTCCAAAATCAGAACAATAAACAAAGTACATTCAGAGACATAGCTTTCATCTTTGATGCCTGTACCCTATTCTTTTCCTCCCCAATTTATTCATTTTTGGTTTATTCATCAATTGCTGCTTTTTGGTAAATAAGCATATGTATATCTTCCTACCTCTATTCTTAGATAAAATCTGTCATATACTAAATATTGTTTTGTGTTCTGATTTTCCACTTGACATTATATCCTGGAGATCATATCCTCACACCAGAGCAGTGTGTAAACTTCTCTCTCCCTCTCTTCTTCGCTCCGTCCCTCTCTTCTGCTTTTCCTCTCTCCCTTCCTCCCTCTACTTTCTTTTTCTTTTCTTCCTTCGTTTTCAAAACTGCAGTATAATAACATAGATACAGCAAAGTGCACAAATCCTAAGTGTTCAGTTCAGTGAATTTTTCACTGTGTGATCACTTCCAGATCAAGATATAGAAATCTCTCCCCATCGGAAAAGGCTCCCTTTTGTCACTTCCCAGTCAATATTTCTCAGAGGAAACCACTTTCTGATGTCTGTTTTCATGGATTAGTTTTGCTTAATGTAGACACTTGAATAAAAAGTCTTTTATGTCGGACTTCTAACATTATGGCTGTGAAATTTATTAGTTCTCTTCCAGTGTTGTATCATATTCCATTATATAAATATTACCACAACTTATTTATCCAGTCTGCTGTTGATAGACACGTGGTTATTTCTAATTTTCTGAGAATATTTTAGTTTCATATGCATGTCTATTTTTTAAAAAAGACTATGTTTTTATGCACTGAATTGCATAAACATCTTTGTGAAATATATATCCATGAACCTATTTCTGGAATCTTGACTCTGTTAGGTTGGTCTGTGTCTACCCTTTCACCAGTACTTTACTTCTCGAATACTAAAGCTTCAGATTATCTTGAAGTCAGGTGAAGGAATCCCCCAGCTTTGCTCCTTTAAAAAGAAAATTGTTTTGACTGCTTTAATTCCTTTGCTTTTCCTATAAATGTTAGAAATAGCTTGTTGTTCACAAAAAGAATGCTAGGATTTTTACTAGGATTGTGTAGAAGCTACAGATCAATTTGGGGGAAAATTGACAGCAATATTGAGTCTTCTGATCCATGAACACTGTATATCTTTCCACTTATTTAGAGCTTTGACCTAATTTTTATTTCTTTGATCAGTGCACACATTTTGCTAAAGCTGTTACCTGAGGTGCTATCATGAGTTGTACAGTTTTTAAAATTTCAATTTCCAATTTTTAATTCTGTGTTCAAATACAATTGACTTTTGAGTATTGACCTTGTATCTTGCGATCTTGCTAAGCTCACTTATTAGTTCTAGGGTTTTGTTTTGTTTTTTCAGATTCAGTGGGATTTCCACTATGACAATCATGTTGTCTGAGAATAGGTCACACCTATAGCTTTATTTCTTTCTTGCCTTATTGAATTGGCTAGGAATTACCTCTTTTATGTTCACACTTTTCATGTGAAATTTAGGTGTTGATCAACGACTTGAGGGGAATTTACAGGCAGATGATGGGGCTTTCTTTCCTAGGGCTACCTTCTCTTTGTGATTTTAATCTTAAAGTTTTAGCACTCGTGGTTGCCCAGATACCAAACTCTCTCTCCATAGCCCATTGAGACCAGTGTATTTCTGGCAGAGGTCTAATCAATCCTCTGCTTACAGGAAACTGGAAAGCAACCTCAGGGAAAGAGCCAGATGAAAACGATAAAACTCACTACCTGTACCTTCTTTTCCACATGCATCACAGCACTTCAAATCCTTCCTGTACTCATTCCCCCTCAATTCCTGCAGTTATTTTAACATATTTTGTCCAGGTTTTATAATTTTTTCAGGATGGATTAGTATGATATCAGCTACTCCATTATGACTGATATATAAAGCTCTTAAATGTACTTTTATGTGAAGGAAACAAGGAAAATAGAAAAGCTGATATTAAGGATTTATTTATGCAAATGACTTGCAGCCTTTTCCTTTTCTATATGATTCAGGCTGACTTGAAAGCATGTGGGAACACCAACCAGGTTGAGGTGTGGCTGCTTTGGTATCTGCAGCACTGACATAGTTTGTTACCATTGCACAATGGTTACAATTTCCAAAGTGGAACCCCAAAGTATGACTATGCACACAAGATACACCAAACACTCTCATTTTTTTTCTGGAATTTCCTGATAACAGGAGTGCTTGATGTCACCACCCTTATCTTTGCTCTATGAGTCCAGTACGGACACTTTAGGTATCCCTGCCAACACCCCACTCTTTTATTGCCCTAGGCAATGACTCAGGAAGCATTAATCAGAATGATTCTTACAAAATGTTGCTGATTCCTCTCTGTCTGAAATTCCTATTGCCATTTAAAATTTTTATTTCCAACCTTGAGGCTCTCTCCATTTCCACTATGCCAGCAAGTGTTTCCTTTTGTTCCCCTAATCAAGCTCCTCTGAGTTTGGATCCAGACCTGTTTGGCACTTTCTGATTTGTTTCACACCTTCCTTTGATAGGCTCACCATTTACAATCTCAATTTGATTTCAGGCTAGTTTCTACCTTTCCTGTTAAATTGCAGTGTAACCTCCCATGCTCTGGGCCCCAGGTGGAGTATAAATTTCTTTAAGAAAAGGACTTTGTCACCTACATATTTTGTGCCTACCTCAGATCTTGACAGAATCTGTTGGTTCACAGCTGTTCCATAAATATGCTCACCAGCTAAATTACAGTTTTACATAACATTATCTTTAGTTGCTGTAAGTATAGGTTTTCAAGGTTATTTTTTCAGATGTTATTGCTGTTCAATCTAAAATTAAACAGTAAACAATTCGAAGCATAAGAGCGGCTCCAAGGAAACCACAAAAATCGTTGATACCCATTGCCCATGTAGTGCTAGAGGACAGACATTACCAACATTTTCCCATGACTCTTAACTTCAGGGATTTATACTTGCACCAGTGAAATAGCATGTACACGAAATTTCAGGAACTCACAATGTCACCCTGTTTCAGAAACAGGGTTGGTGGTGCAGGATGGATGCTGCAACTTCTTGTAGAATTGCTGGGCATTGGGGTCACGTTGTGTCATGACGGAAGGAATGCTGGTCGTCATTCTGCCATGCCCCGCAGCCCTCGGTTGTAAGCCTTTAATCTTCTGCCATTGGCCTTCTTGTGAGCAGATTAATTGTAGTAGAAAAGTATGAACATTTATAATGAGACTCAATTTGTTCTGAAAATGAAGACCATAAGTGAATGTGTTTCTTCTTGTATTTCCTGATGGGACTTCAAATCGAGAGACAAAATAAATGTTAGTAACATCTAGAAGTTGGTCTTAGAAATTGAAAGTGATGACAAGCTCTTTGAATTACATCTCTGTTAACATTGAGGACTGTTCCTTATTCTCTCCATGCTGAGACTTCCTTTTTTGTCAGAGATTAATGATCCCTCTTTATTCATACAAAAGATTAAAGAGGACATATAAATATGAAACATGTGCTTTTCATTAATCAAAGTTTTAATCCATCTTCTTGATAGACATGAAAGGCATAAATCGCTGTGCGAGAGTTAGAATTATATAATACAACTAATATGAAGTGGGTAGCTTTATTTGAAATATGTAAAAGTAGTTAATGTGTTTCTTCTCATGGTAGATGAGGAGTTGGGTGATGGGTAATGATACTTGCCCAACAGGAATCATTTGGTTTCTTTTTATAGAGGACTAACCTTTCCTTCTCTTGGCAACAACAGAGAGTTTGGTTGGAAGCAGTGGCCGTGAGGAGGGGAAGAAGGTGTGCCAGGTGAAGGAAAATGGAACTAATTTATTGTGATAATCCAGTTAGAATTGCAGTGCCGTAAATGACATTAGAGATGACCTCTTCCTGATCCTTGTGTTACGGATGAGGAAAACTGATATTTAGAGTAGAAGTGGACTTGCCTGAGGTCACACCTCCAGTTGGCTGAGCCAGAACATAGGCAGGAAAGGTTCTCTTTACCCATAACGGTCACGACCCACACTCAGTACTCAGGTTGCTCTTCAATAGTAGGGAGCTTCCCCGACCCCACAGAATATAAAGAAGGGGTTAATGGGAGGAATTCCTGCTTAGGGTGTTTGTTCCATGAGCTGGGGGAACAAGGACATTCATACTTTGTTTTTAAAGATCTTTATGACAAGGTAAAGCGGGGTCAAATGAGCACTATCAAGGAGCCTCATTCTCATGCAGGGTGTCTGCCAACTCCCTTCTAGCTACTCGTTCTCTCACCTGGTAAGCAAGATCCCTTCTGCTAAACCAGCAGCACAGCTCAGGTGAGATTACTCAGAGGGAAAAGTGAAGGTAAATGCAACACAAATTCTAACACTGCTGAATTTTGCTGACTAGGGTCAGGTGGTTTTGACATTGTAAATAAAAGCAAAGTGGTTTAAAATTCGCAATGTCTGATATTTTGAAAATCTGTGGAAATTACAAAACAACACCAGACCAAAGCAGAAATGGTTGAAAAATATTTAAATATCACCAGAGAGATCTCCTCTTACTCCACCCTTCCTTTTTTGCTCCATGGTAGCACTGGTATCTGATTAATGAGATTCCAGCTCTTTTGCTATGTGTACATAAACAAAAGAACGAGGAGTTTATTTTGTTTTTATAATAATGAAGCTGTACCTAGTACATGTGATTTTTAACCTCAGGAGTATTTCATGGATTGCACCACCTATCAAGACCTAGCTACATACTATTCCATAGCAAGGTTATTCTATTATGCATTATAACATTTCTGTGTTGAAGAACACAAAAGTTGCCTCTGGTTTTTTACTTACAAGCAATACTGGAAGGAACATTCCATACCAATCCATGTGAACATGTGTGATCCTTTCCTTAAGCTAAGTCTGAACAGGTGGAATTTTCCATTAATCCATCTAAACATTGAAAAATTTTCCAGATATAGTCAGTTCATCTTGAGGATTTGATGTCGAGGTGAGAACCAAGGTAAAGGGATAGATCTATGTAGAAGTTCTGAGCGTTTTCAGTTCCAAAAATCTACAGGGATAAAGAAACTAAAGTAATTAGCTTCTCTTACTCTTTTTCGTATTCACTCAAAGTGGCTCTGAGCCAGGGCTCCTCAAGATAATAATCAGACTTGATGACTTGCTAGAAGGACTTACTAGGGTTCAGAAAAGCTATTACACCCATAGTTACGGTTTATTACAGTGAAAGGATACAGATTAAAATCAGCAAATGTAAAAGGTGAATGGGTGAAGTCCAGGAGAAGCCAGATGGAAGCTTGTAGGTGTCCTTTCCAGTGCAGTCACAAGGGTATGCCTCAGCCTCCCAGCAATGATGTGTGACGACATATATGAAGGGTGCCAAGCAGGGGAGCTTGCCTGAGCCGTGGTGTCCAGGGTTTTTAGCTTTTTAGCTTCACAATGTTGCAGGTTGGTTTTATAGGCATGCAGCACCCATGTGATTAACCTTAGCTCCCCAGTTCCAACCCCCCGAGGTCAAACTGGTACAGCATAGCCCAGGACCTCAGGCATACAAAAACAGGCGTTTACTGCAAGTCACATCATTAGCTAGCATCAACCATCTGGTCAAATTGACCAAGCCCTTGGGAATACAGGACGCTTTTACCAAGCAGAATATTCCAAAACTCAGAGGTTATGCTCCTAGGTCAGGCCTTCCTTTGGAATGTGCAGGGCTGGAGCAACCAGACCTGAGTTAACCCTTTATTGCACGATCCCCTTGTACTTTATCGGAGTGATTCTGTGATCAAATGTCTTGATCCACTCAAAAGGAAGGGGATATTAGGGCTACTTGGGATATGTTTATCATTTATTTATTTTAGGACTGAGTAATTTCTACTGCTTCATATAATAGAAGCAGTGTGCATATGGTGGAATCAGTGTCTGACTAGGCTGACGTGATTTGATTTGAGTCCTAGTCTAAGCAAGTCCTGAACTTGAGTCTGGGAGGCTCATCATTCCAAAAAAGATCAGTGGTTTGTATGTGGAAGCAAAGTAGTACTTTCCAGGGATGACAAGGCAGTGATGGGAGTTTGAGGTACTTTTGGGGTATTGGTCTTGATCTGGAGGCAAAGAAGTGGCATTAACAAATGTGTCATGTCTGGGACGCCTGGGTGGCTCAGCCGTTAAGGGTCTGCCTTTGGCTCAGGTCATGATCCCACGGTCCTGGGATTGAGCCCCACATCGGGCTCCCTGCTCAGTGGAAAGCCTGCTTCTCCCTCTTACACTCCTCTTGCTTGTGTTCCCTCTCTCGCTGTCTCTCTCTGTCAAATAAATAAATAAAACCTTAAAAAACAAAAACAAAAACAAATTTTCCGTATCCAACACCAATTAATGTTTATTCAAAAAACATGAACATTTGCTTTATACTTACTATACTCAGGTACCATAATGTTCAAGTAGAGACAAGATCAACAACTGGTAGAGTTTCAAGGGGGCAGATGTTTTAACATTATAAAACTTTGGCCACTCTATCAGTGACCCAGTTCTAAGGAGAGTGGAGTCCAGCGACAAGAACACAATTTCTTGGTTACATCGATAGCACGCAGAGAATTCAGAAATTGTAAATCCTGCCCTTAAAGGGAAAAAAAGAATCTAGCCATGATGTGTTAGAACATGAAGTAGGAACTTAGATAAAGGATAATGAGAAGACAGGGTAAGGATTCAATCACAAGGAGCCTGGATCATGAGTCAGGAAATAAATTACTAACAAACTGAACTTTTCTGTTAGCATGGAACCAGAAGTAAGCTTGAGGCCAGACTCTTATATTCCCTGTATAGCAAACAGATTGATCTCAGAGTCTGGGAGGGACTCAGTGGCTCCATTTGTAGATTGGAGCTATTCAGAGGCTAAATGTGAAGGGCTTTATACACTCTGACATCCATGGGTGGTGACTTTGCTTTTGTTTTATGAAAAAGAAATTAGTACTTTATTAAGTGACTAAAAATCAAATGGGAGATAGGAAAATAGAGATCCAGTTGATTTAGGGAAGGAAGGGAAGGAAGGGAGGTGGTGTGAGTTGAAGGGTGATAAAACGAAAAGCAGGAGGAAAGAGTTTCCTTAAGTGTGGTAACTTTAGGTGGCTTGTTAAAGAGAGAAACTTCACTCTGTGGACAGCAAGCAGTCCCAATCCTATTCTGGTCCATTTTCAGAAAGACCCATTTCTCCTGTTAAGGGTTGAATTGTGTCTCCCTCCCTGAAAAATGAAGAGAGATGTAACCCCTAGTGTCACAGAATATGACCTTAGTTGGAAATAGGGTCTTCGCAGAGGTAATCAAGTTAAAATGAGGTGATTGGGGTGGGCCCTAACCCAATATGGATGGTGTCCTTATATAAAGGGGAAATGTGGACAGAGTCAGAAATGCACAGAAGGAAGATGGGGTGAGGACAGAAGGAGCAGATGGCCATCTACAAACCAAAGGGAAAGGCCTGGAGCGAATCTGCCCTCACAGCCCTCAGAAGGAACCAACTCTACTGACACCTTGATTTTGGACTTCTGGATTCCAGATGGGAGAATATGAGGCAATGCATTTCTGTTGTTCAAGCTGCCCAGTCTTTGATACTTGTTATGACAACCCTATCAGACTAGTGTACTTCCCTTAGCTGCCTCTATTGCCTTTCTTGTCCCTGACCTCTAACTGCAAGGACACAGAACTTTCCATCTTTAATCTTTGTCATATCTATCAGGCCCCTTTAAAATAAATGTATCTGAGTCAATACAATAGGTCCATAAGATGTCATATTAACTAAATAATTGAGTAGGTGGCAGGTAAAATATAGTCTAGGGGTCAGTAAAGAAGAAAAATTAAGAATACAGTAAGTAGAACAAAGACCATTATGAAAATACAGAACCATTCAAGGCTTTTCAGTTTTAAATAGGTTGCTGGTTGGGAGAAAGAGATAAGTGATTTTAAAATCTTTGCCCTGGGGTAGTTTGTTCCTTCACTGAATAAATGACTAAAACAATCCTCTATTATATTAACACTACATTACTGATAAGTTTCGACATGTAGTGATTTTAGTTTTGTTATTGGCACTCTAAAATATTTTTGAACAATTTTCCTTCTTATTTACAGTAGTTCTTGCTTTATATAGTTCATTTATAAAAATTTACAGTGGCTGGTTCCTTTTGTCAACATAAATTTCTCTCTTTGTGCTACTTAAGTCTTTGCGTGTAATTGGTTATATGTCCCTAGGTTACTTGTTTCTGTATACCTGATAAATATATCACCATCTCCTCATTTTTGACATGAAGTGCTCCCTGTTCGATTCCTAGTGCCTGGTAAGCATTCATGTGGTGTGGCCCTGCCTGGTTGACGCAGGATCTTATTGTTTTTTCACGTTCTGACTCTACGAATCATTGGGGCACAGGAGAAATTGTAATCCCCAGCGTAGACTTCACCCAGTGCTCTTCCTCCCTTCAAGGGTTTACGCCGAGGACAGTACATCCCAGGGTGAGATACGCTGGCTTTCTTCCTCAGCCTCCTCCCCCGCCTTCCTCGCAGTTGCAGGCTCCTGATGTGTGTAGGCAGTACAGTTTGAGCCATCTGGGAAGTGGTGGCTCAGAATGGATTACTGGCACGGGAGGGGGACTGTTGCCAGTTTTCCATTAGTGTGGACGCTGAATTTTTCTGACCTGAGGGTAACAAATCTATAATGGACATGATTTTTGTCCCCCTCTATGCATCCTCCTTTTCCAGGTACCCAATTTAATTTTTCTTTCAGAGAAATATTCCTTCTCTATTGCCCAGAGCTGATATGGGGTGGGGATAGGGAAGCCATTGGTTCACTGGAGTATCATATTTTCCCAAATACTGATGCCTTTGCAGAAAATTAGATCCATTGAGAAAACAGCCAACATATAACTTCGTTATGTCCTTATTCTCTCCAGTAGAGGATGTGGCTCTATTCAGTCCCTGTGGTTTCGAAGGGGCTCCTCGCTTAGTTCGAGGGAGGAGGCAGGTGGCTCTGGCATGGCAAACCAGAGGACTGCAGGTTCCTCTGGTCACAATGATTCATTTAAGGTTGGGAGGTGACCCAGGCAGAGCCAATGAGACATAATGGTCCCAGGCTGAGACACAGATAAATGATTTTCTGCTTTTGGGCCCAGGAGAATATAACTCTGGAGCTATGTAGGGGCTATGCCATGAAGCCTGAGATGTATTCAATTCAGCCAACACAAGAAAACACAGACAACACATGAAGGGGAGCGGAGTCTTAATCATATTATATAGGCTTCTCCATTATTCTCTTTCTGAACTTTTATGCTAATATGAGTTGGGTTTCTAACACTTGGAAACAAAGAAGCATTGGCCCGTATAGTGGGAGAGGGATGTATTGTCTCTCTACCTTCTTTTGGGGCTTGTTGCTTATGACTCTGGTAGCAAAGGGTGACCCATGGGTCAGCAATTATTCCTCATTTCTACTTTAGCAACTGTACAGTTAGTTGAGATTCCTTCTTGACTCATAGAATACATTAACAGTAAGCTCTGGTGTTCTCTTTCTGGTCCTTATAAATGTTTAGTGGGAGATGGAGTGAGAGCTAGTGAAGGACTCTCAGATACACTTTAAACTGGAAATGGTGATGCTGATGGCTGAGCTCTTTCATATTCTCGTTTGACAATCTTTCCCAATTGTCTCATGCTGATCCCTTATTAATTAAGCTTTTTTCGTTTGGTTGCATATAGCAGAAAATCCAAGTGAGAGTAGCTTAATCTAATTATGATTTACTGATTGATTAAAACATTTTTTTCTTCCAAATTTTTACTTAAATTCCAGTTAGTCAACATATAGTGTAATGTTAGTTTCAGGAGTAGAATTTAGTGATTCATCACTTACGTACAACATCCAGTGCTCATCATAAGTGGCTTCCTTAATCCCCATCACCTCTCTAGCTTATCCCTCACTCACTTCCTTCCATCAGCCCTCAGTTTGTTCTCTATTGTTAAGAGTCTTGATTGGTTTGCTTCCCTCTCTTTCTCTTTTTCTCCCTTCCCATATATTCATCTGTTTTGTTTCCTAAATTCCACATATGAGTGAAAGCATATGGTATTTGTCTTTCTCTGACTGACTTCTTTCTCTTAGCTTAATATTCTCTATCTCCATCCACGTCATTGCAAATGGCAAGAATTCATTCTTTTTGATGGCTGAGTAATATTCCATCACATATATACACCACATCTTCTTTATCCACTCATCAGTTGATGGACATTTGGGCTCTCTCCATAGTTTGGCTATTGTTGACAATGCTGATGTAGACATGGGGGTGCATGTATCCCTTCAAATCTGTTTTTTTTTTTTTTTTGTCCTTTGGGTAAGTACCTAGCAGTGCAACTGCTGAATCATAGGGTAGTTCTATTTTTAACTTTTTGAGGAAACTCCATACTGTTTTCTAGAGTGGCTGCACCAGTTTGCATTCCCACCAACAGTGTAAGAGGGTTCCTCTTTCTCTGCATCTTTGCCAACATCTGTTGTTTCCTGGCTTGTTAGTTTTAGCCATTCTGACAGGTGTGAGGTATTATGTCACTGTGATTTTGATCTGTCTTTCCCTGATGATGAGTGATGTTGAGCATCTTTTCGTGTGTCTGTTGGCCATTTGTATGTCTTCTTTGGAAAGATGTCTGTTCATGTCTTCTGCCCATTTATTGATTGGATTATTTGTTCTTTGGGTGTTGAGTTTGATAAGTTCTTTACAGATTTTGGATACTAGCCCTTTATCAGATATGTCATTTGCAAATATGTTCTTCCCAATTTTTCCTTATGTAATGAGGGTTGGGGGTAGGCAGTATAGAGATGGAAGGGTTCTCTATGATGTCATCAGGGAACTGACTTTTATCTTTCTGCTCAAATATCTCAAGCATGGATTTTTAGTCTTAAGATCTCAGGGTCTTGACACAGAATTCCAGACGGGAACAAAAATACCAAGGAACAAACATGTGCCAGTTGAATGACTCCTTTAGGAGAGCCTTCTTGGAAGCCCTACCAAGTAATTTCCATTTACTTCTCATTGGCTCAAACTGCCACATGGCCACCTCTGGCTGCAAAGGAGGCTGTAAAGTATAATTATTTAACTGGGGACATAGGTGCTCCAAATAATAACAGTATTCTTTTGGTAAGAAGAAAGGAAAGAATTGGATATTGGATAGACAGCTTTTTAAGTTTCCTTTGGGTGGCTCAGTCAGTTAAGTGTCTGCCTTTGGCTGAGGTCATGAACCTGGGGTCCTGAGTTCAAGTCCCACATTGGGCTCCCAGCTCAGCGGGGAGTCTGCTTCTCCCTCTGTCCCTCTCCCCTGCTCTTGCTCCTTCCCTCTCTCATAGATAAATAAATAAAATCTTTAAAAACACGTTTCCTTTATAAGAAGAATTGATATTGATTGGATAGGTAATTGGAAGCCTCATCTTTGGAACCCTTAATGCAACAATCCTTTCTTACATACTCACTGGTTTTGTTTTTTTTAAGATTTATTTATTTATTTATTAGACAGAGAGAGACAGCCAGCGAGAGAGGGAACACAAGCAGGGGGAGCGGGAGAGGAAGAAGCAGGCTCCCAGTGGAGGAGCCCGACGTGGGGCTCGATCCCATAACGCCGGGATCACGCCCTGAGCTGAAGGCAGATGCTTAACCGCTGTGCCACCCAGGCGCCCCCATACTCACTGTTTTGTATCTATTCCTGTATTTTTTGGTTGTTATAAATATTCTCTGTATTTTTGTTATTGTTGTTAGCCTTGTGTCTCTTTCCTACAGTGCTCTGTTCTTCGAAGTCTCTGAAGCCACCTATAGTCATATGTTGAAGGATGCTAGTAGATTGCATATTACTCTTGTTCAGGTTATTGTCTTACATATTCAAGCCATGGCTGGACCAGGTGTGTGCTGGAGCTAGCTCTATTGTCTCTAGGAGTGGATTGTTAAATTTTCAGGTATTTTCTAAGCCAGCTGGTAAACACAGCCATCATTTAAAAAATAAATTCTGAAAACTTACACTGAGATAAATTATATTAAAAATAAAGGAAAATATGCCCCAAACTCTTTTCTTCTTAATTATTTCACTCTGTAATTATTATCTATGCTTCAAGATTATTTATATTTATTTTATCTACACGGTGGATTAGATGATACCATGTCGCTGTGCACCTCCTTCCCATTCTGCATTCTGTGACATCATGTTGGTAGCTGGCAGGGGCCGCGGTGGGAGTATCTATACCATGGAAATCAGCAAACACTACGGATTAGGGCTTGAGTTATTGTTTTGTTGATTGTCCATCTAGACTTAAGAAAGTGATAGAGACAATGTTAACAAGGCAGATTAAACTTAAGTGTGTGCTGCCTAGCTGTTTTATTGTGAATAGCACAAAAAATTGAGAAAATATTCTTCTAGTACTAGGAAATTATTATCTGACACAGCAAAGAAGTTGTTTACATGAATGAAAACCAGTGAAGGTTTAAACATCTTAATTGTTTCCCATCTGCCTTACTCCCTAACGGTAACTAAAACATCAACCAATATTTAAGTCAGAACTATAGGCAGATAGCCAGTTGCTAAAGATTTACCAGCACACCCTGGCTGGAAGAAAGTCGTGTTCTTGATGTCTAGACTAGAGTTGGTTTATGTTAAAAGAAATATCAAAGACCTTGGTTTTTTCATGGTGCAAGAGTCAACACAGCATCTTGAGACCCAACCTCTAGCTTCTGTCTGCCTCTTATGCTCGAATCGCCTAGGTTCCCAGACTTACTTCTATAATAATCCTCACTTTGTGAATGATTTTCTTAAATCGAGTTATTCTTATTTACTACTTTAAATAATATATGGGTGGTAGATTATACTTAACTTCCTGTGCGGTGTGCTGCAGGCTTTTTGGACAATCATCAGCGCCAACACACTCTGAATCTCCCAAGTCCTTTGCTCTTCCACTACTTACTGGGAGGAGGCTGGGATTTGCAGAGTTTCTCCTCAGCGAAGTTTTCAGATACCCTAGAGAAAACCATGCAAATTTGCACTATATCCACCATAGTAAGCTGTATTCTATTACAGTGTACCTGAGTGC